>NC_133563.1:14605000-15230000 GCF_048773025.1 Camelus bactrianus | reverse complement strand
TATAACCTACCTAAGAGATCTATACTGAGCAAATCATTCTAAGAACAATTTTAATTCTAATTCACCATCATCTTCCCAAGAAAGAGCCATTCCTGCCTTGACCTTCTGTGCACCAACACTTCTGTGGAGCAGGGACCCTGGTTTGTATTAAAGGAGTAAAAAGTCAAAGTGGGAGAGAGAGAGGATAGAGGTAAATCCTAGATGTTCATCTGCTCTCTGAGTTAGAAGTGCAATTGTCCATTAATTCTATCCTTTTGTTATTTCTATATTTGTTCATTGATTTTCAGGTTATGTGTCATTTTTTTTTCCTGCTTGGTAATTTTTACTGGGTACTGGGCATTTTTGATTCTTATATTTTTAGAATTTGGGTTTTGCTGTATTATTTAAATAGTGCTGGACTTCACTCTAGCACAGATTTACTTGGTTTCAGTTTTATGCCTTCAGGGTTTTCTTTTAAGTTTTGTTAGAAAAGGTCTGGAGCAGCCTATATTTTAAAGTCTGTATCCCAGGGAGCTTGTGTCTATACTAATACTACGTTAGAGCTTGGTTAGTGTTCTTTATTAGTTAGTGCCTTATTCATTTTGGTTTCTCCAATTTTGGATCCAATGCCCAGTGTTTGGAAGCTTCTCCACAAATATCTGCTGGCTGGGTACATAGATAAATTAATCTGTTGATTTGTTTAGTTAATGGAAAAGAGGCTACCTTTAAATTCAATATAAACATTTTACAAGTTTTTGTCAACATGTAAATAAAATTACTAGTCAATTATTGATTGAATATTTTAAAACATTTTTCTAACAGTTTGCTGGGATATTATTTTGGCTAGATTAAAAACAGCTGATTAAAAGTTGTCCACACCCTCTCAGACTTCAGACAATACTACAGAGCTACAGTAATCAAAATAGCATGGTAATGGAAAAAAAAACAGACATATGGATCAATGGAACAGAATAGAGAGCCCAAAGCTAAACTCACATACCTATGGTCAATTAATCTTCAACAAAGGAGGTAAGAATATACAATGGAGAAAAGACAGTCTCTTTGGCAAGTGGTGTTGGGAAAGGTAGACAGCAGCATGTAAATCAATGAAGTTACAACACTCCCTCACAATGTACACAAAGATAAACTCAAAATGGCCAAAGACTTAAATATAAGACATGAGACCATAAAACTAGAAGAGAACATAGGTAAAACATTCTCTGACATAAACATAGCAATGTTTTCCTTGGTCCATCTCCTAAGGCAATAGAAATAAAAGCAAAAATAAACAAATGGGACCTCATCAAACATAAGCTTTTGCACAGCAAAGGAAACCATAAACAAAATGAAAAGGCAACTTGTGAACTGGAAGAAAATACTTACAAACAATGCGACTGCCAAGGGCTTAATTTCCAGAATATACAAATAGCTTATACAACTCAATAAGAACAACAACAAACAACCCAATCAAAAGATGGGCAGAAGACTTAAATAGATACATCTCCAAAGAAGACATATAGATGGCCAACAGGCACATGAAAAGATGCTCAACATCACTAACTATCAAAGAAATGCAAATCAAAACTACACTGAGGTATCACCTCACACCAGTCAGAATGGCTATCATTTAAAGTTCCACAGATAATAAGTGCTGGAGAGGATGTGGAGAAAGGGAATCCTCCTACACTATTAATGGGAATGTAGTTTGTTGCAGTCACTTTGGAAAACAGTATGGAGATTCCTTAAAAAAAAATTAAACACAGACTTACCATATGATCCAGCAATCCCACTCTTGGGCACATATCTGGAGAAAACTCTAATTCAAAAAGATACATGCACCCCAATGTTCATAGTAGCACTATATTTATAATGGCCAAGACTGTGGGAGCAACCTAAATGCCCACTGACAGATGATTGGAGAAAGAAGATGTATGTGAGATGTATACACACACACACACACACACACACACACACACACACACACAGAATGGAATATCATTATATATATATATATATATATATATATATATATATATATATATATATATATATAATGATATATATAAACACACATACATACATACTAACAATGGAAATGGAATGCTACTCAGTCATAAAAAAGAATGAAATACTGCCATTTGCAGCAATATGAATGGACTTAGAGATAGTCATACTAAGTGAAGTAAGTCAGATGGAGAAAGACAAATACCATATAACTTATATGCGGAATCTTAAAAAATGATACAAAGGAACTTACAAAACAGAAATGTACTCACAGACATAGATAACAAACTTATTGTTACCAAAGGGGAAAGGTGGGAAGGGATAACTTAGGAGTTTGGGATTAGCAGATATAAACTACAATATATGAAATAGATAAACAAGGTCCTACTGTACAGCATAGGGAACTACATTCAATATCTTGTAATAACCTATAATGACAAAGAATATGAAAAAACATATATGTATAACTGAATCACTATGCTGTACACCAGAAACTAATACAACATTGTAAATCAACTATACCTCAAAAAAAAAAAAGTTGTCCATAACTAATTAAAATGGCTTTCTAGGTACTGAAGAAATTATAGGTGAGTAGAAAGAACACTGGACATCAAAGGAGGAAATCTGAATTGTATTCCAGATTTCCTTAACCTATTAGCTGAGTGATCTTGAACAAATTACTAACGACTTTTAGAGCATAGTTTTGGGGATACAGTTTTATTGGAACATAGCCACACCCATTAGCTTGAATATTGTCTGTTTGAATGAATATTGTCTGTTTGAAATGAATATTTCACATTACAGCAGCAGAGCTGAGGAGCTGTGACTCAGGCTTCATGGCCTACAAGGTTTAAAATAATTCATCTCTGTCCCTTTATAGAAAAAGTTTACTGACCTTAGCATTAGAGCCTCAGCGTCTTTATCTGTAAAATACAAATGATAGCACCCACTTTACAGGGGTGTTGCCAGGATACTTACTATGGTATATATAGTGAAAACCTGTACTACAGTGTTTAGCAAACAGCCACTGCATCACAAATGCTTGTTAAATTGGACTTTACAACTTCCATCCCCCTCCCAATGGTTGAGTCAAAAACTAAGCTATTTTCTTTTTAACCTTATTTTTGTAAGGTGAAACAATTACATGTCAAAAAGTAAAATTTCACATTTTCCCTTTTAAGAAAATTCCATTATTTGCTTAGTCATCATGACTTTGTCAAGCAATATAACCTTTATGCTTCTTTGTCATAAATAATTAAAGTAACAATAGGCTATTATAA
The DNA here is from genome assembly GCF_048773025.1 of Camelus bactrianus. NCBI lineage: Eukaryota > Metazoa > Chordata > Mammalia > Artiodactyla > Camelidae > Camelus > Camelus bactrianus. The sequence goes on along the minus strand of NC_133563.1, from coordinate 15,226,737 downwards.
ATTCTGTGGCTGATTCAGTGCTGAACTCCACAAACTTTATTAAATAGAAAGGAAATGGTAGAATATCTCTGAGTTTTTAAAAGGTAAATACCATAATTTTCTTTATATGGCAGCAAACATAAAAGCCTGAAATAATTCAAAATTTTTGGTAGTTCTTTCTTGAATGGCACTGTTAAAGAGAGGAGGAGTATTTTTTATTTCTTTGCTTGATGATCAGAAATATATTGCATGAAAAATGAAGTGGCAATTTGGAAACAAAAATAAATAGGAATATTCTACATGAGGGGCTGTTTCAGCAACTGCACGCTGTGTCTACTGTAATTCTTAGCTATTTATGCCAGGGATAGCAAATAAATAAACAAGGGGAGGCAAGTCACAAGGTTTTCCTCCTCGTAGAACTGCTTTTATTAAATTGTTCTCTACTGTCATCATCATCCTACACTGAAGTAAAATGTAGGAACTTTATTGAACACATCCTGTCTGATCTTAGGATAATAATCACTGTTCTCATCCTTATAAATTGCTGTTTCTAAGTTATGAATCCTGTGCATTGAGAAACTGGTCAGGTTTCCACTTTCCCATGAATTTGGTGGAATGCTCAGGGTCAAATGTGTGACTCAGGTACAGCAATCATATGAGTCTTCATGTTGTACATTTTACATTTTAGCATTCTTCCTAGCTGCATCTTATGTCCTTTGTTTCTTCCTTTTGCTTTTCTTTGGTCTATGCTATCTAAGTATTTTATGTAACTTTGCAGACCACATTCAGTCTTTTCTGGAACAAGACTGAGTATAAATACAGAGGGAATAAGGAAGTAAGTGGATAGTTTATTTCCAGTAAAGTGCTAATATGTCTATTCGGTTCTCTCCTTGAAATACCTTATAAATAACATAGCAAAATAACTCCCAGCTTACCACTTGATACATCTTATAATTTGAAGAGAAAGATCTAGTTATATTAGTTGCTTGGATCCCTACACTGTACAAAAAAGATATATCTGTTTTTAAGTAATGGAGGAAGAGATATATAAACTATTCTGTGTGAGAAGTTAACATGAAGTTAACTTTGAGCCAAGGAAGAAATTAGAGGGTAGATGAAGAAAACAGAGAGAACAAGGCTGCACATAGTCATGGGCTGGAATCTGTGGACAGTGGTCACTGAGGAATGCCTGGGGGCACAGCAGAGAAAGGATTGTTAAATAGGGATGTGTAATATTAAAATGTACATTGGTCGTTGTGCTAAAGTAGTGTACAAAATGCCTTATGAGAATAGTTTGGGGAGAAATAATATAAAAGGAGGTATGTTCTGTGTCTGGGTTAGTAGAGACAAGAGAGAAGAGGACAGTCATTAGAAGTAAGATGTAAGTTAGAGAAATCATAGGTGCAGAAATTCAGAATGCAGGCACCAGAGGACATGTGAGCTCTCAAGGATCTCTTTGAATTGGTGTGTCTGGAGGGAAGGGGAATCCAGCATTTTATAAAAATTTAATTAAACATTAGAATACAGGGTAGTTCCAGCTAACATTTACATAATGCAGAATAGATAATTTACATTATGCAGTGGTAGCTTATATATTAACCACCAATTCTTTCTAAGGGCTGTTAACCTCTCTGTTGTCAAGGGTGGTTGTTGAATCTGTCTCAGTTCTGTTCCTGGTTCCCAGTATCTTCTGTGTCTCTGTGTTCATTCCAAAGTTTGTGCAGCTCATACCTTTAGCCTCCCTGGTTCTTGTAAGTTGTACATGTTCTTTGTTGCCCTCTGTGTTTACCTAGAGTCTAGTAGTTACGGTACAAGGACTTTCTAAGTCAACTGAAAGATACTGTCTGCTCCTGCTGCTACTACTCATATGCTTTTACTTTATTTCTTTAAATTTCTCTTTCATATCTGTACACTCCACATGATGCTAACACCTATATAAGCAGGACATAATCCCACTCTTTTTGGAGGGTAAGATCATAGGCTTTTAGGTCAGACCATCTGGATTAAAAATCCTGGCTTTACCATTTACATAAAGTTGCTAGACCTTTCTGTGCCTCAGCAGCCTCTTCTTGTAACCTATTTAATGGGGTTCTTATTTTAATTGGGTCTCAGAATCATAGAACTGGATTAATTTTGATCACTGATCTATGACCCACTCTCATTACCACTCCACTCAAAGTCATTTTTTAACCATCTGTCTAGGGTGAGCACTTACGAAACCATCACCAGCAATACAAGACTAAAAGACTGACAATAGCTAATACTATATACACATGTCTTCCTCATCTTATACTCTTTCTCTTTCTTGTCTAAGACAACTATTATCTCAAATGTGGTGCTTGACATTCTCTTACTTTCTTTGTAGTACATTTCTATCATACCTATTCACCAAAAATTTTTAGTCATTTTAAAATTCATAAAAAGAAAACATCAGGGTGTATACAATCTTCTATGACTGATTTTTTCACTTAAAATTACATTGCTAAGATTCAACTGTAAATTTGTGTCCAGGTGTAGTTCATTTGTTTTGACTTTTTAATTTTATTATATAAGCATACTACGATAACACAATTTACCCATCCTCCATTTAATTTTGTTGTTTCTAGGTTTTTACTGTTATACAACAGGGCTGCTATGAACATCTTTGTGCAGGGTTGCTGGTGTATATGTGCTGGAGTTTCTCTGAGGCTCACAGCTAGGAGGAGAACTGCTGGGTCATAGACTATGTTCTGCTTTACAAGATATGACTGAACTGATTTCCAAAGCATTGAAGTATGTGCAGTTGACATTTGGGTATGGTGTAAGAAGGAACGCAATTTCATCTTTTTCCTTATTGGACCTTATTCTAACTCTATTCGTTGAAAAGCCCTTCTTGCCAAATGATCTGGCATGCTACCTTTCTCATATACATATCAAAGTTCCACAAATTATGGCTGTGTCTTTCAATCTATATTCCCTTGATCAATATTTCTATCCTTCCACTAAGACATAGCTTCAAAATGAGCCTGGATATTTGGCAGTACCTCAGATATTTTGTATCCTTTATTCTTCCATATTACTTTTAAAATCAGTCCTTCCTCTCATATTTATCTATTTAGTTCTTCTTTAATGTCTTTCAATGATGTCTATACATTTCCCAAGAAGCTTTTACATGTTTTGTTAGGTTTAACTCTGTATCTTGGATTTTCTGGTTGCTATTTTCAAGAGTTTTAAAGTTAAACTTTCTAAATTATTCCTGGTTTATAGAAATGAATATCCACCTTGGTAACTTATTTCATTATCTCTAATAAATTATATATAGATTCTTTTGGGCTATGTAAATGATAATGTCTTCAAATAGTATTTATTTTTTACTTACAATTCTTATTATCTTGGTTTCTATTTCTTGTCTTAATTTTCTGGCTCTAAGTCCTCCAATAAAATGCTGGTAGAAATGGTGATAATGGGTATCTTCAACTATTTTCTATTTTCCCCAATTTAGGTGATGTTCACTGTGGAGGACGTTGTTGTTGTTTATATACCCATTATTATTGTAGATTACTGAGGGCTTATCCTGAATTTATGTTCAATTTTATCTACTTGCTTCTGGATCTTTGAAAAAGATGGCTATGGCTTTTCTTCTTTAATCTGTTAATGTGGCAATTACATTTACAGATTTTATAAGACTAAATCACCTTTGTATTCTTGTGGTGTGCCCGAGTTACTCATTGAGTATTATCAATTTTATGTATCATAGAATTGAAATCATTAATATTTTGTTGAGGATATTTTACATTTATGATCATGAGAGAAATGGGCTTGCTCTTCCTTCTTTGTCTGACTCCTGGTCACTGTCTTCATGGAATGAATTTAAGAATATTTTGTCTTTCTATTCTCTAAAAGAGTTTGAAGAAGATGGGATTGATCAGTACCTTGGAAATTTAATGGTACTTGTCTGTGAAACTCTATGAGCCTATGGTGCAAGGGGGAATTCAGCTAAATGTTTAAAGTCTAGCTTTTGGTTGGGGTCAGAGGTAGGGTGGCTGCTTTGTAGTGCCTGACCATTTTTACGGTGTAATTTCTCCCACCATGACTAATTTCAAGCTACCTGTGTGACATGAATGAAGGAGGCTGGAGTCAGGAAGAGATGTGCCCAGTAGGCTCTGCTGAGGCTCAGCACACCACCAGCATGACCTGTAATTTCTGCTTCCATCCTGCAGTCACTTTAAGTGCAAAGATGGTCCTGATGCAAAAACTGGAGTCCCAAAGGCTCCAAAAGTAACACAAACCTGAATGTTGATTTGAAATTAAGTGCCACCCCACACTCCCCTCCCAGTTTATCCTTGCCTCCCTCCTCAGATCTCTTAACTGCAAGGGGGAGTGGTGGAAGTGGACTAACTCATCCAGGATAAGATGGGTGGAGGGGGAGAGAAACTAGTGGAAAAGATCACATGACACCCACAAATGTCTTCACCTACAAGGAATCTTCAGGGTAAATGATATGAAAATGCTGCCTTTTCTTCTCACAGGAAATTGAGTGAGTGTGTTGAAAGGCTTTTGCTGGACCTCTAGCTGGATCTTCTGTGATGTAGCAATGACTCTCCTTTGGCTGGCCACTCCTTCCTCAGTGATTGTTAATTAATTAATAATTAAGAAATATTTATTAACAAGTGTTGACCTAAAACAAATAGAATACCAGATACTTCTCCAGCAAAGATGGGTTTACCCGGGATCAGCAGAGAATTGCAGTTCTGGGTCTGCAACCATGGAGAGCAAGTGCCCCACAGAACAAGGGAAAGAAAACGCTTTAATAGAGGAGAAAAGGATGTTGGGATGGCTGTAGTGGATAAGAAGTCCATGACTTCTCATTGACTGAGTCCTTGCCAGGGAAGAAGAGAGGTCTTTCTTCTTCCTGTTGGACTCTGCTATTATCACAGGGTATGAGAGCTCCCTCTTATGTTCTCCCAGTTTCATTTAATTGATGTTCCTTTTTATTAATTGTTTCACTAATAAATATTTTATATTAAAATTTTCTTAAGTTAGTAAATATTAATGACAATTTATAAAATATTTTTGAATAAATATTTTCTAATAAAATACTAATGATAATAATTTATAAAATTAGTAAACATTCATTGAACAATCTGTTCTAGCCATGAGGACAAGCACTTCTCTAGGTACCAGGAAAACAGCATGAACACAACAGACACAGATTTCTATATTTTCCAGGTCAATTCTCTCTCCATTGTATTTCACAGGAAAAAAAAATTTACACATTCTTTGGCCCACCTTAAGAAAGTATAGTTACTTTCAGTTAGCTGCAGAAACTTGCATTAGCCCCACCATCAAAGCAGCCCTCAAGCCTATTTCTGCTGCCTTCCAGATTTCTAGAGACAAAGGTCAGATCTCAGTCCCCTGTGTCCCTAATAAAAAAGACTCTCTGAGTGGTCTTGTTGAATTATTAGAATCAATTACTAGACTTGTTTTAAGGGGGTTGGAGTACCCCCACCCCCCCACCCCACCTTTTACTTGAAGGAAGAGGGGCTGGGGCTCCAAAGATGGATCTGCCCAAAGAAATTTCCTCACAAAATCCTCTTTCTCAACTGCACTCTCTTGCATTCTCTTTCATCACCCTTTCGTAAATAAGATTTTGTTTTTAGTGTTGTAAAATCATCTTTCTCTGGCTATTTCCTACAAATCTCTGCATACGGTCAGTCTCTCGAGCTACCTCAGTATTTTATGCAGTATTTGGCCTGTCCTCTAAGCCAGAATGGTTGGGTTTAAATTGGTATCTGAGACCAATGACAATAGCTGTGAGACACTGAACAAGTTACTTGGCCTGTCTGTGCCTCAGTTTCCTCATTGAAAGAATGGGGTTTACAGAACTTCCTGCCTCATGTCTTTCAGTTTTAAAATATGAAAAGCTCTTAGAAGAGAGCCTGGCCCATTGTAAGCCATTGTTATTTACAGCCTTTTCCTGTATCAGCTGAAACTTCCAAATTCGCATCTTGCTGCTTTATTCTGTTTCCTTGTAACCTCTTTTATTCTCCTGTCTTTAGGCTGATTGGGATTCAAGTCGGTCCAAGTCACTCAAAGACACCTAGGCTTCTACTGCTGATGACATCCTCACAAATAAAAGAGTTTTCCTCTTTCCTGCTCACTATGTACAGTTTGCATAATTATGAAAAATGACCCTTTTTATCAAATTTTTCCTGAGCTTGTCTATGAAAAATCAACTTCTAAACTATTACCAAGCAAGAAACAGAGTATGGTAATCATTTTTCTTTTTTAGTGGCAGCTAGAAATTAGAGCTTTCTGGAGGTGGAATTTCATAGGAACTGTCAATGCTGGGTTCTTTATTTTGTCTTTTAAGCAGGTAATTCTTCAGTGATCATGAGTGACAACTTGAAGTGAGGGCAATAATGTCTTAAGGATGTTGATGATGGTTATGAATAATACTCCAATCTCAATTTGTGGCATATTCAAGGAAACACATCTCTATTTAATTGTTTTTCTCTGATATTTCAAGGGTTGTAATAGTTGAACTCGAGTTCACAATAAGATCACTGGAATCATAATTCAAATAATGTGAAACTGCACCACTGATTTCTTGATGCAAGACCTCTGGAATTGCAATAGAACAAAATTCAACATTTTACCTACTTAGTAGATTTCGGTTGCCAGGAGAGTACTTTGCATCCTTCCTTTTTGAAGGTCATGGAATCTTTGAATATTCTCCAGTGGAGATCAAGCCAGGTTGTAATTCATAGAACTTGAGGTAGATTTTGTGAGCAGAAAAGTTCTCAGCTATAAAAAAGTAGGAAAACAACTTCTTTAATGTATTTCAGCAAGAAAAGATTAGAGCTCTTCTTGTGAAATGATTCTTCACATAGTAAAAATGTTTAGACAAACATTTTTTTCTGGATTGGTTTTTATTAACTGAATAACTGAATTATTATGATTTTACGAGTTTTTCTTTTCCTGCTTATTTGAATTTCATTGATTGAATTAATCAAATCTATCAGTTGTTTTGCCTTACAAAAACCAATTCCTGAATGCATTCCGTGAGATGCTGATTATATGGGATACATATCCATCCATCCATCCATTCATTCAATGTTTATTTTTGAGCATGTGCTATGTATCAGGGCTAGTTATTGGGTATAAAGAAGCAAACAAAACTGAAAAGTCTGCTCACAGAGTTTACATTCTAGTAAGGGAGATGAAAAATAAGCAAATAAGCAAATAATTCTATATTATCATGTTGTGAATAGTACCATAAAGAAAAATAAGATGAGGTAAGGGGCTATAAGAAGGAGCTTATTGTTTTAGAAAATGATGTTTTTTATACAGAAAGGTACAAACCTTCTGAGAAAGTGGTATCCGTGCAGTGAGTGGGAAAGGCATAGAGCTATCTGGGGAAGAATGGTACAGGAAGAATAGCAGTGGGCAGTGACAGTGCTTGACGTATCCCAGAGACAGCAAGGTGGTCGGTGCGGCCCAGGGAGGCGTGTGTGAGGCAGATATTGACAGAGGTGAGAGACCAGATTGTGTAGGGCTTTGTGGACCTCGGCCAAGACTCTGACTTCCATGCTGAGTTGATGGGAAGGCACTGGAGATGTTTGAGCTGGGGTGATGGGGCGGGTGGGTGTGTGTGATGTCATTTGATTTATGCTTTAAAAAAGTTCCCTTTGATCACTAAGTGGAAAATACACGGTAGACTGAGGGAGTGAAGGGTAGGATATTAATAGTATTTTTTCCCTTAAGGTTTCTGTGGTCAAACAAGTTTTAGAAATACCACATTAAACAAAGAGGAATATTAAGGGATTTTTTTTTAGGAACTTCATATGTTGATATAGCTTGTGTATCTCAAACAGTGTAATGGAAGCCACAATGTTCTCAATTTTACCACAGAAATATTTTTTCAGGGACCCTCTTAAGAGATTAGTGGTCACAGACCTCATGCAGGATGATGCTGATGCAGATGCCACCTGAATAAATCACCTCTCTTTGGAGAAACATAAACACAAACAGAGCTGAGAGGGAAGTATGCTGTCAGAGTAACTCATAATTTCTTCTGTGACCTTAATTCTTGACCCTGGTGAGATTGTTTTCTGTTTTTAGCAAGGCATTATTAGAGGAGGTTTGCTTTTTCGGAGTTCTGTGCTGAGAATCAGGGAACTGACTATAATCCTACATCCTTACACAGCCTTCGCCCATGCCTGTTAGAGTCCAGCTTTTGATAAAACACCCACATTTCTCCATTCACTAGAGGAAACAGTACATAGCCGATTCTTGTATCACTGGAAAGACGAGTCAGGCTTCTTAATAAATGGTTCATTTCAAATGGGCAGGAGAATCAGTGATTGTCAAGAGAAACATTATGCCCTTTTGGGTAGAATGTTACTCCGGAGATAAAGTTATTCACACTAGGAAGAATAGTCATTATTTTAAAAGTAGTTCTTTAGCTAAAGGGAGCAGTATAGTCATGGAAACCTTAGCTCTGTCTTACCTCCATGACATGACACATGTGTTTCTTAATTATCTACGGAAGCAATTTTAACACACAACTGTGTCATTATTCATCACATATGAATGTCCCTGAGCGGATACTGGCAAATTTTCGACCAATTTTCCCTAGAACTTTGCTAAATTAGAATATTTGAAAGGTTAATTGTCAAATCTTGGGTGGGGAAAACTTTCCAAAGGCTGAGTTTCCAGAGTGAGTCATAGGTGTTTATTCCATCTAAAAACATTTGCTTAAGGCAGTTTGGGGTTTGCTTTGTAGGAGGTTTGGTCACGTGGAAAACGACAAGGGAGAAGAGCTATACACAGAGGCAGAGGGAAGTAACCTGCATCCTGGGGCCCAGCAGGGCCTCTCCTTTCGTCGGAAGGGCGGGGCAGCGGGGAGCAGACACAGTGAGCGCCGGGCCGCAGGGCAAGGGCTCTGGAGTCAGGCACTGAGAGGCTGGAAGCCCAACTTTGTCACCTCCTAGATGAGTGGCTACTAGTTTTTTTTTTTTACGAAGAGCCTCCATTTTCTCTTCTAATAAAGAGGCGGTGATAGCCCCTCGATGGCGCTGTTGTGTGGACAATTTAAGATGATACAAGTACAACTCATTTGTCTCTGTCCCGGGATGGAGTTTTGTTTTTGTCAGTGTGCCAGCTGTGAAGCAGAACCTGATTCCTTACCTTCACTAGAAAGATACAGCTCTAAAACGTCAGCGACCAATGTGGACTGTACTAAATATCTGCGGAGGGAGGAGGAGGTGGACGTCCATGTGGCACAGGGCATAGCATGTCACTCCGAAACTTGCAGCTACTAGTTATCTCTTGCTGAGCGAGTAGACTGCTCATTGTAACATTATATCCATACATTCCTTCTTCCTTTTAGCAACAGAAGCCTCCAAGTTTTAGCCGAGCACAGGGCTGCCCAGCTGGAGACTGCATACTTCGGCCTCCTTTGCATCCAGTTGTGACTCAGTATCCAAGTCAGGCCTGTGTGGTCTAAACAAATACCATAAATGCAATTGCCTGGTCATCTCTTTGGAGTTCAAGCTGCTTATCTTGGACTCTGCTCGTTTCCCATTTCCTGTGACCTAAAGAATACTGACAACTCAACAGCTGTAGAAACTACAATTATTCACCCTCGAACTGTGAAATGCTAGCAAAATAAACTAGCTCGTTGAAGCCACTATATTTTGAGTCTTCTTGTCAGAGCAGCTTAGTTTGTACTCTAATTATACGCAGACCACTTCTCAGTCTCAGATCACTCTCTCTCCTTGTCCTCCAGGGCCTGGATCTCCAGGCTACAGTCTCCCCCTTCCTAGATCTGATGCTCCACCTCACTTCCTCTCACACCTTCTCATACAGTTCCATTTAATTTTTTTTCTATTCCCTTCAAACATCTGTCCCCACCTCGCCTGCCAAATGCATCATTATTTTCTGTATATCAGGGACCCTCCAGCCACTGGCGTATATCTTCTTTAGAAGGTGGAAGAGGATTGTAAATCACAAATGATGTTTTCCCCGTGTTAAACATGGAAAACCCTCAGATAGAACCTGGTAGGTAACAGGCGCTTGTGATGAGCTCTTCCATTTCTCACTTAGGCCTGTGCCTTCACCATGAGTTGACATGAGTCCTGGGACAAACTGGGAAGATTTAAAGATATACTGTGGTACTATAACCCTACTATAGATCGAAACTGAGCCCCGGGAAAGATCCAGATCAGTGATAACCTGAGCTGAGTTTAGACATCTTAGGAAGGCTTTGGGTCAAAGAGAACCTTCTCAGTGAAGCCTAACCCTGGTTGCTAATCTAAAGATTAAAAAACATACAGATTCCAGGCTCCCACCCCTGGGAAGTCTGACTCTACAGGTTTGTTGCAGAGTCAGGAAACCAGTGTTGTTAGCATTCATCTCAGGACATTGTGAGGTAGCCACGTAGCTGGTGCACTGACTAAAACCTTAGATATCATGAATCTAGGACTTCGCAAAAGCTAAGGTGGTTAAGGAGAGGCAGATGTCAGGTAATGCTCATTTCCAGTACCTTTTTCCCTCTTAATTCTCAGCTTCCCTGATAACACTAGAAAAGATTAAACTGATAATTCAGCCACAGGATAAGGAGCCTTAAATGTTTCCAACCACTTCAAACTATGGGTCAGATTCAATTCTCAAGTTCAGCTGTATATGGCTGAGGACTACAGAGGGTTTTGAGCGCATCCAAGTAAACATCACAATTTGGCTTAGTTCATGTATAGAAGCTGCCAATGAAAGACAAAGGGAGAATAACAGGAAATGGGAACACATCCGTTTGGAGGCCTAGCTACCTGATATGTTAGCTTTGGCAAGCCTTGTACACTTTGTCCTGCCAGTGAAGCTCCTGTCAGGGAAAACTGAAACACTGACCTCATATGGCTGGGATCAGCACCAGTAATGCCACTGTACATATTAGGCCTTCAAAACAGTTCCAGAGGTTGATCTGGGGCTCCACTTGGCAGCCCTGAACCTCACAGATCATTACCTATAATGGGAATTATGCATGTTTATTACTGAAATGATTTATTTTGAAAATGTTCATGGCCTAGAGCTCCAGAACTCGCATATAGAAAAAAAATTCAACATTTAAACTAAATGCAGCAACTTTCAGACAGAAAAATGGATGTTAAAATTTCAGCATCCGAACATTATGCAGCAGATGCTGAAAGTGAGAGGAATGTATTAAAGGGAAAAATACTGGGGACCAGGGAATCAGAGGCAAGGAGAAGGCCTTTGGAGGTCCTCTTTTCCATCCCCTGCAGGGATTGTCCCACAGGTCATCTCCCATTGCTGACCATCTCCCTCGTAGTGAGGATGATGGGAGGGGAGCTGGAGGCTGCAGAGACAATGTTTAGAGGGCCTTCACTACAAGACTAGATACATGGGATTTTATTCTCTTTGTACGTTTTTGTTTTAAAGAACATCAAGGGACATCATTTATAATGAAGAAGAATGAGATTTAATTACATTTAACCTAATGAAAGAGCTTATGCAACCTCTGGTGCTACTTGTGGATGTAGCTGTATTAAGCTGTTTTGGGAATAGGAGCTATTATTCAAAAGGCTCATCCTTTAGATTAGCACATTGGATTCTGCAGTTTGCCAAGATGTCAGGCATGAATAAGAAATTATTTGCTCTTGTTTTGACAGAAATACACTCAAGCATTTTGGATTATCTTCTGCACTTCAAGTGTTCAGGAAATCCCAATACCTATCAAGAGATCCATGCCAATTCAATTGTCCTGTCATCCCCTTTTTGTGGTACAGAAGGAGGTCTCAGGTTGGGAGCAGGCGGAGGGAAAATTTGCATGTGTTCTACTTGTCTGATGAACGTTTCTTCTGGACAACTCTATAACATAGATTTTCTCATCTTTACCTCATTCCTTTTCTTTTCCTGCTTTTCCTCACCCAGGATCATGTACTTCATCCTCTAGCAAGCTTCCAATACTAAGGTGTACTGCACCCCTACTTTGTATTAGGTTTTGTATTTGGTGGATCACACACATATATTTATTTACCACTTACATGCCTCTAAATAAGTGGTATTATTCCCATTTTGCAGGTGGGGAAATTGTTACTCAGAAAGGATAGGTAACTTGATTGAAATAATGAAACTGGCCAGTGTCAGAGCTGGAACTTGAATCTATGCCTTCTAATTCTAAACCAGTGGTTTCTCCACTGTGTTATGCTGCTCTGCCATCATTGCAAGTAACTACTTGGAATTTAATCACTTGGACTTTTGAAGCAAATTAATTTCAGAGTAAGATATACTCTGGACCACTGGACTCCTGAATGTCCTTTCCTGCACACCCTGTACTCTCCCATAATCGCAGCTGGAGCGGAAAATGCTACTCTTTAGTGAGCTCCCACTGTGGGTACCACTGAGAAACATTACATGTAACACGCAGAAGTCTCGACTATTCCATGAAATCCTCTGTTGACACACAATGACCAGTATGGTTCTCCCCCGCCCGGTCTCGAAGTGGAGTGCAATCACACGGCTAAAACAGCAAGCAGCCAGTGAGAAGCAAGCAAAGCTCCGCTGCTTATCTGCCTTCAAAGCTCCCTTCATCCATCACTTACAGGCACTCAGTTTGAATTTGGAGTAGGTGTCTTTCACGGTGTACCCTGCTGTGCTCCATTAGAGAATGAATTTTGAAGTTCCAACTGGTGCCAGCAAGAACAACGCGGGCATTAAGTGCGGTCCATCCCTCTGGTGGCGCTCCACAGTGGATATTTGTCTACAACCAGGGACAAGTCCAAGCACTGGCTTTAATTTATAGTGTCTGGCAGTTTCTACTGCTGGGATCTTAGTCAAAACCAAGCGCTCTCCCTCTGTCTGTCTTTATCCATCTCATTTCTCCGTTAATATTTTAAAGTATTCTTCATAAGTCCCCAAACATGGCTTTTGGAACTTGACTATGATCCAACATCTGTTACACATTATGTCTAAGTCATGATTTTGCCAAAATCTAGTTCTCTCTTGGGCAGAAAAATATGGAAGTGAGTTCTAATCCTGTCATTCTTGGGCCAGTCATTAAACTTCTCTGAGCCAGTGTCCTTGTCTGGACAGAGTGAAATAATATCTACTTGAACAAGATGGGATTGTGAGCATTAGGACTGACTATATGAAAGCATTAGTCCACTGCAGGGGCTAAAGAAGTGGTAAACGCTTGCTTATCTGAAGGTGCACAGGGAACTCTTCTCACGGTATAAATGTAGTAATACATTAATAAGGAAACCAAGTGGGAAAATGTATCAGGAATTATTCATATCCCTCACTGATGGGAGGTTGACCGGGTCATTGTGCTGGTTTGGCCAGTTTATACTTATTACTTGAATGCCATTTCTCTGATCGCGGCTGGAAATAGTCCAAATGATGAATTCTTTGGGACAAGAAATTTAAAGGCATGGAGACCAGGAACTCAACTCACCCCCCCAGGTATGGGTCAATATTGAGAAAAATGGATTTAGTTTTGGATCTCACCTTTAACCCTGAAATGTGTGGAATCAGGCAGTAGAGGCAGCAGGGGGCCTGTGCAAGGACAGTGAGCCAGAAAATCAAATCTGGAGCTCAGGAATGTACAAGGGAATATAGAATACAAGGGAAGGAGCATGACAGAGTCAAGAACCAAATCTAGTGGATGTGGAAACTGGTCAGGTCACCAAGAGTAGAACTGGGGTCTTGGTATAAAAAGGATTGACTAAGGGCTTGTTCCAATTCTAGCCAGTTCCTAAAATAATCATTTTTAGGGGTGCATTTTATCTGTTTCCTTTATTCATATCACTGCATCTGGAAACCCACTCTATTGGCTTTTCTCCTGTTCCTGTTTGAAATTTTAGATAGGGTTCTAGCTTATGTGCTTGTTCTAAAGTGTGGAGTCTTATTTTTTTAAGATAATAAGCTGTCCAATCTACCCTAATGTTAAAATTTCAAACCTTCCTTCAATTTAACAGTTTAATACTCCACACCAACCCACTTGTTGGGCTCAACTCAGGCTAGTGACCTGCAGTTGGAGGATAGGACATGGTTAGCTGCTTCTCCACCTTTTCCCAAAACTGCCTGGCTACTTTCTTCTCTCATTCATCCTTCTACATCAGAGGGTGGAAGGGCAGGGGAAGGGCTGCAGTATGGATGAGAAAAAGAGAGGGAGGGTATGATGGGTACGGTTTCATCCATCACTCCAGGATGTCAGCTACCTGATCATTCTCATTGATTGGTGCTTTTGTAGGTGTTTGGAAGTATCCTCCTCTTCCTCTGGGGGGGAGGGGTGTCCTCCCCAGAAGTTCCCTTGATGTAGGTGATTCCTCCACAGGCTGGCTGCCCTGCATTTTAGCTGCAATAAACACATCCCCCTGGGAGTTTCCAGGAGATTTAAGTCCAGCTCCTATCATTGGGTCCACACCAGTCTTATTGCTAGGGAAGTGTAGACCACTCTCAAGGAAGCCCATTTTACTGCAGACTGGGTATCCCTGGCCAGCCTCCTACCTTTAGGCTTTGATTTTTCTGGAGACCTATGGCTAAGTCTTGGAGTAGCTCCTTTAAAATCATCCTCACATGGTTTAAGAAGGGCAGTGGCAGTGAAGTCTGCCAACAATTTCACAGCTCTCCTCTAAAGAAATCATCTCCATCACTCTTTAAACCAGCTTCATCACACCCATCCCCTTGAGATACCCTGGAGATGAGCAACGGGCTAGACATCACAAAATTGGAGTCAGAATCTCTTGGCAGGTCCCGCAGAGATGGTCAGGTGCTTATTGCTTATGGTGTTTGGAGGTTAGCCAGGTAAACAAGACCACAGGAAAAGTCACACCTAACATCTGGTTACTCAACTAGAAGCCTCTGTAAAGAATTTTCCTGTTGTGCTGACGTCTTAGCCGCTGTCCTTGCATTTCCCTGTGGGGATCTTCAAGGGCCCTGACAGCTTCTTACACAGTCTGAATTTCTTCTCCTTCTAAGAAGTTGTTCCTTCTTAGTTGTTACTTCTTAGTAACCATTACTAACTTCATGGTTAGAAGGACATGATTTATTTTTATTGTTCAGTTAATAAACTCTGCCCTTTATTTCTTGAGTTATCTAACACAGACTATTGAAATCTCTCTGTGCCAAAACTTTGAAATTTTTGAATGAACCTAATACCTAAGTCACTGGGTTGTTGTGAAGATTAAACAAAACACTGGTTGTAGAGTATTGACACACAGTGCTATGAAAAATCTGATGCCATGAAATAGATTACCCTGTTTAAAAGAAGGCTCTTTTTGTGAGGATCTGGGGAGAAGGAAAGCAGGGTTCATTTTATGTACTGGAGGTTTTGGCTCAAAAGTACCCTTCTCTAGCAGAAAAGAAGCAAAATCATGCTGATATACATATGACCCAGAGAGTATGTTCTGGTGAAAAAGCAAAATAAACCAGATATTTTGACAGATCAGCCTGCTTTATATACATACATACATATATACATGGTGTATATATAATTATATTAAGTAATACAATTATGTCTAATATATATTACTACAATTATATATATATGGTTTTAAATTATTGGATTTTGTGTCTGTACATTTGGTGAAGTGTTTAAAGCAATGGTAACTAAATGATGCAAGGCTGCGCCTCTGGGACCTAGTAGGAAATTATCCTGGGTAAGCATGGCCTTGGTCAGATGCACCTGAGTTAAGAGACTGAGGGAAAAGCTTCAGTTCTGATCACAGTTGCTGTGCCAAGTGTGATTTTTCTCCCCTTCAGATTCAGTCTCTATCTCATCTTCAAGAATATTCTATGAGATTTTGCTAAATACAACTGCAAAGTTTCACATACAGTATTTCTGAAGAGGTCCCATCAATAAACTCTGTCACCCTAACTTTAATAGTCATGAATGTGGTTTAATAAACTTCATTTTTGGAAGGCTATGTGCCCAATAGGCCTCTGTGCCCTCCTCTCCGTTACCAGCAAGTATATCTAAAATAACCTAGCATGGACTTTCAGGTTCTTTTTCAAGAATCCAATTCCCAGCATTCATTATTTTTACTCTCTGGTTTTTGAGGTAGTAGTCTAACTATATGGTAACCAGTTACATTTCAGAATGGTCTAAAAGAACATTCATTAGACCTGAAGGCACCCACCTGGGACCAAGTGAGGAGAAATTATACAGCTAAAAGGTTAGAACAGGGCTGATGGATTCAAGTCAGTTCTTTCAGTGTGGAAACATTGAGTTCAATTTGTTATATTATTGTAAACAGGAGGAAAGCATTAATATAGTACAGTTGGCCCAAAATATTTTTTTGAACAGACATATTTTGAGTTATCATTTTCCTCCTGGTGAAAGGGATTTTCTTAATAGGCAACACTAGCATTCTAAAAGGAAACTCTAATGATAGGGACAATCGTGGGACTGAATTCACATTTACACGTGTAGATGATTCAGGCTTTCAGGTAAATATTGGAACACTAGCTTATTCTGTAAACCTTCAGAGTTATTTAAAACCAAGTAGCTAAAACACTTCTGTTCTTTTTCATTATTTTATTTTGACATTAGCTCCATTCTATGAAAGGCCTAGAGATAGTCCTAGAAAAGACAGAGTCTGAAAGAAATGCCTCTGCGCTCCCTCTCACAACCCTCCTTATGGTATTTGGTACATAAACTTGTCTAATACAGGGGCAAGTGCTTAAAAATATCTTTAGAATCTGAAAACAGAGAAGTCAAAAACCATGAAGGCTGAGAGAAGTGGAAATTAGGAGAGGAATTCTCCTCACTTGTTTGGGTGGTGGATGTGTGGAAGGATGAGTTGGAGGGTGGATGGATGGATAGATCTGCCTTTCCCACATCCTCACGTCTATCGCGACAATTCAGCAGACACTTAGTATGTGTCCTCTTATCAAAGAGCCTGGACCCGACTGTCTTACTAATCAGAAAAACAAAAGGAGTACACCCATCCTTGGGGAAAAATAACACAAATGACCTGTCTGAGTTTGAAGTCTGATTTGGCTACTTCATGACTGTGTAAGCTGAGAAAATCCCTCAATATTTCCAAATTTCAATTTCATCCAATATAACAATGGGTAATTAATGTATACTAAACAGGGGTTTTGTTAGAATTCGGTGAGATAATATACACTACAATTTTACAGACAAAAGTAACCTTTGGACACATTACATGTTATTCTTTTCACTTTACAGGTTTCTTCAATATAAAAGATACAATGTAAGTTTCAAAGATAGGGATGTCTAGGTTCAGTAACCATCAAATATATTAGAAACATCTTAACCATCAGCAGACCAGGCTCTGATATCGTCTATGCAAATTTGGCCACAAACACACACACACACACACACACACACACACACACACACACACACACACACACACAGTTCATCCACACCTGAAGGCCATTCAATTGTTAAATACATTCATTCAAAAAATATGTATTGGATGACTATACTGTGCTAGATACTATGCTAAGTTCTGTGCATTTAACTTTTGCCTGGGCAAAGGTAAACTTACATACAGGGCTTTTTCTGTCAAAGTTATTTAAATGACATCAATTAAGACAAGTAGTTCCAGCATTAGAGCTTTGTTTGAACTTTTGAGTTAAATATGTGATGCAGCCAAGTATGAAAGAAGACATGGATTGGTGGAGACTATGGCACACTGGAGAGTTCAAATCTAACCTAAAGACAGTCAAATTCAAATTAATTAGAAATAAACTGTATTTCCCAAATAAAAAGATGGCAACAGACTGAACAGGCCTGGTGTTTCTGAGTTTATGGTTCTCTGTTGTATGGTCAGTTACAGATTCCATTTATGAAAGAAAAGAATTTGCAGATTCTAACATGCTACAACCTTCTAGAGCTTCCATTTTGTTTTGGTTTGAATTATTCTCTCTAACATTGCTTCATGGTAGGGATAGTTGAAGATAAGAACTACGTAAGCCACTTCTTTTCAAGTTCCACTACAAATCAGAGAAGAGAGAAGCAAGGAATAGGTCTGTCTCTAAAGGAGGCTAGCAGGTATCTTTTGCAAGTGTCTTTTTGATCAAGTTTGTCAGAAACACAGTGGGACAGCTGTTTTCAGCCACAACATTGGGTCCTCTTGGCAGTGATACAAAGAAACAAATGATAAGATGCTTTTCTGGCCTGAATAACAGCAACATAGGATAGCCACCAGCAGCTGCTAAGAACCCACATGCTTGTGGGCTGTGCTAGTTCCCGTGAAAAGCATGTCAGGCAACTAGGTGGACTAAACATCCATTTGGAACCATTTCCTTAGAGGAAAAATAAGCAGAATGTAATTTCTTGTGGGAGAATAGATTATGTGTCAGTTGAGAATGGCATAGACAGAGATAGTAAAGACAAACATGTCCCTAAACATCAATGCAATTCAAGGAGTAAATGCACATAATGGGCTGACTGGAGATAATATCTTTTTTTGTTGTTCAGGTCAAGTTTCCAACACGAGATGCGAATGAGAGAGTATTAACACAATTCTGCTTGTCATGTTAATAAGATTCCAAAACAATTCAACTTTTTGGATACATTGTGTTTCTATGAAGAAATATTTGGATGCCTATGATTCGTTGTACATTCAGACCAACGCACACCCTGGTCCACATACCCGTTCTTGTGTGTCAGGGCTCAGGATCCCAATGCCTTTTGGGAATTTCCACCTGGACGTCCTGAAGAGATTTCAAACTTTATATTCTAAAATAAACCTACTTGTCCGCAATCTTCATCTCTCTCACACTTCTTATTCCAGCAAACGTCATTTGTATCCATCTAGTCTCCCAACCTACAGAGCTTAAATTCAGTCACAGTTTTTTCCCTTTTCTACATGCATCTAATTGGTCACAAACATTTACTTCACGTTACAATTATTATTCACCAGAAATGTATTTTGAATCCCAACTATGTGATTTATCCTCTTTGCCACTTCCTTGGTTCAGATTCTCATCACTTCACATTTGGAACTTTTGGAGTGTTTTTCTTTTTATTCGTAAGTAGATATTTACAACTGGATTTTAAACATTATGTAAATAGTTGAAGTGGAATACTGTAAATCATGCAAAAAAATTAGATGATAAAGGGAGAAGCAGCCCTTGCACTCTGGAGCTGACCTTGCACTCTTAGCGGGGCCTTAGAGTTGCAGGTAGTTGCCCTGGAGCTCACGATAAGGCTGTGATGTTCTTTTTTTCCTTCTATATCTAGTGATTGACATTCTACTTGGGAAAGGGCTTTCCTTTTCTCCCATTTATTTCTTTATTGGTTTGTTTATTTTTAACAGTATGGGCTGATGGATTCTTATTTATTCAATGGGTTATACTCTATTATTAAAATGAGTTATTTTGATGCTCTAATTGTCCCAGATTTGACCAATAGTAACCTCTTCAAGCTGGCATCTGTGTCCTTGGACATATATACTCATTCTTTGAGTACTTTCTTACTTTTTTGGCAGGACAAAGTATTCAGAAAAAAAAAAAAGACATACAAAACTGCACAGTGCTCGCATTAAAGGAATGCACAAAGAAAACAAAAGCAATGTGATAATTGAATGCAAAATGGATCTTGGCGTAGTTCCTAAACCAGAAAAAAATATTTTCCTATAAAAGATATTACTGGAACAATTGGCCAAATGTGATTAGATATTGTCAATTAGATTAGACTGTATCCAAGTTAATTTCTTGACTGTTAAATGACAGCATATTCTTGTTTTAGGGAGCTACACACTGCTGTGTTTGGAGGTAAATGTGTATGTGACTTACTCTGAAATGATATTTAGGAAAAACTAACAATAGAGAATTATATGTATGTATATTTCTATGTACTGTAACATATATTAACTATTACATATATGAGAGAGATTGATGAAGCAAATGTGATAAAATGTTATTATTTGGGAAGCCTTGGATATGGATATATGGAAATTCTATTCTTTTTGCTTTTTTTGTAATTCTGAAATGTTTAAAAAAAACAAACTTTAAGAAAATAAAAAGAAAGATCTTGGCTCTTCTGAGAAGAATAAATTGTCAGGAAACAAAAATGGAGAAAAGAATCCAAAAAAGAAAGCTATTATAGTAGTGTAGGGAGAAATGACCATGACATAGACCAGATGATGGATGCAGTGCATGTAACGAGATGCAAACAGACTTAAGATACAAGTCAGAGAAAGAACTGACAGGACTTGGCCCTGAATTGTATGTGGCGATGAGAAATGGGAGACATAAAGGAGGACATCTGGCTTTGGGGCTTCCGTGACTTGATCAATAGTGGTGTCATTTACAGATATGGGAACTTGGAGAGGGAAATTCGGCAGAGAAGGGGAAATAAAGTGCTTTTATTAAGACATATAAAATTTGAAATGGGTGTTTGTCATTTAGGTGGAGATAGATGAAATACCTGAGCAGCTCAGGGAAGTTTGTGCTGGAAAAAAACTTGTGGCGGTGGTCAGAATAAAGAATAAAGATGGTATTCAACACCATGGAACTAGATGAAATAACTTAGAAAGTGAATGTGGAGGGTGAAGAAAAGATAGCCTTGAGGCACTACTATATTTCAGAGTGGATAAAGAGGACCTGCCACCTAATTTACGAGGCTCAGTGCAAAACAAAAATGCAGGGCCCTTTCTTCAGAAATTGTTAAGAATTTTAAGATGGTGACAACAGAGCATCAAACCATTCTGGGGCCATATAAGGGGGCTGGAGGTCCCTGCGTGACTGCCCAGGTGCACACCTATGAAACTATCCCTGTGGAAAGAGAAGGAAGACCAGTAAAGGGGATTGAGAAGGAACAGAGAGCGCCGATCTCACAGAAGCCAAGTTAGGAGAATTTTCAGGAAAAAAGGATGGTGACTGCAAAAGCAGTCTTAAGAGGGAAGTTCATAGTGATAACAGGTGTTCCTCAAAAAAAGAACAATCTCAAGAAAACAACCTAACCTGTCATCTAAAAGAATTAGAAACAGAAGAGCAAACAAACCCTAAAGTCAGCAGAAGGAAGGCAATAATAAAGATTAGGGAGGAAATAAACAAAACAGAGATAAAAAAAAGAAAAAAATTACTCAAAGAGCTGTTTTTTTGAAAGAGTAAACAAAATTGACAAACCTCTGGCCAGGCTCACCAAAAAGAAAAGAGAGAGAACACAGTAACAAACAAAACAAAATAAGAAAGGAAAATGGAGAAATTACCACCAATACTACAGAAACACAAAAAACTGTAAGAGAGTACTATGAACAACTATGTGAAAACAAATTGGACAACCCAGAAGAAATGGACAAGTTTCTGGAAATGCACACTCCACCAAGATTGAGTTAAGAAGAAACAGACCAGTTGAATAGACTGATCACTAGAAATGAAATAGAATCAGCAATAAAAAATCTTCCTACAAACAAAAGTCCAAGATCAGATAGCTTCACTGGGGAATTCTACCAAACATACGAAGAACTCACACTGATCTTTCTCAGACTCTTCCAAAAGATTGAAAAGGGGGGAATACTGCCAAACTCATTCTATGAAGCCACCATCACCCTGATACCAAAAACAGACAAAGACATTACCCAAAAAAGGAAAATTACAGGCCAATATCACTGATGAAAATAGATACAAAAATCCTCAACAAAATAATAGCAAACAGAATTCAACAGCACATAAAAAAGATCATACACCAGGATCAAGTTGGATTCATCCCAGGGACACAAGGATGATTTAACATATACACATCAATCAACGTGGTACACCACATCAACAAGAGAAAGGACAAAAATCACATGATCATCTCAATAGATGCACAAAAAGCATTTGATACAATTCAACACCCATTTATGATAAAAACTCTTACCAAAGTGGGCATAGAGGGAACATATCTCAACATAATAAAAGCTATTTATGACAAATCCACTCAGCCACAAAAAAGAATAAAATGATGCCATTTGCAGCAACATGGATGGACTTAGAGAATGTCTTTCTAAATGAAGTAAGCCAGAAAGAGAAAGAAAAATACCATGATATTGCTCATATGTGGAACCAAAAAAAAAAAAAAAAAAAAAAAGAATAGATAATAGAGGACACTAGTGAACTCATCTACAAAACAGACTTGCAGAGATAGTAAACAATCTTACGATTACCAGGGGCAAAGGGGGTGGGAAGGGGTAAATTTAGGAGTTTTGAGATTTGCAAATGTTAGCCATAATATATAAAAATAGATTTAAAAATTTTCTTATATATAGCACAGGGAACTATATTCAATATCTTGTAATAACCTTTAATGAACAATAATATGAAAACAAATATATGTATATATATGAATAACTGGGACATTATGCAGTACACTAGAAAATGACACATTGTAACTGACTATATGTCAATTAAAAAAGAAGAAATTGCAATTTGTTTCTAGTGTGTCATTGCTACTAGACTGGTCATATCTTCTAGGCCTTTTTGGCATTCAGATCTAGGAAATGGGTTTGTGACATTAAAAGAAAGCAAATATTTAAAAGTGTACGATATAAACTATAGGCACTATGCTATACAGTAGCTCTCTAGAACTTATTCATTTATAAGCATAAGTGAAACTTTATACTGATAGGGTAGATTATGTTAAGCGTTCTTAAAACAAAACAAACAAACAAAAAACTCAAAACAAACAGACACAAGGAAACTTTGGGAGATACTGAATACGTGTATCCCTTTGATTGTGGTGATGGGATCACAGACACTGCATATGTTAAAACTCATCACATCAAATATGTGCAGTTCTTTGTAAATTAATTATATTTCAACAAAGCTGTTAAAGGTTTCTAAAAATCAAGAAATTCAAAAGATTATCTTCAGTTTATTCTGACACTTTCTATTTAAATTCAGGACCAGAAGGTTTTCCCTTAATTTCATCAATCTTACTAACAAGCTCATCTATCTCCTTTCTCTCATGCAGAAATTTATGTCTCAGTATAATTATTCACTTGATTTACCCCAAAATATACACACAAAAATCCCAGAATAACAATAACAACACCATCCCACAAATATGGTCACTGGAAAAAAGCCTGAATTGTTTTCTCAGTTATATTTGTCCTTTGCTTATATCCTGCTAGGGATATACAGTTCAGTGTGCGATTTTCAAAGTCATTTGGAATTTTTCAGCTCTGTGTGGTTAGGCCACCAAATGGTTAGACAACTAGGTTCATTTGTTTAATTTCCTTTTTATTTTTAGGAATTTTAAAATTTTATGTAATTTTTAAAATAATTATGTATAATATTGAATGGTATCAAACTAAAATCAACAGAACAAGCTAGTATCTCTCCCTGTTGATATTAGTCTTCCTTCTACAATAAAAATTAGTAAAAAGATTATTATTCTTCCATTAAAATAAAATCATGCATGAATAACACAGGTGTACATATGTGTATTATATATATGTATATGTGTGTATGTACGTGTGTATATAGTATCTCCCACCATCTTAGACAAATGATACTCCATATGCACTTTTCCTCATTTTGCTTTTTTCACGTAACATCACTCTTTGCATTTTTAAACTTTTTTTGTAATCTCCCATGTACGATTGAGAGTTGAATTTTATAAAATGAATTTTTATTTTTCAAATTCAGAACTTCTTCAGCTTAGGAGAGTTTTATTCTCTGAAATATTTTTTTTCTTATGGAGTCCTATCAAGTTTGTTTTAATGTCTTCACTAGTACACATAGGAGGAATTTCTTTTTTCTGCCTTCTAGATCTCTGTCTTCACTTTCAGATCATTGAAAGAACACTTCTCCTCTTCCTAGAAAGTTTGAATCCCAAAAGGATAGGTCTGCTTTTCCTCAGAGATATTTGTCTTTTACTTGAGTAAATTCGGATATTGCCATTGAGAGAAACAAGCTGAGTGACTCCCACATATTTAGCAAATGTGGAAATACCCACATTGAAACAAACTGGAAAAGCTGAGACACACAGGACTGCAGCAAACAAAGAAGCAGTTCTCTTTTCTTAGTACTGGTGTTAGTATAAATTATGATAAATATTATCCACAAGGCAAAGATAAAGAGAAGATGGAAAGACAGCGCAGGGACATTGTGAGAGTGCAAGGCTGAAACCTGACTCCATCTATGAAAGCTAGGCCTGTTGAATGGAACCAGATGACTCATTAGAATCTTGCCTTTTGCCCAGCACTTTACTATATAGTGAGTTGATGCAATACAACCAGAATTTGAAATCTAAGATATAAAAAATAGATAAGCAACAAGGACACATTGTAGAGCACAGGGAAATATAGCCATTATTTTTAATGACTTTAAGTGGAACATAATCTATAAAAATATTGAATCATGTTGTATACCTGAAACTAATGTAATACTGTAAATCAACTATGCTTCAATTAAAAAAAGGGAACCTTAAGGAATGTTCAGCCTATATCATCAAACTTGTCACATATTTATTGTCTATTAAGCATTAGGTCAGGATAGAGCAGACTAAAAAAATTTCTCTTTTTTTTGTGGGTGGGGGAGGAAAGAAAGAAAGGTTCTATAACTTGATCAAGGTCATAATGAAATCCTGTGACTTGGAGAATCTGAAATACTATTTCTCGAGCCTCACCCTGTGCTCTGACCACAAAGTAACACTAGATTCTTTACAAACTACAACTACTGGCAGTCCCATGTGTAATCTCAGCAGCATTTGGGCAGAAATGTAATTATTTCTTGAGGAGCTATCGTTCAGAGTTTTACTTGTCCTTTTCCTGACTGGAAGATTGGGTCACATTGTGGATGGTTGCATTGGAGCTTATTGACTTTAGTTTTCCCTATTGTCTAGATGTCTTCTGTTCTTTTTCACTTTCCTTTAATAAAATTTTAAATGAAACTTAACATTTCCAAGCATAAATCTGTACAACACAAACTTCTAAAATGCAGATTTGCTAAAGGAGTGCCTTTCTAAATTATGCAATTATTATGTCATAGAGTAGATTTGGAGATAAAGCAATGAGGTAGTTTATTAAAGGCATGTAAGACATATATGTTGGAGTTTATTCCACAGGACAACTTTATATATCAAATTATCATATCAGGGTGGTCCCTTGGAACTCCACAAACTCTTGATCAGGGAGTATAATGCAATCTTGGGACCCATGAAACGTAAGAGAATCCATAATCCCTTAAAATTGAACATAAAACTTTTTGTATATGTCTGCTTTTTTTTTTTTTTTTTTTTTTTTTTTTTGGCGAGAAGGTCCATAGAGCTCTTGAAATTTTCAAAGGACCTTGAGGCCTCCTTAACTTCCATATGAGAATTAATGTTGTAGAGAAAAAAGACTGTTGTTAAATTTTAGAATTCACTATGGAAAAGGTGCTCTGGAGAGTCAAATATCTTGATTTGGTTGCTATAGTCTAAGATGAGTATAGTATTGTGAACAGCTATTTCTACTGAATGGTAATTGTCGTTCTTTGTCTATTGCTTTAAATATTTTATCTCTAAACCTCATAGATTTTTACAAGGTAGATATTATTCTCTTCATTTTATAATTAGGAAACTAAGCGTCCAAAAGTCTAAAGGACATAGAGTAGATAATTGATAGAAGGTCTGTTTGGCTAAAAAGCCTGCATACACTTTTTTCTAATTAAAAGGTAGTGACATTTCATGTTTTTTGAGTAAATACTGTATAAGATCATAAGCTAAACCCTTTACAGTTGTTGACTTTTAATTCTCAGAAATACCCTGCAAGATAATATCATTATTCTCATTTAACAGATGACTACACTGAAACTAAGGAGTTTTCAACAATTTGAAAGAGGCAGAGCTGAGTTCAAATATCGAAAAGTTGTAAAATGTTTATTTCCTTTTACATACACAATACTCTCTTCAAAATGATGAGTTAGGAATGTGTTCAGATGCAAATAACATAAACTTGCAGAGAGTATTTAAACAAATACTCCTCTTATAACAGAAGTCTCAAAGACAGTGGCTCGGGGCTGGTGCAATAACTGGAGGATATTCAGCAATGAACTAGGCTCATCTGATCTTCCTGTTCTATCATAATTACTATGTAGCTTTCATTCTGGTAAGATGGCAGCTTACTTCCAGGCATTACATTCTTACTCAGCCCAGAAGAATGGGAAGTACAAAGGGCAATGTAAAAAATACTTTTTCCTTGGGAGAATTAATTTGGGAACAGGAACCCCCTAAGGGTCATCTTAGTAACCAGAAGGTAATTGCTACTAAGAGCTAGAAGCAAGGCTAGGGAATGATGGATTATGAATCAGGTACATATCGTTGCCCTGTACTAATCCTGGATCTAGTTAGTAAAGAAGACAGGAAATGAAACTGGATAGGAAACCAGGGGGTATGCTAACTGCTTCTTTTCTTTTTGACCTTAGGTGGCCTATTGATGACCTTATTCAGTGTCTATAGAGAAAATACTACTTTAGAAGACATAGAGTCTAACTGATTGACGGAAATTAATTGAGTAATTTCTAAACCACAGGACCTCTTCTGGAATCTTAAGATTCAGTTATAAACAAGATAGATATGGCTCCTGATTGCATACATTTAAAAACTCTGTGAGGAAAATGTTCAGAATATACAGAAGTATAAGGAGCCCTGCCAAAATAGAAATACACTGCTGAATACAAATGAATATTGAGGGAACCGAACTGAGTTTAAGTGGTAAAAAGATGAGACTTAAGATAAATAAGATTTTAAGTCTAAGACCTATGGAAAGGAGAGGGTTTCAGGCAGAAGAAACACTATCTTTGAAAGACCTGTGAAAAAGGAAGAAAATATAATACATTGAATGCATGGAGAAAATATTATGTGCCAGAGCATTAAGAATTTGAAGGGAAGAGTCACAGGAAAAGAGGCAAGAGCTAGAGAAAGGGGCCAGATTATGACGGCTTTCTTAGGAGATATTTACGTCTTAGATCCTAAAACAAAGGTCAATGAGAAGCCAAGGAAAGAGTTTAAATACAAATGATACTTAATTAAATTTTTATTTTAACCCATCACTCTGACTGCCGGTAGACAGTGGAATGGAGGGAGGCAATAGGCATTTTGTTGTTCAGAAATGAGAGTATGTAAGCTTTGATTAGGATGACAACAGTTGCACTGGAGAAAAGTGGATGGATTCTTGTGATATTAGGTAGTAGGATCTACATATCTGTGTCACAGATTGGACATTAGGGCTAAGGAACAAGGAGACACAGGTTTGTGGTTAAAATAATTGGATGACAATTGTAGACTGGTAAGAATGACAGATTGGTAAGAATGGAAGGGATCATTTAGTCCAACATCAATAACTTTATAGATGAAAACTTGAAGTTAGAATGTAAAGGAACTTCTCTAATAACTGTTTTTCAATGGCTGAGGCTCAGATGAGTTCATTTATCAAAATTTGATGAGCATCTATGATTTCTCAGACCCTTTGCTTAGTACCTGGAAGTAAAGATTTGGTTCCTGTTCAGCCTCTCAAAGTTCAAGCCCAGGCTGACTAATTTCAGTCCAAGTTATTTCCCATGCAACCACATGCATTTATTTCTTCCTTTCTGAGCATTTACACAGAGTTATACTTTATGATATTTTATCCATTTTAAAATTTTTATCTTTTGAGAAAAATTCTTTTACCAGCTGAATCTGCATAACCCTGTATAACCTCACTTAAAATCTCACTAACATTTCTCTGTACTGACTACACAAATAGTCTTTAAAATACATACAGATCTTTCTCTAATATTATTTTGATCTGCCACTTTATAGCTCTATCTGTTCTACTATAGTTTAAAATAGTTACAAGCATAATTATGTCCAATTTCATTTGTATTCTTGTAGTGTTTAAGACAGTGTAAATAACTGTGGTTGAAAATTTAATTTTTTAGGCTTTAAAATTCCATTAGCTTTAACTTAAGAGAAGCCTGTTATGAGATTCAGAATACCAATTTCAAAGCTGTTATTCTGATTTTTGAATGCTTTAAATGAGAGAGTTTAAAATTAAAACATTAGGTTCTTTAAATTTTTCATGAATATTTTAAAAGCCACATTTTTAAAAGGTATGGATTTTATTTCATATGTCAGTGCTTATTCTGTTTATCTCACATGCAATGTATTTCCTTAGAAAATCAGGGAAAGGTTTCCTTGACAACCATAAAAATAGATAAGCACTTTTAATCTTGATGTATGTATTGTGATAGTGATTTTTTTTTTGAGTGTTACGATTGATTTCATGCCATGTGAAAGTATATGTGTTTTCAATATGGGAGATTTCCTGGAAAATAAGTCCACAGAGCCCCTGACTGTCATATTACTTTATGTTCTATGTTCTATCATTACATGGCGTTAGTTTTTAAATGGTTTAAAAAATGAATAGTAGACACTAAACCCAAGTAAATGAGTCGTGGATCAAGAAAGAATGTGCAATTTACTTTATTTTCAAATAGAATTAAAATGTTTCCTGTATTCTGCTTCAGAGGACATTTTGAAGGACTGACCTTAAATTTTATTTATAGCTTAATTTTGAGCGTTTAATCAAAAGTCTCCAACAGTAAGATTATACAATGATGGAATCATCTGCCTCTGGAGGTACTGAGTTTCTATTGCTAGAGAAATTGAATGGCAAGATTGAATTATCAGTATAATAAATGCAGTAATGTAGAATCTTGGAATAGTGCTCATAAAAAGTTATGGCAAAAGTGATGTGGTGATGGTGATAGCAGTAGCAGTAATATATAGTATTTATTATTATTAGAATTACCTGAGATGGTGTATTATAGGGGAAGTTCAAACATAGGATAGATGGCCAGATTGTATGTAAATTAGGAATATTTCCACACCTTAGATTTACTGGTATTTGTATTTTTAAATTATATAAATGAATCTTAAGAACTAGATGAGAACTTTAAATCAAAGTTAGTATATGAGACACTTTAAATAAAAACCTTGTATTCTAAACTGAGGAATTATCTTTTAAACTAATATTAATATTATGCACAGAATTAGTGCATAATATTATGCAGTCACTTTGTAACTTTAAGATTGTCCCATATTTCAAGGCCTTGACCTATCTTGAGTGGTGATGGGACAAATGATATTCCTGGTGCTGTTTGCTGTTCTGGGGATAAGACTGAATTGACTTTGTTCACAATACAACTTGGCTATATAGCCCTAGAATGGTGTATGGCGAAGAGATATTATTTACACAAGGAATATACTGATTAGAGTAGGGTGACCTTTTAAAACAAAGAGTCCCCTATAAACAGCTCATAAGACTTCATAAGAAAAAAACAAACAACCCAATCCAAAAATGGGCAGATCTAAACAAGCAATTCTCTAATCAAGACCTACAAATGACCAGTAGGCTCATGAAAAAATGCTCAATATCACTAATTATCAGAGAAATGCAAATCAAAACTACAATGAGGTATCACCTCACACCAGTCAGAATGGCCATCATCCAAAGTCCACAAATGACAAATGCTGGAGAGGGTGTGGAGAAAAGGGAACCCTCCTACACTGTTGGTGGGAATGCATTTTGGTACAGCCATTGAGGAAAAGAGTACAGAGATTCCTCAAAAGACTAGGAATAGACTTACCATATGACCCAGGAATCCTGCTCTTGGGCATATATCCAGAAGGAACCCTAATTCAAAAAGACACCAGCAACCCAATGTTCATAGTAGCACTATTTACAATAGCCAAGTCATGGAAACAGCCTAAATGTCCATCAGCAGATGACTGGATAAAGAAGATATGGTATATTTATACAATGGAATACTAGACAGCCATAAAAATGACAACATAATGTCATTTGCAGCAACATGGATGTCCCTGGAGAATGTCATTTTAAGTGAAGTAAGCCAGAAAGAGAAAGAAAAATACCATATGATACCACTCATATGTAGGATCTAAAAAAAAAAAAAGGAAGAAGACAAATGAACTTAAACATGAAATAGAAACAGATTCGTAGACATAGAATACAAACTTGTGGTTGCCAGTGGGGAGTGGGGTGGGAAGGGACAGAATGGGAGTTTGAAATTTGTAGACACTGACAGGAATATATAGAATAGATAAACAAGTATAGCACAGGGAAATATATACAAGATCTTGTGGTAGCTCACAGTGAAAAAGAAAATGAAAATGAATACACGTATATTCATGTATGACTGAAAAATTGTACTCTACACCATAAATTGACACATTGTAAACTGACAATAACTCAATAAAACAAAAAACAACAAAACCAGAGTTCCCCCAAATTCACTAGTTCAAACAGCTTTTGAGTTTATCTCTCTGTCATGCAGCCATACTAGGGTGGGATGGGGTGATAAACAGGTAACCAAACACCACCCAATGATTCAGAGAACAATTTCCTTCCATCCTATTTTTTCACCATCTTCTAGATATTCATTGCATGAATGGTCAAAATGAGTTGCTGATATATCTGGGTTTCAGGCAATTAAAAGGGCAAACAGAATATGTAGGAGGTACAATCACTTTCTAAAGGCAATAGCAGGAAATCACACTCACCACTTTTGCTTATACTGGAGACTCTGCTTAACCACAAGTGAATCTGGGAACTGTCACGTGGCTGGGCAGCCATGGCCTGACACTTCTGTTACTATGGAGGAAGGGAGATTAGACTTTGGTGGCCTGAACTGCTAGCTGTCTCTTCACAGAGGTCAGGCTTCTCCTCTGGCTGTGTGATATGATGCCTTAAAGATAAAACATAATTGAGTCTCTATCTCTGACGACTAGTCAACTCTTTCCTTTAAGATCAGAATAATGTCTATTGTGTACACTTGGGAGGAGTGCACTTACAAGGATGCTGAAGGTGAACGTATTGTTCAGAGACCTCTGTTCTCTGAACTCATAGTTTCTTTAAAAGTCCTAGGTCACATTTTACTGAGGCTCTCTGGCTTTTGAATCAGGAGGAACACAGAGGTCTGTAAATATCTTCTGCTAAGGGTATAGATTATTTGTTTATATCCTTCGTAAATTGATGTGAAAGCCACTAGTGTAAAATGATTATGGCACGTCAAGAAATAAGTTCCAGCAATGCCTGACTCTGAGCTGACATTTTCAGCTGCTATGGGAAGGTAAACAGTAAATGTTGTATCTGCCCCTGTTCTTGGGGGCCACCTTGTTGCTAATAAGTCCTTTGGAAATTTTATTTTATTGGGTACTGGGAATTTTATCTCACTTAAAATGGAATGTGTATGTGGCCTCTAACCACAGATCAATCAGTCCATCTGTCATCTACCTATAACATATATATTAGTTTTAGTTATAAAGCCTATTTTATTCTTTTAAAAATATTATTCTGAGAAGGCGAACATAGGCTAGATCCAAGAAACAAAACAAAACATAAAAACAATCAAAAAATCTTGAAGGAGACAAAATTTAAAGATCAATAAACATAAAGAACTTAGCTTCAAATCAGAGCCACGTTTATTCTTTTGAATTATTTTAATAGAATTTGAACTGAACCTTCAGAAATCTCTTTGTATTGTTGCAACCTTTTCAAATATGTTGCAATTCTTTACCCCTAAAAATCCCACAGGATTATGTTATTCCAGAATTTTTGGATTCAAACAGTCTCCAGAAGAAGCAAAGTTGTTTGAGGACTTCAAAATATTTAAACTCATAGAGATCTGTTACATGTATATTCTTTAAAATAACATGGTATTGGGGAATTTTAACTTAATTGCTCTATCTTAAAAAAAATCTTTTAAAATAGCATAGTATTTTTTTTTCAGAATAGTACAATAAGAATGAAGGGCTCTCTACTAGAAAGCATGAAATCAAAAGCATCACATTTTGTATTAAAATCCCTAAAAGTCCAGTCATTTCCAACAATCATTTGTGGCAAACCTTTATTGCTTGATTATTCATTAAGATTTTTGTGTAGTAGATAAACTTTTGAAACAGAAGTTTAAAAATATGATGTAATGGGAAGAGTTAGCAGAATATGAGAATTTCTGTTTTTATCATAAACCTTTGACATTTTGTCTGTCAAATATTTTAAATTGAAAAATAGCATGATTGGCAATCTGTAGCTCAGAGTCATAGAGAAGAAAGAGGGACTTTGCAGTGTGCATCCTATAAAACAGGATTTTGGTACTTTTTGCATTGTGCTCTAGCTGTTTCCTACTTTTAGTTCCCTCTTTTTAGTTCAATGATAAGGCATTCCTAATCATAGGGCAAAGTCCTCAATGATCTCACAGCATAAGATTTTCCTTGCTTGTTGTGAGACCCTGCAGTCTGGCTCACTGCTGCACGTGGGCAGCTTAAGTGGCAGCTTTGATGGCAACTGTCTATCACTCACATTGATGGGATTATGGAGGAATACATGTGGCATGCGTATTATCAGTATTGGCTCATCGACTTTTGGACTACCATTAGAATACCGAAAGAAGATCCATGAACTGAATGTCAAAAAAGGGAAGAGAGAGAGAGAGACAGAGACAGAGACAGACCACTGCTGTATTAACTGTTTTGTAAGCTAGATTTATACCATGAGAAAATGCATTGTATCTATTCCTTTCTTGGTAGAAATGTTCTAGCACTTGATATCACTTACATGTGCAATCTAAAAAAATGACACTAATGAACTTATTTACAGAAACAGACTCACAGACATAGAAAACAAACTTATGGTTACCAAAGAGGAGGGAGGAAGGATAAATTAGTCTGGGATTAGTAAAAAACACTACTGTATATAAAACAGATAGACAGCAAGATCCTTCTGTATAGCACAGGGAACTATATTATCTTGTAATAACCTATAATGGAAAAGAATCTGAAAAAGAGCATATATATATAACCAAACCACTATGCTGTATACCAGAAACTAACCTAACATTGTAAATCAACTCTACTTGAATTAAAAAAAAAGAAATGTTCCAGCACTGATTAAAAAAAAGCTTCTTAACTATCTTTTTGTTTCACAGTTGATAATGTGATTTGAGATAATCATGGGGAACTTGAATTGTGGATCATAATAGTTGTGATTGGATTTCTGTTAACTGTTGTTGAATATAACTCTGGTCTTTTAAAAAATAAAACTCAATACTGAAAAAGAATTGCCAGACATTACCTGGACTCCCATTATGACTTTTATGAGCATATCATAGGTAGCCAAGTTGTTTTAAAGTTATTTTTCTTTGCCCAGTGGTCTGTAGAGTTTGAGATGTCTCTCATTAGTGATAAATCCATTTTGACCTTGTGCAAAGTTTGTGCTGAAGCATGAAATAGAGCTCCATATTTCAAAGTCTGTACTTTGCTCAACAACACAACCACAAAATATACTGCAAATGATAAACTATACAAAATGTAAGTGTCAATAGTTATCTGGCTATTTTCATTCCAGCCTAGATGGTACAAAACAGAGATTCATTTTTATTGCAGAGAATTCCATTTTTTTTTTAGAAGACCTTCAGGGAACCAAGATCGTGGTATGGTTTAAATGGTGTGTATGTGTATCACTGTTTCAACTCATTTAATAAAATCTTTGTCTACATGACCTTAGTCAGAAAATAGAAAATTAACGAACATGCTTCATTTTTTAATTTTTTGGAATTACAACCAAGATTTAACTTAATTAGTTGTTCACCGAGTCTCAAACTGTCCCTCAGCAGAGAAATGTACTTCTATCAGCAATTATTTTGTTTAAATATATTGATTTATTAAACTTATTTTATGAAGAATTAAAATTCTACTGCAGATATCAGCAGGGTATAATTTGATTTTTGTGAACATATTTTGTTAGTGTTAACTGTCTAAACTGATTTTGCAGATTGAGTAAACAAGTACAAAAGAGACGCTTAGATGAAAACTAAGCATTAACATTCATGAGCCTCCATTTTAATACTGTACTTTGAAATCACATTTTGTTAAAGTTGAACAATTTTCTTTTTTACTCAGAGTAATGTGGGTAGACTAAATAAGTTCAATTTTTGAGAAATGATAAGATTATTTTTGTTTAGAAAATGTGTGAGTTAAGAATATTCTCCAGCCACCTAAAAGCTAATATTTCACAAGCTTTTTCATAATGTACAGGTATATATTTTAAACTAGGATTTTAATAACTAGGATTGAAGTTAGGATAGGAGGGGAAAAAAGCAGTGAATTTCATTTAAAGACAAATTGTGTGTGTGTACATGTGTTTTCTTATGGCCTATGACTTCCTTCTGCTAATCATAGGCCATAATTTATCTTGGTAGTCATCACTCACTTTTCATTAAGTCTAGAATAAGAATATGTTGTGCATGATTGAGCAATGCTATTATTCTAAACCAAAAAATAAGGTTCAATAGGCTACTTACAGTTTGTTTCTATAACTCACATTGACAAAAGGCACAAGGATATTATGAAATGCTTTACCATGTAGAATTGCAAATTAAATGTCAGATTTTAATGGTTAAAGTTGCTAAACTTTATTCATTTATTTAGAACTTGGAACTTGCTTATCCAATATTAATTAAGTTTAGAACTAGCTCTAACTATTTTCAATAGCACAGAGAAACATTTTTTCAAAAGAAGTTAGTTGTAGTCTTACTAGTGGGTTTTTGTTTTGTTTTGTTTTTGTAAGCACACAATACTAGTGTTTTTATCATATTTCATTTGAGAAGGGCGCAATGGGAGATTTGTTGGTTATTTCTCAGAAGACATCTTTGAGGTAGATGGGGAGGTAAGTACTACTTCTTTTTGTAAATGGAGAAATGTAGAGTAGCTGTTTCCAAGCTCCTTTGGAGGCAGAAGAGCACGGGGCAGGATGCTTGGATTCCTGACACATTTACCTTATAAAACAGCACTTCTCCATACTCATCAATCTCCTCACTTTTCACACCAGCTGAGCAGTGGGGACCTGCTTCTCTACTGACAAAGGATCAACAAGATTTGCAATGGTGGATCTTAGGAAGAAGTTTCCAGGACAAAGACACTTTCTTTCCCCTATACTTCTGCTTACTCTTTTCTTCACACTCTTACCATTTGCCTTTGACAAGGGAGAGGAAACCTATTTGGAAAGGGATTTTATACACATCAGGACTGATACCTGTAGATAGTGATAGAATTTCAGAGTTACCCATTTACTAATGATTTCTTAGCATGAGTTTTCAGCTAAGCAGAAAACTTAGTCTGAGTTGTCTTATATCTATGTAGTCTGACAAATTCAGCCCATTTTATTTTTATTTTCTTCATCATCATCATCATCATCATCCAAGAATAATTCTGTAGTTCCCCTTTTCCTCCCTCTCTCTCTATAGCAGGTAAGAGTGAATGAACTAAATGGAAGCCATAGGTTCTCCTTCCCTGGGGAGCAGACAGTAACCAGGTAGAGAAAGGTCCACCTACACTCAGGTCCTGTTTGAGTCAGTATTTCTGCCTCAGAGAATATGTACTTATGGTTCTTGGTTTGGAACTTTTAAGGAAATAATTCATTTAAAAATAACAGAAGGAAAACAGAATGAATAAGGTGCTCATGAAATTTAGGTTTATAGTTCAATTAAAAATATACATTTCATTGCAGAGACCTTTAAAAATAAATTTATATTTTTGAGTTAGTTTGTTCACTGGTCATTGGTCCCAAGGTAGTTATAGTTTCAGTGGTTTAGAGAGCTAGGTTCTTCTCATGCTATCTTAAAACCCTTTGGGGCTTAATTTGTTGGGCTCTCTCCATGGGTACCATTTTGCCCTATTGAAGCTGCTTTTACACCCAGTTATCATCTCTTTGATCATCTCCTGTATGTATTCTAGAAAAAGCTTATTAAGTCTCTTTTTGAGTACCTTAAAAACCAGACTTTACTATTCTAGCAGGATTTGTTGCACTTGGTAAAAAGCCTAGTTATTCCCCGATTTTCTCTTTTAAAACCCAGCTACTGATGCTGCTTCTCCTTTAACTGTTACACATCTTACTCCCCTTCATTTGGCTGAGATACCCCTGCACTAATTATTTGTTTTCTATTCTTGGCTTGTTTTATGACTCTGTTCCTGGAGGGATGAGTTATTTATATTCCTCTCAAATTGGGTAGTAATACTTGGATTTACAAGCGCTGCCTCCAGAAGGAGAGAGGGCCTTAGGAAACAAAGCAAAACATCTCTTGCTGGCACTTGAGGTTTTCTTCTGTAAGTTTTTGGGAAATGATTGTACATCAAAGGGTGCGATGAGAGAAGTTCCATCAAGGCACATAGTTCATTACACGTTATATGAGGTTTCACGAATATTTAGCTTTATCTAGAAGATGGAAAATGTTACTCATTCTTTCAAAATGCAATCCATTTTCTGCCTGTGGTTAGTGAAACAGTCTTGAGACGTAGGTTTTTTTGGGGATCGACTGATTTTCTTTTTTTCCTTATAGTTACAATACTCTGATTTTGCTTTGGGGATCTTTCCTTCCTGATCATCTATGGTGTGGGTGAAACTGCAGCCAAAGACTCCGGCGTCTCCATGTGGCCAAGAGGCTGGGAGAGCTTCCCAGAGAACACAATTGACTCTTCACAGCTGGTGCACATAAGGCGACAGGATCTCAGTTAAAGGGTTTTTCTCCCCAGGCCCCACAAGCTCAGAGATCTTTTCAGGATTTTCTCCCTGAATCTACCCCGCCTCTCTTGTCTGCCCGCTGTTGGTGAGCCACTGCTTCAGATCTGGTTGCTGCCTCCTACTTGTCTTTTGGGTTTAGCTCTTCTCAGTGTTCTTTGTAAGCCTGTTCTTGTCCACAGTTCAACTGCAGTCCCTATTTCCTCTCTGCTCTACAGTCAAAAGTCAATGTTAGTTAACTGCCAGTGCCTCAGCTGGGCCAACCATTCTCTAGTGCCTTGCTTTTTCAAGATAGGTGGTCAAGCACCGATTATAGCTGAAGAAGGAGCTAGCAGTTAGGCGTGAAGAGGGGGCATGTTCTGGGTCTTGGAAATGATTCACTCTATTGAATGAGTTCCATATGTTGAATCACTTTTTCCTGTTTAAAAATTCTCTCTGGACACATGCTCGGCTAATTCCTTCCTCCTCATGGCTGTGCTGTCACTACATTATTAATCAAAGGTTGCAGAGTCAACATTCTCTTCTGCCAACCTTCGGTTCAACACAATCTGACACTCATTAAATGTACTTCAAAGAAAAAGGTATTATTGGCTTTTCTAAATTGGTCCACCTGTAATTCCTTGTACACTATCAAAGATACCTTAATCATATCTCAATCAACAGCTATGCCTTTGATACAATTTTTTTTAATGTTTTCTAACTCATTTTATGTTTTATTTTTCCTTTTTGTTAAAAGAATTTTTCAATTAATCACTCTATTCAGTATTTTGAAAGAATGCTTGTGGTAGCTTAATTTTTTTCTTTTGATCTGTCTAGCATTTCTTTGGGGAACCACTTTCTCCCATTCTCAGTCTCTGGGTTCTGCTCAGGTTGATACCACCCTCAGCAGTAAGGGTCCAAAATGACCCAGACTTGGCCATCAAGGCATCAACTTTCTGTTAACCACAGTGATTGGTTCAGGAATAGCCACATGACAAAAACCAAGCAAATCCAGTATAAATCTGAGGAATTTGGCTTGAGTAACTAGAGAGAGTGGCACTCTTTTCAACTGGTATTTGTAAACTGGTTGGCTGTCAGACTAAAGCTTCTGATGATCACCTTAGCCATGCTGTGTGGTAAATGTGGGAATCCATCTCACATATAGAAGAGCAGAGGTGGACGACCCAGGGGTAGAAAAACTTAAGGACATTATCTGAGGCCACATTTCAGCTAAGCTTGAAGCCTTATCACTTCCTTAACCCCAAACTTGTAGGCCAGTATTTTATTAAGCTAGTAGACAAGAAGAAAATATCATCAACTTTATTAGAGAGGCAATCTAAGAAATTGAGTTGGTATTGCTTCTCCTAAAGAAATGTAGTTTGGTGGGGTTTTTTGTTGTTGTTGTTCTCAATTTTTTTATGCTGATTGCCTGTAGTCTTTTAATTTAATGGGGAAATTGCTACACCTTTTTTATATAGTATTTAGTGTTACGTTTTCAAACATGTGAAATAGAAAAATACCATAATCCAGGACTGCTACCTCGCTTAACATCATTTTTGTCTCTTCTCTCAGATTTATCACCTATGTGCGAGAGCTTCCTGACTGTAGCAAAGAGAGTCTCCATCCATTTATGATAAAGAGAAGAAATTTTAGAGCCAAAGAATGTTCCAGCTCTCTTGGAGTTACATGAGACCTTGTTATGTTGTGCTTTTTAAACTTATATTAAATATTAATTATTAGTGTGAACATATACCATAGGAATCTTCCGTAATAATGTCCATGTATATCCTGGATTTATTTACTTAAATGATTTTAGGAGTGTGGTAAAGGTTGTTTGCTCAAATGTCTATCTCCCTTGACACTTTTGCCTCAGTATCTAATATTCCAACAAGAGAGGGTCATTCTAGTGGGTTGGAACTCTGTCTTCTGCTGTGTCCCAGGAAATATTCAAGGATCAGCTATAATAAATGAACTCACTAATCAGCCATCAATGTGGCTTAGATTAATATATGAGATTATTTTTCTACCACTATAGAGAGAACATGACTTTGAGGGGGGTGGTCAAAAGACAGGTAAGTTTTGAACATGGCATTTTAAGTGGCATAATTGTGTTTTAATGAGTTCAGGATAAAACATCTTGAGCGAGGAAGCTGTCAGGGAGTAGAAGAACTGAAGCTGGATTTTAAAAAATTAATTTAAAAATTTTCATATGACCTGCCACATACTCATTGTATGACCTTGGGAACATACATGACATTACTGAATCTCAGTTTCTATTTAGTTTTCAGATTAAATGTCACTCTGCCACATCTGGGTGATCTCATCCATATCCTTCATCTGTTATTAACTCCACTCAGCCATGTCTGGGTTAGGTGTTACCACCAGGAGCTCTTAGAGCTTTACTACTTTTCATTTGAATTGCTTGTTTTCCTTGAAAGACTGTGTGAGGGAGGGGCCCACTGCTTCTTGCAGCTGTATCTCTAGGACCTAGAGTATCAGAGGGCTCGATAAGTATTTGCTGAATGAATATTCTTGTCATACAAATTGTACCTTTAGATCTACAAGTGTGTGCAGGAACAAAAACCACTATCTGGATATGAGGCAATGTACTTAGTCAGGATTAGAAAATGCTCTGATTTGACTGTATTAGCGAGAGTCTATGCATGCTTCAAATTATTTAGTCCTGTATCTCCAAAATCATTTAATGTGAAAAACATGTGAAAGGGTAAAAGAGGAATTAAGGGTCATTTGGGGGTGGCAGTTGACTTGGGCAGGAAAAAGGAAAGAATATTGGTAAGGATTTTGGGGGGTGAGAGGGGGTGGGGGAGAATATATGTCCTCGGCCCCTCCTCCCACTAGTGGTTTTGGTCTGTGAACAAGATTTGGGAGTGAGCTGTTCCCAAAACCCCAATCTCACTTTCACTCTTTTCTTTCTTTTCTCTGTTTACAACATACTTGAAAATATCAAAATTGTATCAACCCAAAAGGCAGAAAGCAAGCTTGTGCCATTCAAAATCAAGTTTGAAAGCATTTATCTTAACAGGAAGCCAGCCATTACAATGAGGATGTTTATAAAAGATAATGGAATCTGCATATATCTGGAAGTCTAATGTGCCTACCTTTTACTCTGTGTTCTTCTCCCCACTAAATGGAGAGGCCAAGATTACAGTGTTAAACCTTTTCTCTTTATGATTCCATCAAAGATACATCCAGGAAAGAGAAGTCATTCTGTTTAATTCATTTGTTTTCTTACCATAAGAAAAGAGGAAATTGTATGTACATCTACTCTGGATTGTAAAGAACCCCCAAGGCTCAGCAAGAAAACAGTGAGACTTCATCTAAAACCCAAGACTTCAGTTAGGAGACAGCTGGAAAACTGCAAAGCACCACAAGGCAATTTATTTACGTTCTAGCCCAGGCTGTGACTCAAGTATGTATGTAACTCCATCATGATTATGTGCATTTCCGGTGGTTGTGTCCCACTGGTGTTTTGCACAGGGCAGTTACATGGTAATTTCCCACATACTTATGGGTACTTTCACACCAGTGCTCACTTTCCCGGGGCTGTAATGCAGAGAGGGATTTTCTCTCAACGTGTAAGCACCTCCCAGCACAGGAAATAGAATGAAAACAGAGCATTACCTGTTTTCCTTGGTGGCACCAATTTTAAAGCAGTGCTATTTTAAAACAAAGAAACAGACGGAGAAGTTAAAAGAAAATGAATCCTACATTTGCTGTTTGGAAAGCACTTACTGGGTAATTGCTGGGCTCTGAGCGATTTGAGGTGGGAAATGGGATGCAGATTTAATGAGATCCAGCCTAAGGCACCATTTGTGGAAGCCCAGGATGGCAATAGTAGAGGGTTATTTTCCTCCCTTTTGATTGCGCTTGCTTGGCCCCCGTGAAATGACTGGAATTTCTTAGTCCAATACTATGGGATGCATACCATCCCATTACAACAGCATCCAGGGACACCAGTATGCAAGAGCACTGAGGCAAATCAGTGGCTGGGAACCCCATGCCTTTCTGGGACTAAAGGTCAGCGTGCTCCATTACAAAGGGACTGATTGACTGAGATGGCTGTAGTGTCCCCTCAGCTTGGCTAAACTTTAGATAGATTTCTTCGTACGATAGCCTCCTGACCTCCCTTTTCTCAGAACATTCACTTTAGGAAACTTGCAATTATAAAATCTTTCTCTGCTCCTTTGAAATATACAAAAATCTTCCCTCAACCTCTTGCCAGATTTACAGCTCAGGAATGTCTTTCTCAAGGACCTGGGAACCACCTCCTTGAAATGTAAACGCTGAAGGAAACAGCACCCCTTTCTCCTGGCTCTGTGGCAGTGTAGGAAACTAAGTTCAACAGAGACCAATTAGTAAACACAGACTACATAATTAAAAAGAGAAAAGCATTCGCAAACTCAGGAATAACCTACCATGCTGGACACATCCCACTGATGAACCTTCTTCCCAGTCCTCTAGTAATTTTCTATTAGCTCACCCAGGGCTTAAACACTGTCCTGCCAGTTGTTTCAGTGGGGTTGGGTTCAAATCTTGTTCCCCTATCTCAACAGTCTTGAATAAAGCCTTCCTTGCCAATTTAGATTTGTCTAGTGCATTCTTCTCTTTGAAAGGGTCTAATGCAAAGAATGATGGTGAGGATTTCTTGAGTGGGTCATTTAACAAACTGATTGCATTAGTTTGCTGGGGCTGCCATAGCAGAGTATCATAATAAAATAACAAAATCTCACAGTTCCAGGGGTGGAGGTCCAAGATCAAGTGTCAGCAGGGCTGGTTTTGAGAAAGGCTGGGGTCTGGGGCCCTTTACCCCAGTGCTCCCACCTGGATAAATGTCTCCGCAAGCAACAGAATACAAAGAAACTATACAGGACTGAAAATAATTGCACACATGCAGCTGGGGCAATTACATACAATAAGATACAAAAAGGCCACAAACTAACTACATTTCTGAGGCACCAAGAGCAAATCCTGGCACACCATACTGCAAAAGGGATGGGCAGACCACCTAAGCAACTCTCCTGCCCAACCCACAGACCACCCTGTTGTTACCCCATTTAAGGACCAGCTCGCCCCCTCATCCACTTCGAGAGTGATCAAGGGTACCTGTTACTTGTTCTCCCTCCCGCGTGCTGTAGCACGAGTCCCACTAAAGTCTCGCCTGAATTTCCTGTCTGGCCTCTTATAAATATATATTGTTTGAGGGTTCAAGGACCCAAGTTGTTAACAGTTTCTCCTGAGACCTAGCTGTCAGCTGAGGGGGGCTGGAGAAGGATTCAAGGAGCTGAGCTGCCCAACTGGAAAAATGTGCGAGGAGCCGACATGCCATGAAACAGCACTTTACTGCAATACAAGTGGGTGGTGCGCACAGTGGGCGGAGGTGGCACTGGGCACTTTCTTCTAGTTCAATAACATGGTGTGTGCCCACGTGGTGCATTTGTCCTGCTTTTATCCATTCTGCCCGCACATGCGCATTGTTCATTGCTTTGTTCATACTACTTACATTATGCTGCTAGCGCATGCGTACCTTTACTTTCTTTGTTCATGAGGCTTATGTAACTGGCGCATGCGTACATTTACCTCTTACCTAATACACAGGTCAGTTGTTGTGACCTTTGACCTGGGTCCCACAGCCTACTCACTTAAGGCTGCCGACACTTGCTCCTTGCCTTGCAGGTGGCCTCCTTTTCCCTGTGTTTTCAAATGGTCTTTCCTCTGTGCACGTGCATACCTTGTGTTCGTTGTGTGCCTAAATTTCCTCTTCTTATAAGGCTACCAGTCAGATTGGATTAGGATGGCCTCACTTTAACTTAATCAGCTCTAAAAGGCCTGATCTCCAAATATAGTCACATCTTGAAGAGCTGGGGATTAGAGTTTCAGCATACAAATTTGAGGGGACAGTTAGCCCAGAGCACTGGGTCTCTATTTTTGTTGCTCCTGTCTCCACTTTCTTAGAGGAAATGACATCTCAAAGCTACATTTGTGAAATGGGTCCAATCATGTTGTGAAGACCTTTCTCTAGGATGACAACCATACATATCATTAATTTCCTGCCCTCAATACCAAAAGAATAGTAGGTGAACACTCAATGCTTGCCAGATAAATTATATGGAGACAGTTCCAGGAAAGGGGAAAGAAAGCAGGGCTACTCAACTGGGAATACAGTTTTGGAAGATGAAGGTATTTGTTACACAAGTTGAACTGTTGCTCCATTACATTACCACATCATCTTGAAGTGCCAATCAGTGTATATCTTTTTAAAAAATTCTATAATTGTGTTTGAAATGACAGGTATATTACATTTTTAATTGCAAGTGTGAATCAAACAAGTATCAACATTGAATATAATGACAACTTTTATAAGTGTACTCTGGCACTTCTCTTTGAATAGGCCATCATCCACACACACACAGAAATCAACTTCTACAGACCCTGCCTAAGGCCACTCAGACAGATAGTTCTTTGAAAGTATTCCAGGAGACGGAAAGTAAAGCTGAGAAGAAAAGTTCCTCCTAGAAGTCCACATAAAATCCCCAGTATTACTCAGACCAGATTCCACCTTATATTAGAAAAAGCCTGAAACTGTAATGTTTGGATAGAACAATTCCATTACTACAAGACACACACTCGTGTAAGGTGTGCTATGTGCTGTGACATTTGACTGCTAATTTAAAAGACTGATAAAAAGATTGTGAGCCAGTGTGGCTCATCAGTAGCCCACTGCCTGCCAAAAATTTGTGTTCTCTAAAATAAAAATATACAAAATATAGCATTTATGAATTGGGACTAAAAACTTTCAGAATGAGAAAGTTGTCCTTGGGCAAGGTGAGGTTAAAAGCCAGTTTTTCTGTTGTCAACCTACTGGGGGAACAAGAAAGGGAAGTGTGTACTTGGCTAGTTACATGGAAGCGTTGCTGTCCCAATAAATTTTTGAATAGTATGTATAAAGATGTACTTATATCCTATCTGAACTTCTTATTGTGCATGATTTAAGTAAGTATTTTTATAGGTTTGTTTGTTTTTTTTCAGTTTTCTAACTTTACTTGAGAGACATATTTTTAGCCTTGTTGAAAGTGATTTTACAGACAGATTTTTTTTTAATACAGAACTCTATAACTTTGCCCATACATACTCATTACCTAAGTTTCCTGACCTCAGTGTTTGAAGTATTGACTCTGTATATCCACGCAATTCAAATCAGCAGGCCTCTGCTTTTATTCATTTTTTTGTGGTTTTTCTGGGGGGCTTCATTTCTTCCAGAATATTTCCAGCCTCCCAAATCTTAACACAGGTTATTGGCTTTTCTTTCCCTTATTCTTTTTAGCTTTTATCTCATCCTTTCTTCTTCCCTACTCGCCTACTTTTTGGGGGCATTATATCCCCACGTACTGATCAATTCTAATAATAATAATAACAGTTTACATTTGCTTGGTATTTACTATGTACAGGAGTTAAATACAATGCATGGATTAATTCATTTACTCTTCACAAAAACCAAATGAGATCATGTTATTGATTATTATCACATTTTACAGTTCAGGACTCTGAGACACAGAGAGGTTAAGGAACTTATTTAAGGACACACAGCCAAGTTAGTAATGAAACCAAGGTCTGCACCTAGGTAGTCTGGCACCCGAGTCTGTGACTAGTATGCAGTAATGGAATATAAGTAGAAGTGATGTATGGTAACCCCCTTAGAAACTTTTCCAGCAATCCTCCGTGCATTTTTCTTTCCCCAGTCTATCTCTGGGTGACGAAGATCCAGGATAAGGAGAAGTCCCAAGACATGAGGTAAACTGTTACATGAGTGAGATTTTAGGGCTGAAAGATGCTTAAAAAAATGCCTTTAGCTTCCCAGCAAAAGAGTAAAACAGCTTGTTTGGTACACATTCAAGGAAAGACCTTAGATTTGGAATCGTAACTTTGTTTGGTGGCAAATGGTATTAATAAGAAGAAAATTTGGATGGCCAGGCTATTTTTTAAAGTAAATACCTATCTCCAGAAATTCTTAGCCATGTTTCCCTTGTGTCATAATAATAGACCAGGCTCTCAAAGTAAGGTCATCGCAGGCAAACTCCTT
This sequence comes from Camelus bactrianus, assembly GCF_048773025.1. Classification (NCBI taxonomy): domain Eukaryota; kingdom Metazoa; phylum Chordata; class Mammalia; order Artiodactyla; family Camelidae; genus Camelus; species Camelus bactrianus. Next base: position 15,182,169 of record NC_133563.1, on the reverse strand, counting down.
TAAGCACAAAGATGACGCTGGGTACCAGCAGCCTCCTCCTTTCAGAGACACAAAGGAGGAGTCCGGAGGTGATTCAGAGAGGAAGAGCTAGAGCTGTTGTAAGATGACTTATCTGCATGCACTGGATCAGTTAGGGCCAAAAATGTAGTGAACTGCAAATAAGAAAGAGCAAATGCAGGGGAAACTAAGATCAGATTGTTAGCATCGAGTATGTTTGGATTTAACTTTTAACAAGGTCTTTTGGCCCTTTCATTGCTATACAAACTATGTTTTTTATAAACTTATTTAAATTAGCTTTTAAAACATTTCTTATACATATACATACCTATGCAGTTTTACATAAGTGCCTAAATGTAATCCTTATATATTCTTTCATTTTTTGCTTCACTTTCCTTTCTGTGTGCCAGCAGTTTTCCTTCCCTCTTTGTCCCCATTATTTCCCTTGCCCTACCCAAATTCTTATCCTTTCATTTTTCTCCATGATTTAAAAATAATATGCAAATACACATATTCATATACATAGAAATTATTTATATGCACATAATGATAAATCCACATATAGACTCATATATAAATATATACACATATTATGCATATATAGTCAAATATATGCACATATATCTATAAATACATATATGTGCATATTTATGTATTTATAGATGTATATATGTATATCCTTCTTCTCCCTTCAAAGTTGGACTCTTAGATCATCAGAGCTAATTCTATCACTCTCTTACCCCTATTTAATCGGTAGCCACACATAACCCAAGGATCCCAGGTTTATCACAGTCTCTCAGCTCCTTAAGCCTTCATACACTCCCTATAATTCTGTCCTTGCAACTCCTCTGTGCTGTCTGGAACTTAAGGTCCATCATCAACAAAGTCTAGTCTCTGCCTATTCTCTTCTTTGAATCCTCCCTTCACCTGTGTATTCGTTTCCTGTAGCTGTTGTAACAAACAACTGCAAACTCAGTGACCCAAAACCATAGAAATTTAATCTCTCAATTCTTGAGTCCAGACATCTGAAATCAATTTTTTTCCCTGGGCATAATTTATTATTTGCATTGACATAAATTACAATCTGGAGAGAAAAAATTAAGAAGCAATAGTGCAGCATTTGTGACAAAAGAGCGCAACACCTGGTTGTCAGGGGTGGGGCAGTGGAGTGTGAGGAGTTGGACAGGGCCAGTGTCAGAGAACCATAGTGGGGCCGGCGGCCTTGCCTTCATTCCAGCTCCATCCTCCAGGAACCCATTTACAGCACCCACCTGCACAGCAACCCTTCCTGCCCCCTCCCCACAGGCCAGAATGAACCAGTGCCCGCTTGGCAGCCAGATTACAAGGAACTGAAATCACCCAATGCCCCAAAGAACGGAGCTGGGAATCAAGCCCTTAGCTTTTCAGTTAAACAGACCTTGAAAAATATCACTTTGCTGAAATGAAAGTGTTAGCAGGGCTGTATTCGCTCCAAATTTCTAAGGGAGAATCCATCCCTCGCGTCTTACAGCTTCTGATGGCTGCTGGCATTCCTTGGCTTGTCATGTCACTCAAAATCACAAAGAAGTGTCTCCATATGTCTCTCTAATCCATCTCCACTTCACCTTCTTGGGTATCTTCTATCTTTTCAGCTCATTCCCTTGAATACCCCATTCCAAAAAAGCTTCAATCCACCCAGAACCTATAATTTCTCGATCTTCTTGCGTTTCATTATCCATCACCCCTTTTATGCCATAGGCCCCTCCCTCTAGGGCCAATCTTTGTGTCACCCTACACTGTTGATATTCAACACTGCCTACTCCAGATGTTACCCAGGCTGCGGAACTTGGTGGGAGAAAATCTTGGCCGTGTTCGCTTTTAGTGTGGAACCTCAACAAGAACATTTGTGCTGACAGGAAATCCTACGACATTTCTGTACTCACTCGCTCTACTGCTCTCCTAGATGACTATTCCTACCCTTTCCTCTCTCTTCAAACTCCCAGCACTTCCTTCCAGCTTCACCGCCAGCTGATGACCTTGCTTCTGTGCTTCACTGTGAAAATATGAGGAATTCGAGGACATCTTCCACACACATCGCCACATCCTTCAACGCCCAGCATCTGTACCACACACCCTGCCTTCCTGGTTGTTTACGATATAGGAACTGTTACACACCTTCTAAGACCATTCCTCTCATCTGCGTACTACAATCCATTTCCACTTAAAACATCAGTCTAGCAATTGTCTCCTCATTCTAACATCAATTTTCCTCTGCTGCATTGTTTTCATTACCATACAACCATTATGAAATATCTACCATCTTAAAAGATCAAACAAAGCACCCTCTTTTCAGCTACTGCTATATTACTATATTACCCTTTCTCTTCTTAAATCAAAACTCTCTTGTAAGATTTGACCGTACTTGTCTCTTATTTCCCTCATTTCTCATTCTGTTTTGAACCCTCTCCAATCAGGCTTCCATCTCCAATATAATAAAAAAAAATCTTGAAAAGATCACAAATGCATGAATGATCTTCATGTTCCTAAAGCCAATGGCCTCATTCTATTCTGTCCAGCAGTAACTTGCCACTGCTCCTCTTGGACCACTTTCTTTATTTGGCGTCCTGCAACCTGCTTTCTTCTTTCTCTTCCTACTGCACTTATCGATCATTCTTCCTTAGTCACCTTTGCTGACTGCACCCCAATCTCTAAAGTTTGGCCTTTGTCTGTTGAGTCACTATGCTATGCCCAATGTAGAGAACCAAATACAATATATAGGATACTTTTAGTTCTATTAAAATAGGGCCATATCATTCACAGTTTTCTGTATATCAGTATTGTATTTTAACATTTTTAATTGAGTTATAGTCATTTTACAATGTTGTGTCAAATTCCAGTGTGGAGCACAATTTTTCAGTTATACACAATCATATATATATTCATTGTCACTTTCTTTTTTCGCTGTGAGCTACTATAAGATCTTGTATATATTTCCCTGTGCTATACAGTGTAATCTTGTTTATCTATTCTACATTTTGAAATCCCAGTCTGTCCCTTCCCACCCCTACCCACCTGGCAACCACAAGTTTGTATTCTATGTCTATGAGTCTGTTTCTGTTTTGTATTTATGTTTTCTTTTTTTTTTAGATTCCACATATGAGTGATATCATATGGTATTTTTCTTTCTCTTTCTGGCTTACTTCACTTAGAATGACATTCTCCAGGAACATCCATGTTGCTGCAAATGATGTTATGTTGTTGGTTTTTATGGCTGACTAGTATTCCATTGTATAAATATACCATATCTTCTTTATCCAGTCATCTGCTGATGGACATTTAGGCTGTTTCCATGTCTTGGCTATTGTAAATAGTGCTGCTATGAACATTGGGGTGTAGGTGTCATTTTGAAGTAGGGTTCCTTCCGGATATATGCCCAAGAGCAGGATTCCTGGGTCATATGGTAAGTCTATTCCTAGTCTTTTGAGGAATCTCCATACTGTTTTCCACAGTGGCTGCACCAAACTGCATTCCCACCAACAGTATAGGAGGGTTCCCTTTTCTCCACACCCTCTCCAGCATTTGTCATTTGTGGACTTTTGAATGATGGCATTCTGACTGGTGTGAGGTGATACCTCATTGTAGTTTTGATTTGCATTTCTCTGATCATTAGTGATATTGAGCATTTTTTCATGTGCCTATTGGTCATTCGTAGGTCTTCATCGGAGAATTGCTTGTTTAGGTCTTCTGCCCATTTTTGGATTGGGTTGTTTGTTTCCTTCTTATTAAGTTGTATGAGCTTCTTATATATTCTGGAGATCAAGCCTTTGTCAGTTTCATTTGCAAAGATTTTCTCCCATTCCGTAGGTTGTCTTTTTGTTTTACTTATGGTTTCCTTTGCTGTGCAGAAGCTTGTAAGTTTAATTAGGTCCCATTTGTTTATTCTTGCTTTTATTTCTATTGCTTGGGTAGACTGTCCTAGGAGAACATTTTTGAGATGTATGTCAGATAATGTTTTGCCTATATTTTCTTCTAGGAGGTTTATTGTATCTTGTCTTATGTTTAAGTCTTTGATCCATTTTGAGTTTATTTTTGTGTATATATCACTATTTTAATGCAACAGCACTTCAAAGAAATTCCTCTAAGTCACTTGATCTAGCTCTAATTCATTCTTCTTAATGTCTGGATTATATTCCATGGAGTAGATGTACAATAATTTATTAAACCATTCCCATCTTATGGGCCCTTCTTTGTAGGCAGTTCATTATACCTCATTTCTTCAACTTTAAAATAGGAATATGTGGAGATTAAATAAATTAGTGCATTAAAATAATGTAGACTAATGCCTAGTACAAAGCAGGACTTGCTAAATATTATCTGTGTTCTTAATGGTAGTAGATTTTTGTCAAAATTTAATTCTCATTATTTACATCTGCTTCAGATACAATTATCTTCTTGCATTAAGGAATAAAAATTAAAGGAATGGATTGTTATTTATATTTGTATTTAACAAAGTGAAGAATTTGTTATATCTAAAAAGGAGTTATAAATGTGTAATAGTTTTGGTCATTTGCTATTAGTATAAAAAATGATGAATTTATTATTATTTTTTTTTACTATTGCTTCTTAGTAATTCTGATAATGCCCCAAACAAATGTATTTCTGTTCCCAGTGAAATTTTAATAATCCCTTTAAGGAATTGTTTTTGAAAATACTCAACAACAGTGAATTAGCTAAGGGTATATTTTTCTTTTCTTTTTTTTTTAGAAAAATGAATAGTTATTTGTCTTCTTATTAATTTTTAAATACTATCAGTCAAGAAAAGGCATGCAGTTATTGCCTTAAACTGTTTCTTTAAATTTACTGCTCTGTGTTAGCATTACTGTATGGAGTGTTAATTAGCCTCAGGTATCTGAACTGTACCAAGAACTGTGCATCAATATTCATCCCATAGACACAACACTCAAGAACAAGGGAAAGTCAAGTGTATCTGAAGGAAGGGAAATTATAGAAATATGTTTAAATTTTTTTTCTCTCCATCATTCTCATCTTTGTTACCATGCTGCAGTATGATATTGCTTATGTGACAATAAGGAAACTTCCTTGTATCTGTTTTAGAGCCTACCTATCAGTCATGACATGCATTCATCCGTCTTTAATCATTCATTTACTTATTCAACCAGTATTTATGGAGTGTCTGGTGTGTCCCAGCCATTGTTCTACAAACCGGGGAAACAGCATAAGGAAAACAAACAAAAGCAAAAAACTTCACCCGAAACCAAAATTCCTGCCTTTCCTGCCTTTGAGGAATGTACATCCTGGTGGAGATTTCCAACAATAAGCAAGTGAGTAAATTATTCCATAACATAATATTTATCAATCATAGATACTACTATCTAGAAAAGGCCACTCTGAGGAGGGCTCACTAGGGCAGGGGCTTATAGGAAGCCATGGAGCCAGTGCCATGGAGAGCTGGAGGAAGAGTTCAGAGTACAGACAGAGGACACCAAGATTACAAATGTGCTTGAAGTGTCTGAAAATTGGCAAGAAGGCCACTGAGGCTGAGCACTGAGCACTTAGCACAAGGAACAGCTCTGGGAGATACAGTCAGAAGATAGCTGGGGGTCAGATTGTGGGGGGCCTTGTAGATCAGATTAAGAACTTTGGACTTTATTCTACAGGTAAGAGAAAGACAATAGGGAGTTGAGAATAGACAGATATTTACAATTACATTTTAAAGGGATATTATCTTTATTCTTTCCTTTGTCAAAATCATTCTCTCTCCAATCCCCACATTTACCATGACTTTATCAGAACTTGGGTAAAGTTGAAAACCTGCTCCACTCACTAGTGGGGAACCACGATGGTGTTAAACATCTCCATCTATAGGGTAGAATTGGCTAGGTGCCGCTGGAGTCAGTTCTAATTCCCCATAGAAAGACCATCCGAGTCTTGGGTTCTCTCCAACAAAATGACAATTAGGAGACGGAGAAGATGGCGGAGTAGAAGGACGCTCGCAGGTCACCCTCTCCCACAAATACACCAAGACCCACATCTACAGACCCACTCAGCCAACCAGAGCACCTGTGGAACTGCGACAGAACATCGCCCTCTTCAAAAGATAAAGACGCCAAAAATCTGGTAGGAGAAAAGGAAAAAAGAAAGAACAAAAGGCAAAGCAGCGCGGGACAGGTCCCGCGGGGAGGGAGCGGCAAAGGAGGACTGGCGCTCGCTCACTGGGTCTCCCCTCTCCAACTGAGAGGCCAGCGGGACGGAGGGGGAGCCTCCGAGGCTCGGATCTGTACAGAGCAGCCCTTGACTAACAGAACTAAGTTAAACGGGCACAGAGCATCCCCCCGACACCCAGCCTGAGACGCCGGCCGGCAGCGGCGGGCAGGGCCAGGCTGCACAAGTCGGGCGGAGGATGGAAGTGGCTGCACGGAGGCAGCCCCGGGGGAACGCAAGGGGCTGCGCGCCGTGGCTGTGTGTGCACAGGGCAGAACAACCTGGGCCCTCCATAAAACAGCAAGCTTGATGTGCTCTCGGGGGAAGGGTGCACACCCCCATCTCTGAAAACCTGCGGAAAGTTTTCGGGGGAAGAGAGGCGGGGCTTAGGCACAGCCGCCATATCCTCCGCGCTTAGCACTCAGGCGGGGGCGGGGGCAAAACCTGCATCCGCACCGAAGGGCTTAGCAGCCTCAAAGGCCAGACTGAGACTGGCCTGCAGCCCGGGGCAGATAGGATCCTTCCATCCTGGTCCCTCAGAGAACTTGCTCCACAAAGACAAACAAGGAGCTGGGTTTTGGCTCGGAGCAGGGACAGGGCTGTCCCTCGGTCTTCCCCGAGCCCACCTGCGGAGCGCCGACCAGGGCGGAGCGCGCAGCCGCACAGAGAGCGGAACTACCGGCGGCGCAGGTAGAGGGAGAGCGGCCCCCCCGCCTTTCGGGCAGGAACACAGCCCCTGACCGAGGTGCTGGGAGGGGGCACGACCCGTCCTCCTACCCGGCCAGTCTACAACATCTGACTGCGACATCCGGAGGGGCAGCGACCCGCCCGCCCACAGCAGAGAGCTGCACCTGACCCAGTGTTAGGAGGAGGCGCGATCTGCTTGCCGACAGGTGCTGGGAGCAGCACAGAAGAGGGAGCCAACGGAGGGCCTCTGAAAACAGCAAGCTGAGCTTCCAAAACAGGACGAAGACAGAAAGACTTCACATTAAAAGCACACAGACTCCAGGAGAACACCGACAACCCCCCCCCCTTTTTTTTTAAAATCTGTTTTTACCTGTTCTATTTTCTATTACTCTCTTAATCTTTACTTCTTAATTCATTTCTATTTCTCTTGGGTTTTGATGTCCTGCTATTGATTAGACACAGGTTTCAAATACATCTATTCATCCCCCCCTTTTTTTGTAAAGGTTTTAAAAGGACGTCTCAACCCGATTAATACTCTGCTTCAACTCACTCTTCTATTATTCATTACACACTGTTTTCAAACCCTCTTTCTCCCTTCTTTTAAAATTCTTTCTTTCTCTCTTATTTTTTTTCTTTTTTTCCTAAGTTCTATTCCTAAATAGGCATCAGATAGATAAAATCCTTAAGGACCAAAATAAACAACTGATACTCCATAAACCACAGTGCCAAAGAGGTATGAGCAAGATGAAGAAGCAGAAAAACCTTTCCCAATTAAAAGAACAAGAGAAATCCCCTGAAAGAAAGATCAACGAAATAGACATCGATAGCCTACTAGATCAAGATTTCAAAAAAGGAGTGATCGAATTGCTGAAGGAATTAAGAGATAGTGTTTAGAGATATAAAATATGTCAAAAATGAAATTGAAGCTATAAAGAAGAGCCAAGTAGAATGGGTAAACTCATTGACAGAGATGAGGAATGATCTAATAGCTGTGCAAAGCTGACTAGATAATGCAGAAGAACGAATTAGTGATCTAGAAGACAGGGCAATAGAAAGCACCCATTCAGAAGAACTACAAGATAAGCAAATAAAAAATAATGAAAATAGCATAAGGGACCTATGGGATAATATAAAGCGTCCCAATCTTCGCATAATAGGGGTCCCAGAAGGAGAAGAAAGATCAAAGGGGATTGAAAAGGTTTTTGAAGAAATCATGACTGAAAACTTCCCAAACTTAAAGAAGGAATCAGATATCCAAGTACAGGAAGCTCAGAGGGTCCCAAACAGGAAGAACCCAAATAGACCCACACCAAGACATATCATAATCAAGATGGCCAGAGTCAAGGATAAAGAAATGATTCTAAAGGCAGCAAGAGAAAAGCAAAGAGTAAATTACAAGGGAACCCCCATAAGGCTCTCAGCTGATTTCTCTACACAAACACTACAGGCCAGAAGGGAGTGGCAAGATATATTCAAAGCCCTGAATGAAAAAAAGATGCAGCCTAGGATCCTTTATCCAGCAAGGCTATCCTTGAGGATAGAAGGAGACATAAAGATTTTCACAGACAAAAAAAAAAAAAAGCTGCAGGAGTTTAGCAACACTAAACCCATGCTAAAAGAAATATTGAAAGGGCTATTCTAAATAGAAAAGCAGCAGGATGCTACAGAAATGAGAAACACACAACTGGAAAGGTGATAACTCATGAATTACAAATAAAGTAAACATGAAATTATAAAAGAAGACATACAAATCACTGAGAGTGGGAGAGGGAGGCAGGGAAATATAGAATATTTTTTTCTTTCTTTTTTAATTTTTTTTAACAGTAGGATGGGTTTGAGATTATGTTACTATCAGTTTAATAAAAACAGTTATAGTAATGGGTTGATAGATTTACAAAAAAGGGTAACCACAAGCCAAAAATTTACAAAGGAGTCACAAAAATTAAATAAAATCCATGATAATACAAAGGAAAATTACCAAACCACAAAAGGAAGAAGAAAGGAACAAAGAGGATATACCAATTCAACTGCAAAGATAAGTTCAAAATGGCAATAAACACACATCTATCATTAATTACTGTAAATGTTAATGGACTAAATGCTCCAGTCAAAAGACACAGAGTGGCAGACTGGATAATAAAGCAAGAACCTTCAATATGCTGCTTACAAGAGACCCACTTTAGGGAGAAGGACACATATAGATTGAGAGTGAAAGGATGGAAAAGGATATTCCATGCAAATGGAAAAGCCAAAAAAGCAGGTGTTGCAGTACTGATTTCAGACAAAATAGACTTTAAAACAAAGGCCATAAAGAAAGATAAAGAAGGACATTTTATAATGATTAAAGGAGTGATACATGATGAGGATATTACACTCGTTAATATATATGCACCCAATATAGGAGCACCTAAGTACATACAAGAATTACTAACAGAGATAAAGGGGGATATTGATGGGAATACAATCATAGTCGGAGTATTAACACTGCATTAACATCAATAGACAGATCTTCCAGACAGAAAATAAACAAGGCAACAGAGAAATTAAATACTACAATACAAAAACTAGATTTGGTGGATATTTTCAGAGCATTACACCCCCCAAAAATAGGATATACATTCTTTTCAAGTGCACATGGAACATTTTCCAGGATCGATCATGTACTTGAGCACAAAAGAAACCTCAACAATTTTAAGAAGATAGAAATTCTCTCAAGCATCTTTACTGACCACAATGCCATGAAACTGGAAATCAACAACAGAGAAACAAAGGAGAAAAAAAGGAAAGCATGGAGATTAAACAATATGTTATTGAAAAAACAATGGATCAATGAGGAAATCAAAGCTGAAATTAAAAAATACCTTGAGACAAATGATAATGAAAGCACAACCACTCAAAACCTATGGGACACAGCAAAGGCAGTGCTAAGAGGGAAGTTTATAGCTATACAGGCCTTCCTCAAAAAAGAAGAACAATCTCAAATAAACAATTTAACCCACCACCTGAATGAATTAGAAAAAGAAGAACAAAAAGCCCCAAAAAGCAGCAGAAGGAAGGAAATAATAAAGATCAGAGAGGAATTAAATACAATAGAGATTAACAAGACCATAGAAAAAATCAACCAAACCAAAAGCTGGTTTTTTGAAAAAGTAAATAAAATCGACAAACCTCTGGCCAAACTCACAAAGAAGAAAAAAGAGAGAGTGCAAATTAGCAAAATAAGAAAGGAAAATGGAGAAATTACAACAAACAAAATAGAAATACAGAATATCATACGAGAATATTATGAAAAACTATATGGAACCAAACTGGATAACCTAGAGGAGATGGACAAGTTTCTGGAAACATACTGTCCACCAAAACTGAATCAAGAAGAATCTGAACACTTCAACAATCCGATCACTAGAAAGGAAATAGAAATAGCAATTAAAAACCTCCCTACAAATAAAAGTCCAGGACCGGACGGCTTCACCGGGGAATTCTACCAAACATACAAAGAAGAACTCATAGCAGTCCTTCTCAAACTCTTCCAGATGATTGAAAAGGAGGGATTACTCCCAAACTCATTCTATGAAGCCACCATCACCCTGATACCAAAACCAGGCAAAGACACTACAAAAAAAGAGAATTATAGGCCAGTATCACTGATGAACATAGACGCCAAAATCCTCACCAAAATTTTAGCAAATAGAATCCAACAACACATAAAAAAGATTATACATCATGACCAAGTGGGGTTCATCCCAGGGACACAAGGCTGGTTCAACATACGCAAATCAATCAGTGTAATACATCACATCAACAAGAGAAAGGACAAAAACCACATGATCATCTCAATCGATGCAGAAAAAGCATTTGATAAAATTCAACACCTATTTATGATAAAAACTCTCGCCAAAGTGGGTATAGAGGGAACATATCTCAACATAATAAAAGCTATATATGACAAACCTACAGCCAGCATAGTACTCAACGGTGAAAAATTCAAAAGCTTCCCACTAAAATCTGGGACAAGATAACGATGCCCACTATCACCAATCCTATTCAACATAGTCCTGGAAGTCCTAGCCACAGCAGTCAGGCAAGAGAAAGAAATAAAAGGGATCCAAATTGGAAAAGAAGAGGTAAAAGTGTCATTATATGCTGATGACATGTTACTATATATAGAAAACCCTAAAAGGTCCACACAAAAGCTACTAGAGCTGATTGAAGAATTCAGCAAGGTAGCAGGTTACAAAATTAACGTTCAAAAATCAGTTGCATTTCTTTACACTAATGATAAATCAACAGAAGAAGAAAGTAAAGAAACAATCCCCTTTAAAATAGCACCCAAAGTAATAAAATATCTGGGAATAAATCTAACCAAGGAGGTGAAAGAATTATACACAGAAAACTATAAACCATTGATGAAGGAAATTAAAGAAGACTTTAAAAAATGGAAAGATATTCCATGCTCTTGGATTGGAAGAATCAATATTGTTAAAATGGTCACACTGCCCAAGGCAATCTACAGATTTAATGCAATCCCTATCCAATTACCCAGGACATATTTCACAGAACTAGAACAAATCATAATAAAATTCATATGGAACCATCAAAGACCTAGAATTGCCAAAGCATTACTGAAGAGAAAGAAAGAGGCTGGAGGAATAACTCTCCCAGACTTCAGACAATACTATAGAGCTACAGTCATCAAGACAGCATGGTATTGGTACAAAAACAGACATATAGACCAATGGAACAGAATAGAGAGCCCAGAAATGAACCCACAAACTTTTGGTCAACTCATCTTCGACAAAGGAGGCAAGAATATACATTGGAATAAAGACAGTCTCTTCAGCAAATGGTGTTGGGAAAACTGGACAGCAGCATGTAAAACAATGAAGCTAGAACACTCCCTTACACCATATACAAAAATCAACTCAAAATGGATTAAAGACTTAAACATAAGACAAGATACAATAAACCTCCTAGAGGAAAACATAGGCAAAACATTATCTGACATACATGTCAAAAATTTTCTCCTAGAAGAAATAAAAGCAAGAATAAACAAATGGGACCTAATGAAACTTACAAGCTTCTGCACAGCAAAGGAAACCAGAAATAAAACAAGAAGAAAACCTACGGAATGGGAGAAAATTTTTGCAAGTGAAACCGACAAAGGCTTGATCTCCAGAATATATAAGCAGCTCATACGACTCAATAAGAAAAAAATAAACAACCCAATCCAAAAATGGGCAGAAGACCTAAACAAGCAATTCTCCAAGGAAGACATACAAATGATCAAAAAGCACATGAAAAAATGCTCAATATCACTAATTATCAGAGAAATGCAAATCAAAACTACAATGAGGTATCACCTCACACCAGTCAGAATGGCCGTCATTCAAAAATCCACAAACGACAAATGCTGGAGAGGCTGTGGAGAAAGGGGAACCCTCCTACACTGCTGGTGGGAATGCAGTTGGGTGAAGCCACTATGGAAAACAGTGTGGAGATTCCTCAAAAGACTAGGAATAGACTTACCATATGACCCAGGAATCCCACTCCTGGGCTTGTATCCAGAAGGAAATCTACTTCAGGATGACACCCGCACCCCAATGTTCATAGCAGCACTATTTACAATAGCCAGAACATGGAAACAGCCTAAATGTCCATCAACAGGTGACTGGATAAAGAAGATGTGGTATATTTATACAATGGAATACTACTCAGCCATAAAAACCGACAACATAATGCCATTTGCAGCAACATGGATGCTCCTGGAGAATGTCATTCTAAGTGAAGTAAGCCAGAAAGAGAAAGAAAAATACCATATGAGATCGCTCATATGTGGAATCTAAAAAACAAAAACAAAAACAAACAAACAAACAAAAACAAAGCATAAATAAAGGACAGAAATAGACTCACAGACAGAGAATACAGACTTGTGGTTACCAGGGGGGTGGAGGGTGGGAAGGGATAGACTGGGATTTCAAAATTGTAGAATAGACTACACTGTATAGCACAGGGAAATATACACAAAATGTTATGATATCTCACAGAGAAAAAAATGTGACAATGAGTGTGTATATGTCCATGAATAACTGAAAAATTGTGCTGAACACTGGAATTTGACACAACATTGTAAAATGATTATAAATCAATAAAAAATGTTTAAAAAAAATGACAATTAGAACCTCTGGCCTCAAGTTGAGTGAAGATTTAGACCACAACTGTAAGCAAGGCTTTATTCATTCTTTTCTTTTTCTCATTCACTTATTCAATAAATGACCATTGAATGCCTATTCTGTGCTATCACTATGCTGAGCACGAGAGATGCAACTGTCCATGAATCAGACAATATCACAGAGATTTTAGTCTATTGACTTACATATGACTCTAGGGCATGCTGTTCCAGGACAAAAGTAGCTAGACTTCCTCCTCTAGTTTCACAGACTACTATTTTACACCAATGTATTATACGAGATCAGCCTGGCCACCTGAAACCTCAGATGGTCATACATTTGCCAGGTTTCTGTATTTATAACAATGAAATGTCTGGATTTATAGTTATCATTGAATATATACTTTGTGGGATGTTCTTAGTAGTAGTACCATCTTCAGGCAAAAGGCAATTTCAAGCTTCTAAGTGAAGGCACTTCGCCTTTGCACATTGGCCATTCACTTACTATGTATTTAATAATCTAAGACTTTGAAAATAACTCATTAAATTAAAACAAAGCATTAAAAGACAAAAAGGCAATCATGTCTTAGGAACTGAAATACATGCAACAGCTTGTAGTAACTTATGGTGAAAAAGAACATGAAGATGAATATATGCATATATGACTGAAGCATTATGCTGTACACCAGAAAGTGATACAACATTGTCAACCGACTATACTACAATAAATATACATATATAAAAGAAATATATGCAGCAGGATTAAAATCTCACTCTCTTCTAAGAAGAGAGCCAACAGAGAAATAACTCAAGATTTCGGATGTGAAATTAATCATCTTCTCTCAACTTGACGGAATTATTTTACAGGTTTATGAAGAGACCGAAAAGCATCTTTCATAGCTTTATGTAGCCATAAGTGGGTTCAAAATGTGACCAAATCACATTATTCAGTAAACAAAATTCTTAATAACCCCACAAGCATTTGCCGAGAATCTACATAGAGAACTGAGAATGCTCTGATTCTTTCTGAGGGGCCTGGATGTCTGACTCTTGCTCTTGGCCAAGATAAGGGCAGTGGGATTTATGATGTGCTGTTTAAAGTCCAAAACTCCCTTGAAGACAGCTAAGCTGGTTTGTTTACAGATGTCTTTCCCCTGTGTGATGGTAAATTTTATGTGTCTACTTCACCGGGCCAAGGGATGCCCAGATAGCTAGTAAAATATTTCCGGATTTATCTTAAGAGTGTTTCTGGAATAGAGTAGCATTTGGAGCAGTAGTCTGAGTAAAGGTTTGCCTTCACCAATGCCAACAGGCATCATCTTTTATAAACTAATTCTGTGAGGGCCTGAGTAGAACAAAAGGAAAAAGGGTACATTTGCTTTCTTCGCTTGAGCTGAAACATCTATCTGTTCCTACCCTTGGACATTAGTGTTCCTGGTTCTTTGGTCTTTGGACTAAGACTAAGACTTATACCATCAGTCCCCAGATTCTCAGACGTTCAAACTCAGATTTAATTATACTACTGGCATCCCTAGTTCTCCAACTTGCAGACAGCAGATCTGCAAGATTATATATACACACACATACTCACATATATGTATACATATATAAAAATCTCCCTATATATATTATATATGTGCATATATACATATGTATACATAGGAGTTTTATTATATATTATATATGTATATTCATATGAGGAGATTATTGTAGGAATTGGCTCATGTATATATAATCCACATGCATATATATATGTATGTATATCCTATTGGTTCTATTTCTCTGAAGAACCCTGAGAAACATAAGCTAGATTAACCAGTTGACAGCCAGGTATGACATTGTGACTGGAGGGACATAGAAGATCCCACTAAGAATTTTTGCCTTGAGTTCTCATGAATCAAAATTCATCACACAGAAATCCACAGCTAACATCATGCTCAGTGGGAAAGGCTGAAAGCATTCCCTCTGGGATTGGGAGCAGGATGAAGATGCCCATATTCACCTCCTTTATTCGATTTGGTTTTGAAAGTCCTAGCCACAACAATCAGAGAAGAAAAGGAAATAGAGGAAGTCCAAATTGCAAAGGAAGAAGTAAAACTGTCACTGTTTGCAGATGACATGATACTATGCACAGAAAATCCTAAAGATGCCACTAGAAAACCGCTAAAGCTCATCAATGAATTTGGTAAAGTTGCAGAATACAAAATTAATATACAGAAGTCTGTTTCATTTCTATACACCAACAACGAAGTATCAGAAAGAAGGAAACAATTCCATCTACCATCACATCAAAAAGAATAAAATACTTGGGAATAAACCTACCTGAGGAAGCAAAAGACCTACACTCTGAAAACTATAAGATGCTGATGAAAGAAGCTAATGACAACACGAACAGATGGAAAGATACACTGTGTTCTTGGATTGGAAGAATCAATATTGTTAAAATGACCATACTACCCAAGGCAATCTACAGATTCAATGTAATCCTTATCAAATTACCAATGGCATTTTTTCACAGAACTGAAACAAAAATTTTTAAATTTTTATGGAAATACAAAAGGCCCAGAATAGCCAAAACTATCTTGAGAAAGAAGAATGGAGCTGGAGGAATTATGCTCTCTGACTTCAGACTATATTAGGGCCACAGTAATCAAAGCAGTATGTTGCTGGCACAGAAACAGACACATCGATCAATGGAACAGAATGGAAAGCCCAGAAATAAATCCATACACGTATGGTCAATTAATCTATGACAAAGGAGGCAAGAATATACAATGGAGAAAAGACAGTCTCTTCAATAAGTGATGCTGGGAAAACTGAACATCTACATGTAAAATAATGAAATCAGAACATTCTCTAACACCATATACAAAAATGAACACAAAATAGATTAAAGAATTAAATGTAAGGCTGAATACCATAAAACTCCTAAAGGAAGACACAGGCAGGACACACTTTGACATAAACTGCAGCAGTAGTTTTTTGGATCCATCTCCTAGAATACTGGAAACAAAAGCAAAAATAAATGAATGGGATCTAATTAAACTTAAAAGCTTTTGCACAGCAAAGGAAATCATAAACAAAATGAAAAGACAACCTATGGACCTGGAGAAAATATTTGCAAATGATGCAACTGACAAGGGATTAATTTCCAAAATATACAAACAGCTCATACAGCTTAATATCAAAAAAGCAAACAACCCAATCAAAAAAATGGGTGGAAGACCTGAATAGATATTTCTCCAAAGAAATACAGATGGCCAATAGGCACATGAAAGGATGGTCAATATCGCTAATTGTTAGAGAAATGCAAATCAAAACTACAATGAAGTGTTACCTCATGCTGATCAGAATGGCCATCATCAAAAGTCTACAGATAATAAATTCTAGAGGGTGTGTGGAGAGAGGGGGACCCTCCTACACTGTTGATGGGAATGTAAGTTGGTACAGCCACGGTGGAGAACAGTATGGAAGTTGCTTAAAAAACTAAAAATAGAGTTACCATATGATCCAGCAATCCCACTGCTGGGCATTTATCTGGAGAAAACTTTCATATGAAAAGATACATGCACCCTAATGTTCATAGCAGCACTATTTACAACAACCAAGACATGGAAGCAACCTAAATGTCCATTGACAGAGAATGGATAAAGAAGTTGTGGTATATATATATATATATATATATACACACACAATGGAATATTACTCAGCCATAAAAGAGGGTGAAATAAGGCCATTTGCAGCAACATGGATGGACCTAGAGATGATCATACTAAGTGAAGTAAATCAGACAGAGAAAGACAAATATCATGACATCACTTATATATGGAATCTAAAGCATGATATAAATGAACTTATTTACAAAACAGAAACAGACTCACAGACATAGAAAATAAACTTATTGTTACCAAAGGGGATGGCAGGGGAGGGATATATTAGGAGTTTGGGATTAGCAGATACAAACTACTATATATAAAATAGATAAACAACAAGGTCCTACTGTATAGCACAGGGAACTATATTCAGTAGCTTGTAATAACCGATAATGAAAATATAAAAAAGAATATATGTATCTATATATATTCAGTTTTATATATATATATATATATATAACTGAATCACTTTGCTGTACATCACAAACTAACACAAAATTGTAAGTCAACTATACTTCAATTAAAAAAATTTTTTTTTAATTTATGGTGTTCAGTTAGGATTCCCCAAACTATAACTCTAATATGTCCCAGCCCTGTATGAATTCTAGTAGTTATTTGACTTATAGCTCTTTGGAAATTGTTCTTTCCCCCGTTATTCCATTTTTCCAGGGTTGTATACACCCTGTGCATGCACCGCTTAATATGCAGCCAAAGACTCACAGGAACCCATCTGCAGATTTGTGGACCTCCTTGTCAGTATCACTCACTATCTTTGGTAACCCACCTTAAAAATTCTAGCTTACTTCATAGCCCAAAATTAAAAATTTTGTCTCTATAGCTCAGTGACATTGTGCTCAATTAAGGCGTCCTTTCAGGGCCTCAGTCTAGAAATTTCCTTAAAGTAGAAAACCAGTATAATCATAGGGTTCACCATGTTGGTTTCTCTTCTCTCAGGAATTATAGGCACGTACTATCACCTAATATCTAAAACCCATTAAACCCATTAAAAAATACATTTTGTTCAGTTTTAGAGTTGTTTATGGCAGCATGGTAGTCTAAATTACTCCCATATTTATAGAATTGGGAGTCTCTCTGTGTTGAGCATCTTTTTATGTCCCCCTGGCTACCTATATAACATTGATTTTTACGATTTTTTATGCATTCTGGATATATATATTGTAAGTTCAATTAAGAAGTTCACCACTAAAGATAAAGTTAGTTATTTTATGGAGGAAATATGAATACAAATTTTGGTGGAGCAGAACATTGTTGCTAAAAAAAAAAATACTCAATTAAGAAACTCATGACAGAGGGGAGGGTATAGTTCAAGTGGTGGAGTGCATGCTTAGCATGCATGATGTCCTAGGTTCAATCAATCCCCACTACCTCCTCTAAGAATAAATAAATACTAAATAAACCTAATTACCTCCCCCAACCAAACAAAAAAAAAAAAAAAAAAAAAGAAAGAAACTCATGGCACAGAAATATACTTGGAATTCACTGAGGTGTATGCTTAATTGAGGGGCTGGCAAATTTGTGTCTTGTAAAATTGCCAGATAGTAAACATTTTAGACTTTGCAGGCTGTATTGTTTTTGATGCAACTACTCAACTCTGCTGTTTGGTGCAAAAGAAGCTATAGAAAATCCACAAACAAAAGAGCATGGCTACACTCCAATAAAATTATATTTATAAAAACAGGCAGAGTTCCAGATTTGGCCAGAAGGCTGTGGTTTGCTAACCTCTGCCCTAATTCATTAGCATCCAAATAAGCTGTAAACTTTTATCAATCAAAACAGAACCTATGCTTAAATTTTTAAAATGTATTTGTACAAACCAGTAAGAGAACTGAAGCTAAAAATTTTATTTTAATAAAACTAATGTTTAATACAAAAAGTGTAAGAGTATGGCTTATAGTATTCTCTCCTTGTATCCAATATCAATCACATTTTATGTTTGAACATCTGAATACATTTTTTACATATTAACTTGTGTCCTACAATGACTTCGCTAAATTCTAACTGCATTTTGTTCTGAAATAGTTAGAAAATTTTAATCAACTTGTTCATAAATGGAGTGCCCAAAAGTCCAGTGTCTGAAGCTTTTAGTGATTACAATTATTGAAAACAAAGCTTGCAAGCAGGAAGATATTGAAATTTATCATTGTGAAAGCAAGAGAGAAACTGAATAAATTAACTTTTTAGAGCTCAACGTACAAGCTTTAATTTTGAAATTCAAAAATTGCCCTTTTGAATATCTCAACTTGGAAGAATCTTTTAATGGATTCTATTTTTAACTGGATATATGTATATTTTGTATCAAAATGAAATTAAATTGATAAGGCCTGTTATTTTACATCATATTTATTTTGTGAAACATTGAAGAGAATCATAAATCATGACAATTTACTTCTCAGGTTTTATCCTATAGAAAATTTGTTGAGGAAAGAGACTTTAAATGGAGGAAAAAAGATAATATCTATGAAAATATTTGGGCTAAAATATTTACACAGTAAAAAAATAACAGAATTTTCTCCATTCAGCAGGATTTGCCTTAGCTTATTGGGTAATGCAGCACTAATAGAAAGAGGTTTTTCTCAACTGAAAATTTGTTTTGAAGGATTAGGAAACTAACTTCCCTGATGCTAAAGCTGTTTGCTGATTCTTTCTAAGAAATCCTGCATTTTGCTTTCTCTCCCTTACTGCTTTTATGCTAAACAACATCCAATAGGTTTAACCAGGAAGGAGGTAACGGGCTGATAATCTCAGAAGAATGGACAGACCCTCTGAAGTCCCTCCTTGAAGCCAGGAAGATCACAGAGGCTAAGTGGAATGTAGCACCCTGTAAAATGCCCTGATTGTTATCACCTTTTCTGTCCCATCTAGTTTTTTTTATAAAACCTCAAGACCCCAACCCCAAAGGGGATTGATTCATAGTCTCTAAGGCATTAGCCTGCTGTGGCTCCCCTTTGCCTGGCAAAGCAATAAAGCTGTTCTTTTTCTCCCAAAACTCTGCCTCTGAGTCTCAATCTGGCTTTCCAGGTGCAAGAGGCTGGTTTTGCGGCAACAGTTTTACAAAGAAGAGACAAGAGTATTGAACTGATTAATCCTAAAATTAATCCTAAATTTTAAAAATATTGCAGGAAATTAAAATTATAAAAATAACTATACCATATGGAAAAAATATAGTTTTCCAAAAATACCAGTAATAGTGTTAAAAATGAGCTCAACTGAGAAACTGATTAGAGTACATGAGTGTGTACACAATTATTCTGCTTATATTCTCTTTGTAAGATAATCATTATGAAAGAACTTAAAAAATTTTTTTGCTTTATTTTACATTGTATTTTATGTACATTTTAAAAATTCTTATTTTGAAGAGTTTAAAATTCTTATTTTAGAAAAAAATTTAATGTTTGAAACTAGTTTTGAATAGAACTGTTTTATAGGCCAGTTAAAATAAACCAATTTGTTGGTCAATATATATTTTTTAATTATATAGTTTTAATTGATTTTAGTGTCCCTTTTTACTCTCAAAACAATCTTGCTTGGAATATAAATTATTTGCATCTTTGTGACACTGATAAACAAAGCTAAAGACTCTTCTTTAGAATTCATGCTCTTTTCATGGTAAAGAATGAGAGAATTCTAATAATTTCCATTAAATATTTCTGATCATATCATATGTATAATCTCATCTAATCCTCACAAAACCCTGCTCTAGATATTATTTTCTTCATTTAAAATTCAAAGAAAAGGAGGCTTAGAAAGGTAAATTGATGAAAATCACACAACTATTAATTTGCAAGGACAGAGTTAAAACTTTGCTTTCCCTGCCTCTAGTCTCAATTATTTGTGCTAAGTCTCAATTATTTATGTTATATTTTTGAGGCCAGATATTATTAAAATCATATTTGATGTAATCTGGTTATGAAATTGAGAATACAGGAATAGGCTTTTTTCAATCTGTGTGATACCCAGAAATAACTTTGGTAGTACTTGGGGTATTTCCTCAATTGTTTTTCTATACATGTTTGTATTTAGGTGATTGAGATCATACAATGCATTACATTCCTTTAGCCTGAGGGAAGAAACAATGTGATAACAATTGACAATAAACATCCAAATAGCCTTGGGATATTGTCCTAGTCTTATTCCATTAAGACTTTTGCCCAACAGGAACCTCAGAGAATAAATGGCCCCATAAAAAAACCTTCACTTAGATGAGCAAACTGTATGCAGACTAATCAGATCACATTCAGCTCTATTTGAGGTATTTTTCATCAGATCACAAGTTTCTTGAGAGCAGACACCATGCTTTGTTGAACTTTGTGTTTGCACCATATAGGACAGCTGCTCAAATTTATTAGGGACTTCAAAAAGGTTATTTTTTTTTTTCCAATCTTGAAAAAAAATTTTTTTTATTTAAGTATAGTTGATTCAGAATGTTACATTAATTTCAGGTGTAAAACATAGTGAGTCAACATTTTTGTAGGTTTGTGTAATTTAAACGCATTTTACCATCTGAAAAGTCCTCCACGATGCATACAAGTATTGTTGATGTTCTTGAATAGCTGACACAAGAGGAGGATCTGAATAGAACAAACTGGAAGATGCTCCCTGTATAGTGTTATTTAGGATTAAAAGCTGATGACACATATGACCCAGGAATCCTGCTCCTGGGCATATATCTGGAAGGAACCCTACTTCAAAATGACACCTGCACCCCAATGTTCATAGCAGCACTATTTACAATAGCCAAGACATGGAAACAGCCTAAATGTCCATTAGCAGATGACTGGATAAAGTTGTGGTATATTTATACCATGGAATACTAGTCAGCCATAAAAACCAACAACATAACATCATTTGCAGCAACATGGATGTTCCTGGAGAATGTCATTCTAAGTGAAGTAAGCCAGAAAGAGAAAGAAAAATACCATATGATATCACTCATATGTGGAAGCTGAAAAAACCAAACCAAACCAAACCAAACCAAACCAAACATAAATACAAAACAGAAACAGACTCATAGACACAGAATACAAACTTGTGGTTGCCAGTGGGGCGAGGGGTGCGAAGGGACAGACTAGGATTTCAAAATGCAGAATAGATAAACAAGATTATACCGTATAGCACAGGGAAATATAAACAAGATCTTGTGGTAGCTCACAGTGAAAATAAAATGTGACAATGAATATATGTGTGTTCATGTATAACTGAAAAGTTGTGCTCTACACTGGAATTTGACACAACATTGTAAAATGACTATCATTCAATAAAAAAAAGTTAAAAAAAAAGCTGATGACAATTTGAAACCTTTCTTTTTTTCTTTCCTTTTCCCTTCTTTCCTTCTTTCTTTCTTACTTCTTCCCTTCTTTCCTTCTTTCTTTCTTACTTCTTTCCTTCCTCCCTCTTTCCTTCCTCTTTCCTCCCCCTTTCTTTCCTCCCCCTTTCTTTCTTTCTTTCTTTCTTTCTTTCTTTCTTTCTTTCTTTCTTTCTTTCTTTCTTTCTTTCTTTTCTTTTTCTTGAATAAGAAGTACTTCTCAAGTGTAATCTAACTCTAGATATTTATCAAGATGACTGCTCATTCCATGTATAAGAAAGAATCCGTAAGCACTCATCACTGCAAGTTATATTTATACTCATTTTTACTTTTAATGTGAGTGGTAGAAAAAGAAAAACTATTCTTTTGGTTTGCAATGGGATGTTACTCCGTTTGGCATTTAGCTCTGGTTTGTACTCATGGTTATAATATGAGGCAGGAATAATTGCTTGCTTTTTGTAATATCAATTATATTCTTTTCCAATGTATATTAATTATATTCTTTTCCAAGTCTCCACAGTTTTTCAATGATTTTTATCTTAGACACGTTTACATTAAGATTGTTTTTATTATTTGTGCTAATGTTCTCATTTTATACATACTAAATTAAAAGTTAATTTATGAATTATAAATTCAATGACTTCATAAATAAATTCAACAATGTTTTGGATTATGAAGAGGCTTCCTGACTTTGGACATAGCTTCTTGTTATTTTACTGAGGGAGGCAATTAGAGTGACCTGAGATTGAGATGTAACTCAGCTTTTTTATTTGTATGAGCCTCAGGTTCTTATTTATAAAATAGAGACAACTGCCTCTCAGTGGTGCAAAGGTGACTGTTCCATCAAATGCACAAACATCAACAGAAGGATACAAGAAACATAAAAAATCAAAGAAACATGATACCACTAGGAGAACACAGTAATTTTCCAGTAACTGCCTCCAAAGAAATGGAGATCTTTAAATTGCCTGACATAGAATTCAAAACAATTTATTTAAAGAAGCTCAGTGAGATACCAGAGAACACAGAGAAACAAGCAACAAAACCAGGAAAACAATACATGAACAAAATGAGAAGTTCAATAGAGAGATTCTTAAGAAAGGACCAAACAGAAATTCTAGAACTGAAGAATACCTTAAATGAAATTTAAAAATGCAATGGAGAACATCAATAGAAGACGTGATCAAGCAGAAGTAGGAACCTGTGAGCTTTGAAACTGGTCATTTGAAATTATCAAGTCAGAGAAGGAAAACTAATAAAAGAATGAATAAAGCCTACAAATATAAGGAATACCATCAATTGAAACAATATTCCCATCATGGGAGTGCCAGAAGGAGGAGAGAGAGAAGGGGAGGACGCTTATTTAAGGAAATAATGGCCAAATTTCCCAAACCTGGGGGAAGATATGGGGAGACAGGTACATGATTTCACAAAACGTGGCAACAAATCAAACTCAAAACAGATTTCTTTCTGTATCATTTAGATGAATATATCTTGTTTATTATTTTTTTTAATCTCTGGGGTCTTTTCTGACAATCTAAGCCGTCTCTTCACATTTGTCTTTACACTAATCATACTTATACATGAAAGGAACTTTGTTCTTCTAACTCCCTTAAGGTAGATGATTCACCTGCTAAACTTCTCAATGAATTCATTATATGTTTAGGGTCTGGATTTAACAGAAGAGCTTCACCAATACCATCTCTTATCTTCACAGGTAGAAGCAGACCCTCTGTTCTTCTCTCTTCTGTACCATCTTGTATATGCTTCTCTTTTGTAATTATCAGTTGACTTTACTTACTTTTTCTTTCCTTCTAATTGTGAGATACATAAGAGCAAATGGTCTTATCTTGTTAATACTTATATCTGTGACTTATGCTAGTCTCAGCTGTGTACGTAGGCATCCAACATGTATGTGTTTGCTCCATGAAGAATAGAATTAATGGATGAATAAATGAATGAATAGTTGACTTCACACAAGTTCAAAGACTATAAAATCATGGGAACCTTTAAACATCTAACATCCAGTTAGAAGAGTCTCAAAAGAATGCATTTATTACGAAAATCATATATCATCATCACAGGCAAGGACCAAACAATATTGCTTTTACCAAAAGAATAGAAAATGTAAACCATCCTTTAAGTTTGAGAGTAAACATTTAGTGATCTATAAAATACACACACACACACACACACACACACACACACACACACACACACACAGTGGAAGGGATTTTGAATCCTTATTATGAATTTCTTGGGAAGCCTGACAAAGAAAGTAATTTTCCCTCTGACACTGAGGTAACCTGTGTGTGAGAGAGGGTTAAGTGAGATGGGGTGAAAGAGAAGAGAGAGACAGAGACAGAGAAACAGAGATGGAGAGAGACAGAGACAATGTATATAACTCCTTGAATGTGTAATCTTAGTAAATCAATAGTTACCAAAACCCAAGTTTGAGAAATCTTAAACCACAAACAAAAATCCATACCATATTTTCTATTTGCTCCAAACTAGTAAGGAAAAACATGTGCAGTTTTATTATTCTAAGAGGCAAACATTATCTTCAAAACATCTCTCTTCCTAATCATAAGAGGTAGTTAAATTCCCATAATGATCTCCACTACTTGTATTATTCTGGCTAAAGATGGATCATAAAATAAATATAATTTACAATGTAGGATAATAAGGTTGACTGTTTAGTTTAACAAGCATCAAGTTAACGAAACCAAGGGCATGGATATCACCTCCTTGCAAGCCAAGTAGAATTGCTTTTTTGATGTTTTGAAGCTGCTGTTCCCCGTGCTATAGTCAAACCATATCTGTATATATTGAACTAATTTATTTCCTATCATCACTGATCTCTCACATCCTTCTTCTTCTCTTCCTGCCTTTCTTTCTGTCTCTACATTTTCTCTCCCTTTCCTCTATCACTTATTCTCTATTATAAACTGGGTATATTTTTAGGCTCAGGGCTTACAACAACAACAAAAAGAACAGTTTTTGTTTTCAGTACACTCAGAATCTATCTAGAGAGAAGTACAGTAAACAATCATTACAATATAAATTGAAATGCTCCTATAGTGATATACACAAAGGAGGAAACACCCTATTGATCTGAGGGTAGGATCAAGAAGTCCTCACAAAGGGAATTCTCCTAAATGTTTTTCTTAACAAGAGGACCTTGGAGGAGTTACACTTCTCTAGATATTTCATTACTATCTTCCTAGTGTATATTATAGGGCCCTTAATAAAGATCTGCCAAATGATCAAAATAATTTTTAGCTAGAGAATACAGTAAGTGCATAATGAGCCAAAAATGACAAAGAAAAAGTGAAAACATTTAATTTTTAAGATGATGGGATTATAAGTAATTTCCCTGTGGGTTTTTAAAATGAAATTTATGGATTACACCATTTGTGGCAGCAAAGTATTTTGCTTTCTTTTATAAAAATCTTACCTGTTTATTAATTGTTTTTTTTTCCTCATAGTTGTATATCAAAAATATTTTCCAAGTTGCTACAAAGTCTTCATAATTGTTTTACAAATGGATGTATAATTGCTTTGTTTCCCTCATCACTTACCTAATCATTATTTTTGTTTTCTTCAGTATGATAATTAAAACATAAGAAAAGCCATTATTAGTAGCTTTCCATTTCTGGGATGAGGGGAAGGAGAAGCAGTTCAATTGGCCTTCCATATCTATCCGTTTTATATCTGCAAATTTAACCAATTGTGGATTGAAAATATTTGAAAAAAAATTTCAAAAAGTTTCAAAAAGTAAAACTTGAATTTGCCACAAACTGGTAACTATTTACATAGCATTTACTTTGTATTTACAACTATTTACATAGCGTTTACATTGAATTAGGTATTATAAGAAATCTAGAGATGGCTTAAAGCATACGGGAGGATGTGCATGGGTTATATGCACACACTACGCCACTTCATGTAAGGACCTTGAGCTTCCAGGGATTTCAGAATCCACAGGCATCCTGGAACCAATTCCTTGTGAATACCAAGGGATGACTGTATGTGTATAATTCACTGTGGACTGCATTTTCACAGTGCCCAAGAAGTCATATCTGGTTTGCAGCCTCCCGGTTTTCCTGAAGGTCACTAAGGGCTATGAAAAGCTCTAAAAAAGAAGATATTGTGGCTCCTTACATTATTTCCCCAACCCAAATCACGTTTGGGTCCAGAGTTCTTGAACTGAGAGCAACAGTAGCACCATAATAACCACTGAAATTGTAAAAAATTAATAAGCAGAAACATCAATTAAACAGAGTCAGCAGAGCAGAAAGTGGAGTTCTCATGCTCTGTAATGATAGCAGAGAACAACAGGAAGAAAAAAGACTCCTTTTCTTTCCTGGGAGGGACTCAGCTGATGAAAAGCCATGGACTCTGCTTACTACAGCCCTCCCAACTTCCTCTTCCTTTCTGTAAAAGTTCTTTTTCCGTGGCTGTTCAGGGACTTCCACGTGGCTCTCCAGTTGTAGACCCCAAGATGCAATTATTTTCTGATCTTGAATAAACCCATGTTTTTTGATGGAGAACTATCTGGCAGTCTATTTGTTTTAGGTCAACATTTTGGCAACCCATACAGGGAGCCACAGAAGACCCCTGATGGATCCAGGGATGGTGAGTACACAAGTGTGGTACCCACATTGAGCTCATTGTCACTCACTGCTTTTCTTGCCAACCCTGGAGTTTGAAGGTAGATATTTCTCCTAGATCTGAGCTTCTACCCTCTTTATATTTTGAAGCTCTCCAGATTTTATTCAGGATTTATTTTAAGGTTTCACTCTTTCTGGTTAAGGCCTTGTTCTGTATGCAACTACTCATTTGGCACTTCAGTCTGATTTGAAATCAGACCATTCCAATTGGAACTGGTTCAGTCTTTGGGCCATTCCTTCAGGAACAGGGGCTGTTTAATTGGAACTGTACTAGTTTAGCCTTCAGCTCACTCCTTAGGAATATCCTTCTATAGGAACTGAACTGAGAATCCTTTGGCTTGACTCCTCCAGGACAAAGCTGTTTTCTTAGAACTGCCTGGTATTAAGCCTGTGGGCTGGTTGAGATATTTGAAGTGTTTAAGCTGTCTGAATGGCAAGCTGTTTGAGCTATCTGAGCTATTTAAGCTACTTGAGTTGTTTGAGCTGCAAGCTGTTTGAGCTGTTCAAGTTGTTAAAAAAAAAGTAGTCATTCACTCCAAAGAAAAACTTCTGAGAAATATTTTTAGGGCAGTGTCTCTACAGAGACTAAATATTTTTAGGGCAGTGTCTCTACAGAGACTCCAGCCATTTGGTGTTTAAAAACCACAGTTCTTCCTCATGGG
Source organism: Camelus bactrianus (assembly GCF_048773025.1). Classification (NCBI taxonomy): domain Eukaryota; kingdom Metazoa; phylum Chordata; class Mammalia; order Artiodactyla; family Camelidae; genus Camelus; species Camelus bactrianus. The sequence continues at coordinate 15,154,807 of NC_133563.1, read as the reverse complement.
CATTTCTAGCTAAACAGACTGACCTGACCAATGGCCATTATGGAGAACTTTTGAAATCCTCAATCTTACTTTCCTTAAAACTGAATTGGACCACCACAGCTCTAAAATTTCCAGAATGGAATGAAATACCTGTCTTGATTGGTATTTTGAGCTTCCAACGTTATCAGGAGCCTAAAATTGACTCTCTGCAAAATAAGATTTTAAGGCTAGCTGAGGCAAACAAACAATCACAAAAAGATAAAATGGCTTCTGAAGCCTTGTGCTCCTCTTCTTTGGCTTCTTCGTCTCAGGCCCCTCCTCTGGTTGCCATCTTCCTTTCTCCTTCTGCGCTACCTATGCCCCTGTACCCTGAGTTCCCTGTATGAATTCTCTTACTTAACATCCCTTTTCCTCTGAACTTAATCAGAACCTGTCCCTTTAAAATCAAGCCTTCTGAGAACCCAGAGTCTAAACCCTTACTTTCTTATAATCCCTGAGCTAAAGCAAGTGGTAGTCAAAGATTTTCCCAAAGTAAGTGAAGATCCTCACAGATATGCTGAGGAATTTAATAATCATTTAAACTCATCAACCTGGTTTCTCTTACTTGTAGCAGCTAGTCCATATGCTTGTCAGTGAAAGCCAGACCCAGAACTGGATGAAAATTGCTAATTGGGAAAATTCTGAAAGGTCTTTAGAATTACAACTGGGAGACCAGCCTGCTAACTTATTTGACCAGGCTCTGCATTTGCTAGGTGACCTCATCAAGCAATTCCTGCGGCTTTTCCAGAGCCTGATGATTGGAACAAAATTCAGGTTTTAATAAAAATCTGATAAACCTGTTCATGACCAATACAATCGACTTCAGATTATTTTTAAAGAAAATTCTGGTCTTCCTCTAGATGTTGATCCCACTCAGGTAGTTTTTAACTGTCTATTTATTAATAGGTTGAATTATGACCGTTTTCTTCTAGTAAAAAGGATCAGGATGGAATGGGAAACTACATCCACTCCAGATTTAATCTGGCAAGCCAACTCTCTTGCTTTCTAGACAAGTCACCTAAAAGGAAGACTCAGTTGAAGCTAATGAAAGCCCCTAAACAAAATCAAAACTTTCCTAGCTTCTGATATTACTACAGGGAGCCAAGGCATTGGAAAAGAGATTGTTACAAACTTACGCACTTCAGGCACCTTGAGCCCTCTAACCAGCTTTTCCAATGTCCTCCCAGTTCCCATTGATGGGGATGAGGAACTACAGGGGCTCTTCCCAATTATTCCTCTTAATCAGCTTGGAGAAACATTCTCTTCCAGTGGTGTTAACCCCACTACTATAAGGCAGCTCCTCAAAGTACTGAAACAGTTCAAGTAGTGGGGATCGCTAATGAAACTTAAGAGATTCCTGTCTCTGAACCTATTACCTTTTGTTTAAGCCCGTTGAAAGATACATTTCCTTTTCCTCTTAGTTCCTTTGCCTCTACCCATTTACTAAGCCAAGACTTCTTAGAGTAGTACCATGCTGGAATTTCTTCTTCCCAAAAGAGGCAAGTAATTCTAGAAGTTGACACTAGTCTTCAAAGTAACCAACCAGGTAAATTCAAAGACCCTTTGATATCTTTTTATTTGTTTCATCTCTGACAATACTAGAACTGACTCTGAAAACACTGATTATTTGTCCCCATTGAATCAGGTACTACCCTCCTCATGGGCAAAATCTCCAACTGATATTGGTAAAATTCACAGCATACTCCCATTAAGTGTCTAACATATCCCTCAGAACCTCTTTCCAGACTCAATCAATATCCTACAAATAAAGAAGCCCTAAGAGGTATAAAGCCCATAATAGAAGATTATAAGGGTCATGGTCTTATTATCTTTTGTAACGGTTCCTGTAATACTCCAATTTTACCAGTCAGAAAACCTAATGGTAGAAGGTCAAATTTGTCTAGGACCTCTGAGCAATAAACAACATGTTATCCTTGGCACTCTCTTGTTCCTAATCCTCATGTGGCACTAACATCCATTCCCACTGAAAGCAAATTCTTTACTGTAATTGATTTATGCAACACATTCTTTCATAGTCCAGTTGATGAAGCTAGCCAGTTATCTTTTTGCTTTCACTAGGGAGTAAAAACAATTCACCTGCATGCTTCAGGGTTTTACTGAGGGTCATTCTTATCTGTCACAAATCCAGAAGGCTGATCTGGATGATGTAAAATTCTCTAGAGATTCTACTTTGTTGCAATATGTGGGTGATTTGGTTCTTTGCTCTCCTTTACGAGCCTCCTCATAGGAAGACTGCTTCCACTTGCTAAAGCTTTTAGCCGTAAAGGGACATTAAGTCACCAAGGAAAACTTGCAGTTTGACAAAACCCAGGTCTTGTTTTAGGGCATCTGATTATCAGAACAAGGGCTACACCAGGATCCAGAGAAACTCCATGGTGTCCTAAGTTTCCCCAAACACAAAACTAAGCACCAACTGGGGGTGTTGGGGGACTAGTTGGTTATTGCCAAAATTGGATTCCAAATTTCTCTCTTATGGCTAAATCTCTGTATGTTTAACTAAACAGTAACATTTCTGACCTAATTTTATGGGACGATCTGAATAGCAATATCCTTCAAGACCTTGAACGAGAGTTTGATGGACCCATCTGCTCTTGGGTATCCCAATTATCAGATTCCCTTTTTCCTTTTTGTATATGGAAAGGAAGAGAATGCCTTGGGGTACTCACTCAAAAACATGGGCCCACTTTTGCCCACAGGTTATTATAGCCAGCAATTGGCCCTTGTGGCATAGGATACTCCTCTTGCTTTAGAGACATTACTACCACTGCCCGTTTAGTTAAGACTACCGAGAAAAATCATTGTGGGAATTCCTTTGAGCATTTTTGCACCTCACGCAGTACAAGTTCTTATTTCTCATCACACTCAACATTTCTCAGTCAGCTGCCTTACTTCCTACGAAGTCCTTTTGTTAACTGCTCCTCACATAACTCTTTTAAGTTGTAACAACCTTATCCCTATTACTCCCCTCCCCTCCGTCACCAACGAAGCCCCTCATGACTACTCAACACTGGTAGATCACCTCCTGACTCCTCCTCATTATGATGTGCAGGAAATCTCTCTGAGTAATGCTGACTTCATGGTTCACTGATGGTTCTTGTTTAAAAGGTGACAATGGCAAACATGGTGCTGGATATGCTACTGCAATTCCTTTTGATATTGTTGAGCAGCATCTTTATCTATGGCAACTTCAGCCCTACAGGCTGAATTACATGCTATTACATGGGCTTGTACTTTAACCAAGGACAAAGCTGCCAGTGTTTATACTGATAGTAGATATGCTTTCAGAGTAGCTCACAATTTTGGAATGTTGTAGAAGCAACATGACTTCCTTACTTCTAGGGAAATAAAATTTAAAATGGCCCCTATGTTTAGGAATTATTGGATGCAATACTTTTACCTGCAGCTATAGCTATTATTAATATTCTGGGGCATTCTAAACTTGACTCTGGAAGCTAAGAGATATCATCTTGCTAATATTTTGCAAAGAATGCTGCCCTTTAGGGAACCAACGACAGCCATGCCTCTGTCCTGGTCCAAAGGTTTATTTCCCCAAATTATAACTTATAAAAATTGGCTAGAGAAGCCCAAAAACTGGCCTCAGGAAAAAAAAAAAAAACAAGATTGAAAATTCAGTAATTGTTGGTTTGATAAAAAGAGAAAGCTCTGATTCAGACTGGACAACAACCAAGTTGTACCAGAAACTCTCAAATTCCTACTCCTCATGACTGCACACGCATGAAACCATTGGGCTACTGACAAAAGGATGGATTCATGTATCGATATTGCTGGGGAAAGATCACAAGGCTGCAAAAAATGCCTCTATCACTTGTCACATTTATCCAAAATACAATCCAGGGATGTTTTCAGACACAGATCTTGATAAAAGGGAGAAATGTAAAGGATTAATAAAAGGAAATCTCAATTAAATAGAGTCTGGAGACCAGAAGGGTGAGCTTTCATGTCCTGTGATGATAGCAGCGTCCAATAGGAAGAAAAAAGATTCCTTTCCTGGCAACAACTCAGCCAATGAAAAGCCACACACTCTTTGTTTACTATAGCCCTCCTAACTTTCTTTGTTACCCTCTATAAAAGAGTTTTATTTCCCTTGTTGTGCAGGGACTTGCACGTGGCTTGCCATAGTTGCAAACCCTGAATTGCAATTCTTTGACAATCCCAAAATAAACCCAGTTTTGCCAGAGAAATAACTAGCAGTCTATCTGTTTTAGGTCAACAAAATTACGACCTAAAGAATCAACTGACCTACTCTAAGGGAGAGCTTGTGGACATGTTTCCTCCCTCAATGCCTCAGAAATGTGCTGAAGAAAAGGGCTCTGAGAGATGCACTGGGTAATCCTGCACAGGGTGACCCTACACTGGGATGCTTCCTCAAATCAGTCTCCTGAAAAGTGTAACAGGGACAGCTGAGTGACACACATAATGAAAAGTCCCAGAAAGACTTAGAAGCTGTGATGGTTAATTTTGTATGTCCACTTGATTGGCCATGGTGAGCCTAGATTCAACGCTATTCTGGGTGTGTCTATGAGGGTATTTCTTGATGAGATTAGCATTTAAAATGGTAAACTCAGCAAGTAATTGTCCTCCCTAGTGTGCATGGGCAACATGCAGTTCTTTGAGGGCCTGAATAGAACAAAAAGTGGAGGAAGGAAGGTTTCACTCTTTTCTTTTACTGCCTCACCGCTGGAGCTGGAACATCTTATCTCATTTTCTCCTGCCCCCCAGCTGGGATTTAATTTCATTGGCCTCCCTGGTTCCTAGGCATTTGGACTCAGACTGAATTTCACCACCACCTTTCCTGGGCCTCCAGCTTGCAGAAGGCAACGTAGGGCTTCTCAGTCTCCTTCATAACCATGTGAGACAATTCTGATCGGTTCTGTTTCTCTGGAGAACCTTGACTAATATAGAGGCTTGGAGGGAAGATGGTGATCTTGGAACGGACTAGAGTGGTGGTAAACAGAAACTCTGGTGGGCCCATGAGAGGTTCTAGAAAATGCATGTGCAATGAAGAAGTAGTGGAAGTCAATCAGCAGATATTCAGTCAAATCAGATGCAAAGAAAAAGCAGAGAGGATAGAAGGAGCCCAAAGCACTGATGGGGGAGGAGTAAGGGCACAGGGCAGGGTTCAGAAGGAAGAGGGAGGGAAGATGAAGGCTTCATGGAATTGGAAGGGTTCTAATACAAACTGGTTGTTCCAGTCACTAAAGGTATGAAAGGGGTTTATTTTTGTCTTAGTTACATAATATAGGAGCATGAGAATGATTACAAATAAAATCTGGTACAATCAGAGTCTCAGAACATCTGAGTTGAGATTCATGTCTAATAATATTTTGATTGTTGACCAAAGTTTTGAGCTGTAGGTAGATGAGAGAATTAGGTACTATTTTCCATTTATAAAATGGCTCTACTGCCTCACAATAATTGACTTGGGTGTGTTCTTGACATCTTTTTTGTTTGTTGGTTTTTGAAATGGGGGTCACGTCCTCCAGAAATCCTTCCTCTGATCTCCTTGGATGGGCATTTCTCTTGTACTCTCCCATCATATCCCATACTTCAATTATAATAGTATTTATTACGCTGTATTAGATTTACTTGTTTGTGGTGTATAAACTTTTTATGGGAGCATCAGTTTCCTAGGGCTGTCATAACAAAGTACCACCAACTGGGTTGCTTAACACAACAGAAATTTATTATCGCCTAGTTCTGGAGGCTAGAGGTTTAAAATCAAGGTGTCAGCAGGGTTCTCTGAAACCTATTTACAGGAGATTCTTTTCTTGCCATGTCTAGCTTCTGATGCTTGCCAGAAATCCTTTGCATTCTTGGCTTGGAGATGCATCACTCCAATCTATTCTTCCATTGTCACATGATCATCCTTTTTCTGTGTGTGTCTATCCTTTGCTCATAAGGAAACCAGTCATATTGTATTACGTGCCCACCCTCCACCTCATCTTCTTAACTAGTTACATCTGCAATGACTCTATTTCCAAGTAAGTCCACATTCTGAGGTACTGGGAAACTTCACTGTATTTTGTGGGGGGTGAGTGGCACAATTCAACCCATAACAGAGGACAAGGATTGTGTCTATCTTGCCTTTTTAACATTTGGATCCTTAGCAAATATCTCATTGCCAAATGTAAAGAATACATTCTATTAAAAAAATGATGAATAAATGAATGTATAAATAGGGGAATGGGTTTGCAATAAGAAATCACATTCCATTCTTGAATAGAAGAAACTCATGAAGAGAGGGTAGAATGTTCTGAGGCCCTTCTGACTCCACAGTTCTTTAATCTCAACACTGGTTTGGTTTCAGCTATTTAGAAAAGGTCTGTGAATGGAAACTGCCTACTGATTACATCTTTGTAAATCCCAAATAGTGTTTAAGTACCATAAAGAGTGTCCTAGTGCATAGAACTGTATGCTTGTTATTTGGATTTTAAGGGGTTTCAAGGTATCTCAAGTTGACTTGTTTTTAGGCTATTTAGAAGGACAAAGAATCAATTTGCATTGTAAGACTGACATCTTCTGGCTAGCACTGGGTACTGCAGAAAGGCTGAGGCAACAGAAAGGGAGGTAAGAGGAGTCATTCTAGGTTCAACCGTTAAACATCGGAAAGGAAAAGGAAAAAAATATATATGGAAATAACAGAAAGCTAATCACAGCTAGACAATATAATTTTTAGAAAGAGAAAGTGAGCATATAGCCTAAAATATATTTTGTAGAGTTCACCAGAATTGCTTTTGGTCTTGAAGAAGAAAGTGAGGGAAAGATAAAAACATAAATGAAGAGACCACTCAGGAATTGAGCATGAGAAAACAGACTGATCAAAAATGTTCTTGATGAAAGACTAATGCTCTTTTATAAGGGATGTGGGAAAACTATGAGAGAGTTTCTTGGATGCTTTGACAATCAGACTATTGTTCTGCTGTGGCCTGGAGGCAGAGCTGTGGTTGGATACCACAGAGGTCTTAGCAGGAGTTTCCGTTTGTACCTTCTGCCACTTATGACTGGTGCGCGTTGCCCCAGTTACAGGAACACTGCTGGGATAATGATTCTTTCCTCTGTGAGAAATGTACATACTTCCCTACCTTCTAACTTGTTCCCCAGTTTGTTGTTCTCCATCTCTCCAAACTGTTTCATTTTTCGTCTCATGATGGTGCAGTGCAGAGTGCGTTTCAGTGCACAGATGTGTCCTGAGTGGTCCTGATGCCTCCATGCTAGCCACATTATCCCTTGTGACCATCAATTCTGAAAGGACAGGAAGAGAAAGAGAAAACAAGTGAAATTCATCAGTCAATTGAGCTCATGAGAGATGCTCATATGTTGGGGGTGAGAGAGATTGAAGGGTTACAAAGTGGTAGGGAAGATGGGCTGGGTTTCTATCCCCAGGGAGCAGTGGTGATGGACTCTAGCCAAAAAAAAAAAAAAAAAAAAAAAAAAGAATTAACAATTAATTATCTAATAATTATTGTGGTAAGTGCTTCTAAGGACATACAGGGTACCAGAAAAGTACATAACAGGGAGTCCGGATCTAAGTTAAATGGAAGGAAATGTTTTTTAGACACAGAACATTTAAGCCAATATAAAATGAATAAATTTTTTTTTTCATAAACATCAGCCTGGCTGCAGTATGGACAGAGACCTTGATGGGCCCTCTCTGAGATTAGTAGGGGGAAATACCCTTTCTAAATTACCTCCATGTACAGCGAATAGTTTAATAGTCGACCCTATAGCATAAGAGAACATAGCAATCTGTTCTCATACATTCCTGACAAGGGAAAGGTTAAATGGTGTTATTTGTGCAAAAAATGCTGAATATTATCTATGGAAGGAATGGAAAAGAACATGTCATCTGCATGCCCATAGCCTTGGAGCAAAATCCAATACTGACAATATAATGGAATAACACATGGTTGGGTCACACTACACAATACATATAAGAAAAAATTTATTTGTAATTGTAGGTAGTTTCCTGATAATTCATCTCTGCATATGTAAGGCAAACAATCTGAGACATGATTTGCAAGGAAATGTGGATGTGTGATATCCAAGGACACTTAATGAACTTGAAAGTTTTGAGCCTCATTTCTTCAATCCCTGAAGTTAACTGTATGTTGCAGGTGACACTACCCCACATATAAACCTTTTTTAAAAAATTTAGAAACAGTGGGATCTCTGTAACAGCTCTTGAGCTATCACCTAATTAAAGGTTTGGTCATGCTCAGTTATCCTAGCAGAAACATGAACTTCTTAAAAGCAGGTACCCTGCCACATAACTCCGCTTTTCACTGTATCTAATTTAATACTTTGCCCTCATATGTGAAAAAAAAAAGTGTTGAATGAATGAATGGTGCATTCACAAATGAATAAAGAATCTTGCCAAACAACTGAAGCTGCAATCGTATTTTCTTCAGCTGTGCTGGCCTACTTCTACCGCTGTTCAGCGCACGCAGCCTGAGGCTTGTCAGTCACCAGTTCACAGCGAATGCAAGCACCTCCATGCTTATCATCTGTTTCACAGAGGCCTAGAGGAGGTGAAAATACAAAACCAAAACCAACCTTCTAGAGAAAGAAGCCTGAACACTGAAGTGTAAAAAGGATGTGTAGGACTCTGGTTTGCTGGGTACTGCAAATCAGCAGGTAATTCCTAACAGGCATTTCTGAAAATTTTGTGAAAATTTGATGTCATTTGTCAGAAATTTCATTAATGTTAAATTTAGTGGAGAGGAACCCTCTGTGCATAGCTGAAAGGCCAAGAGGATTGCAGACCTGGTATCTTACAAGGCCCTAGCACCCAACCAAGTATCTTTAAAAAGATACATACAGCAGTATTAAGTTTCTTTTTGAAAATATCAGTGCAGAAAAATTTCTGTTTTATAATTATTATAACGAAATAAAGCATCTGTTTATTTTTCAGTGGGTTAAAAAAAGGCTGGTGTTTGCGTCATTACAATTATCTTCATTAGGCATTGTAGGTGAGTTTTTTTCTTTTTTCTTTTTCTGTCTCACAACTTGAAGTTTTCATGTTTTAATCATAGTTGTACTGATTCTTCAACTTAAATTTTCTTGTGGCTTCTAGCATAAAGTCTCATAAACAAGGTCAAACACCACTAATAAAAAATAAGAAAGATGATTTGCTTTTTACTTAGAAGACCTTTGGCTGTGATTTTACGTACAATTCGTTTAATAATAAGTAACCCAATAGTAGAAAAGTTCAGGAGGGGGTCGGGCTGTGTCCAGTGAACAGAGGAAGAGCCATTGCCTCCATGACCACACTCCTCATGGACACACTTCTGGCCCTCCCTGTGCAGATTATATGCAGTGATCTGGAACAACCCAAACCCCAAACAGGAATTCTCCACTTTCTGGGTCCCCTGGAAACATGGAGCTACACTCGTCACCAACCATCTGCTCCCATGTTAGGAAAAATGGAAAAGAAACTGTGTGGCGTGAAGAGAAGAGAGAGCTGCAGGTATTATGGCCTCTTACAAATGTCAAATGTTCTTGTTTGGTGCTTTGCAGTCTGTGGTGGTTAATTTTTTGTGTGTCAAATTGACTAGGCTAAGGGACACCCAGATAGCAGGTAAAACATTCTCTCTGGGTGTGTCTGTGAGGGTGTTTCCAGGAGAGATTAGCATTTGAATTGGTTAACTGAGTAAAGATGATGCTACCATTTCTAAAGTTGTATTTCGTTACTGCGTATCAGAATCTATATTAAGTGTGCTGCATACATGGTCTTTAAATTATACTTTAATCCTAAAAAATAGGCATCCCTTTATTAGATGAAGCTGAGGCTCAATGAAAAAGGGTTAGTCACCAAACAATGTTTTGGTTTGATTCTAAAGTTTTTAGTTTTCTCTCTATAAAGGGAGATCTGTGGAGCTCCACGATGTTTGTCTTCCTCACTAAACCATCTGCTCATCCAGGATGGGGACTTAGCATAAGTTCTTTTTTGCTTATGGTTGTATTCGCAGTGCCACAACACTGTCTAGGTGCTTACTTCTTTTTTTTCCCTCATCATTTGGATGATGATGAGAACAAGATGATGAGCATTCCTCAGGGAAAAAGAAAAGTATCTCTAGACGAATTGAAAATAATAATAATAAAATAAGAATCTGTGCTGATAATTTGTGATTGCCTCTTTAGATCTGTTCTGCACGTGATACTTTGGAGGTTGGCCTGGAAGGACTGCATCAAGGAGGCTCTGTCGCCATCTGGTTTTGGGTTGGTTTCAGTCAGTGGAGGCACTGGCAGAATATCGGCAGGCAGGTGGACAGAAAAGTCAGGGTAGTTACTCTACAGACCCCCTCCTCTGAGGTCATCTTCATTTGGCTACATCTTTCCAGCTTGGGCCACGGCTCCTACAAGGAAATCTACACGTGTCCTGAATTTCAGTGACTGCTGCTCCCCCTGTTTCTTCAGGCCTGGGAGTGGGAATAGCTCCCCAGTTGTCATTGCTGCTCACCCAGTTTCTTTAGGCATGGAGGTGAGACTAGCTCCCTAGTGTTGTTGTTCCTTGTTTGGTTGTTCTTTTTTAACCCCACCCACATATTTATAAATAGTTCTTTTATTAAACTCTTTTCAATTTCCTGTTTGAGTGTGATATCTGTTTTATCCCAGGCACCTGCATTATTTAGTAATGTTTATTCTTCCACTTAACAAATATTTATTGAACTATAATTATCTATGTATTATATGTGGTGTTGGTGGGGAGCAATGTCTCTCAGAAAGCTGATTTATCCCCTCCACTTAGATACTATTGTTTCCTCTTACCAACGTGTCACCAACAAGGTAAACAGATATGGGTGGTTCAAAAGTTTTTTCTTTTACCTTTTTTTTTTATCTTTGAGGTTTAGGTGAAGAATTCTTAGCTGTGGAAGAAAGAACTGTCTTGCTTCTGCTAGCATCTTCAAATTTGGGTAAACTTGGCATTCCCCTAGTGTGCCCATTAGTTTAATTAAATCAGACCTTTAGTTTTTTTGTCTAGATAGACACTAGGACAAGAATTCTAATATGGCCTGACCTTGGCATGGTACATACATACCACTGGACAACATATTTTAATTACTTTTATCATTTCTATTCATTTCCTCTCATTTCAATAAAATACACAGAGGCTTAAAAGGACGTTTACTTGGCCATACTACCCAAAGCAATTTATAGATTTATTTCAGTCCCTATCAAAATGCCCATGACATTTTTCACAGAACTAGAATAAATAGTACTAAAATTTACATAGAACCACAAAAGACCCAGAAGTGCCACAGCAATCCTTAGGAGAAAGGACAAAGCTGGAGGCATAATCCTCCAGACTTCAAATTATACTAGAAACTTACAGTAATCAAAACAGTATGGTGCTGGCACAGAAACAGGCACATAGATCAATGGAATAGGATGGAAAGCCCAGAAATAAACCCACACATTTATGCATCAATTAATCTATAGCAAAGGAGGCAAGAATATGCAATAGAGAAAAGACAATAAGCAGTGCTGGACAAACAGGACAGTTACATGTAGAAGAATGAAATTACAACATTCTCTAACACTATATACAAAAATTAACTAAAAGTGGATTAAAGATTTCAATGTAAGACCAGATGCTCTAAAACTCCTAGAGGAAAACACAGGCAGAACACTCTTGACATAAATCACAGCAATATTTTTTTGGATCTGTCTATTAGAGTAATGGAAATGATAGCAAAAATAAACAAATGGGACCTAATTAAACTTAAAAGCTTTTGCACAGCAAAGAAAACCATAAACAAAATGAAAAGACAACCTATGTACCAGGAGAAAATATTTGCAAATGATGTGACTGACAAGGGCTTGATTTCCAAAATACACAAAAAGCTCATACAACTCAGTAACAAAAAAACAAACAACCCAATCAAAAAATGGGTGGAATATCTGAATATACATTTCTCCAAAGAAGACATACAGATGGCCAATGGGCACATGAAAAGATGCTCAACATCACTAATTACTAGAGAAATGCAAATCAAAACTATAATGAGGTATCACCTCACATTGGCCAGAATGGCCACCATCAAAAAGTCTACAAATAATAAATTCTGGAGAGGGTGTGGAGAAAAGGGAACTCTCCTACACTGTTGGTAGGGATGTAAATTGGTGCAGCCATTGAGGAGAAAAGTATGGAGGTTCCTTAGAAAACTAAAAATAGAGTTGCCATGTAATCCAGCAATCCCCCTCCTAAGCATATATCCAACGAAAAGAGAAAAACTAATTCAAAAAAATACATGCACCCCAATGTTCACAGCAGCACTATTCACAATATCCAAGACATGGAAGGATCCTAAATGTCCATCAAAAGATGAATGGATAAAGAATATGTGGTGTACACACACACACACACACACACACACACACACACACACACACACACAAATGGAATATTACTCAGCTATAAAAAAGAATGAAATAACGTCATTTGCAGCAACATGGATGGATCTAGAGATTATTATACTAAGTGAAGTAAAGTCAGACAGAGAAAGACAAATATAATATGATATCACTTATATGTGGAATCTAAAAAATGATAAAATGAATCTATATAGAAAACAGAAATAGGCTCACAGACACAGAAAACAAATTCACGCTTACCAAAGGAGAAAGGGAAGGTGAGTGGGATAAATTAGAAGTATGGGATTAACAGATACAAACTACTATACATAGATAAGCAACAAAGATTTACTGTATAGCACAGGGAACTATATTCAGTATCTTGTAATAGTCTATAATGGAAAATAATCTGGAAAATAGTACATATATAACTGAATCACTTTGCTATATACCTGCAACTAACACAATATTGTAAATCCACTATATTTCAATTTAAAAAAAAAATAATAAATAAATAACCAAAAGGACATTCATCCAAGCATTGAAGTAGGTTGTCTCAGTGATATGATATCCAAGGACTTTCCCTTTTCTCTTTATATGTTTGTGTTGTCATCTTCTTTTTAACTTATTTTTACAATAAGCCTTTACATATTTCTCATCATAAATATCAAGTTAAAAATAAAGAATATATCATGAAACTTTTTTACTGGGCTTCCTATTCTTTTCTTTCCAAAATTTTGCTTTTATGTCAAGTTGCATACCTCTTAAGATCAAGGTAACAAATAAAAAATAAAAATGGACTTCAGCCAAAGCACTTAGAAGGCTGTAAGAAAGCACTATAGTTGCTTCTGAGTAAAATTAAACCAAACCAAATTTTCTTGAAAACTGAGGTTTCCAAAGTAACTAAAAGTGATAACAATTTGAATTGAGGGCAGTTGCTAGGGGTCTGGAGGAGTCCACGCATACAGTAGAGAAAACTAGAAGTTTGGAGAGTGAGTTTATAGACTCTGTGGATACTTTTAGAAGCTTCTGTGAGGTGTCAAATGGGAATTTTTCATAAGGAAGGTCTAAATTTCTACCCATTACTCTTAATAAGTATAATAAAATCCTAAGTATTAAATCCTAAGTTTAATAACAACAAAGGATGCCTCCTCCTTAAAAATCACTAGAAATCAAACTTGTATGTCTCGGTTTACAAGTTTATCTCTTGTTTACAGTGTTCATCTTTGTTATAAAACAAAAATCTGAAACTCTGAAATTAGAAGTAGCAGTTGGTGATTCACAAAGAATCACTACTGAGCTTTCCTCACTTTGTGCAGAGAGCCTGTGGCTCACCTTCGCTCTGTCTGTGGCGGGCGTACTAGAAGGGGTCACAGAATGTCAAGTGGATGAAACTCCTGAATAGGGGAGGAAGCAGAAGGCATGAGGAGATCTGCACCTAGATCTGGTCATTGAGGAAATTACTGCCATTTTTTGGTCTCTGATGGAAGCAAGAATTTCACCAGCTCCCACACCCTATGATAAACTGGGGCGTGTTAGGACACAGGTCTAACGACCCGTCACATAAGCAGCCCCACTGTGCAATGAGGACTCACTGGGATAGGCAGTCGGTCAGAGCAATCAGCAGTGCAGCACAAAGACCTTTGGCTTGGGGTGAGAGACCTGGGTTAATTCAGCTCTTCTACTTAATTAGCTGAGTGAGATTGGGACAATTGTTGGAACTCCTATGAAATGGTATCCTTATCCCTCAGATGAGGGAAAAATTCGTTTGTTTCTGTGAGAAGTCAATGGGACAGAGTATATACAGAGAAAGACCGATGTGAATCCATAATTAGTTTGACTAGAGCTAGATGAGGCTGACACAGGTTTGTTCATCTCTGCTTCTCCTGTACCCAGAGTTGCCAAATCAATGAATGAATAAAGCGAGGGGACTCCTCAAGTCTTCATGGAGAAGGAGGGACCCGAAGATGCCTTCTCACAAAGCACCTTCTTGGCAGGGGGTCATAGGGGTGGGGAAAACTTGAAGATAACAATATAATCATAAATAAGGGAATAATGGGGAAAAAGAGGAAACTGTGGAAAGTGAAAGGAGATGGAAAAAGGTCAGAAAGGGGAAAGATGGCATACTCAGTTTGTTTAAGAGGGAAACTTGCGTTGGACGGTGTGTGTGTATGTGTTTATGTGCGTGCACACATGCTTCTTGGTTCTGTGCACAAAAGAAGTATCAGTATACTGCTTCCTAGGGGAGGAGTCCTCTTCCTTTCCTTACACATCTGCCCCTAAGGTGTGCCTGGTTATACTGAAGCACATAAGCAGGCCAGGGTTATCCCCTAGAATTGTACATCAAGACGAACCAAGTAGAGTTAAAGTGGGCTTCTGGAGTTCTTTCTAAAAAAAAATAGTTAAAAAAAAACCTGTTGGTAATGATGATTGTTTTACTCAATACGTGAGGTATACTTCTAAACTGATAAAGTGAGTTTTGCTATATTTCTGGCAAGTATTACTGGTTGTAAAGGGAGGTATTTGGTAGGAGCAGACTTTGAACCTACTGATAAATTAGAATATGGAATCAAAAGGAGAATGCTATTCAGTTTGGATCCAAAAAGCTAATGAAACACTTCTGCAAATTAGCTGTGTTAAATAAATGCTCCCTTTAAAAATAAAACTCTAGAAAGACAACATTTGATCCGTGTACATGTGTAATCTTTTCAAATCTATTCAGGATGTCTTTGTGCAATCTAGTTTGTAAGCCTTTTTAGAAGGAAGACTATGTTTAGCTGAAAAGACAAGTATTTTTTAAGCTACTATGTTTAGTGTATAATTTAACATAAATGGAAAATGGTTAAATGAATTTAATGTTTTTTAAATTGTGCAACTGCAATGTAATTATCCTTCCTATTTGTAAAGATTAAAGGAAGTGAAATTCAATGTTAAATACTTTAAGAAGTATGGTTATAGTTGGAGGTCTTTATGTTAAATTCTAATAATAAGCAAATCTCCCCTGCTTCACTTTCTCCTTTACAGGTTGCACTTGAGATTACACCTTCAGTACATCACTTTTACAGGAATCCTCATCTCAGGCTCTGCCTTCAAAGAACCCAAACTAAGTCAGCCATTGTAAGGACTTTGGCTTTTAGTCTGCGAGTGAAATGGCCATTACAGAGTTTGAGAAATGGCATCATCTGGCTTATATTTAGAATCACTCTTCTCACACTTGTGTTGAGGTGAGACTATGAGAGAGAAAAGGGGGAAAAGCAGAGAATCGGAGGCTATTACAACAATCCATGTAAGAGATGATGGTGGCTTAGAAGCAGTAAAGCTGGTCAGAGGCAACTGGTTCCTGGGGATATTTTGAAGTAATGTCATACAGAATATCCTGATGGATCATATCAAATACTGGCATTAACTGTAAAGCCTAAGGGTGCACTCAGAGAGCTGGTTGATTAAGTAGTCTGTTTTCTGAAAAACATTCTTTGCGCTTCATTCTCCATAGAAACTGTACTTAATTAGCCATCTGTTTGATTTTGATTCCTTGTCTCTTCACTATAAATTTATGGCAATTTTAAAAAGAGTTATACTGGGAGCAGTTTCCTTTTATTGAGATCAGCTACAAAATATCTGTAAATTAAAAGAATAAAACTGTCTTAAAGAATCTAGACCCAAGTACAGCTCATTGAGAGGAAGAATTAGACCAAACATCTTGCCAAAAGATCTATCTAAACTACAAATGTTTTCTACACTTGTCTTGGAAATAGATCTGCGCCTCAGTGGGTATTTTTACCTTCCATGTGTTTTATGCCCCAAATATATCTCTAGAGATTATTTTCTACTTTTGTCTACATCCCATGGCTTCTAATATAGATCTAATATGACATGAAGAAGCTTGAGTCTGATAACCTCCAGTTATAAACTATTGGGAGAACTGTGCGGGTTTAGACTCATCAAAAAGAACATTAGTAATCCAAGTAGTTAATTTCCTGCATTGTATAGAGAAGAAAGTTAGGGACACATCTTGCCTGCATCTACAGATAGTTTCGGTTATTCTGTCCAGGCCCAAAGTAGACAAAAAAAAAATCGCTTGTTGACTATTAAGACCTTCTTCCTTATTTCTAGTTGGACTTCCTCCCCTGCTCCTCATTTAACTCTTCACTACCCCACCGAATGTGAGAAGTCAAGAGTTAGGATGAATTTTAATACTTATAAAAGTACAAATTAATATCAGATCCCTAACTGTCCTTTAAAGGAAGCAAAGCACAGGGAGTTAACTCAAAGAATAGCATGTAAGGGAAAGGAATGTCTATTTTTCTTGCTCACATGTTTCCAGGGAAGTTGAGAGGAGGAAACCTTTGTGACTGAACCTTCAAGAGCTTTCATTTCCTTAGGAATCTACACCTTTTATTTTGTGACCCATCTCACACACATAAAAAAAAAAAAAATCAAACTCAGTTCTAAGAAGGAATCTTGTATCATTACATTTAAATTTTGCTATTTTCACAAGGTTAATGTAATTTAATTTCAGGAACCTAATTGCCATAACTAAGTCACTTGAGTATGTTTACTATTCAAATGATAAATGTTGTTGTATGTACTTAGAATTCTACTGAGATCTCTGAAGGAACTGACAATCAAATATAAAAATTCAGTGAATGCTGAGGTTTCAAATTAAGTCCATATCTTGTTTATTGAGTGTGTAGATGAGTCAGCACTTCATGACTCACAATAATAAACAATAAATTTTTGTAATTGGTAATACATAGTTTGAGGGAATTTAGATCACCCTAGTAACAGTTATTCTCTCTTACCTCCTAGCTTAACCACTTCTTGAGCAAAGGCTTACAACTATATCTCTTCCTTAAGCCTAGTTTCTTCTTTTATTAATGTCATACTGCTCAGTATGTGATTTGGTATCTACTTTGGGGCTAGACAGAATAATAGAATTTGTCTCTCTGCAGATGCAAGTGGAATTTATGGCTAATGTCTTTCTCTGTACAGAACAAGAAATCAAACTCTGAGGTGACCAATGCTTTCTTTGATAGAGTCTAAACCTACACAGTACCTCCCATAGTTTATAATCTTGAAGCTATCAGTCTACTCCCTCCCTTATTATGTTTCCTTACTTCTTTATTTATCTCAGGTATGCCTACAAGAACACTAGAGTCTGATTAAGTCGTCTCTCTCCCATACTTCTCCTGAGATTCTTGGCTTAACAAGTTGCCCTGAGTAATAAATTCCCTTTAGCAGTTGTTTTTCTAATGAAAGGTAGAAATAAGTCACAAAACTTTCTTTGAACAGTGTAGCAGAGGGGGAAGTTGGCTGAGAGAAGTATACAAGTCAGATTAGATTAAGTTCTATATATGAATATAAACAAAGAGCTTGTTAGGTTTGGGGTGAGAACAATTAATTTTGATCAGGGAATTAGGAAGGCTGTGCAGAAAACATTTCAACTGTATAAAGATAAGTAGAATTTTAGCATGCAGGAAAGTGAAGGAGGGCACTGTAGGCAGAAAACATCATAAGCAAAAATTAGGAAGAGCTGTTATTCTTGGTAACAGGGGGAGGAGGCAGAAGATTAAACTACAAAGCTGTTGGGTCTAGTTAAAGGTCTTCAGTAACAGGCTGAGGGGTCTGGACTGTAATTTGGAAAATTCTTAGCATTTATCTCTTCATGTTGTTTTTGGTACATTCTCTCTCATCACGCTTTTTGAGACTTGTTACACATACATATCCTTTCTACTTAATCTCAAATCTCTAATGCTTTGTTTTTGTAATTTCTATTTTCTATGTATCCTCTTTAATCTTTATTATTTCCTTTCTTCTTCTAAATTTGGATTTAATTTGTACTTCTTTTTCTAGTTTCTTAAAGTGTAAAGTTAGGTTTAGATTGTAGATCTTTCTTTTTTAATGTATACATTACAGCTGTAAATTTCCTTCTGAGCAATGCTTTTGTTGCATTCCATAGATTTTGGCTTGTTGTGTTTTCATTTTCATTCATCTCTGAGTATTTTCTAATTCCTCTCGTGATTTTTTCTTTTACCTTTTGGTTGCCTAAGAGTGTGTTGTTTAATTTCCACCTATTTATGAGT
Organism: Camelus bactrianus; assembly: GCF_048773025.1. Classification (NCBI taxonomy): domain Eukaryota; kingdom Metazoa; phylum Chordata; class Mammalia; order Artiodactyla; family Camelidae; genus Camelus; species Camelus bactrianus. The sequence continues at coordinate 15,136,310 of NC_133563.1, read as the reverse complement.
GTGTTGTTTAATTTCCACCTATTTATGTATAATTTCCACCTAACTTTCTTTCTGTTTGTTATTGGCTTCTCATTTCATTCCATTGTGGTCTGAGAAAATACTTTGTATACTTTTATTATTTTTGAATTTACTGAGATTTGCTTTGTGGCCTAACATTTGGTCCATCCTAGATTATATTCCACATGTGCTTGATGAAAATGTGTTCTGGGGTGGATTGTTTTGTATGTCTGTTAAATCTAGTTGGTTTATTGTTCAAGCCCTCTATTTCTTTACTCAATCCAGTTTTTCTATTGGAGGGGATCAAGATGGTGGAGTAGAAGGACATGGAGCTCACCTCCCCCACCTCCCCAAACAAATCAAAAATACATCTACATGGTAATAAATGTATCTACTTATCAAATAATTACTTTAAATGTCAATGGGATAAATGTTCCAATCAAAACACATATGAGTGGCAGATTGGATAAAAAAACAAGAACCTCAAAAATGCTGCCTAAGAGGGACTCACTTTAGGGTAAAATACAGACATAGATTGAAAGTGAGGGGACAGAAAAAGATATTTCATGCAAATGGAAACAACAAGAAAGTGGGGGTAGCAGTACTCATATCAGACAAAATAGACTTTAAAACAAAGTCCATAAAGAAAGATAAAGAAGGACACTGTAAATGTTAAGGGATTAATACAGGAAGAGGACATTACACTTGTTAACATATATGTGTCCAATATAGGATCATCTAAATATATAAAACAAATATAACAGACATAAAGGGAGAAATTGACAGGAATACAGTAATAGTAGGAGACTTTATCACCCCACTGACATCAATGGGCAGATCTTCCAGACAGAAAATCACTAAGGCAACAGAGATCTTAAATGACACAACAGAATAGTTGTATTTAGTTGATATCTATAGAACACTACATCCCAAAATAACCAGAATACACATTCTTTTCAAGGGTGCATGGAACATTCTCTAGGATAGACCACATACTATTATGTTCTCTTTGGCTTATAACATTTTGCTAATTGTAATCATAGCTTAAATTTTAAATTTCACTTTAAATGCTGATTTAAAATATAGATTAAAATGATATTCCTGAATTTATATTTTTCTGTTCAATTGAAGATAAAATTGCTTTAATTTGTGGGCATAAAACTTATCTATTTAACAATCCCTTGAAATAATTTTAGATGTACCAGAATGTTGTCTCTATTAGTCAGGTAGAATAATTGCTGTGACAATTACAAATTGTCAATGGCTTAACACCATAAATATTGAATACTTGGCAACCCAATGTAGGTTGTGAAGGGGACATGGGCAGGTTCTGTTCCACGCAATCACTGAGGGATCCAGTCATTTTCCCATTTTGTTCATCTCCTTCTTCTAAGTTGGGAAATTCTCTTCACTTGGTTCATGGGTAGGAAAAAAGAATGTAAGTTGTAGGTGGGAGGTTTTTATGACCGACGCCTAGAAGTAGCAACATCATTGACCTCTCATTTTATTGGCCAAAATTCAGTCAAATTGTCATGTATAAAAGCAAGAAAGCTTGAAATATGTTGTTTGGCTTTTTCTCCAGGAAGAGGAGAAAAAGAAAACCGGTGATCACTGGAATTGTTTGCTCTAGTGGCTAAACAACACTGTGATATATGATTTGGTATATCACTATTTGGAGGGGTAGAACTAAATCCACAACTCTGTACATATGGGCCAGTAGGCAAAAGGTGCTATCCAGTAAAAACTTTATTATAAGAACAACAGCAGTTTTAAATTTAAAATAAACCTAAAATATTGGAACACAGTATTTAATGAGAAATTTGACATAATCATAACAGAATGAGGAATTACTAATGTTGATTCAAGAGCAAAGTAATTTGATAGTGTACTGTCTGTGGAATGTATTAAAAAATGGTTGCCAAAAGAAACTATAATATTAATATTATTCATTCCATAGTTTATTTTAACTATTGTTATATTGGATTTGTGGTTTTTTTTTGGTGCAAGTAGAGAAAATGAATAAGTAATTACATTAGTTTCTGAGAGTTTTCATTTAGATGGAAAATTATATGGCTCATTAAATTATGAAAGAAAAGAGGGTACAATTATACTTTGCTTAAGTGGTTAAAAATTAAGTGGTTATGTTGCAGAGAAATAGTAAGATCAATATAGATTTATTTCTTACATTTTATCTCATTACTGATTTTTTAGCATGTGTGCATATTTTATTTGTGATGTCTTAAATTTTTGAATAGTTAATATGTGATTCAAAACATATTTTCTTAAAAAATTAAAGAAAATGACCTGTAATGAAATGTCTTGATACTATCTCTTCTAATGATCAAATAAGCTATGCCATAATTTACAGCCTAAATACTGAATCCTCAACAAGCTATACTGGAGAAAGCTGTCCCTTCGATTTCGTAGGAAGGGACAACAGAAGAGATGAGTTATTCTTCACATCACAAATTTTAGGCTTAGATTCATATATCTTATTATAAGAAGACTTTTACCCAGTGAGACAATATAACAGCAAGCAGTTTGAATGTTTTGTTTTGTGTTTAGCTTTCTTAGCTTTAGCATAACTTACGTATTAAAAAGTGTGTAAATTCTGAATGCACACAAAGTATTCACAAAGTGAACACACCCATTTAATCACCTCCCAGGTCAAGAAGTAGATTATCATCAGCTTCCCCAAAAACCTACTTCGGTGCCTTCCCAATCACAGTCCCCTCTCTCCTACACAAATATTGCTACCACCCTCATTCCTAATGCCATAGATGATAGTTTTGCCACTAAAGAATACTGAAGTATAGCATAGATACAGAAAAGTGTACAAATCATATGTACAACTCTATGAATTTTTACAAAGTGGAAACACTTACATAATCAAATTCAGATTAAATTAATGTAAAAAACAAACCAAAACAAAACATTGCCAACATCCCCAAAATCCCCACTACTGTAACTTGTAACATTCCTCTCTGAACTTTATATAGATGGAATCATATAACATGACAAGCATTTCTTTACATCTGCCTTCCTTACTTCAACATTATGCTTTTGACAGTCATTCGTGGTTTTGCATGTATCTGTAGTTTATTTTAATTTCTATATGCATTTTACAAATAATCTGAAATTTATTTGTCCTTTTTGTCATTGGTGGGCACTAGGGTCAGTGCCCATTTGGGCTATTAAGAATAACGCTGCTATGGACACTCTTGCTTCCGAGAGTTTTTCACAGCTCCACAGTTAGCCCTCTAGGGTGTTGATTGATGTTTACCCTGTTAGGAGATTACAACTTTAGAAGTCAGCCTGATTGCAGTGGTAACCTCTCCCTTGCCAGAACAATCCAAACAAACAACTTAAGGGAAGAGTATTGCTCTTTGGTTCAGAAAAAAGCCTTGGAATTCACAGTCACTGAAGCCATGTTCTTACAACCTTAGTTGTACCCCCTTTGCAACATTATTCCCCTTGGATAATTAGGATGATAATTGGCTTTACCTTCTGAGATAAAAAGCTTCAGAAATTTATAACTAGTGGATAGATGGATACTGTTGAACATTTTCAGTCTAGATCTTCCTTGACTTACAATGGGGTTACATCAGCATAAGCCCATTGTAAGCTGAAAATATTGTAAGTAGAAAAATGCATTTAATACACCTAACCTATGGAACATCATAGCTTAGTCTAGCCTACCTTAAACATACTCAGAACACTTCCATTAGCCTACAGTTGGGCAAAATCATCTAATGCAAAGCCTATTTTATAATATAAAGTGCCAAATATCTCATGTAATATATTGAATACTGTATTGAAAATGAAAAACAGAATGGTTGTATGGGCACAGAATGGTTGTGTTAACGGTTGTTTACCCTTGTGATCATGTGGGTAAATACATGGCTAAGGATGTGGGCTTGAAGCCACCCAGCATCACGAGAGTATGGCCAGCCCAGGAAAAGTCAAAATTCAAAATCTGAAGTATGGTTTTTACTGAATTCATATAGCTTTTGCACCATCATAAAGTCAAGTAGTCTAAGTCAAACTATTGTTAGTCCAGGACCATCTATATAAAGATCTTTAAAAAAAAAGCACCATTGTTATCTTAACGACTTACTTTTGTGCTAGAGATTTAAGTGTCCCTACATGCTAGATCTCTGCTTAAATTTGTTTTCAAAGAGGCAGCCCCTTAAGTTGTTCGTTATCTTTACAGGGGATGGCTTGTGTGACAATTGGAAAACTCTGGATAGAAAACACACTAACTCTACTGGGAAAGATATTAACCACACTTTTTTGTTTACCTTCTAAAATTTGGTTTAAAAATACATCCAACATCTTAGATCAAATTCCAATAGAAATGGTAATTATTAGAATGATGTTTTTATAAATTCACATAATTTTAATTTTTTCTAGCCAATAAAGCTAGAAGTACTCTTATAGAAAAAGAAAGCTGAAAATACTCTCCAGGTATTCATACCCCAAAACTATAATTGTTCAAGATGTCAAAACAATACTTAAAATAATGATCTTCTAATCTACTTAATCTGTACCACCAAGAAATACCGAAAGGCTTACAACACACTCAGGTTAGACAAAGTGGTATCAAGTAGTACATTGGGAAACCAGAATCTAAAAACATTAGGCTTTTATTTCTTAAACTGACTTTTGTTACAAAATGTGAGTTGCAATTCTATTTACTAAGGAACAAATATAGTGAACTAGGATTATAGTTTCAGTAATAATAAACAAATAAAAATTATAGAGTATTTGCATTACAGTGAAAATGGAAGTACTATAATTAAGGACCAAATTGAGAAAAGTTACTTTAGGATCAAACCACATATACTCTTTTATTTGTTCATTTTTGTTATTATTATTATTATTTTGTAGCAAGCACTGCTAGTAATCTCATGGCATTTTTTCCACACTTCTTTCTTCCTAATAGAATCCCTGTTTAAGGTAGCAACATGACTGTTTTTGGTTTTTTTTGTTTCATCTTGCTGGGGTTTTTTGTTTGTCTGTGGGTTTTAAAATTTTTTTTTTAATTAAAGTGTAGCTGATTTACAACGTGTTAGTTTCTGGTGTACAGCATAGTGATTCAGTGATATATATTCTTTCTCACATTCTTTTTCATTATGAGTTATGATAAGATATTTACTATTGTTCCCTGTGTTATGTAGGTAGGACCTTATTGCTAAAGTGATTGTTAATTACATGGTTAATAGATCAACCTCCTTTGCAACCACCGGCAGCAATATGATGGCATTCTAGTCAATGAGATGTAGATTATGTTCCTGTGAAGGACTTCCCTTTCTTGTTCACAAGGACAAAGCCCACTTAGAAAAGCCCATGCCTTTTTTCTTCCCTCTTCTTTTTGCCTAGACTGTGGGTATATGGCTTTGAGGTGCAACGCCTATCTTGTGACCATGAGGCACAAAGGATAAGGGTAAAGAACTGTACACACAGGACTGCAAATCAGAAAGATGAAAAGATCTTGAATGAAAGTAAATAAAGAATACCTTTAAGAGATTTAAATCGAAACAAAAGGCAAAGTCACATCCTCCACATTCACAATTAGAACAGTTTGGTGGTTTGGGTACAAGGGATAAGGGAGAGGACACAGGTCACAAACCCTCTTTTCCCCACCTAGTAAATTCTTTGGGCAGGGATCTTTTTCTGTCTTATTCTCCCCCACCCCTACCTTTTTTTTGCATCCAGCACTGTGAGGTTAAGCACAAGCCTCCATTTATTTGCAGAAACACAAATCTTTACTGAAGAAAGAAAGAAATAGAGAGAAGATAAGAAGTATAGTTTTCAGACACAATTCATGATGCTTTTGGAAATGGCAAGACTGGAATAATACTAACACTAATAATATTATTCAGTACTTAGAATGCGCCAAAAATTGTACTAGGAGTTTTACATACATTAAATCACGTATTCTTCAAAAATAAAACAACACATTATTAGGTAAATATTAGCATTATATCCATTTTTCAAGATGAGGAAATTGAGATTCCAAGAAATTAATTAACTTGTCTGAGATTACACAGGTGGAGGAGCCTGGATTCTAATTCAGTTGGTCTATTTTCAGGGCTCATATAGATCACTGTTCTATACTACCTCACTGGGCTAAGGCAGGACACAGAAGCTGGAGATACATATACAGGGCACTTGAATCATTTTCCAAACAGAATTGGAACATGGAAAACTAAAATCAGTCTCTGGACTGAGATGCCCTCGGGAAAGCTGGACCAACTGTTGTTAGGAAGCCTCACAAGATGATTATATTCACCAGAATCCAGCATCTAGCTGTCAGATATGCAAGCTGAAAATTTAGATCTGAATCATGTTGCTGTTGTTAATTTAGCTTAGGGAAGCTGACTCATACTAATTCATGAGAGACTAAATTATCAAAATCAGGATGCCAGTTGACTCATTTGAAATGAGAAAGTTAACTGAAGGTGGGATAAACAACCACACTAGGCAAGCAGTGTTCATAAAAGGCCCTTAGTGAGAATAAAATAAGAACAAGGGAAGTTAGCCAAAACATTGAATGCTTAAGGCACTGGGATATTCAGTTACATTTCAGTAATGACAGACCTGGCAGGTGGACCTGCCTGAGCACCTCCTCCCTTGATCTATGAAAAAGCAAGGTCAGTTTCTGCATCTCACTCTTTTGCGTACTTGCTATGCTGTCTGATTAGAGTTTTTTTTGGTTGAATCCTTCTGGTTTGAGTCCTTCTTTCTTTAGGCTTCAGTCAAAATTTGCTGACATGACTATTTCTACCCTAGTAGATGTGTCTACTTATGGTTAAGTCTGAAAGGGCAACCTTATTTGTTTCTCTGAGTTATCCGTGCTCTCCTAGCTCCCTTTCACCTACGCAATTCACTGACCGTCATCTGCTTCTTTTGAGTCACAGCTGGGGACAGTATACAAAACATGCTACTTCTACTTTGAGACTAACCTCCACCTGTCCCTTTGTTTCCCACCCCTCCTTTTGCTTTCAGGACCCTGATCTTTTTCTGTTGTTTATCCTCTTTTCTGCAGTTTCACCCTCAGCTCCACCAACTCATATATATGATCAAATTTCTATCATGAAAAAGGCCTCAACCCCATGTACCCTTTAAAAAAGAGAGCAGGGAGCTCTCTTTCATCCCATGCCTCCTTTAGATACTGCCGTGCCTCTAATCCATAGCCAGTCTCCTTGACAGATTGATCTGCATTCACTATTTCCACTTTCTTCCTTCTCTGACTTGCCAGTTCACAGCAGTCTGGCTTTGGCTCCCTCTGCTTCAGTAAATATACTTTGGCACACATCCCCTGTGGCATTCTACTTGTCAAACTCAGTGACTTTTTTTCACATTACATCTTACTTGACCTCATCAACATTTGGCATTCTTGAATACTTGCTTTGTGAAACTCTCATCTCTGGCCCCTCATGACACATTTCTCCTACTTTTCTGTCTACGTTTTCTTTCTATTTTATTTTGGGTGTTCTTTTCCCTTTCTCTCCCCCTTAAGTGTATGTGTTCCTCAAGGCTGCATCATTAGCCCTTCATGATTTACTACCTATACATTCTATCTCCATGATAGGAGAATCTGGCCTTATTATTTGTGTATCACCAGCAGCAATAATCTGAGGAATTGGAGATCTAGAACCATTCAAAGCTCAGGAGATGAAGGTCAGGATACGGACACATTCAGGCTGTGTCAGGAAGGGAAAATCAGATGTTCTCCCAAATGGAAATTTGGCCATGAACTGAGGCAAATAATTTATTTATGTGTTTAATTTAAAATATAACCAGCTACTTGAGAGACTGACATAGAATTTCTCCTCTACTCATTACATCATTCTGTGTATTTCTATTATGTAGTAAGGCTCAGAGAGAATTAGTACCTTAAACTCCGTATCACAGCAAGAAAGGGGCAAGACAGGGATTTGAACTTACGTCTGTCTGACTGCAAGTCCAAGCTAAACCTTGTCTAATTGGGAATAAATTGTTCCATCCTTGCCCCACCTCAGATACTTTCTAGCATCTCAGAATGGAGTGATGGGGTAAAAGCCTCACTTAGATATACTCTCTTACTTCTCTATCATCAGAATTTCTGGTATAACATTTCCTTTTTGTTAAATTTTGAGAAATCTTTCTCAAGTTCTTGGATCATGAAAAAATTAAAATGGTATATATTGAGGATAAAGTAAAATTTGAAAAGTATTGATAAGTTGGAAGATATGACATACAAGATAAAAATGAGTTAAAAATTTCTAAATAACCTCTAATATTAATGAATTATATTGTATCAATGAATGAGCATAAAAGATGATTCAAATAATTTACCTTTAATATTTAAAAAATAATTTTTCAAGCTGAAATAATAATGTAATAAAATTAGTATCAGATACTGATACATTTTGATTCCTCATTGAATTGGATTTAACAAAGACTGAAGAAAATCCTAGAAAATTCTAGACACTTGAATCAGAATGTTCAAGTAAACATAGCTACGTGATATCTAATATCTACTGTAAAACAATATTAGATGTCATTTGTTAAGGGCTCACTCTGTGCCTGACTCCAGGTTAGGTTATTTAATACACATTGATTATATCAGGTAATCAATACAATAATTCTGTTTAGGTGGGTACTATTATCCTCATTTTTGAAATGAAGAAACAGAAACTCAAGGTACTTATCCAAAATTACACAGCAAAAAATTGGCTGGGCTATTAAGCTATGGTTGCTTGACTCCAAAGCTCCTTTCTTTTTTTATCATACCCGACTCTTTCTAGACCAACCCTGTCACGGTGTAGAGGAGGACATATATCCAAGCATTTCTAGAGTGGTTACTTACTACAACTAACTCCACAAACAGATCAACACATATTTTAAATTAATATACCACAAGATATATTAAATATATTAACATAAAATTCAGAACAGTTCTAATTATGAAAATCTTGAGTTAAATTCTTAGGAATTGTATTATACTGTTGGTTAGTCAAAGCATCATAGTTGGAGGAAATTAAGAAGGCAAATCCTTTAAAAATACTGTTTCTTTTCAGGACTGAAAATCTGGTTCCCTTATAAGAACAGTTAGTAGCTCCTGACACCAAGTGGTCACTCTGAGTACTGCTCTTAACATTTTAAAGGCCAATTGCCCTATCAGGAGGAAAAGACCTAATAAAATAAATGCATATTGTGGGATGCCTTCTTTCATTCATTGCCACTCAACTATTTAAGAAAAGGACATTCTGGTCAGAGAAACCAGTGAGTGATTATCAAGTTCTTAATGTTTGTACTTTAAACATTTATTCCCAGTTTTGTTGCTGGTGTTGATATGTGAGTCAGATTCTTGACAGAGAGCCATGTGGTTTGTACCATCCCTACTGAGCAAGCTAACCAGCATGACAGCATGGCAATTAAGAAGAACTGGCTTTAGAATCAGATGACCTTGGGCCCATCCACCTTCTTCAGCCTCTACCTCCTGGACTGCCGAGATCTCTGCTAGCCACAGTCTAGCATTTATCTTACAGCAGCATATCCGGGACACCACTGGAGTCATCTCAGCCAATAGCTGATGCTCCCACAGCTAGGCATTGTCAGTGCCTCCATAACCACAGCTAATGCCTTGAAACCTTCTTAGTGCCAACAAACACCTTGTTCCCAAACTACAGATGCAGCGGAAGCTATCCTTTATCATCCACAAAAGCTGGAAGGATGTCTTTCCCCTGTTTTATGCAACACTCTGTTTCTTGAACACCAAAGTGCTGCCTTCTACCCTGGTATCTAGCAGAACTTTGGATGAAACAGGCTCTTGAAGTCCATCACCCAACATGCCTACATTTCAGCAGTAAATATCACTTAGCTGTAAGCTGGTGTCTCTTTTACATTCTTAACATGTACTCTAGGTTTTAAAAATTAATCATTTGCAATTATGATTTGTGAAATTTTGCAATTACAGAAATATTCTACCGGTGCAAGACATGGCTTTATATTTTCCTGGGGAGCTTATCAAAATGTAAAGTAAAGCTCCTTATGTTATTATTATGAATCTAATATTATGAGTATAAGTTTAAGGTTCCAATTATTGGATCTTGTTTCTGTCAGGTGTGAGCCATGTCTGCAAATAATCTATTCAGCTTTAGAGGGTTAGGAAGTACACAGATAACAGCTCAGGTGAACATGGTTGACAAACCTTGAGCTAGAAGACCAATAGAGGAAGGGAACAGGTATAAGCATTTTCACTTTAAAAAAATATGTCACAGATAATGTATTTCATATATATTTTTTACTGACAAGAAGTTTTGAAGTTATATATAATTTTAAGTGAAATGATGCTTTTATATTAATATTTTCCTCTGACCAAAATAAATTAGAACTCATCGTGTATATTTCAGATTTATTTCTTTTTGCTAAAACTTTTAAAAATATCACATCAATATAATACAATGCTTTTCTGTATAAAAAGGGGGTTATTTCTGAGTGCTTTCTTAATTGATTAATGTCATAAAGACTATCCATATAAGTGAACTTTTATAAGTTCTAGGAAACCTATTCAATCAATGACAAGAGCAGCTCAAATGCATTACAACTATGAGTCATGATATTGATGTAAATGCTCTATATGAAACAGTGAGCACTGGGTTGAGTTATGTTTTAGTATTTAAAAAATATTTGTTGAAAAGATGATTTTTGGATTATGTTATATTCCAGGAAGAAATTAAAGTAAGTTTGCTTTTCTGTTTTCCTAGAAGATGCTATGTGTATATAGAGTTATAAAAGAGAAAACTAAAATAAAAATTTGTTAGAAAACCTGAGACTTTTTAAGATAAAAATGTATTTGTGATAGAGTATTGAAAAGGAAAAGTAGTAACTTTCCAGTGGAGAACGCTGGCAGACACCACCTTAACCAAATGATGAGGGGTAACATTAACACCACGTCACACAGACATCATGTCCACCCTGCTAGTACATGAGATGGACACTTCACCTCTGTGGCATTCTTTCCAAAAGCCAAAGCCCCAGTATAATCATGAGAAAAATATCAGACAAACCCAAATTGAGGGACATTATAAAATGCCTGACCACTTCCTTGAAACTGTCAAGGTTGTGAAAGATGAGAAAAGGTTGAGAAACTGTTACAGAAGAGGCTATGGGGACATGACAGCTAATTATGTGCTACCCTGGAGTAGATCCTGGAACAGAAGGAGGAAATTGGAAATTAAATAAATTTGGAATTTAGTTAGTAGTTTAAAAATGCATCTCTGAGCCACACACACACACAAATGAATAACATGCTTGAAGTGGATTTTTCCATTGTGATAAGTTAGATTATTCGCACTTTTTAACTATCAGAACCCTGAAGAGAATGGTGACAATGTTGCTCAAATCACAGCTTTCTTAAAATAGATAATTAGATCTTCTCTATGCGATCTTTTCCCTCTGCCATTGTCCATTTATATGAGTGCTGAAATATGGACATTGTCACATATTCAAGAACTCCTGGGAAGCAATAAGAGACTTCAGCTCTGTTTAACTGTCTGAGCAGTAGATTATTCATCTAAGACATCAGAGAGCTCGTGTGAGGACGTTTTGGTAAGGAAAATAATGCACTTAGCTTCTGGACATGATGAGTTTTAGGGACCTATCACAGCAGTTACAGTTGTGACCTGGAGCTGAAGGGACAGAGCTGTTAGGTGATACAGGTGACATAGATTTGGGAGTCATCAGCCAAGAGAGTAGGTCCTGGGGCAAGTGAGGGCAGAGAACAGGCAACAGAGAGAATCCCTTTCAATCCACCTGTTTCTCTCCTCAATGTCATGGTCACAAAACTCCATCAAATGAGTTAGCTGACATGATTTTTCCAGCCTACATGTCTACAATAGTTTCACCTTCAAGGAGTGTTATGCACAATGCTGATACCTGTAGTCACATGGAAAATTTAAGCAATCATACAGACTACTAACTTTTTCAGCAAACTAGAGATATTCCAGTCTAAATTTTATTTCACTCTTTGGCTGCAGTGCTCAATTTGACATCTGTTGGTATGGGTAGAACTGAAAGGCAAAAAACTATCCATAGATTCATGTGGGCCTTGAAATCAACGTGAGAGGGCCAAAATGAGAGTTTTTCTGGCATCCATACCTGGAAGAAATCCTACCTTTTAAAAAAAAACTATTTGGTAACTGTCAAATTACCAATTGTTACAATTCAATATAAAATGGAGTCTGGTTCAAAACCACCCTAAAGAATGAAGAAGATCCTTTAAGTCACAAGTATTCGTCCACATAAATTTTCCAGGCTTTCAAAAAAGTCTTCCCTGTAAATCATTTTAGATTTTTATAGGGCCCTGGAGGCTTTGAACAAAACTGAATGATGCCTTTTTAAAAGACTAGATGTAGGTTTTAATGTTTGCAGAGCGTTCTTTTCAATGATCTCATTTTGTTTACATCCACCAAGATTCCTGTAAGAGCTCTTTGAGGTGCTCTGCCTTGTCCAGCCTGGAGGCCAGAGTGATCGGTTAATTGCTAGGAAGCTGGACTTTTGCCAAAAGTGTTTAGGTCGGGAATTGCTGTAATTTCCCACCAGGTAGAATTTCCCAAAGGTGAAGGTGAATGTGATATCAGGAAATGGAAGAGGTACAGAGAAAGACGTGGAAGATGAGACAGCACACCTAAAAAAAGAAATGTTTATCCTGATAAGATTATAAGAACTAAAAGGACGCTTTGCAGCAGATTAGTACTTCCCACCACCTTCAGGCTGAGCTCTCAAATCTAATAAACATTTCTGAAATGTTGAAAAGAGTGTCTAGAAAAATACTGCCTTGGGTATTTGGGAAAGAGAAATCAAGGAGAAGAAAATATTTTAGGAGCGGTCTAATGTGATAGAAAAAGCTGACTTGGAAATTTGGGCACCAGCTTTTGTCCTAAATGAGACAAATAATGGCCTTTGATGGCAAAGCTGGTCTCAAGAAAGTTACCGCTCCTCCTCCCTAAGGCTAGTAACCATTTCTTACAGCAGATTGGCTTCACTCCTGCCTATGGCCCACAGTCTCGCACTCTTGGGATCTCACTTTTCCCAGTCCCCACAGTAATGCTGCTGACTGGTATTACTGCTTTTCTGTATAGTATGACAATATCTATTTGTGTGATTAGTTCCCACATTAGACTATGAGCACCTCTCATCCTGGCAACTTCTATTCCTAAAGCATTCACAAATCCTCACAGTCACCCTAGGAGGTAGCTAAAACTACCTCTTTTATTTATTTGTTTATGTGTTTCCTCTCCTCTCTTCACCACACTGTAGGCACCACTAGTGCCAAGATCATGTCTTTCTGGTTCACTGCTGAATTCCCAGGACCTAGAATAGTATGACATGCAGTAAGTGCCCAGTAAACATTGATTAAATGAAGAATGGTCATAGAGTTGTTAACCTGATTTCTTACAAGATCATATGGCACATAAATGGCAAAGAAAGATTTGAATTTGGTTCTGCCTGACTTGAAAGGTCATCCGTGCTTAACTTCTGTATTGATTAATAAGTAAAACCTACTCTCTATCCCAAAGCCATCAACCTAATCAATATCAATCAACCTCACATAATGCACAGGCAGAGAAGAAGCTGTAACTAGCACATTCCACATTGGTGTAATTTCCATATCTCCACCCTGACAATTCTCAATGTCTGAGACTTATGCTCAGAGCACTTAGAGGCTCCTCTTAATAGCCAATATTTCTTGAATGCATAATATGTACCAGGATTATTTTAAGAGTCTGAGGGTTGTTTTTTTTTTTGTATAAGTTCTTACTACACAATCTGAGGAAATACTATTATTATAGATGATGCACCTGAACACGGAGAGTTTAAATAATTGTACTACTTCACCTACTGAGAGGGGTATAGCTGAGATCTGAACCCAGACAATGTCTTCTGATCATACTGATATACTATCTTTCTAAGAACCTGACATTTTGATAGGGTCCATGGGACTAGTTAGCAAAGTAGCCAGCTGTATCTTTGCAAGCACGGTTCTTATTTTCAGTGCCTAAAACACTCCTGGAATTGTAGGTGCTTGTTAAATATTTATAGAATTAATGGATAAATAAATCTGATTAGCTATTGCCTTATAAGATCACTAACCTAAGAGAATGGGATTCAGTGGAAAAGTGAGAAGTCTTGGGTTCTGTACAATGCTCAGGATAATGAGAGGTAAAAGGAAGCATGTTGGAAGAGGGAGTGCTCAGTGGGCACGGGGAAGATGAGGGGTGCTCTTAAAAAGGATAAATGGGTAAATAAATGAGGTCAGGAGGACTGCTACAACATCCAGCTTTACTAATGATGTCCCTGTCAGTGAAAGTATACAATTTCCTGTAAGACTAGCCTAGCGGCAGAAAGATCACCAGTGACTCCAACTTGCTTTAGTTCTCCCGCCCCTGACATATGTGACAACTGAGCTCTTTATTCACTCCTTCATGACAATTTCCCATTCTTTCAAAGAGTATGTTGAACATTTTCAATTTACTGTTCACACATGACATATAATCATGTATAATCATATAATTTGAGTGTTTGTGAGTCACCATGTTAGGTGTCTACAGCAATTGGTCAGGCTTTAGAATATGCATATCTTCAATTTGGCTGTTAATCTGAGAAAAGAAAGGAAAGGACAGTTGTAAGAGAAATTAGCACACACACACACACACACACAAATCTCCTCACTAGGACTTGATGGCTGACAAGATAGAAGGTGAGAGAAAACAAAGTCAATGATTTAGAACTGACTCAAAACAATGATGGTCAAACATTGTAAGAAGTCAGGAAAGAGATCTGGCTGAGCAAAGTACAGTGGTGACAAAAGACGAATTCAGTTTTCAGTATATTAGATGTTTGGAGATGAAATGACATCCAGATAGAAGTATCTAAATATTATTTAAAATATTGTAGAGTCCTCTCCATGGAGGTGATTGGGTAAAATTTGAGAGAACTCATTCATTTAACCCTTATTTATGTATTCCGATGTCCCTTGCATTAGGCTAAAAGCTGGAGTTACAAAGAAGAATGATTTGATTTACATTCTTCTGAGGAAAGCCCTAATGAACCCAAGTAGCTATAGAAAAATTTTTTTTAAAAATGGAACAATAAAGAAATTAATGTCCAAAGCTCGATGGGAGAAGAAGAAAGGAGGAAGCTTCAGAGATGTGATAAATAAAGTGACTATCGAAGTACGGAAGGGAGTCATTGTGTTAAATTGACAAAGGTGCCAGAGTCCAAGTCAATTCAGAGAAAAGATGAGGGCAAAAGGGAAGTGGCAATCACCTTCACCGGGGAAAGCAGGAGAGATTCTGGAAATGCTTCACTGAGAATAAGATAATTAACATTTTATTCACAGACTTTTTCTATTTTGCTCATTGTATTCACAGTAGTGAATAGTATGCAAATACACAAGGTGAATCTTTGTGTGTTGACTTGGAAATAAGACCACAATTTTAAAAAAGAAAAGCAAGAGATAGAAAGTATCAAGTGTCATTGCCAAATCCTTTAAAAAATGGATTAGGGTCCTTGTTGGCCATTTGCCGTGTTACAATGTTTTCTTCATCTGAGAAGATATGGACTTGCTAAACTGTCACTGAAAGAGCATGATACAGTAAGATATGAGCTGTTCTACTTCCAAATGGTAATTCGTATATAATATAACCAGGGAAATAAAACAGAACATGGGAACTTCTCTAGCCTTTATTCTATTCTTGCCTTATCATGAGACATTTGTACATGCATGCTACTTAATACTAATCTCTATTACAGATTAAAGGGAAACCCATTACTCAGTGTTTCCCAGGAGAAAGTTTGTGATTGGCTAACATCACCATCAATTACCTGGGAAGAAAGAGGGAGACAGTCACCTCAAGAGATAGAACAGGGTGGATCCATATGTTTAATTATAGCAAACCTGTTTCTTCTTGTATCCCAGACTTTAGGGTTTGGGGGTAAAAGCTTACCCTCAAATCATTGACTACGATTTTGAGATGCTTATTCTAAAATTTTTATGAAGGACAAAAGTCCAAGAAAAGCCAAGGCTTTCTTGAGGGAAAGGACCATTAGCGGAGGGGGATTTTCTCTTTAGAGTTTATATAAAGCTGTAATAACTAGGAGAATGCAATATTGGCACAGAAATAAGCAAATTCTATTACCAAAGTAATAGAATAGAGAGCTTAGAAACACACCAACATCTGTGCAAAATGCAGAGGTAGCAGTGCAGACTCTGAGAAAAGGAGGATCTACTTAATAAAAAATACTGGGAAAACATATTATCCATGAAAAGGATTACTTTAAAGTATTTTTAATTTTATACACAATGTATGAATTACTTATTCCTCTAAAACATGTAACAGATAGAACTAAAATTTCTTTTGACCCTACTATCCCCAGTGCCAGCACTTACGCTCCCTTTCCTTGGGGAATAATAATAACTAATATTTGTTTAGTTTGAAATGGAAATTTGGCTGAAACATCATGAGACAAAAGGTACCACATGTAAAAGGAGGTGCCTGACCTTATGCAAAATTTATAAACAAGGTATCAAGAAACAAGTTTCGTCCTTCACTCTCATCAAGGGCATAACTGTATTAAGAATTAGAAATAAGAATGGGGAGGTTTCTTTGGCGAATGCTGCACATTGAGTCCTAAGGGAGAAGGCTGAAGAACACTATGCCCAAGAAATATGTCACATGCAATGCAGAGACCATGGTGGACAGGAGTCTGAGTGACACCTGGAAAATCCATAGGTAGTGGCTATCTAGCTGCTTTGACTGTGTGGAGAAAAGAAGTCAGGTAGGATTCCCAGAATTTGCTGGGCTAGGAAATACAGACCCAGTATGTGCCACATGTGAGACAGAGCTGTTCTGAAGTCATTATCTTAGCTCCTATCAGGAGAAACAGACTGCATAGAAAGAGGTCTTTGGGCTGAAAAAAGAGTAAGCAACCAGCAAGAATAGGAATACTTTTGTTCTCATCAATCAGGACTTTTTTTTAGGGTTAGCAAGAAGAGATTAAAGTTAAGGAAGGTTAATTGAGGAAATTAATAAAAAATAAATAAACTGACCAAATTCTTACTTCCTCAACCACAGGCTTCCTTCCTGCTATAGAAATGACCTGAGAAAAGGGAAGAGGGGGAGAGATCTTAAGAGCAAGATTGAAGTTTTGGCTATCACATGCACTGAAGGTGTTGATATTAACCTGAGACAGCATTTAATCTTTAGAGTAAACTGTTTGTGTTACCTAAACATTACTAGAAAAGTCATGGTGCGTGTTCCAATTTCCATGCAGAGACAGAAGAAAACTTGGCTTGTGGAATGGATGTAATGAGATAGTAGTGGAGACAAACAGCATGGCTGTATGATTACATCCCACAAGTGATGCTATTAAATGTAATGATTGGAACTGATTTAATCCTAAAAATAATCTTATAGGAGAGGTCCTACTATCATCCTAACTTAACAGCAGAGGAGTCAGACTCATAAAAAGTTAAATAACATATGCAGGAAGATCCAGGAAGTAAATGATGCAGCAAGATTGCTTTCCTTCCTCTTACAACAGGTCATGAAAGTAGCTTCACAATAAAGAGAGAGTAGAAAGAAAGTTTGGAGAGTCTGTGATAAAGGACTACTTCCTCTCTTGAAGGAAGGTAGTGTACTTCAGAGTAGAAAGAAGGCAGAGTCAGTTCAGTGTGGGAAAGAAGACCCCCCCCCCCATTCTCAGTTTCCTATAAAATCAAGTAAAGCACAAAGAGGAATACTGTATTTCCTTGAGGTCAGACTTAGCCAAAAATGCAAGAAGCATATATGCATGGTCTTTTTTCTGGATTTAAAAAAATCTGTTCTACTCAATTATTCATCTGTTTCCACATTATATTGTGCTTTTCATTACTATAGTTTTAGAATATGTTTTCTGATTAGGTGGGGCAAATTCAGTCTCTTTGACCTCCTTTTTCTAAGTTGGTATGGTTGTTGTTATACATTCATTCTTCCATGTAAATTTTAGAAGTAATTTGCCATGGTCCATAGAAAATCCTGGTGGGATTTTGATTGTGATTAGAGATTAATTTGAGAGTGAATTGATATTCCTTAGAAACCTGTCTTCTAGACCAATAACAGAACCAAGTTGGTACAAAAGACTAGTTCAGCTGTTATATAAACACATGCCCTCCCAAGTTCTAGAGAAGAGCCAAGTACGGCACATGGTGGCAGAGACTGCTTCATGCCTGCGAGAGTCGTTTTCTCCTTCCTCACAGAGCCCTGGGCAAAGTGTCCTGCTGACAGACCACATTTCCCAGGCTCCTTGCATGCATGAGAATTAAATTAAGGTCTTTGGGTGGGGCTTACAGGAAGCTCACATTACCCTCCTTCTTTCTCCTGCTTCTAGTCTGGAGCTCAGATGGGGTGGTTGGAGTTCAAACAGAAATCTAGGTCAAGGAGGAAAACTGAAAATGGAAACACATGCTAAGACACCCAGAGCAGAAAGGTAGGTAAAACAGGGCACACTGGTGACTGTGGAGCTGCCATTATCAGCCCTAGACCACCTACTTCTGAACTTCCTTCACACAAGAGAAAAATGAACTTCCATCATGTGTATGCCACTGTTATTCTGAATTTCGAATACAGACACAAAAATTTTATTAAAAAAAGATACTTTGAGGCAAATGTCATATAAATGTATAGGTATATGTATACATACTGTGTGTGTATAGTCACAGTATGTGTTTCACACATATACACATATGTGCATATATACACACACATAGTACATATATGTATGGGCATATGTACGTACAGTGTGTGTATATTCAGTGTATATATCTCATGCACACACACACATCTAATTTTATTCATCCCTTGAAGTTGTTACCTTGGACAAACTTGACCTATATATTATGATTGTTATGGGATATTTACTTTGCTGATTTGACAAGAGCAGCCCAAGCTGTTAGTCATGCCACCAACAATGCTCATTAAAAAAAGGAAGAAGAAAAAGGAACAGAGAAAGCAATTTTATTTTCCATGTGTGTAGCCTTGGGCAGGGGGTTGGTTGGTGAGTGAGGAGTCACTAACATTTGTTCAGTGGAAAACAGAAGACTGTTATTCCTTTCTGTTTTTAAATAAATGAACTAGAGATTTCAAATTATAATTTTTATAGAAGTGTAAGCGAAGGGAAAAATCAGCATTTAAAGATGAATGATAAACCAAGTCTTTGGTTGGTACCACTTTATTTTGTAAGGGTGGTATTAAAACTACCTTCCCTTTTTCCATCTGTCAGGCTATATTTTATGTGGATTATATCTGTATAATTATATCTTTAATAAAAAGCTCCTTCAAAGAAAATTGTGTTTAATTAGAAGAGAAGTGGAGGAGGCATGTCACACTTGGTGACAGGACACTTCAGTCATCAGGGTGTGAAAATTGTTTCTCCAGATGGCAGCTTCCTGCTTAGCTGAGCTTATGATCTCCAACAATAGTTTTTTTTTTCTTCCTTTCTGAAGCAAAGTTACTTTCACTTATACCTGTATAATTAAATTTTAATTATATGACTTTTGGGCAAAACCAAAATCAAATATATATATATACACACACACAAAGCATTTTCCAAAGCAAAATATCATGTTTTTGACCTTCACCTGTTTGGAAGATGACAAATGATGATTAGCTACATTAAAAACATAGTTCCACGTAATATAATTTGCCAGTTTAACAGGGCTTAAAGTTAGTAAAAATGATATACCGGGTCTACTAAGTCTCAATAAGCAGTTTTCTTATGTTAGTAGGCCACAGATACCTCCCATGAATGTAGAAGAAATAAATAAGAACATACTGGTAGTGTTTAAAGTATTACTTTAATATTAGCCTTTAAAAATAACCTTTAAGTGGCAGGAATTATGCTGTATGCTAGCATTACTCAATTATACAATATTGAACAGGAGAGAGATTCCTGCCCCTATCAGACAAGATAGAGAATCATATGGTCATATATTTACAGTCCTATTAATCTTTGAAACAAAGCAGATGATTATAAGAGCATGTGTCAGAAAGATCTGATATATTCCAAAGGGTCAGAGCAGACTTCATTTGAGAAGTAATATTGAAATGAGATCTCAAGAATGAATGGACGTTAACTGGGCAAAGGTGGGAAAAACTGAAAGGAAGCCAGTATGTCTGAACATCAGAGAGAAAAGGGGAAAAAGTCCAGGATGAGTCTTGAGAGGTCTCTTGGGGAGGACCTTTTGGATCTTATTTAGGATTTTAGTCTTTATTCTAGGGACACAGGAAAGTCTTTAATATTTTAAGCAGGAAAATGACATAATCAGATTTATATTTTAAATGATTACCATAGCTACAGTGTAGACCCTGCACTGTAAAGAAATGAGTGGGAGAGGGTAAAGGTAGACCCAGTGAAACATTCAGGAGAGCACTGATGTAATCCTTGTGAATTAAAGGAAATTAACCTCCAATCTTTATATTATATTCAGACAGTCCTCCTGTCTCCCTAGATATAAAAATAAGGCTGTATGTAGATGTAGACACACTATGGTGTAGACAAAGAGAATATAATCAACGGGAATAGAGGGAAACAGTATCTATAAAGAATGATAATTAGACCTCACAACAGACTTCTCATCATAACACAGAGGTGTGAAGATAGTAGAGTATTTTAAAACTGCTGAACCAAAATAGTTATTAGTATAGGGTTCTATGGGATGCCGAACTATTATTCAAGAATGAGTGTAAACTGAAGATATTTTCAGATATACTATGAGAGATTTTACTACTTGCTTGCACTTAATGAAAAAATACTAAATAAGGTGTATTTCAGAAGGAAATAATGAGCCAAGAATGAAGGCGTAGGATGCAAAAAGTAATGATAAATAAAGTAATTGAGAAAGCTATGAGCAAATCCAAATAACATAAAAAACAAGTAATGTTTCAAAATTTAAAGACAAGATAAAAACAATAATAGTTTTTAAGACAGAGAGGGGTGATCATATTTATAGCATTTTAAGGTCCCCTTGAAAAAGTAAGGTAGAACTGTAGACAAAGTAGACAGGGTTAAGTGAAATGTATGTGTTAAAAATTTAAGGATCACCACTAAAATAATAGAAATAATATGGGTAATTTCCCAAATGGTTTTAAGACACAGGGAGAAAAAACAAACCTTGACAAATCCAACAGAAAGGAGAAAAGAAGACCAAAAATTTCTTAGTAGATAGGAAACCCAATAAAGACAAAAAAATTAAATACATAAATAACCACAAAATATATAAAAAGATGATATACAGATCATTAAAAATCTTCTCTGTCTCTCCAATACATCCACCTAAACTCACATGAGAGATTTACCTTTGGAATTGGTGGTTTTAGTGGGAGGTCAGGCTCAACAACCTCGTGGAGCTGGCATTTCATTTTTTAAAGAGTCAATTTAGGAAGCCTCAGATATGCCTCTGGTTAAAAGGCTTCCATACGTCACTGGTGAAGAGCAAAATGTATATTTTTTGCTTATAGCTTAGATTTAAATGGGATTATATCAATTTCCTATAATTTCTTACAGAGTAAATCATATTCTAAAACATACAGGCACACTTCATAATTGCTTATCCTTAGTGAGACTTCTTTGCAGAACAGATATAATTGACCTGATCTTACAGATAGCCTTGCTAAATATATCAGAGTAGAGTCAGCATGCCAGCCTTGCAGATCCCCTGAGGATCTACATCTGCGACAAGTGGCTCCTGCAGCAGATGGCTGAGTGTGCAGAGATCCTTAGTGGCTTTGTGGTACCTTTGTTTATGAATGTATTTCTTATTCATTTGCAATCTAAACAATGAAGCCCCAAAGTACCTTCTCATTTACGCTGTCCCATTTTGAAGTAAGAGATCCCAAATTCTCTTCTGGTTCACGTGATATGACTGTGCCACTAGGTCAACTGAAAGCAAACTTCCTACTCAGCCTTTAGCTGATTTGGACAGATTTTGGTGCATTGTTTTAAAGTATCTTCATGTCTGAACACAAGAGAGATCAGGTGCCTATGAGGCTCAAACTAGGTGGCAAAAACCTGGCATAATAATTTTGTCTCTTCTTATTAGTGTAAAGTTAATAGAAAAGAAGGGGAGGAAAAGAGTTGTTATTTTCTTGATCAATGCCTGGTTATTGTTCTGGTACTCATGGTGGCTGTTGTAACTCTCTGTCTCGCATGCCTTGGGTTCAGCGTAACTTTGCTGTCCATGCTGCACTGTGGGGAGAGTTCCTACCATAACCATCACCACTGAAGGTAATCTGGGCATAATCTCTCTTTGTGATCCTGAAAATTACAGTCAAGAAGAATCCCAGGGTAGGGATATCAGTCTGAGAAATTCCAAGGAGGGAGACTTGGGTATTGTAAACCCAGGTTAAAGCAGATTTAAAAATACCACTTGCTGGAGCAGGTATCTCTAGGTCACCAACGTCAGAGCAAGACAGTCTTAAGGTGGAACTAAAGACTTAACCTCTCTCTCCTGCCTCCACCCAAGACAGGACTAGGGAAACCTCATAATAGGATTATTTCAGGGACAAATGGACTTTGGAAGTAAAGAGCTAATGCAGAATATGCCCAGAACACTCTTTTAGATATGGTTTTCTCTAACGCTGTATAGAGAGAATTTCAATATTCTTCTCCATGGCTTTGCCTCTTTTCATAGCACTGACACAGTTACTAAATTAATTTTTTCCCAAGTTGTTAGAGATGAATCATGAAATAAATGACTTGTGTTTGACTTTCAAGTATTTCTAGCAGCAAATATTAGCACTAAATGAAATCCTTCTAATATTTTCTATGGGTGGGAATATGTCAGAAGCCTACAGCTTTTAGATTAAACTAGAGTCAACTTAAATTTGGTATGTTTCATCACACATAAAGCAAGTTTATTCAGAAACTATCAAGCATGTGTCAAGGTGGTATCTGACAGAAAATTCACCCTGTGCTTCAGAAATAAATACAGGTGAATCACTTCCCTCCTCTATCTCTTCAAAACAAATTTATTTTGTTGAATGTCTTGGGAATTCAGCCTAGAATGAGAGAACACAGAATACTTTAATCGAAAAAGAGAAAAAAACCTGAAAAGATCAGCTAGGCTAATCCTGTAGTTTTACAGAGGAGGAAACCAAGACCCCGAAGATAAGTTTCTCTCTCAGGGTCACACAAAAAACAAGTAGCCTAAAATACTGATCTCTTGACAACCACTCCAGTGATCTTTGAACCATAAAATGATCCTCCTGCTGTCAACAGCATTGAAAGTTTTCTGTCCACTTACACTAAGGATGTATATTCCCCATAAAAAGGGAATTGCAGTGATATTTTCTTGGCTTCAGAAATGTTTTCCAGGTTTCTTCTCCCACTTACCCCTTCATATCAGGTTCCTTTCTGTGGATTTCCTGGAATCTGTCTGGTTGCCTGACAAGTGGATGCAGTCTATCTGCGTAGCCTCTGTGGTAGTATGACTCCGTGGGGTGGCCTGTCCTGGCTTTGTGTTAGGTGTCTCTCTAAGGCCACCTCCCCCTTGGACTCTCCCATCTCAGTCTCACCGATTTCAGCACTGACTTCCCTACACCAAATTGTGCACATTCTCAGGGACTTGAATTTTGTGTCTGCTCCTGGACTCAGCTCAGCCTAAAGTCCTAGGATAATCTGGGAAGTCATCGACATCTTCACATTAGTACTTGATGAGTTATCTAATGCAAATATTCTTTCTTTACTAGAATAGTAATACAAGTTCTCTGTAGAAAATGCATAGTATGAAGAATTCCAGAAAGAACAAAAAACCATTCATATTTTTCATCACCAATCATAAACATTTTTGGTTTATTTATTCATTCATTTATGCATGTATTCATTCATATATTCATTGATTCAATATGTCTTTATTGGGGACTCACTGTACATCAGGACCTGTTTTAGTTCTTCAAGATCCAGCAGGAAAAGTAAAGTCCCTGTTTGTGGAATTTACAGTCTAGAGATCCAGAAAGTAAACAGGAAATAACAGAGTAGTGAGTAAGAAGGGAGACTGCTATAAGATCACCTAAGAAGAGCACCTATTCAAACTTGGGAGACTCAAGAAAGGATTCCTCAATGAAATAATGGCTAAGTGAGACCTGAAGGATGTGAAAGATTTAATCAAATAAAAGAGCAGAGTGGATGGAGGACTGTTTCAGGCAGAAGGTACAGCCTTGACAAGGTGAAAGAGAATAGTATGTGTGAATAAATAGAAGTGTAATATGGTTAAAGTTTAGAACAGAGAGTGGTTAGTGGAAAAGGGCTAGGCTAGTGAAAAATGCTGGAGGGAGATCCTGCAGAGCCTTCCAAACCCAGGGTGTAGTTTGGTCCTAGTTCCAAGAGTGAAGGTATGCTTTCGAAGGTTTCAAGCTCATGGATGTCATGATCCAACGTGTTCCAAAAGCATCATTTTGGCTACAGTGTAGAGGATGGAGAGGATGGAGAGAAATCCAGAAATAGAGATACCACTTTAGAGATGTTTGGATAATTCAGGTAAAAGATAATGGAGGTCTAGAAAGGAGGCAAGGCTGTGAGGATGGACAGATTTAAGAAATGTTTTGATGGTAAAATCTGTTATTTCATCCCAGAGGTCTTCTGTTTTTCTTTCTCTTACCAGTAATTCTCTCCTCCATGCCTTTCTCATGGCTGGAAACTTTAGATCTCAACTTAATGTGACCTTCTCAGAGAGGACTTTCCTGACCACCCTATTTTAAAATGGCTCCCATCATTTTTTTTCAGAGCATCTGACATACAACTATGAACATATGTAACAATTTGATTTATTTTTAAAGACATGATTAGTGCCCATTTCCCACTAGACAAGATGAAGCTACATGAATACAGGTACTATGTCTATTTTAGATTCATATACAGTGCCTTTTGGCACTTAATTGTTAAATAGGACCAACTAGTGATAACCACACATTCTCTTGCCTTGTAACAGGATTGTATTTTATCTTTATCAGGGTAATGTTTAGGATTTGTGTATTCATTATGTTTGTCTGATCTACTTCTGCTAGACATAGAAGAGGATATAAGCTGAGATGTGAAACTGAGTACAATCTATCTGGAAATACATCCATGTTTATGGACAGATGCTGTACATTGTGATACCAAGAGCTCTTCAAAAGCTAAGATTATACTTGCAAAGTCAAATTAGTTAAATTGGGAATAACAGCTGCCCTGGCAGTATCTTTAAGCTCATCTTCTTGGGCCATGGGTTGCTATGATGATGAGAGGTGATGCTTATACATGAGAATAGTATCAATTTTTCAGTGAGAAAAGTGTATGTGTGTGTGTATGTGTGTGCATGTGCTTGTGCTTGGCTGTGAGTGTGTATGCACACATATGCAAGTTTAAATAAGTCTTGGTCAAAAAATGTATTCTTTGGCTCTAGACTTGAGAGACCCGTTGCTTTGTTCTTATTATCAGGGCAGGCATGATTTCAATAAAGTTTCACAAGGTTCTCAAGCCAAACTGGTCTCTCTGTTCTTATATGACACTCAGGACTCCAAAAGCACATGGCTATGAAATAACGGGGACTCTTGATACCAGTAAAATTTTTCTTTCAAGTTGCTGTATTCTTTCCAAGTTTTTAATTCACTTTGATTTTTTAAAAACTGGAGATGTACAAATATATTACCTTTCAAGGTTAATCTAAGTGTAAATGAATCTTTGAGAGCCTAAGAACCTGGAAGCAGTGTGGGAGTGAGATGGAGTCCAGGAACATCCCACCTCTCAACCCATAACATTGCTACCACCATTCCTAACAGTTGGAATGAAGCTGTGACACCAGCTGCTTAGTTCGGAAAGTGAGAAAAGAGGATTTTGAATTCACTGTGGTGAATTCATGCAAAAATCCTCTTCTCCGCCTACTCTTTTCCCTTTTTAGGAAGCTGGTGGCTAACCACCTGGTGTTCTGAATCATTAATTCATGGAAGACATTCTGTCAGGAATAACATGGAACAGGCAGCCTGGCAACTGCCATCGAAACCCTTCCAGCGCCCCATTCACTTTAATCCTCTTCAGTAATTATTTATTGTACACCTACTATCATACCCAGCCTGGTGCTAGGCAATACGGATTTCAAATGAAGACAGCATATAATTCTTATCCTGGAGATTTTAAAAATTTATTTAATGTTGGATTCATTTTAGGAGGAGTAGATGAAATATTATGTGAAACAGAAAATTGTCAAAAATTTACATAAATGTTTCAGAGCACTATAGGACTAACAAAACAGGAAA
This sequence comes from Camelus bactrianus, assembly GCF_048773025.1. NCBI lineage: Eukaryota > Metazoa > Chordata > Mammalia > Artiodactyla > Camelidae > Camelus > Camelus bactrianus. The sequence continues at coordinate 15,109,992 of NC_133563.1, read as the reverse complement.
AAATAGCTTCAGTGCTTGAGTTCTTGCTAAGCAAGAGGTGCTATACATGTACTGGCACTGGCTGCATCTAATGTGTCATCTCATTGAATTGCTACAGTTACCTTAGGAGATAGGAAAACTCCCACATTAAACAGAGGGCAGTAGAGGTCTGGAGTAAAACTGGTTAACTAATTGTCCTCAATAGTTGATTCTTCAGTCAAGGAATTATGGGTCCAAAGTCTATTAGAATCAGGTATAAACTTCCATATGACTGCAATGGGTAAGGTAAATGAATGGGTTAGAGAAACCACAGGGCCTCCAAGTAGAACAGATTGTCAGGTGTCTGTGTCTGAAGCATGTGTTAAAAGTAGTAAGAAAGAGGGAGAGTATCAAAAAGCAGGTGAGATGTATAGAGAAAACTAAGAGACAAAATGGTAGCAGACATACACAGTCTGAAATTCAGATTAAATGATCAAAAATACAGATCCTGTAGGCACTGAGGGAAAATAGTGACAATCAAACAAATCACCACTAAGAAGACTTTAAAAGCAAGGTAGTTCTAGAACACAGTTCTGGTTTATGATGGTTCCCAGGTGGTAGAAATTATTCCAGGCAAGTAGGGGCAGATGAGTTAGGATAGGGCTTCTGGGAAGAGGAATATTAACATCTCGATGAACCAATCCTTCCCAATTTGAAGTGTCTATAACTATAAGAATTTCTTTTAGTTTATATTTTATTCATGAAGCCTTAAACTACTTCCATTATATTTCTCAATTATAAAGCTTAGTTAATTGGCTAAAATCAACTGATATTCTCCTAGGGTTATCAGAGCTAAATATTTTTTGTTTTCACTTTGTGCAGACATCCTGGCCTAAGAACTGATTTTTTTCTCTTTTTTTTTTTTTATTATATATTGGTTACCAAACAAGAAAATCAGTAGCACAATTGCTTAGCTCCACAGAGAACAGCATGATTAAGAATTTCCTCCTTGGTTAAATCCTCTAGTTAACAAAGTTGAAGTTTTATGGTTATTCTCCTAATATAATTTTCCTTGTGTTCTTGCATGCATTTAGAACATGAACTTCAGTCTGGCGAAGATCACTCCATCTCTTTCTAATTAAGGTCATTATATTCTACTCAGAAATTAGAACAAGAGGCACAAGATGTACTAAGAGTTCCAGAATTATCACAAATACTAGGAAGTACTGTGTCTGCCGGGTAACTGGAGGTACACTGAGTGTACCAGGTGGTTGTGTAGGAAACTAGAACGGATTCAAGTACATTGCTACTTGACTGCAGTGCGTAGCAGTTTTCTAAACATGCAACAATTAGCTGGGCATGAAAATAAATGGATGAACTTAATATGTATTTGAAAATGTTAGGCCCTTAGATAATTACACAGATTTTTCCTAGAAAGAAGTAAACATGTATGCCTTTTTGTTGGAGATTACTTTTTATTTGAAAATAATAGGAACATGTTCTTTAATTCCAGGAAGGCAATTACGTAAAGCAATGATATTGACAAAGAGGGCAGAGATTTGAACTGCCTCCAATTCTGTATTTTATAGAGACTTTGCATAATTCTTTATTTTAATATATCCTGCTATATTAGTTGCAGTAAAATTGGATTTTTCTTCTAATTGATTCTGTGTTCACCTGACGATTGAAGAAATATCTAAATCAGTGATTCTCAAATTTTAGTGTAAACAAGAATCACTGAAACAACTAGCTCAAAATGCAAATTCTCCTAAATTGAAATTGAAGACGACATAAACAGATGGAAAGATACATGTGTTCTTGGATTGGAAGAATCAATATTGTTAGACTGGCCTTATTACTCAAGGTAATATATGGATTCACTGCAATCCCTATTAAATTATCAATGACATTTTTCACAGAGCTGGAACAAAAAATGTTAAACTCTGTATGGAAACACAAAAGACCCTGAATAGTCAAAACAGTCTTGAAAAAGGAGAATGTAGCTGGGGGAATCACGCTTCTTGACTTCAGACTACATTACAAAGCTATAGTAATCAAAACAGTATGATACTGGCACAAAAACAGATACACAGAACAATGGAACAGGATAGAAAGTCCAGAAATAAGCCCACACACTTATGGTGAATTAATCTACAAAAAGGGAGGCAAGAATATACAATGGAGAAAAGACAGTCTCTTCGACAAGTGGTGCTGGGAAAACTGGACAGCTACCTGTAAAATACTCAAATTAGAACAATCTCTAACACAACATACAAAAATAAACTCAAAATGGATTAAAGACCTAAATGTAAGACCAGATAACATAAAACTCTTAGAAGAAAATATAGGCAGAACACTCTTTGACATAAATCACAGCAATATTTTTTTCAAACCAGCTCCTAAAGTAATGGAAATAAATTCAAAAATAAACAAATGGGATCTAATTAAACTTAAAAGCTTTTGCACGGCTAAGGATACCATCAACAAAATGAAAAGACAACCCACAGAATGGGAGAAAATATTTGCAAATGATGCAACCAAAAAGGGACTAATTTCCAAAATATACAAACAGCTCATAGAGCTTAATATCAGAAAAACAAGCAACCAATCAAAAAATGGGCAGAAGACTTAAATAGACATCTCTCCAAAGAAGACATCCAGACAGCCAACAAGTACATGAAAAGATGCTCAACATCACTAATTGTCAGAGAAATGCAAATCAAAACTACAATGAGATATCACCTCACACTAGTCAGAATGGCCATCATTAAAAAGTCCACAAACGATAAATGCTAGAGAGGATGTGGAGAAAAAGGAACCCTCCTACACTGTTGGTGGGAATGTAAATTGGTACAACCACTATGGAGGACAGTATGGAGATTCCTCAAAAAACTAAAAATAGACTTATCACATGATCCAGGTACCCTACTCCTGGGCGTATATCCAGAGGGAACTCTAATGCAAAAAGATACATGCACCCCAATGTTCACAGCAGCACTATTTACAATAGCCAAAGCATGGAAGCAACCTAAATGCCCATCAACAGATGACTAGATAAAGAAGTTGTGGTAAAAACACACACACACACACAAATGGAATACTATTCAGCCATAAAAAGAATAAAATAATGACATTTGCAGCAACATGGATAGACATGAAGATCATCATTCTAAGTGAAGTAAGCCAGAAAGAGAAAAATACCATATGATATCTCTTATCTCTTATATGTGGAATCTAAAAAAAACAAAACAAAACAAAAAACACAAATGAACTTATCTACAAAACAGAAAAAGACTCACAGACATAGAGAACAAACTTATGGGTACCATGGGATAAAGTGGGTGAGAAGGAATAAATTGGGAATTCAAAATTTGCACCTCTTAGGGAGTAATGGAAATGTTAGCTATCTCGATTGTGGTGGTGGTTTCATTGGTGTATATATATATCAAAATTAATCAAATTGTACATCTGAAATATGTGTAGTTTACAGTACAGGAATCATACCACAATAAAGGTGTTTAAAAAAAGAGGTGATCGGTAATTTGACTAAGTTTTAAAATATTACTTTTTTTAAAATTATGGTTAACAGTATTGTATCTACCATGTCTTTGTTACATCATCAATTTTAATGGATACAGGATTCACAAATCTATAATAAAATGTACTAAAGCATTTTAAAAAGAAAAAAATGCAAATTATCCTATTTATTCTGATGCAGGTAGGCCACAAAATACACATTGGGGGCTTTCATTAATATAAGAAAATTTGTGTTTTTCTGAAAGCAATGTCAAAATTTTCATTCCCTTTGTGGGATGTGTTATGGTGTAGTAGAAATAACACTGTGATCAGACCCAAACCAAGGTTCTAGCTACTTCATCATCTACAAGTTAAATGATTCAGGAGACATTTATTTCACCTTTAAAATGAAGTTTCCTTAACTGTAAAATTAAAAAATAAAGCAACAATCTATGCTGTGAAAGTAAATGAGAAAATAGCTATAAATCACCTAAGGCCTGTCACACAAGATACTCAGTAAATGCTTGATTTCTCTTCTTTCTTGATTTAGTTTTTTGATTAAGTCATTTTGCATGTATTTTTTTAAAATCACAGTTCTCATAGGAACTTCTCATAGGAAGAAAGCTAAAAGTGATACCAAGAGACTGACATCTTTCCAAACATTCTGTGCAACTCTCATTGCTTCTCAGGGAGAGCAGGACATCTCAGCACAAAATGTAACCAGGTGAGCTGGGTTGTCTCTTACCAACTCCGCACCATCATTACTCTCTCCCAAGGCTGGGAGCTACATTTCCCCAAACCCTTTCCCTGTGCGGTTCTAGCTTAGAGGCTGCTAATGAGAGGAACTGTGAGACGTGGAAGGGAAGAGTGAAGAGGAAGTCATAGTCTCGAAAAGCATGGCGGCAAGGCACGGTGGCTTTCTACAGATACTTCTGTGACTGCCCTCTTCTGGGTCATGGTGACCAGAAGCAGTGGTTTCTCAGTCTCCTGTGTGAGCTCCAGCTTCTCCGTCGCCCCTAGTGCTTCAGGCTGAGGTCAGCAGTGACTGTTTCCCAATCCTCCAGCCTGCCACATCTGTGGAAACCTAATTCCTCTATTAATTTTCTTATTCCAGGGATACTTATTGTGGTTCTATTTTTCTACACAAATTCTGACTGATATACTAAATACCTTGACACTTACTCTGATGTTATATTTTCCAGCAAATATGTTTTCTAACAAATACTTATTTGATAAAGGATACTCCCAACCCACATTTCAATTCTCTTTAAGTATCCCCAGGGAAGTACATCTACTTTGGAACAACCTAGTTATAGTTCATCTTTAACATGTAGGTCTCCACTATTATGGCTCAAGAAAGCTGAGTGTTGGGTGTGCCAGGTTAATGGCCTCCGGGCCACACTGAAAGTGCCGTCTAGGCCAGAACAAGCTTAGTGCTCTTCTTCGCTAAAATTACAAGTGGAGGTTTTCAAAGAACAATTAACACTAGCATTTAAACTAACTACTAGATGTTCGATTTTATCATTTCAATCAAATTTTACAGTATCATCTCATCAGCTTCTTATCTTAATTTGCCAGATAGAACAGAACATTATTTCAAGACTGGTTTTAAAACAAAACCTAAATAAGTCCAAACTTTATTTCCCAGATGGTGAATCTTTTGTCTTACAAAAACTCCCTGAAGGCAGGCTGAGTAAGGCTCCTCCACCACTGGAGTGACCAGTCGTACTCTCGTCAGTGCTAGATCTGACTGGAAGAGACAGCTCATTTCAAATCACAGAAGTGCTATACTTTGTCAAACAGGAGTTATGATATGACCTATGATCAGATTAGGTAAAAGAATCTTACTGTCCAGTGACAACCATCATAGACACTGATTGACAGTTCTTTCTGGTGCTATTCTGTTTTTTTTTGGAGGGGGGGTGCCTTGTTTCTCTTTCTGTTTTTTCAGTGCTATTCTGTTTTTGGTATTTACTTATTCACTTTGTTTTCATTTTAGCCTTGAAGACACCTAATTTATAGAATACCTATTACGAGCTGGGAACATTACAAGCTTATTCATTTGAGTTAGATATCTTTATCCTCATGTTATAGATGAGCAAACTGAAGCTGAAAAAGATTAATAAATTTATTCAAGGTAATTACCTAGGAAGTGGCAGAACTAGTATCCAATCCTTAGTCTGTTTGATTCCATAATGCGTACACTTCCTACCCTTCCAGTCTGATTCACATCCTACATCTTAATATTTTCTAAGAGAGTAATTTCCAGAAAGAAGCATTTCTTGCAACCCACCAAACTGAATAAAGAATAGAATTTAGTGTTCAGTTGCTGTCCTCTTTTATCTCCTTAGGAGACGTTATTGAAATTGAAGACCTATGTGACCAGGACACTTGCTTCCATGCACATCTTGCACAGCAGAGTCACAGTAATTATTTTTGCTGCCAATCTATAGAAAGTGAACATTACATGCCAGCGGGCACTCTTTGTAAGTGAGGCATTAGGTGATTCCTGATGCCAGTGGGACATTCTTCTGTGTTCCAGCTAGACCATGCTCATTTCACAGAGTTCCTCTCCATGCCTTAGTTTTGGGTCCTTTTAAAAAAATTAAATAAAGTATCATGGAAAGCTCTTTGAAAATTGCCAAGTGTACAACGTGCCATGGTTTGAACAGACTAGATAGAGAGCTGTAATCCAGTATCTGTGAATGAATACATTTGTAGGAACGGTCTTATGACCACATGGGTTGTGAAAAACTCTGTATCCTACCAGCCTCTACTCTCTTCCAGTAGAGAAGTGGAGGAGTGGGGTGTGGAGTAGTGGTGGTACGGGTCAAGGCCAAGCGCACCACTCTGGGGGTAGAGATTCAATATGAAGAGCCCTTTTCTCCGTTGAGGATCATTGTCTCTTGGCTCCATTCTATGAAAGGTTTCCTACCAAGTGTCATACAGTAAGATAGGTCGGGGACTGCCTTCTACTGGGAGGCCTGGAAAGCTTCAGGGTGTGCCACTGCATATAGTTATGCTATTCCTCTTACCTCCTGAGTGGCACAATCTCAAGAACTAGGATAAGGAGTGAGATTTGCGTAAAGAGCCCTAAAAGTCCAGAGTTTACTCTAAGTCAAAGTTCCCAACTCTATTCTACTACATTTTAATATAGATATTTATGGGCATTCCAGAGTTAAAGGGGTCTAAAATGAAAGAAAGCATAATATGTCAGTTTTGAATATTTGTAATGTACATGAATCTTAATAGTTTTGGAAAATCTTAAGGAAGCCTCCTTACCTTTGTTTATTTCTCAAGCTTATTTGAGCATTGAACATTATTTTTCGTGTTTTTTCTTGCTTAATAATGTTCCATGGGACACCAAGTTTGGGAAACTCTGGTCTAGGTATTAGGCTAAAAAGGCAACAGGTAATCTTAAGACCCATTCCAGGGCCAAGGATCCCACATAGAGGTCTGGGGCCAATATCCTGCTGTAAAACACACCCATGAACTCACACATGATCAGTTTATACTCCTTCCTTTCTCACAATACTGACCATGGTCACAGATCCTTCATTACAAAAGAGCTAATTCTTTTCGTTTGTTTTGGCGAATTGGTATCCTGGGTTGTATAGGCTTGCCTAATGCCAGAGGAATATAACAAAAGTGGTACATCTATCTTCTAGCTGCTGATTCTATTTTGAAGATAAATCAATTCTAACTGGATTGAATGTGCTTTTATGCTTTCAATCCTGTTCATTTGCTGCCTTTTGTTATATTCAGTCACATCTTGGCAAAACATTGATTTGTTTTGTCTAGCTTTCTTGTTTCCTACAATATTAGTCTAGAAAAAAATTTTTGAGGGGGCAGGGACTAGGGAGTCTTTTCTCTTGGAACTGTCCCCCATCTCAAGCATGCAATGTTTGGCCAATGGCTTTTCATTGCATGAATTGTTTATCCTGCATATAACTGATTGACTTTTTCTAACAACTGGTGGTATAGCTTTCTTAGATTGAGAATGTTCTATTATGGATAAGAATGAACAGATGATTAAAAATTATACACAGATGTAAGATGTTCAGATAAATCCTTAACAAAATGTCTTTTTCTAAAAAATGGAGATGGCCATCAATTAAACAATATAGATTTAAATATAAATCTTCTTTGCAAATACCTAACTATAGTTATTTAAATAAACAAATTAGTTTTCTTTGTTTCATGAAAAGCAAATAATGTGTCAAGGTTTTGGTAAGAGTGCAGTCAAATTATGCCTTTTACCTATTGGAATACACAGTAGAGTACATTTTCTTGCATGAAGAGAGAAAAACAGGAAAGAAATATTGGCAGTCCTAAAGTAATGTATCTTCAAAACTGGAAGAAAAATGTGTCCTCTGCAAGTTTAACTAGTAAAGCTCGTGCACAGTCTAAGTGATCTGACACATTAAGGGTTGAGGAAATGAGCAATGCTAAATAGTGTCCTGGTACCAGATCCCCAGGTCTGACTTTGTAACCAAAGCATACTGCAACCTGATTAGATTCAGGAAGCATGATGCTATACTAATCACAATCAGCTGTTATTTTCAGACTGAAGCAACATAAATTCAACGGCATGCTATTTTATATATGAATAGATGCTATATATTGCTACACAGGGAAGATGGAGTCTTGAAAATGAGAAGCAAAACCCAATCTTCCTGCAGAGAAAGGGTCTTGGTTGATGATGAAGCACTTTGTCTCCTTGTCCTTGTAGTGGGAAGGAGTGCTTCATGTTACCCCAGCTCTGAGAGACCTTTTAAGATCACCGAAATCCCTTCATTCTGTCTCTGTATTGGCCAGGCAAAACTTCGATTGTCACTGACTATCCACAGGGCTTAGCTATAGTAAGAGGGCACATATTTGCAGATAAGAACACTGCTGCCAATTTAGAATGAGTTGTTTTTCTTAGGCAAGTCATCCTAGGATAGTGGGGGGAAAAATCTAGTTCGTACATTTGCAAAACTGAGGCCTCCTGTTCCTCAGATGCGGTGAGTCCAATCTAGTATTGTTTCTAAAACCACTAACTGAGTAGGAGTTTGAACTTTATGGAGCTACCATGTGTTTTGCCAAATTATCTTTTTTAAGCCACTGAACATTGTATATTTCTCCTTCCAAACAAGTATGTTACAATAATACTCATCATAAAATAGCTCTCTTTTAATTTAACAATGTAATGTATTAATCATTGTTCTTAGGTTTGATCATCTGAGACAGTTCCTTTTCTATATGCAACATTACCCTAGATGAGGAAAATTCTTCCCCTTCACAATAATCTCTACCAAATATTAATTATAAGTCAAATCCCCCAAATTATTTCCAACATTTTCCCTGTCTTATGATTTGTAATTTCCACAAGTAATTAAAACTATTATACATTGCCACTCCAAACAATTACACATATATGTGTGTAGAGAAATATATTTTGCTAATTCTTACACTAAGAAGTAAAATAAACAAGAATTTGATTGCTTGGAAGTGAGTAATGAGAGGGAGGAAATAAGATGACGCCCTGGTACAAGATCAAAAACACTAAGTTGTGCTAGATGACCTCTATAGTACCCCCACTGAGCTTAAAATGCATCAGTATGAAAAAGAAATAAACAGAAAGAAAGAAGGATCAAAAGCAAAGATGAGATGTAGAGATGGGAGTAGAACCCTGACATTATTATCACCATCTAAAACATTTCAAGTAAAACAGCCAAAGGAAAAAAAAAAAGAATTTACTGGAATTAAAGTAAATACATCTCTCAATTAATCCACACTCCCTGCCCCCCATCAATTCTCATACCATTCCCTCTACACTCAACCGTTAGGACAGGGATGCCTATCAAGAAAAATCATACTTATGAGACCTCAAATTGAGGGCATGATTATGGGATGGAGAGAATAGGGCACGTTGGGGACATTTTAGAAAGTAGACTAGATAGGACTTGGCAAAGAACTGGACACTGGGGGAAGGTAAAGAGATAATTCTAGAATAACTTCCAGGATACTTATTGCCTTAAGAGACTGTCTTGGGAAAAGACAGAAGAACAAACAGACCCTTAATAGAGATGATAGATTCATTTTTAAAAACAGCTTTATTGAGATATAATTTATATAATACATAACTCTTCCATTTAAATTGTACAATTCAGTAGTTTTTAGCATATTCAGAGATATGCACAACCATGACTACAGCAAATTTTAGAATATTTTTGTCAAAAAGAAAAAAAGAAGCCTCATATCCTTTAACTATCACTCTTCTATGTCCCTTTCTTTTCTCTATGGCCTTTAGTGACAACTAATCTACTTTCTGTCTCTATAGATTCTAGACTTTCATACAAAAGGAGTCAAATAGTGTGTGGTCTTTTGTGAGTAGCTTCTTTCATTTAGCATAATGTTTTCAAGGTTCAGTCACATTGTAGCATTCATTCCTTTCTATGGCCAAATGACAGTTCATTGTATGAATATACCACAATTTATTTATCCATTTGTTCCTTGATGGAATTTGGTTTGTTTTCTCCTTTTGACTACTATATGAATGGCTATAAACATTTGTGTACAGGCGTCTGTGTCAATATTTGTTTTCATTTCTTTTGGATATATACCTAGAAGTCAAGAGACTTTAGATGGTTGTTTTTTTAAAATAAGTTTTACCAGTTTCATTGGTGAGCAGATCAGCAGAGCTCCTCATGCTGTCATGATGGGATGACTGATTTAATTTCAAATTTGCAGAGTTTGGGATGCTTGTTATTTAACTTAGTGGAAAGGTTGAACAGGCAGAAAGATGTGTGGAACTGGTAGTCAGGAATAGACTTCAGTTGGATAAGTAGACTTGAAAGTCAACCTAGTGGTAAAAGTAATGGTAGAAGAGTAATAGAATTAGAAAATGGTCAAGATCAGAACCTAAAAGATTGTTCATATTTAAGAGATTTAGTGAAGGAATCTGGGAAGAAGTGGTTAGAGAAGTAAAAGTAAAATCTAAGTAAGTGTTTTCTAAGGAAGAAAAGACTCAGTGAAGGATTTCAAAGGGAAAATTGTCAGAATTACCAGAAGAGGAAGGAAAAACAAAATAAAAGCTAAAATATTTCAAGATGTAAAACACATTACATTTTACTTTTTAAAAATGCAAGATTTTTAAGTTGTAAAATTATTACAAGATTGACACATGTTATTGACTTTGACAGTTAGAAGGATGCTGGTGAACTCTGCCAGAGTGGTTGGGGCATCCTAAGGGTGGTGAAACCAGATTGCTGAGGGTGGACAAAAAGAAAGTAGAGTTGAGGGGTGTACACTGTTAAGGGTTTGGAGTGAGGCTGGTGTCCTAATCCTGCCTCTTACCTCTGACTCTCCAAGATTCTGGCCATTGCTGTGTGTACACAAAGACTAGGTATCAAGATGGAGATCACAGTGCAAGCTTCAATCAGGGCTCACTGGAAATGGCTGGAGTGGAAAAACACAGTGGGTCTCTGACCTCCTCCACTTATAGCCAGGTCCAAAAGCACTAGTCCAGCCTGATTTAGCCTGTCTAGCACAAGCTGAGGAGCTGGCTGAGGGCACAGACCTGGCTGGGCCTACCAGAAGTAGACCTTGTCTGATCTGCTTACACTTGGGGAGTAGGAATGAGAGGAGTCCCACGCCTTCCCCCAAATCCATGAGAACTGCAGTGAAAAATGTAATGGAGTCAACTGCTTCTTTTTGGAACATGGTAATTAAATTCTTAATTAATGTGGATCAAGACATATCAGATTTAGTAGTTTATCACGAAGAAGTCAGTAAGGAGAAGGTGAAAGTTTCAAAGAAGAGGCAGAGTTTGAGAATTCAAACAATTGGAAATAATAGAAGGCCTTGCTCCTGTGCAAGATGCATAGGGATTTAGATAATTTGTATATATGGAATCGTGAGACTTATGGCCTCAATTTTCTCAAGAGAGAGGAAGTAAGGCTATATGCTGGGAAAGAGAATGCAGAGTTGGGCTGGCATCTGGAGGAGGGAGGAGAATGTTAATGCCGTGATGTTCAGCGCTCACACTGGAGATTAGCATGTCAATTAAGCCTTGCTCCATATTCCTTGGTGCCATTGACAGAATAGAATTTTGGGCTGTATAGACCACTGGCCTTGCCTAAAATAGAGCTTCATAATGACTGGATAAAGAAGATGTGGTATATATAATACAATGGAATAATACTCAGCCATAAAAAAGAATGAAATAATGCCATTTGCAGCAACATGGATGGACCTAGAGAGGAGCATATTAAGTGAAGTCAGACAGAGAAAGACAAATATCATATGATATAACTTATATGTGGAATCTAAAAAAAATGATACAAATCTTATTTACAAACCCAAAAGACTCATAGACATAGAAAACAAACTATGGTTACCAAAGTGGAAAGGGTAGAAGAGGGATAAATTAGGAATTTGGGATTAACAGATACACATTACTATACATAAAATAGATAAACAATAAGGACCTACTTTATAGCACAGGGAAGTATATTCAATTTCTTATAATAACATATAATGGAAGGGAATCTGAAAAATATCTATATATGTATATGTATAACTGAGTCACTTTGCTGTACACCTGAAACTAACATTGTAGATCAACTACACCTTAATAAAAAACAAAGTTAAAAGAATAAAAATTTTAAAAATCTTCATATATTTTATATTCTCTTTTATATTCCTACTGTCCCTTTGAGAAGAGGTTTTCAAATATGTATGTATTTGTGGAACAACACATGTAATGTTCAACAGCCTAATAAAATTAATAAAGACAATGTGATTGGTATTTTATAGAGCTCTTCACATGTAAAGAATCTGTCTTATTTAAAAATTATCTTTCATACTTTTGGAGAACAAATGCCTATTCTTTATTAAAACCAGGAAAATGGGTGATTATTTTTAATTTTTACCCTTACTTAGCAATAATAAACATGAACAAACATATATTTATTAATCTAATATTTAATTTCTTCTAGGCTGTAAAATCCCAAAGTCTGATCATCAGTGCTCTTGAGAATATTTTCTAAACTGTAAGCATAACTGAAGCAAATGGAGGAGGATAAAATAATTATTTAGCAACTGGAATATTATGGTCCTGAATAATAAAAGGAACTAATTAATATAAGGTAAATCTCATTCTCACAGGCACACACACATCAAGGTTCAGATCAGGTTAGGGATCTGTAACGACAATACCTCATCGTGGAACTCTGCAGGGTAACTCTCAAATAGCTGCCATGGCAGAGACCATAGCTTATAATGTCACAGTCTATGTTGCCAAGGCAACAACACAGCCAGCAACAGAGGCTGACATTTTGAAACACGCATGTGGTTTCATTATTTACAAGTTATAGAGAGGAGGGCAGAGCCACTGTGATGGCTTAGAAATATCTGTTCTAATACTGCCTATTTACTTTTGAAAAGTATCACATTATCACAGGTACCCACACTAATAAAGAGGCATACGCAGACTTTCATTCATTCAGCACTTACCTGCTGCATACCTGCTATGTGCCTAGCACTGGAAATGGACACAGTCTCTGCTATTTTTGCTATATGCCTGATATGTGACATAATGAAACTGTCATGGAGATTAGTGAAAAAGGTCTTAATCTGAGGGAGAAAGGTCATGCTCGAACAAGAAGGTTGTGATTCTCTCTCCCCTGTCCATCACTATGGAACATTTGGGTAAGCATAATCTATGCTACTCTTCGTTTTCATTCTTCCCTCAAATAGCAATTCGAATGGGGTATTTACCCTTCAAGATATTTTGTGAAAGGAGGATTCCTAATTAAATAATTTTGAAAAATGCAATGGAGTCTGTCTTGATTCACAGGAACATTTCCCCATAGGGTGTCTCTATAGAACTCTATTACGCAGTATTAGTCTTCCAAGGAATGTACTTTGGGAAAATCTATCTTCATGTCTATTGTATATTAAAATGATGGTGATGACACTGGCAATTAATGCATTAGTCATTAGCAATTGAAAGATGGTAAGGAACACACGTATCACAGATCAACAGAAGACTGCACATGAATCCCAAAAGATATTATTCAACCTTTAATTACACCTTCTTGTCAGAAACAAGCAGCAGGATTCCTGTGATATGAAAATGTTTCTCACAACATGCCTCATTTATATGTCATTTGTGTACCAGCCTGATGAGCTTGAATTTCGTAATCTGAAATCCAACCCTACTGGCTGCACTTCGAAGTATTTAAATAGTGAATGCAACCCTCTATTTTCAGGCAGTGATTTGTTAAAGCACAAGTGGGAATCTGAAGATGAAGTAGGAGAGCAACTGTACAGATTTGCAAGGGGACAAGGGAGGCATGTCTTGGCTGCTGATGGATCCCCCTTAAGTTAAGTGGGTTTTTAGCAAGTGATGTCTGTTCTGTGGCACTCCTGGCTTTAGATTTAGTGAGCAACACCAGGGTGCTTGCATGGCACTCAGGCTTGTGCCCTGCCGAGTTACTGCTTTTGAAATAAAATCTCTCTCCCTTTGAACACAGTTGAGGACATTAGAATTCTCCTGCCTGCTTTTATCATCAGTTTTATTTAGCTGGCACTGTCCCGTTGCTACCTGGTAATACAATTTAATTTGTGAAGGGAAGAGAAATTATAGTCCTTGTTTCCTACAGAGGGTGCGAAGATTAAGAGGCATGCAGAGCCCCTGTTGTGCAGAGGCTGCAGAGGTGTTATTAGATGGAGACAGTGCATAATTCTGATGCTCCTTGCAGCATCAGAGAGCAAACTGTTTTTGTGGGCAGGCACTTCAGAATAGCAACATTGCCACAACTATGTGTGGAGGACGAGGTCTGCGGGATGGTTTGGCTGGAAGCCTTTCTCTGAGACAGCTTGGTGCAGGCACAGATGTCCCAAGTAGTAATGCTACAGAGCAGCCCTCGTGCTGAGAAACACTGTATCGTCTGACTCTTGTCAACACCCTCTGCATATGTTCTTGTATTTTTATATCCATTTAGCTCTCGCATTTCACTGATCTTTTAAATTTGTAAATTAACAAAAGAGATGACTGTTTCAAATGAACCTAAACTGAATTACCTACTAAAAAGAGAAGGCTGCTATCTAAAGGGTGTCTATGTGGGAAGAAGACCACCAATTTATCCGGGCTTCCATTAAAATGCCAAATGGAGATTTTTTTATATGCACATGAATATTCTTTTCCATAACGTTAGAAAGTCACTGAAATCTAGTAGTTAGGAGAAAGCAAAAAGCAAATGTTTCAGGGCTTTCATTTTTGAAATGAGGCATTTCCAAACAGTTTCAGTCATTCTAGTTTCATTCATTCCTTCTTTGCTACTCTGGACCAGACCCTTTGATATAAGCTAGGATTATACCTAAAAAAGAGCAAGACTAGATGGTGGTCCCTGGCATCAGACATAACAGTCTGAAACCAAGCCATTCAGTGTAAGAGCAATATGCAACTTCTTAACCTCTCCAAAAGCCAGTTTCCTCAACTTTGTACTGGGGATAATAGTGGAACCTTCTAAAGTGAGAATATTCCAAACAAAAGAATTTTGTGAAAAACAAGCAATATATGTAAATGCTTTACATAGTATTTGGCCTAGTACATGCTTATCAAATAACATCTATTATTACTTTTTGCTAAAAATGAATAATCTGTCAAGAACTTAAAAAAGGTAATGTGCTGGCCTTATTCTCATGTACGCATGTGTGCACTTGTGTTCCTGTATCTATATGCTTTGTTTTTCTATTGAAAGTGAAGATATATAAGGGAAATCATCACTATATTACTTTGAACTAGAATTTCTTCCCCTCTGTGCCATTAGAGATGATTTAGAATAAATATGAACTTGGTTTTCAACAGTGTTTGGAAGCCCCTAAAATGGTGTAGAAAGCAGTGAGGAAGAATTCTGGATTTATCATTTCACTTTTGCCACAAAGTTACTTTGAAATGAGAATATTCTAAATAACACAGACTTTTTACAGAGAAATCAGAAAGTACAAGTAACCCAGAAGCTTGATGTATAGCCATTCATATTTATTCATTCATGCATTTATTTACTAAATAAATATTAATAGCACATCTATCGTGTTGCTCATGAGAGCTACTGGGTGTGGAAAATAGATGAGTAAGAGGTAAAAATCCTTACCCTTAAGGAACTTGAGGCCTCAGAGGAGAGACAAACAAGAGATAACATCAATGTAATATGAAAGGAATTACAATAAGCACAAATTAGGCTATTTGATTTGCAAGGCAAGTTAAGATCTCTCCCTAACTCAGAGGAACTGGAGGTCTTAATTCATAAATATATAACATATTTGAAATTCTTAGATAATTTTATTTCAATTTACTTTTACTTTTGCTTCATATATATTCTCTCTGTTGCAAATGCCCAACCTGAGATGTTTCTTTAAGTTTGTATTAGCTTTTCATATGTTTTGTTTTAGAACAATTTGCAGGCCAGTTTCTTAAATGCTATCACCCACATAGGAGAGGATAAAGAGGAATTTAAAAGTAAAAGAATCACAATCCATTGTAAAGAAATTATAATCAAACATTGATTTCTACATGGTATTAAGTAAAAATAAGTTTATATTTTAATGGTCTAATGTGAAAAATGGATTTGAGGGCATCAGCCCCAAATGTAGTCATATTGAGCCAAACAAATAGTTTTCTTTCTCCTTTCTTTCCTTCCTTACTTAACTGTCTCTCTCGCTTCCTTCCTTTTTCCTTCCCTCCCCTCTCCTCCCTTTACGCACCTCCCTCTCTCTTTCTTTCTTTTTTTTTGGTCAATTTTTTCTTTCCAAACTTGCTTGACTAATCCAATTTATTAAAATTGTCAAGTATTTCTATTCTCTGAAACAACAGTCATACATAAAAACTAGACCTAAACTTGGAAGTTTCACCCATTTATTAATCAGCTTTAAAACTTAAAAAAAAAAAAACCCAAAAACATTTTCAAACTGGAGCTGTTTCCATAAATTCTGTAGAGAAAAAGAGCCACACTTGAGTATAAAGGAAACTGATGCCTAGCTCTACCTCTAAAATAGTATCTTCTTGTGAAGTTTCTTTACATCATGGACTACTACAATTATTATGGGTAAAATGAGGGGGCACCGTGACTGTCTCACAATTTTTAGTAGTAAAATTCTTTTTTTTCCAAATGAAACATTACAAGTCATACCATGACATAAAATAGTTAAAAAAAAAAAATACAACTGGTTTAGCCAAAGCAGAGGTTAGCAGCTGAGTGAGCAGACTACTGGTGTATCTGAGGAACCTAGGATTTCAAAGAAGGTAGTCTGAAAACCTTTGAGCTTGGAAATCTCTAAGGACCTTTTAGTACTAATGGCCCATGACTATAAGAACTAAATAATTCACACTGAAATACACTTTTTAAAATAAATAGATGCCCTCCAGTTTTAAGGAAGAAATAACCAAGGTTCTTTTTATGCTTGTGACATTTACTTCCTTTCTTAAACAAAACTCAGTAAGCTAGAAGTAATCTTCCTAAAAATTATCCATGACCAGGAAGAAATTTAGACATAAAATAGACTGCTATCACTAGCCCAGTGGATGAGGGCTACTGAAAACAATGTCAATATTTTCATATACCATTCACGACAAGAGACCTTTAAACACAATAATCTGACTTAGTAATTCTTTAACTACTTGACTACAGTATGATTTCCCTTCATACAACCTCTACCGACCTACAGTTGATTGTACTCTTAGTTACACTTTTCTATCTCTATATAATTAATGCCTATACATCTTTCTGATCTTTTTGATGTATAGGTATTAATTATGTATAGGTATTAATTTAGGTAGCATTAGAAACTTAACAAGTCAAGATCTGGTCCTACCATTACTTACTTAAGGGAAGTTTCACACATTTATTTTTAAACTAGTATCTTATACTACTATCAGTTACTCACTTTATAAACATTTTATTCACCTATTCGTATTAAAGATAAAGATGATTCCACTTCAAGTTTATAATAGGATATATATATATTTTACTCTTTACATCTCGCCTGTACAACCAGAACTGCTTCTTTTCACAGTGCCAGCTCATTATATTGCAGGTAATAGGGATGGGATGAGGGTAACATGGGAGATTTTCATTTCATGGAGGAGATTCTCCCACAATAGTATGGGATGAAAAATGAGTCGATCTAGGAAAGACTCCTGCTGTTACTTTTGTTACAATTGCAGACCGAGTTTTTCCTTTACCAATCACATTTCCAAGATTTCTAAGTTTCTATATCAAAGTAACCTGTACTTGAGATGGTGGGAGAGGTTGAGAGCAGGGGAGGCTGGGGAAGGGGGTTGGAAATGTTCTCCAGAATGGGAAGTACACCATGTCATTCCTGCCTTCTTTTTATTAAGGAAATGATAGGTATTATAATACTTGGTGGGCATTTACACCAATTGTTCTGGGTCTTGTCTTTCCAACAAAACAATTCATTAGGGTAAAGAATATTCCTCTACCTCTACTTTGCCTCACATTCCCATATATCAGCACTTTTTATACCATGTGATGAAATTTATCTCTTCACGGCTCTTAGACATCTTAGTCATGCTGGAAATATTCCATTTCCATATATTATTTGTTCTCAGCGCTGAACATAGTGAACAAATTCTCTTTTGTCCCAAGAGTAGCCTGAAGAGGCTGTGAAATCTGTGGTGCATTTAGTATGAGTGAAAAGAGCTAAATATTTATTGTTCTCAACCAAAAATCATTTTTGGCACTCATGTTTTCTCATCCAGGTGGTTAATACATATAAATGATAAGCAATAGTATTCAACCCATTTGTAGTTTTTAATTCTTTTCAATGTCTGGAGTACTATGTTAGGAAGTTCAGAAGCTGCCTCTAAGCCTAAGAGTAAAGGATCCCACAGTCAATAGGAATATCTGCTGAAGGTACAGGGGAAGTAGTGACACATTCAATAAATCTGTCGTATTTGCACGATTAAGAAATGTTGTCTGACATGTTAATTTATTTAGTTATTTGAGAGTCCTCAGGTGTTTTATCTTGCTCAAAGTTCATCAAAATGCAGTTTTGTTCAAAATTTGCCATTATTGGAATTATATTCTGGTTCTACAATACAGTTTGGTAAGTGCTGATCTCTGAATTATTTTTCAAGTGACAGTTATTTCTTTTATGCTCCAATAAGTTGGCATTTGAGCATATTCTTGTGCATTTTAAGTAACTCAGAACTGCTTCTTTAGAGAAGTTCTAGAATTTTAGATATTATATCTTTGGCATTGACAAAAAACTATGTATGAAGCAGTCTCATGGAATACCTCTGAAATTTTTATTACAATTCTGTTATTAAGAATACCACTCATTACATTTTCAGTGTCCCATCTATAATAAACATGCTAATACAGTTTCTCCTGGAGTTTAGCATCTGGGACACATTTACCTCTACTGTCCAATTGGTTTGCTCTCAATCACTAAACATTAAGAGTTAACATGTTTCCATTTTTGCCCTGGCTGCTAGGAAACCTAGATATTAATATTTCTTTCAATCGCTGCAATTTTATCCAAAGTTGGAAACTTGGTGTAAATTTCTTCTCGTTTATAATGCAGTTTTGCCTTTTTGAATATATTAATACTTTTTGGTTTACTGTCCCTATTCCATTATTATATACTGTCTCAAATTCTATTTGGGAAACATTTTAAGGAAAGGCAAATATCTGTATCTTTTCATCTTATTCACACCCTTTCTTTTTTCCAACTTCTCATTTTTTTCTATTTGTCCTTTTGTGTTAGCCTGAGATGCTCTTGAAAGCAGAAATTGAGATAAAGGGTTTCATGCAGATAGTTAATTAGGGAAGCAAGATGAGAGAAAAGGAAGGAGTGACTAGAGAGGGTGAAAGCGAAAAGGAAGGGGAGCCAACGCTTTGGTAACATACCACACTGATTTCTCTGATGGACAACTGAAATTCTATCCAGCCAAGACATTCTGAGGTGTCATAGAGAATACACCTCAGAATGTCTTCTGTGAGAGAAAGGATCAGATTCCTTCTATCATCAATCAAAATGTGCCTCCTAGAGAGTTAATAAGTGCTCACATCCACCCCACCACGCTGCATCCAAGACTCCCCAAGCCAAAATGAGATACATCGTGCTATCAGGTTACACCTGTGACAACACATTGCTGCAGCAGTGCTTAGAAAAAAGATAGCCAAGTGGATGTGGAGCAGGGGACCAGAGATGTCCTATGTACTTTTCAACTCGGTGGGGACCCCCTGGGGGCACTGTCTGAGTTTTCTTTCTCATTAAGACCTGACCCCACTCTATTCTGCAATCAGTTCTAGGACAGCATACGCTGTACCCCTTCCTTAGTAGTAAGAGAACAGGCCAAATCATTTTATTTATTGAGTAGGTCTTTTCTTCCCCCCCTAGAAACTATTGATTTAATACAAAGAATAGGGATATGATCAAGGGGATCTAAAGGATGTCCCAGAGGTGAAAACGTAGAATTACCTCAGTTGTTTTACTGAGATTTCTGGGGTGGTGAAAATGCTTCTTTTCCTCACCTGACATTCGTCAGATACACCTGGGGTCTCTGTGACTAGGAATTAGTTTGTAATTGACCTTGAATCATAGGAGCTGCCAGTTAGGTAGAAAGGAGAAAACAAAATCTCGGTTATTGTTTACTCTATTTTCTTTTGCTTGTATTCACCTCTTTCCCAAAACTCCACTTCCAGTAATTGCCCCTCTTTCTCCACCTGAAGAGCTCCTATCAAATACCAAAAAACCACATGAAGGTATATTTTACGTTCTTTCTTTTAGTTCCCACAGAACAGTCTGGTATTTCCATTGGTAAAGAGGTTTTAGATCTGTTGTCACCCACCCATGGGATCAGTGTACTGAATCCTTCAGAGAGTGTGGAAACATATATGACAACTGTTTCTACTCCTGGTGGAGAAAATTCTGATAGGTGTTTAAAGACAGAAAGCTGGAGGTCATTGCCTAGGTGGTAGCATTTAGTATTTACAGGCAAAATCTCCAGGTTGCTGATCTGGCTCTAACACACACTGGCTGAGAGACCTTTAGAAAATTTACTTATCACCTCTAGGCCTCAGTTCCCTCTATCAGTAAAAGACAGAAAATGATGTAAGACATATAGGGCTGTTGTGAGGATCAAATAAGGATGCTTATGAAAATCGCTTAATATAGTGCTGGGCACAGAGTCGTGAGCACTAGTGCTAGCCAGCAGGATACTGCTATCTTAAGAGAATGGGGAAGAGAGCGCCAGCCCTCACACCAAGGAATCAGGAGTGAAGCAAGTTAAGACATGGTGGCTTCTGTGACAGACACAACTCAACAAATAAGAGAAATCACAGAATCTTGCAGCCCAGCCAGCTTATTGTCCCCACAGCCATGCCCTTCAATGAGACCAAGTTTCCCCTCTAAATGCTGTACTAACCCTCTTAGTGCCAAAAGCTAGAACATCTCAGCAGCCTCAAAGGAATTTCTCAAATCAATTTGATTCTTCATCTTACCTACTTTAGTTCTTTCAGCTGCCATCTTAACACTGATGGACTGAAAGCCAGGGCAGTACAAAACAGATACTCCACACACATGCATCAAAGCAAATCAAACTTTGATTTCTCCAAGAGCATAGGAGAAATGGTTAACTAAACAGAGTTTAGAAACTAAGAAGGGGGGAAATATTACATTGATCTCAATACGTAAAAGCTATTAGGTAAATACTCATTGACCAGAGATTTTTACTTCATCCATTTTAGATTTTAATTTCTGTTTGATAACCTTAGTTCCTGAGTCCATAAAAATGCATCATTTTTAGCTTGGAAAGTTATTTAAAAGATTGTTTTGTACTGTTATGAAAACTAAACTCAAAGTAGACGAGGTCATCTCCTTGCAACCATCAGTGTTTGAGAATTGTTGCTAAACGAATGGGAAGTCGTGCTTTTGTAGAGGTTAGAGTCTTAAACTAGTGCTAATTTGTGCCTAATTTAACACTGCATTTTAAAATTAGATCTCTTTTCAATCTAGCTAATTCTCTGTTCTGTGGGTGTAGAGCCACAGTGTCATAAACATTAAGGAACAATGGAAACAGGTATTAGTCCATGTCTTTATCATATTCTTTGATATAACATTGATACTATTTTCTACTGCTGATTTAAGAGGACTCCCTACTGACTACATACCAAGGATGCAGACAAAAAAAACTAGTAATCTTCTCTGAAAATGTAGTAGAATGCCTCGTATTCTCCAGATAACGGGTCATTCTTTTCCCACATAGGATTAAGCTGTAGGGTGAGCTATAATTGCACTTTACAAATTCTCAAGTACTCAGGCAACCGTCGAATTGAAGATTTCTGAAGTCAACATTATGTGGCCAATTTTAAGATCAGGTCAACATAAATGAATTTCAGGGAAAACAAAAAAGGATACCTGGTTAGGAGGGGAGTTTGATTGTGATGAGCCTGTCAGAGTGAGTAAGATGTCAACAGTCTCTTCAAAATAGCTAAACTGTTTGATCAATTGAAGTGTTTCCCACAATGAGTGATGTGTGCCACAGGTGGTACATGGACCATAAACTTCTTAACTCTTTGACTTAGTTAAGAAGAAAGTTAGGCATTTTTCAATTATTTTTCAATTCTTCCGATCATGTTAGTGAGACAGCCTCAGTTTGATGCTAATTGTCTTTCTAACATTCAATAATTCCCTTTTTTAACATATTAGGAGCAGGACTTAGGCTTATTGCTTTTTGTAGGCAAGACCATCAATAACAACACAAAAATAATAGCTAGTGATTTTTTGGGCTCTACATGCCAGGTGCACTTATAAGTATGCCGCATATGTAATCCTATTCACATATGCAAACCCATAGAGAAGTTTAATGTACCTACACTGAAAAGTGTGTAAGTCATACGTTTAGAGGGATGATTTTTAAAAAATGAACTCATCCTTTAACCTGCACCTGTATCAAGAAACAGAATATAACAAGAACCTCTCTGTGACCTCTTCCATTTCTACCTGCTCAAGGATAATTGTATTCTGACTTCTAACAGTTCAAAATAATTTTGCCTGTTAAGGTGCTATATGAATAGATACATCTATCTGTATGCGCCTCTTGTGCTCAAGTTGTGTTTGCGAGATTCATCCATACTGTTGTTTGGAATTATAAATTATTTATTTTCAATACTGAATAGTATTCCATTGTGTAAAGATATCACCATTCATTTATCCATTCCATTATCACCCACTCCATTGTTGTCTATTTGTACAGTTTTCAACTTGGGGCTATAAAGAAAAGTGCTGCTATGAATATTCTAGTAACTGTCTTTTGATAAATACATGAACATATTTCTATTGTGTATATGCTTATGAGTGGAATTGTTAAGTCACAGGTATGTGTATAATCAACTTTAGTAGAAGTGTTTTACCAAGTGGTTATATCAATTTATATTTGCATCCTTAGGTTGTGAGTAGTCCAGTTACTCCATATCCTCTTTGATACTTGCTACTTTTCAGCTTTTTCATTTTAGCTATTACAGAAGAGCCAAAGAAACATACAACATACTCTAGAGTAAGCTTCTAGGAATTTAGCCATCTTGCAGAACCGGATTGCCTAGTGAGCTCTGTCTTTGTCATGATCCATACCAGCAAAATGGATACCCTTTCCCTCTATTTCTTTTTTTCCTTTTTCTACTTTTAAAAAACAGTGAAATTTAGCATAGCATATATACAGAGAAGGTATACAGTTTAATAAATAACTACAAAGTGAACATTATTCAGCAGCATCCAGGTTAAGAGAACATTGCCTCTAGCTCCCAGAAGACCCTGTCTGTTCCTTCCAATCTCAAATTTCTACCTCCAAGGTGTAATTGCTGTCCTGAGTTTTGTGATAATAGTTCTGTAACACTGTCCTTATATTTCTTAATGGTTCTACTGAATATCTGTGAACATGTTAGTTTTTTTTTTTTTTTGGTTATTGGTTTTGCATAAAATCATGGTGATCTATTATTTCATTCTTCTCTGTGAGGTTCATATGTGTTGCATGCAGCATAGGTTATTTTCATTGCTTTATGGTTTTCCATTGCATGAATATATCAAAAATTATTTATCCATTCTTCTGTTAAAGGACTTTTGAGTTGTTGCCAATTGTTAAGCATCCTAAACAATGCTGCCATGAGAATTCTTGTACATCTGAATAGGTGTGTAGTACATCCGGCATCTCTGCACTTTTAATAGATAATGCCTAAATGTTTTCAGAAGTGGTTGCATTAATTTAAAGTTTTACTGGAGGTTTGCAAGAATAGATGTTGATCTAAAGTTTTACCCACACTTGTTACTGTTAGACTTTATGCAATCTGGTCATTATGTAGTGATATCTCATTGTGCTTTTTAATTTGTATTTCCCTGATGATAGAAGAAGTTGAACATCTTGGCATGTTTATTGATTCTTTGGATTTCCTTCTTTGTGGGAGGGCTGTTCAAGTCTTTTCCCCACTTTTCTATTGGGTAATCTGTCTTATTGATTTGATTTTCAGAAACACTTTATATATTCTGGATGCTTATGGCATGCAATTGTATTGCAAATACATCATATTCAACTGTGAGTGTTTTAACTTTTATTTCTTTTTTGGCTCATGAAGTTCAACAACTTTTTATATTATTGGGCATTCTGACATTCTCTTTTGAGAAGAATTCAAGTTTTTTTTGTACAGTTTTCTATTGACTTGTGTAATTCTCAAGAGATTATTGTTTTGTAAGGGCTTTTTAAAAATTATATCATGGGTACAAGTTTTGTGTCATATTATAAATATTTTTTCTGCCCATGGGTTGCTTTTAGATACTGTTATCACTGTCTTGATAAACATAAATTCTTAATAAAATTCCATTTTAATTAAAAAAAATTTATGGTTTGTGGCTTTTGTTTTTCACCAAAGAAATCTTTATCTATGCCAAAGTCATGAAGATGGTCTTTTATAAACTTTGTTTTCTCTTTCACATTTACATCTTCAATTCACCTGGAATTGATATTTTTTGTACAGTGTGCAATGGAGTCAAGATACATACTTCTTCCACATAGATATCCAACTGATGCAACACTGTTTAATAGGAAGACCATCTCTTTTCCATTGTACTGCACTGCCATTGTCATTGTATTTCAGATGACTGAACATATGTGGCACTGAATATATCTGTTTCTGGCACTATATTTTGTTTCATTGAGCAGTTTGTCTATCATTGCTCCAATATACCAATATCTTGATTAATAAAGCTTTCTAATAGTCAGTAAAATGCTTCCAAATTTGTTCTGCTTCATCAAAATTGCGTTGGCTATTTTCTACATAAATAGCCTTGCATTTCACATAAAATTTAAAATCAGGTTGTAGATTTTCTCAAAAGAAAAAAAATCTGTAGATAATTTGATTAGGAAAACAGTTTAGATCAGTTTGAAGAGATTTGACACCTTTACTTCATTTCATATTCACTAAAGTCCTTTGAAATAGGAATTATTACTATCTACATTTTATTAATGAGATAACTGATGTAAAGGTCTATTAAGACATTAATACAATTCAGATAGTTAGTACTTGGCTCTGGATTCCAGAGAAGAACATAGGTAAAGTTGAGTAAGTGTTTTGTTTTGATATTTAATTTTATAATTACTTTCTATTTATGGCCTATGATAAAAGTTTCCAAATAAATAGTAATAGCAAGTTTACATTTGAAATTAAAAATAACATTTAATGAAAACCTTAAACAAACAAATAGATTAGGCACTAGGCAGACAGCAGAAACTGAGAAATTTGTAAATTAAAGGTTGATTGTGTTTTGGGAAACTGACCAGTTGAAAGTGCTTGCTTGGTGGTTACTGAATTAATGCTAAGCTAGTTTGGAACAATAACCAGTCAAAGATGTCTAGTTCTTACCATTGACATTGATGCAGGTAGTTTTCTTGATTTTACTCCTGCTAGCCAGATGACATGTAACTCTAAAGCCATTTAGATACTCCAAAGTATTTAGGAAATACGAAGGGAAATAGGATATAGCTCCATTCCAAATTGTTTAGAATTGATATCTCGTCCATCAAAAAGCTATTTTCAACCACTCTCATTCTGGTAATAATATCAATTTTTGAAGGCCAAGATTAACTTGGGATTTACAATAAAATTATTTTGCTTTGAAAACAGACATTCAGTTATGAGAGAACTGAGTGTATAATCCTGAAGTTTCCCCCAAGGCATAAAATTCTATTATTCTGTGAAAGCAAAGAGCTGGAAAAGATTATTGAATACTGAAAAAAGTTTTTTTTATTACTCTATACTATTTTCTTGGTGAAAATGAAACTGAGCTCATTCCATGGTAGCTGTGACTTTAACAGGCACAATTAACAAATGCTTACTAAGCTATAGTGCAGTGCTAGGTATTGTCCATGTACCACTGAACCAAATACACACAGCCTCTGCCTATATGAAGCTTACAGTCTAAGAACTTAGTTTCCATGAAATATTACAATGAAAATTAGGTGTTAAAATTGGTTAAGATATTGAGAAAATTTATTAATAACCCCATCAGGCCTCATCCTAGTTTTTTTTTTGATTTTTAAATGGGGCAATATATAGAACCAATTCTTTTGTTTTTGCTTGAATCAAACATAGTTGTACTGAGAGTTGGTATTACATTCTATAGTGAAGATGAGTCGATTAACAGGTTTATAATTTGAGTATAAGAGTGGTTTTTCTCTTTTATAGATGGAGTAGCCTTTGCACTTGTCTAGATAGAGCTATGCTCAATGTATTAATTAAGAGTAAGGATTTGATTCTATGACTAAGGATAAATTTCAAGCTATCTGTAATACAAGTAACCTACTAGTGAGTCTTTTAAACTTTTAGGTAACTATTATTGTCTTGAAAAATAAATAGAATTTTTTTAATATCTAATAATAAAACATTACCATTTATGAATTGAAGAATAGATTGGAGTAAGTATCCTATGTGGTCATCAAAGGCATTTGTGCTTTTACAATTTATTTTCACAGTACATAGGTAACTATTTATTGTCTAGTCTTAATTTTATATTAATCTTTACATTGGAGGCAAGTTTTCTTTAGACCTCTAGTGAAGTAATTTATTAAATAATAAGATATTAATTTTAATTTTATCTAAAATTATTTCTTAGGTCTGATTTCACAAATTTGTTAGTTTTTTTTTTCCCTTTTCTTTCTGTTACTTCTTTGAGCCCTTGGTTGCCTATACAGCACTATTATATGAGTTATATATATTTATTTGTAGTTAAAGGGAAAAAATCTCTCTCAGAAGAATTATAAGCAGAATACTGGGAATTTTTTAACTTCATAAGGTCACTCATGAAATTCTAAAGAGCTGTATTTTGTTTCACTGTTCCAGTTATTCACTTTATCAGATCAGGTACAATATTGAAGGTCAGAGTAAAGTTAAGAGATAAATGATGATTCTCACCTGAATCCAAAATACCTTCCTTAAGGAAGGATGGGGAAATAGTACTGGCCATTAAATAATCAAGTATATTTCTCCCTTAATCAGAAATGTAAGTAAAATTCCCTTTGGACTTAATCAGAAGCCTATTTAGCGCTTGAAAATTATAATCATACAAAAGGATAACCAGGGATTTTCATCCTTTATTAATGTGGTTAATCCTGTTATAACAGCCAGTAGAAAGCAGTTTTTCCAAATGAGATTTTCAACGTAAGAATCTGTTTCGGAATTACTGCCAGTTCTATCATGCTGATCTCCTAATATTGCAGTGTCAACTAACAGACTATATTTGGTTCAGAAAATCTGGGCACACATTAGTATCAGGAGTTATATATGTTAACTTGACAGGAAGCTTGACATGAGGTGGAACACATTTTTATTATAAGAGTAAACTGTCTCAAAAGCTGATATTCAGGAATTATCAAGATAAATGTGATTGACCCAGTCTTGTCTCTATCAAAATTACTTTGAAGGCAGGCTAAGAAAAGAAGCTGAAGTCTCATTTTCTAAAAGTCAAGTCTCTTGTATTCATGAGTTAACTGAAGCCCAAGGCAGACAGTCAGGGTAGATTAAAAAAATCACCAGGATAAAGGGACGTTTCAATTATTCAACTCTTATTTTGTTTTTGTTTTAATTTGTCTGGTTTGTGTTTTCAGTGCCCATAAGAAGGAACCTCAGATCACAAAAAGCTGACTCTAATGCTGGTGAAAAGAGAATTGAATCCCAAGATAAGTGAGTTGTTGCAACAGCACATAATCTAAAAATCAGTTTGTCTCCTGACATAGTCAAATTATAACCTAGAGTACCTAGAAAAACTGTACATTCAATTGTTTTTTCTCTATTAGTAGTCTTTGAGTAACAACAAGAAATGAAAGTGACATTAGGACTATGGACATAATGTGAATGTCTTTAAAGAATGCTCTGGGAACAAAGTGTGAAATTTATGTATCTTATTCCAGAGAAGGAACGGGCATCAAATTATTAAAGTAGCAAATGATGATCCTAACAGCAAACATAATTGTTGTTCAGATGTATTTACTAATCTGGCAGAGAGAAAATGAATACTCAGAATAGTTCAATCAATATTCTATAGATACTCTTCATCTGACCTTCAATATAGTCATTTGACCCAGGCAGAAATAAGCTCTCCCACTGTTCAAGCCAGAGCAATATATTTGTACAGTGGGTTTCATATAGTTTCCAATAAATATTTTTTCTTAAAGCTAATTCTAATCAAAACTTTGATAACCTGTTCTTAATGAAATGTAACTAAAGAATTAATCAAAACAATATTTTTACTTTTTGTTTTCAGGGTAAGATATGCATAAATAATCAAATTACTTTATTCTCAACTAGAATCTTTCTTAGTATTTTCTCTAAATAACTTCACTGATGTTCCCTCTGAGACAAGTTTTTAGTGACCAAATTTTACAGGTGAGGTATTCTGAGTTTCTCTCTGTCTCTACCTCTCATGGATTGGGAAAGCATCTCAATTTGCCCTAAAATTAAACTCTTCAACAATCACAGTTTGAACTAACATTTAGCTAATTCGTATTTATTCTTCCAATGCATTGTTGTCACCCGTATGGGAGAGAAGCAGCAGATAGCCTATCTGTTCCTTTTGAATTTCCTGCTCAACTATAAAACACGGTGTTTCCTTTCTGGTTTCTTGTCACTATTCCCTACCATTAAGAGAAATTATGAAGCAAATAGTAGGAATAACTCAGTCTCTTATGAAAAGTCTTGCTGTACCTGCCCAGACACATTTGGGAATGTAGGGCTCACCTACACAAAACAATGTGTGTGCTACTTAAGAATCTCAGGACAATAAAAGCTAGCAGGCAAGTTATTGTCTGGAAGTCACTGATGGACAATGACCTGTATGCACATCCCTAGGTATGTGTATATAAACATGAATTACAGCAATAGCGAAATAGTTTCACTTCATGATGTGTAGGGGTAAAGGTATCTATTTGTAAATACTAAAACTGTTTTAGGTAATTTTTTGTTTATTGTTAATAACAAATAAGTTCTTATCTCAGCCATATAGGTGCAGCTACTTATCTGTCAATTGAAGCCCAGGCAGGAAAGAGAAGGCTCACAAAGATGGGATTTTAAAGAAAATGTAATAAAAGGGCTTTCTACAAAGGAGCGGACAGAGATGAGGCAACCATTGAAGGGTACAGAAGCACTCACTTACTACCAACAAGTGAAAGGCATTACCAGTTCTAAGGCTGAAGGAGCAAGGAGAGGAAATAGTGCTACTGGAGCCAAGTGAGAGAGAGAATGCACGTGAAAAGGGGCAGCAAGAGGGGAGCAGAAATTCCTGGGCTCTCTACTCCTGCCCTCCAATCTTCCTCCATCGTATTGGACAGAGGTTGGATGGGGCAAGGAGATGGAGATTGGAGTGCAATGTGAGACGTATACTTGCTAAATAAAAAAATCACTAAAGGAGCATAACCCAACTATTGTAAAATTTTATTTTATTTTGTTAGACTTCTGTCGTTATTTTTCAGGCCAATCCCATGACCCATTGTTGGAGATAAAGATAATGTAAATTTCAAGGATCTAGGACATAGTGAGCACTGAATAAATATCTGTTGAATGAAACAATGAATGAGAAATCAAGAAATCAAGAAAATATACAGTGAGAAAAGTGAATTTTTGAAGGGAAAGCTGTTACAGTTGAGTAAAGGAGAGTGTATGGTCATTCAACTCCATGTTCTCCTTCCACTAGTACATATTTTCCACATGGAGCCAGAGACATTCAACTTGACCCCACTGCTGCCCTTTAAATCAAGTTAGCTCTCCCGAGCAACTCTGAGTGGCAACCTCCACATCAAAGCACTTTTGACAATACTGACTAGGCAATTTTTGCTTACCTTGACTGCTGTTTCTTGCTAATCATGGTGACAGTGGACTCTAAATTTCCATATTAGTTTTTGGTCTCTAGTCTGGTGGCCCATTTGGCCTTCTTTCTCTGGCTTAGTAGAGTGAATCTAGCTCTTGACCTTTGGCTGTGCCTCCCCTTCTCATCCCAATGCCCTTAACAGTCTTAAGGGAAGACACTCTCCTTTCAGTCTTGACCAACTCAGACACTTCCAACCAAGCCAGTCCCCAGCATACCCACTCAGACAGGGACAGTTAAATTTAGCTTTTTGAAAAGAAAAAGTTAAAAACCTTTATAAAATCAGACAATTTTAAATATGGCAATTCTCACTTACTCTCCTCAAACAACATATAATATGTGTTTTTGTGTGTTAAGCTCTCCAGTAAGAATTTCAGTTCCTAAGTTTCTAGCTAAGGTTCCATCTTTACATATATAAAATAATAAGACTTTTTGTAGAGTGCTTCATAGTAAAGAATTTTTTTGGAGTGAATTAATTTTCATTGCTGCTCAAAAATGACTTTTATTATGTTTAATATAGGTAAAGTGAGGAAGATCTCCAAAAGGATCTAATCTGCATACTCACTATAGAAATGCTAGAATGTTTGAGCAAGTGAAATGTGTATGCCCAAAATGCAAATAGACACTCAGAAAAATAGACAAGCAGACATAGAATTTACAGTAAAGAGAAACAGCATAGTACAGGCTGTCACGTTAGATCTCCTGGGCTCAAATCCCACCTGTAATACCTAGTAGTGGTACAACTTTAGACAAATTCCTTACATTTCCTAACTTTCTTTCTCT
The DNA here is from genome assembly GCF_048773025.1 of Camelus bactrianus. NCBI lineage: Eukaryota > Metazoa > Chordata > Mammalia > Artiodactyla > Camelidae > Camelus > Camelus bactrianus. The sequence goes on along the minus strand of NC_133563.1, from coordinate 15,079,317 downwards.
GGTTCTGTTTTAGCTGTAAAATGTGAATTATGATAATTATAGCACCTAGTAAATGGGGTTTTATGTGAGTTGAATGACACGATATCAAAGCATGGGGCGCTCTGAGAGCAGTGCCCAGCACTGGAAGAGCCTGATGAATGGCAGCTGTCATTATAACCAGCAACTAGCTGTGTGACTACGGCGAGTCACAGACCTCAGGAGCTCACGGGCTTCCTCTTTAAACAGCACTGGTCTTTGATCTGGAAGTCTTGGCTCTTCTCTGATAATATATTCTTTGACTAGAAATAAACTCCCTTGACCAAATGACAATCAGTTAAATTCTGACTGGTGGCATCTCACACATTTTAATATTTCTAAGCTCTAATGTAAATCCCCTCCTGCCCCCTAGACAATTTGTCAAACCAAAGAAGGAGACAGTAAGAACAGAAATCCTATCATTCTTATTATTCCCCATGCATGATTCCAATGTACTACTGTTTGTCTGGTATCTGCAGTAACTCCCAAGGAAACTCATTCTGTCACTAGAGATACAGCCTTTTAGTATTTGTCTGTACTGTTTGTCAAACTTTGCAGCCTTCACTTTAATCTCTCAGCCAGAGTGGTTGTCTTCTAAAGCGAGGTCATTCTAAAGCCTATCCAGGTAATGGATTTTCCTCTTTTCTTCTGTTCTCTCTTCTATGGGCTCCCTTCCCCTTTAGGATTAAAGATGAGAATCACAGAGAGGAGTCATTCAAAATCCGTGCCCCTCTCCTCTTTGTGTCAGGAGAATATAGGATTTGAGTTTAACATTGAAGGCAGACATACTATCCTGATTCTACCACTTATTAGCAGGGTAATGCAAGGTGATTTTGATATCCCTGAGAGTCGGGATATTGTGAGAGTGAAGTAAACAAGATGACACATTTAACTGCATACAGCATATAGCAACTTTTCAATAGTGGTATCAGTTATTGCTATACTTTTCTATCTAACATGTGACATGGTTTCCCATGTTTCTTTGCTGCAGCTATGTCAAGGTCTTTACACTTTATTTATCAGTCTGTTCTCCTCTCCCTCCCCACCCCGCTCCAAGCATATCCTCTTACTTATCTATCTGAATCTTTATTCACTACCTGATGACATTCAGATTTTGGACCCTGCTCCTCTTCTTAAAACACTTCTGGTTTGGTGATCTTCCACATTATTTTAAAAATACTTATTCCAGTTCCTCTGCTTGGTTATCTGCAGCACCATACAGTATAAAGCAATGACCATTCCACTTTTCCTAATGCCTGAGGGTAAAGCTTCAAATATTCCTCTCACTTTCTACAAAGGCCACTTTTCTGAAACACTAGAGCACTCTGGAGGAGAGCTCCTAGAGCGGCTGGTCATACTGATACTGGGACAGATTTAAAGTTAACTGCAGCTGTCACAGACAGATGTTCCTGGCACAGCACTATCTCCACGGCCACGCCAAAGCCTGAGGGTTTGGAAGCTGAAAGGAATCCCTGGTACCAGCCTAGAGGGACAGAATGTAGACTATTCTGTAGATCAGATGGCAAGCACTGAATAGAGTAATGCTTAAAGATAGAGGCTTTAGGATCATGACATATATAAGTCAGATCCCAGCAACACTACTTTCTACCTGTGTGGCCTTGAGTGAGTTATTTTAACTTTTCTGACTTGTGTTTTAAAACAGCACCATGAAGAAAGTAGTAAATGCTTTTATTTACAAATAGAAAATTAAGAAAGTTGTATCTGCTTTTTAAAGAATTTCTAAGCATTAAATAGTGTAATGCATTTGAAAGGGCATCACAAATTGCCTGGTATATTATATTATTATTATGATCATAATCACTGTAAATATGAAATGCAGCTGAAGATGTATGTATACACATATAGGGACATGTATATATACATCTTCAGCTACATTTCATATTTATAATAATTGTCATCATGGTAATATAATATGCTAGGCAATTTATATATAAAATATTCATTCATCTCCTTCTCCACCACCCTGATGCTTCCTTAAGCTGCTATTATACACTTCCTGGAACAATACAACAGCTTTTAACTGGTCATCACTCTGTTTGGCTCCCACATCTTTCTTCTCCATTATTCACAAAGCTGTCCAAGTGCTGTTGAAAACGTGTGAACTAGATCATGTCACTCTTCTATCCAAAGTGACTTTTCATTGCATTTAGGAAAAATTCCAGTATTTAACAAGTCCAGTGTAGACCCTATTGGCTTCTCCCTCTTCACGTGGTACTGCTCTCCCCACCTTGCAGCTACATTTCATCCCCAGCCGTCTTCCTGCAGTTCTTCAGGGGCACGTGTTTCTTCCCCTACCTGGAGTGCCCTTCACCAAGCTGTTTGCCAGTTATCACATTCTGTTTCTTCAGGTCTCTGCAATGTCTCTCACAGAGGTCCTTCTTCACCACTGAGTCTCCATTCCCCTTTTACATTCTGCCATAGCATGAAGAATTTTTCTTTATAAAGCTTATCCTTATTTGCATTTCTATGTTTATGTTTATGATTCTCAACTTAATACCTGCCTCATGACTAGTTCATAAGCACAGTGAACACAGGAATCATATATGTTTTTGTTCATATCTTTGAACCAGGCATCTAACCCAGAGTCAGACCCATGGCCTCAGGAATATTTTCAGGATCAGTGCTGAGTGACTATGACAAATATAGGATGGAAGCGCTTTCTCCTCTTGCCTTGGCATACTTATCAGCAACAGCAGCGCTGGTAGGACCTTCACAACAGCAGCAGCTACGATTTATTGAACAGCTGCTGTGTGCCAGGTCCTGCGCTAAACTTTTCCTATGTGTATTCTCATTTAACCTTCATCACCATCCTACCACACTTCACAGAAGGGGGAAAAAGCTTACTCAAGGCCACATAGCTTCCGGAGGGGCCCAGGCTCAAACCCATACCTAGCTGACTTAAAACCTTGACCTTGCCACAGGACAAAGAACTGAGAAGGTTACCACTTATCCAGAAGAATAAATTAATGCTTTTCTTTTTCTTAAAAAAAAATCCTAATTTAAAAAATCTTCAAAAGATACATCCCAGTGATTAAAATGACCAGTTCCAAATGACTAAGAAATACAGCGTGAATCGGTTTTGCCTTCTGTCTTCTCTCAATGCTAACTGAAAATTAACAGTAAATTGCCTGTGCCCTAAGCTCAGTAAAGTGTTTCTATTCTTTCAGCATGTCACATAGGAAGTAACATTGCTCAGACATCAGTGAACCACTGCATTGATCCTGGAAGGGTCATTTTCCCTGCCACTCTGTATATCTACCTCCTCATCAATGGTACCCTTTTTAACTAGTAAATAAAGACAGAGTCCTTCTTAGTTTATAAAGAAAAATGAAACATTATAATGTAATGGAATTTTACTTGTGACTTCCCACAGCAAAAATATTATATCACCTTAAATGCTTGTAGGTCATGTGCTTTAGTTATTTAATTATAAACCATTGGTTACAATAGATTTTTATTCCACTTTCCATTCCCTTAAGAATAAAAAAAAAAGACATTTACAAAAATTGTCATGCATGAATGTTATCACAGAGAGACGTAAATTCTTAAAAATAACTCCAGAACTTTCTATGGGCAATATTCAGACCCAAAGAAAGTCTACCTTTTTTCTGGTTGGCCTTTCAAAATGTCATATTAGTTAGCCTACTCTGCCCAATATTAAGATGACTTTGAGTAACAAGGTCACCGGGACTCAGAATTTTTCTTTAAATTCTTCTGTTTGGCTTCCATGTGAATGTCTCAGAGCACTATAAATACTTCCTGGGTTTACTGTGGTCTTGCATACATTTGCTCCCACTAAACTTGACCCTATACCTCTTGTCAAGGGAAAAAAAAGTACTTGATTATTTTGATGTGATTATTATGACTTCTTTCATTAGCCTGGAGTACAAATGTGGTCACTGTACTAGTCAGCTTGGGCTACCATAATAAAATATCATTGACTGGGTGGCTTGAACAACAGAAATTAATTTTCTCACAATTTTAAAGACTAGAAGTCCAGTATCAAGATTCTGGTCAACTCTCTTCTGGGTAAGAGGTCCTTCCTCACTTGTAGATGGCTACTTTTTCCCTATGTTCTCACATGGTGGACAGAGAGAGAGCAAGAGAGAGAGAGAGAGATCTGGTATCTCTTATAAAGAACACTAATACTACTAAATTAGGGTCCAACCTTTATGAGCTCATTTAACCTTAATTATTTCCAAAAAGCTCCATCTTCAAATATAGCCACACTGGAAGTTAGCACTACAACATATGAATGTTGGGGGCACACAGATATTCAGTCCATAATAGTCACCTTTATTTTATTTTTAAATTAATTAATCCAGTATTCACATACTAAAATAAGCAAGAAGCTAACACTCTCCTTTTTGAGGCCACATTTTATTCCTATATTATTTAAGAATACTTTTGCTTTAACCATTGCAAAAGAGTCCATTTTGCTTTCAAACACTAAGCACAGAAAATGTAAAAATCAAATTGGTTTGCCATTACAGCCCAGTATTCTGCCTATATTGCTTCTGCCTCTACCACCACGATGAAGTGACACTGTTCCTGCAGAGTCTTTTGCTTCACTGATTCCCTAATTGGGTCCTGGTTCTGAACAGGTCATTGTGGTGCCCATGATCTGGATCCCCAGATGACAATAAAACCACTAGAACATTGAACTGAACAGCCCATGCCATCAACACCTAAGTCTAGATATTAAACCTGGGTCACCAGTCCAGACTTCTCCTTTCATGAGGTCCCCCACCCCCACCCCAGGTCCTTGATTTCCTTTCCAGCCATAAAGCATTAGTGAGACCATCTCTCTTCATCAGAGCAGTACTTGAATATTGAAAGAAAAGGGTCCGTGGTCCTTATTCATGTAGATTTACCTCTTCCCTAGCAACCAGAGCCACATATCCAGGGCTTTTATTCAGAGGAACATCTTTTCTCAAGTCTACAAAGATCTTGTAATATCATTCCTCTAGGATAATGGGTGCCTAGGACTCATACATTTACAAAACTGGAAAAGCCCATTAGAATGATTTATCTGGAGGAAGACTTATATATACAAGTGTGGTAAATAGAAACAAGACACAGAGTTAGTGAAACCTGGACAAGAGGATGATGATACTGAAAGTGTTTTCAGATGATATGAAGGGCTTGGTATATGCACAGACTTCATGAAAGCACACAGCACAGACACCTCATATAAATCATTGTGCATGGCCATATACATGCAGGGATATAAAGGAGTCAATGAGGCACTGAATGAGCAGCATATCAGCACATCAAGGAAGGATTTGCCTAGAATGGGAACATGGGCCTTTTGCTAGGAAGAGACCATAATTAGAATTAAATTTGTCTCCTGGTTCCAGGGAAGAAGCTCCAGTTTTCAGAACAGGATATAGATTCTAAGCAATGGTGTTGGAAGTGTGGATTCTTAAATGTACTTACTCACAAGACAGCAACTGAGACCCTGTCTTACATTTCCTGCAGTATGCAAGGAGCTGAAGGATACTCTGCGACAGGCCTCGGTAGTATCAGTGTTACCTTGTATTCACTCAAGCTTGCACTCAAGCATTCCAGTCCATTTAAACCTTGGCTAAGGTGACTTTAAAAGACATTTTGAAGAAACTAGTCTCATGTGGTTGGTGATAACAACAAGGCCGAGTCCTCCAGATTCCCACTCGGAGAAGTCCTTTCTTTCCTGGTAGGGTAAAGAGCAGGTAGGTAGGGCTGTAAAAGGCAGCTGTCAGCCTCTTCAGAGACTGCTTTAGCTAAGGAGAGCTGCTTCACCCAAGATCATGTGCTTCCCAGAAGAACCCTCATCTAATGATTGAGTCAGGAATGTAAAGGTCCAGCTATTAGGACCCTGAAGGGGTATCTCTGATGGCTATTTTAGCTCCTGAGCTTCCTCTGGGGTTGGCTGAGGATATCACCCAGACCATCTCGGAGTGTGACTTCTCCTTCTGCCCATTCTAGATTCCTTCCCCTCCTTTCCTATGAAGCTGATTATGGCAAATGTGGTAATTTCCTCCCAATATCCATTACACACTTAGTATCTGATAATACAATCCCAAATTTTAGATAGAAATATTGCAGATAAAATAAAAGATAGATAACAGAATGTACTTCTCCAAAGGATTATTTCCTTGCAAGCTAATATAGCCAAGGAAATATGTTTTGGCTAAGAAAACACTGGAAAAATAATTTTAAAGGAGGAAGAGTAGCTTTTTCATGTCTCCTTCCTGGTACTGGTTGTAATGAAGACAGGATGGGTGGAGACTGAGCAACTCTTGTGGACCATATTGTAGCCTGGTAAGTGGAGTAGAGGAGCAAAATAGGACCCTGGGTACTTGCTAAGCGCAGTGAAGCCACAACACCAGCTCAGGTCATCTACTAGTAGATTCTTTTTTACATAAAAACAAATTTCCATTATTTAAGCAACTTTTAAGGAGTTTTTCTTTTTTAAACTTACAGCTGAATCCAGACTAAAATAATATACAAGAGATTCTGGTGGTTTAGGGGTGGAGGAAGAATTGGCAAAGGGTAGAAGCAAAGGCAATTCCCAAGATAAAAGTAAACAACAGTTTCGGGGGGCAGGGGAGTGGAGGAGAAACATGTTTATCTGGCCTAGAGAGCAAACTGTTCAGTCAGAGCATGAAAGCTGTTTCTAGGAAAAATACCTGGAACTAATAACTCATCTGACACGTTTAACTGTCAAGAAAATTGTACTGAGAGGCATTTTAAAGAGCTATGGGAGAGTGTAGAAAACTTAGGTCTTCAAAGAAATGAAAAACAAACAAAATTTTAGGACTTTAGTAATTACAGGAGGAATAAATTGTATGAGAAAACAGAGGCATCATAACCATAGTATTCTACCTGGTTCAGCATGAACAGCATTATTCAGTTATAATAGTAAAAACACTGAATATTCCTTTAATTAAAAATTGAAGTACGCTGAGACGGTTGAGGGGTAAGGAAGGAGAGGAGAAACTGTGAGTTAAATCCTCAGATACTGTAATAGAACATATTTGTTGATGAAGACAAAAATATAGTATATGCATATTTTTAAAAAAATTATACAGATGAATACAAAACGCCCTAACTGCACTGAAAGCAGTTGTCCCTGTGGAGTAGGACAAGGGGACCAAGTGAATGTCATATTTAACACTACTTACATTTAATATTTTCAAATATTTCTTTGCATGTAATACTTTGACAAAAAGAAAATATTATTTTCAAAAAAATCAGGGAACAAAATCGAGGAGTTTAGTGGAAGGTCCAAAAAAAGGTGAGAAACGGATAGCAAGAAAGAGTGAAGCAAGTCTAAAGCCTGAGACTGCTTTAGGTGTCTTTGCAATGTCACTTCTTATCACATGATATTAATAAAATCTGAGCTATGACAATTATAATTATTGCCAATGTACTAAAATTTACCTAGAGAACTTTAGCTTTCTGCCAATTCACATAAGCTAAATGTCCTGAACTTTCATTCTCAGAATTAATGTTCTTCCCAGGAGGAAAGATCCCTGCTACATTCTTTTCTAGAATTTGCCACATTGTGAGCTACTTCAAACTTCAAAAGACATTTAAGATCCAGGATTGCCAACGGGAGGTTTTTTCAATATCTGTTGATTACCACAAACTCCACTTGAAACCGGTATACAATAAAAAAGGAAACTGCCTCAGCTATTCTTAAGACAACTTGAAAACTTTGCAGGGGTTTAAAAAAGTAGACTAGGTTCTCCTTTTGAAAGTTAACTCTTTCTTTCTTTCTGACCATATGTGACTTCTTTTAAAATATCCCTGAATTATGCCTTAATAACAATCTTCAGGAATCCCTGTTTGGTGTTACTTATGTATTCTCTGCTTGACAGAAGAAATAGCATTTTTATTGAGTTTTGTCTAAAATATTACCTGGCTTTTTGTTCTATGGGTTTATCCTGTCTTTTTTCCCCCTTGGTATCCATCACACATACCTCACTGTAACTGTTGGTACGAGGAGACAAATGTTTAAAGATGAGGTGCGTACATTAGTTGGGCTAAAAGAAGTTTATCCAAGTTTGCTTTCTAAATCAATAAACTCTGCCAAATACTCAACTATTTCAAACTTTTAAAATGGTATATATGTGACCAATATTCTCCTTTGTTTAGTTATTGTTCTTCAGTATTTGAAACTATATAGATTGGGTTCCTTCAAAAATTTTATAGCAAAATTCTTTTAAACTTGCCTTTTGTATAAGAAAAATGTTATTAAACACTGTGTGACCTGACCTCCTAACTGCTTTAAGTAGGTCTTGATTAGAGTTTCCATAAATGGAGGGATTCTGGCTAATTTTGCTGTGTAACAATTACTCTAATAAAACATAAGCAAATAAAAACAGCTTTTTAATTTTGCTCACAATTTTGTGGTCAAAAATTGAGGAAGGCTCAGCTGGACTTTTCTGGCGTGAGGTCTCTCAAGCAGTTACAGTCAAATAATGGCTAGGCTGCATTTATATGAAGGCTCAATGGGGCTGACTGTCCCACATGGCTCAGTCACAGGGAAGACAGTTTATGGATGCTGTTTGCTGGGAAATCAGCTGGGATGTCCACCGAACACTTCCACATAGCCTTGCTGTATACTGGTCTCAGAGTAGTCAGACCAATAACATGGAGGCTCAGGATTCCAGGTGTTCTTCCACTGAACAGGACGGAAGCTTCATAGCCATTGCTGGCCTTTGAAAATCACTTAAAGTCACTTCTACTGCATTCTATCAGTTAGTAACGAGACTTGGCCCCACTGAAAGTCAAGGAGAGAGAACATAGACTCTACATCTTGGTCAAGTCAAAAAACATGACAATTTGTCTTATACCCCAAGAAGTATAAATGTTGAAGTCAGGGTATTATAGCCCAAGTCCATATTGTTATTTTTGAGGCTTCATAATGAATAGCCTTTTGGAGACCCTGTGCTTTTAAAGAGTTTACTAAAGTTAGCCTCACCCCATCGCCTGTTTTAAGTTATTTTCTACCCCTGAGAGTTTCTTTCTCTTTGACAAATCTACCACACTAAGCTTTTAACAAACATGATGTTTTTGCCAAGTAGATGCTCCAATGGAGAGTTTCTAACCACCTCCTTACCACATTATTAAAATATTTTTCCACCTATTAATTTTCCGTATTTCCTTCCTTTCTTTCCTCCCTTTTCTCTGCCCCCACACACTCTTCCTTCCTTTTTTATCCAATATGCTTTGATTTTTTGGTTCCACACTCTCCTAGGCACCGGGGATATTAAGATGAATAAACCATACTTCCTGTTCTACAGGAGTCTGCATTTTGGTGGCGGAGATGGGAACTGAAACTGACAAATAGTGTGGCAAATGTGATTGCAGAGATATGTGCAGAGGATTATGGGAGAACTGAAGCAAGACTGAAGTGCTTCAACGTCTCAGCTACTCAAGAGAGAACAGCACAAATTCATACTCAAAGAGAGAACAGATTCAAGGTCTGGGAAATATGACTATGACACCCACACATTTCTGGATCATGTGTTTCCAAATATAAATCATTTTATCTCCTGAAAAGAAGATTCTTTCTAAAATACATGATCCTTATTTATACAAACATCTGAAAATATGCATTAATTTGAAACCAACTTATTCCTCCCTGCAATAATGAAACCACTGAAAGCCAGCTTCTTTGGGGTAGCAGAGACAGCAGGAAAACCCCTTGAGATTGTCAGAAGTGCTAACCCACTCTAGTGAATGGATTCTCACAGCTCAATTAAAAGAGAAATAGCAAGCACATCTGGTCATGAAATTTAAAATATTTATGAGGATAAAAGGCCTTTAACAGTGGTTTTTTTTTTTTTTTTTTTTACTATTAATTCACAGCTAGATGGAAGGGTAATACTTTGGAGTCTTTTACTTCATTATAATTTCTATGACAAAATGTACCAACTATTTCCCTTTTGGTATAGCTTGCGAATCAAATGGATGCTTGATTTTCTGATAATTTTAAGGTAGTTTCTTTCCACATTTCCCACAAAAAAAGTGGGTCTTCACTGTTGTTGAAAGAAGGCAGCGGAAAAGGAACTTCTCAGTTTACGGAAGATCATCAGCACATTCTACTCAGTAGGACACCAGGTATCTAACATGGTTCAACTGAACAATTGGGTTAAGGTCAGGAGATGTTTAAGGCATCTCTGGAGTTGGTAAATGGGCTGCAAGACATTTAATACACAGGAACTTGTGGACTAAAACAGATTTCTCTGGCATTTTTAGGAAGACCGATAAAAGAAACGTTCGTTCTACAAGCTAGCCTATACTACACATTGCAAAACACTTGCAAGTAGAGATGTTAAACATATGTCCCTCTGTCTTTGAATTCCCAGCATCTAGCATAGTGCCTGACCAGAGTTGTGCGCTTCATAAATTTCACTAAATGTGTGAAGAAATAAATGTGATGTGCAGATGGCAACATAAAAAAAAAAAAACAACAAACCAGTTATTGTTAGTCAAAGGGTGGACAAATTAAGTTGCCTTGTACTTGAAATTTGCAATTTCATTTTCCTTGGTGTTATTTGAAGATAGCAACTGTTTTTATCATCCTAATCATCAATCTTGAAGAAATGTATGCAATATTTTCATCTGACAGGGCTATAAAGAATATATAAGACTTTAATAGATGCATAAAAATAGAAATGAGGACTCTGCTGGGTTAAGAGAATTTGGTAATGAGCTACTTAGTCTTCCCCCACAGTGAGGGGGAGATCAAGTAATACTGTAATGATCCACTTAATTATTTCTGAAGTATTTTTGATCGATGCATGTCACAACTTAGCAGATGTGACAGTGACATTGATTCTGCACAGTGACAGACTCTTTCATTACATATTTTACAGTTTATTACAGTGTTTGCCCCCCAATATTTAGCCTTTATTTCTATTGCTGCTTAAAGTAACTTTGTCTTGATTTTTTTAAAAGGATGGGTTTTATCTGCAGGCTGAGACATACATTATATTATAACTCCCATTAAGATCAAAGAAAGATAGAATTCTTACCATGTAAGAGCTCTGGTTCTGTCTCACAGAACTAACATCCCACATTGTTATCTGGTTCTCATTTTAACAAAGTACTTGTTTTAGTTAAATTTGGAACAACCATTGCCGGATAACCAAATTCCCTTTTCCTGGGGGAACTGAAATCAAACTATTAATAAGGATAGAGAATTACACTTAGCTTGCTCAAACATTTTGCAAAATAGGAATGCTGTTTGTAGAAGTGCCATGTTCATGACATTTCACTATGAACTGTTCTTCAATTCTTCTGTTGCTTATTTTCTTTTTCTTATTCTGAAACCCACTATTCATTACACAGTGATTGGATTAGATTGTTTTCTCTGAAACATTTCCTTCCTTTTGATCAGGGGCTTTCTTTTGGTGTTCAGGTTTTTTTTTTTGCTGTTTTTTTTTAACCAAGGAATTTATTTGTAGCTGTTTGTTTCAGCTATCATTGTAGCAAAATAGGAGAACTATATGAAATGATAGATTTCAGGTTTAAGTTCTTCACTTACCAATTGATTTATACACTCATTTATAAATATGAACTGAGCCTTGTGAGTGGGGTCTGCTTACTGCCTTTTGTCCTCTTATTTACAGATACTCCTTCTTTACTCATCTTGGAGAGCAATGTTACAGCAGGCTCCAGTTATATAGGGTCCTTAACCAAACACTATTTTAGACTTATGATAAGACAGACACTATGCTCAAACTGGGGAGCTGGGGAAATAAATTAAACCTGGTACCTACCTCAAGGAGTCTAATGAAATAGAAAAGTGTATAAAAATATATCATATTGGGATGCTTTCATAGGTATTAGGAGACTTTACTAAAGCTGGCAATTTGTTGACTTGTTATCAAGAAGCTTAAACATGAGAGAAAATTCAGCACAATCTAACCTTGATTTTCATTCTGTTTCTTTGTGATTCTTCAGCCTTTTCCCTTCTCCTATATGTCAGTTTATCCTCAGGCTAACTTACCTTGTGGTTCTAAACAGAAATAAGAATTACATCCTTCCTCCATTCTCAACCACTGATCAAAATTTTGCACTTTACCTTGATTGCACTATTTCTGAGTCAAATGTGGCTAAGGGAGTCCTGTGTTTTGGGCTGGGGACTGGTTCCTTCCTTTCCCTTAATCAGTTGCTGTAGCCTGAGGGAATGTGATTAGGCTTATTGATTTGTCCCCTCGAGCAAAGGGTAGAGTCATATCCCCCAAACCACAAGTTACTACACAAAAAAGGGAAGATGGTACTTAGGGGTAGATTCAAGTACTGTTACAAAAGAGAATGGTGGGATATTGGTAAGGCAACCAAAGACTGGATCTAGGCAGCATCAGTTTTCCACCCATTGCCACTTTATGTTTGGACTCAGCATTTTATTATTACAGTAGCTTGATTACAAAATTGTCCAAATTGTTCTACATGCCAAGCAATATGACTTTGTAGGTTCTTGCATCAGGAGAGTCTATTCTCTTATTCCTTGAATCTGTGCTAGGCTGGTGATTTAACAAAATAATGCCTTGGAAATGCTCCTATGCCAGTTTTGAGCTTAGCCCCCAAGAGCTTTATGTGCTTCCACTCACTCTCTAAACCCTGCTGCCACCCTGGGAACTAGCCTGGTCTAGCTGGCTGGAGGCTAGGCGACTACATAGAAGACAGACAAGCAGTCATTCCAGCTCAGGCTATCCCAGACCAAGCATTCACCCAGCATTTGGCCACAGACACAAGTGAGCTTAGTCAAGACCAGGAGGACCTAGTAGGAAGGTGAAAGCAAGGGTTTATACAGGGCCACAACTGCTTAAGTCAGGATTCTGAAATCCAATAAACTCTTAAAATCAAAAGGATTTTTACTAACTTGCAGGAACTTCATTTGGCAGCAAAACCAAATCTGAATTTATGAAAGGCCACTTATACTCTTTCTTAACCCAAACTAGTGAGAATATCCACAATTTTTGCTGAAAAATGTATTAATGTATTTGACCACAGGATGCTGCCCCTGATCCTACTGGGGATTTTACAAAATATATTGCATATGCAAGGTTTTGGCTTTTTCAATTACAAAAAGGAAACCCCAAATCCAACCAGAACCAAAACAAACAAACAAAACACTTGACTTTTGAAATATATCAAGCGCCAGAATTTGGGGATCCAAAACTCCATTTTGCACCATAAAATTTTTAGCCATTCTCTTTCTTTTTCCTCTTCCCATCCTATTCACAAAGAATCTTCTCTAATCTCCTTACACTAATTTTTTTTTCTTTTTTTTTTTTTGCCCCTCTCTTCCTCCCAAATCCCTTGCTTCCAGCCTTTCAGTGTCTGACTTCAGCCTCCTTCCCACTCTGGGATTTTCCTCCCCCATCTCTTTCCTTAAATAGTACTATTCAAATCTTTCTCAGCTTCCCAGTTTGCACTTTCATATAGCACCCAGCTCAGTAAATTGAAAGATATTCCCTGACATTTGGTCTTTTTCAAAGGGAAGTGAAGGTTGAAGATCAAGGGTTAAAAATGATGACTAATGTTCTCCCGTTTCACACATATAGACAAATACAGATAATGATATACTACTGATGCTCTGATAGAGCTTGTTAGGCTGGGGTACAAAGAAAGTAGTGGCCAATTCTACCCAGAGTAGGGAAGGTTTATTAAAGAAGAAAGTTACAGAGAAATCCATGTTCTATCAGAGTTGACTTATACTGACAAGTTGGGGGGATGAAATTCAGAACCAGCAAGTCCAAGTAGGGGAGGGAACTTTAGAAAAGGAATACTGGGGATACAGCTGGGAATATCAGTGAATTGCATACAGTTTATGAAGCTGGAATGTATGGTGAGAGATGAGGAAGAAGAGTTAGGCAAAGACCAAGTCATAAAAAAATTATTTGAAATAAGCTTCTCTCAAAGATGTATGGTATTGTCAGTGGGGCAGAAGCCAGGAGAAATTTCTAAAATATGAAAAGCAGATAAGACATGATTGAAGAAATATGAGGCCACTAAAATGAAACTATCATAGTAGATGGAGCAGCAAATCCAACACAAAATTTCCACTGTGAAGATGAACATAATAAAAAAAAAAAAGACCAAATATCTGAGGAAAGACACCCATGAAAAAGAGACAAAACTGAAGACCTTATACCCAAGAAATAATTAAAAGAACAATCAAAATTGATATGGTTATAAATTTGAAGATATGTTAATTAATATTCATGGAGAGTCAAGGCAGGACATCACATTTATAAAATAAGAAAACAACTAACTGGCTAGAGGGTGAAAAATGTAATTGTTGAAATTAAAAAATTAATAGATGGCCTGAACGGCATAATGAAAGCAGCTGAAAAGCAAATTAATAGCTAAAAATAATAATACATGAACATGCCAAGCACTGTTCTATGTGCTTTACATACATTTTATATTTACTTTTCCCTCATAATAGTTAAATAAGTAATACTATTATGATCCTTATTTTACAGATACAGAAATTAAACTACAGGACTTACATAAAACTCACTCAATCATGTGATCAACTCCAGAGAACACTTACTAAACCACTGCACAACACATAGAAGATTGAACCTAAGAATCACTTCAGAATGCAATACAAGAGGATTAAAAAGATTGGAATAAAGAAATAAAGGTTAAGGATAAGGAGAAGACTGGAGAGCTTAGTGATGATGAAAAGGAAGCAGTATTTAAATGCATGATAATTAAGAATTTCTTAGAACTGAAGAAAGATAAGATTCTTCATTTGAAAGGAGCCATTAAGTGCTAAATAAGACAAATTTAGACAATGGAAATTAGGTACAGGATTTTAAGGAGGGGATTGCCATGATCAGATTTTTCTTTCATAAAGATTAATCCATGGGCAGTGAATTAGAGGCTCAAGAGTATAGGCAAGGTACTGCCTATCTGATAATTGCAGTAGTCCAGACAAGAGATGATAAGAGCCTACACTGGGGAAGGAGAGATAAGGAAGAAGACCCAAGCACAGAGATAGAAGACTGATGTTAATACTAACAATAATGATGAGATACTAAAATGTCAAATCATATTCCATAAAATTCAATGACATTGAAAACAGTTAATGAAGTGCAACCACCACCTGAAACACTTGTTAATGTAGGGTCTCCAACAGTAGCATAGCAAAACTGAACCATAAAGGGTCTTGAAAATAGTAATCAAAATATGAAATATTCTTACCTCATATAACTATTAAAAATAAAATAATCACTCCTTTATAGCAATGTATCCCAAAGTTTAATTTACACAACACTAGCTGCATAAGATGTTTGTGAAAAATTAAAGATTCATAATCTTATAAGGTTGGGAAAACTCTTAAAACAAGTCTTACCCTTAGAGTCTCAAATTATACCTTAGCAAAGTGAAAGGTCTCAGAATGTAATAATTGAAAACTAATGAATTTTTAGAGTGTAATATTTTTCCCCAGGAATATTTAGTTATATCCTAAAATAGATAAATATATATAAACATATTTAGGGAAATACTATTTTAGGGACATATGCTTATACATTTATAGGAATCCAACTTTAATTACTCCTCTGATGTACATTCAAAAGTATGAAATATTGCTTTAAAGTGGTATGCATTTCATAATTTTGTAGAAAAGGAGAATGTGAGGATGAACGAAGAAAATTCAAGTAGAAAGATAATTTAAAGTATTAATATCACTCAAAAGACTAGCAGTGATAAAAATTATATGAAAAAAAATCTAAATAAAACCTTTACTCTCTGTAATATTAAAAGAAAGCAAGATAACAACAAATACTTAGACCACCAACTATAGGCTGATAACCAGAGCCCTCCTGTCCCCCTTCTGAGCTCCTTTTTGGCCTGCTGCAAGAAGGCTCACTGCTGTGCCAAACAAACTCAAAGCCTCTCTGCCACAACAGAAGTTTGTTTTATGCTCACATCTGATTCTGATGTGGATCAAATGGCTCTTTCTGAAGTTGAGATTCCACAGCCCAGGCTACTTTCATATTGTGGCTTCAAGGTCATTTTAGCATCATCCAGATAACACATGGAGTGAAGAATGGGCAGAAACATCAGACCCTTAAGTACCTTATCCTGGAAGTTAACACACATCATTTCCACACACGTTCCATTCACCAGAACCAGAAAAGTGGCCCCACAGAGATGCAGGGAGTACATTCACAGTTTGGACTGGTGTATCTTCTTGATGAATTGACCCTTTCATTGTTACCATTTCTCTTTATTCCTGGTAATGCTCATTGTCCAGAAACCCACTTTAATATAGCTGCTTCACCTTTCTTCTGATTAATGTTTGCATGATATATATATATATATATATATATATTCTTATAACTTACCAATATCTTTATACTTAAATTTCACTTATCATTATCTCTTGCTTGATGATGGTTTTTATAAGCTACTTGATTATAATAGGCTAGCTTCTCTTCAATATGTTCCCCAGCATGGTCTTCTTAAAATTCAAGTATGATCTTACTCTCTTGCTTAAAAACCATCACTGGCATTTTGTTACTTTCAGAATTAAGTTCACACACCTTATCCTTATTACAAGCCCAAAGATGATCCGTCCTTTCCCGACACTTCCAATATCACTACTTGACATTCTTCCCCTCAGCTTTCATACTGTATACATACTGAACTTTTTTCAATTCCAGTCATTCAACTTCTGAATTGCCACCCACTGTTCATCATGCTACCTCATTCTTCAAAGAGCTAACTTCTTTCTGTATTTTTCTCATTTGGATATTATATTATCTAGAAGTCTACTTTGACCTGTCAATTCTGAATTAAGTGTTTTTCCTTTATGTTCCCACCATATCATCTATTCCTTTATCACAGCACTGATGAAATGGCATTATATTTGCCTTTTCAATTGGGACATTCCCCCAACAAATTGTAAACTCCTTGAAAGTTAGGATGTATCCATTCAGTACATTTGGCACTTAGCACAGAATCTTTTGATAATTCATACTTATTGAGTAAGTGGCTGAATTATTGAATATTATTAATGACTTTAATAAGAAGTTTTAGTGCAGTGATAGACCTGTAAACTGGAATATGTCTCTAAAAAGGGATGTGATAAAGAACAGAGAGAGAGTTGAGGTCAGTTGAGATGTTTCTTGAATAAATAGCAAAGGAGACTGTGGTAGTACGGTGGCAGAGGTACTGTAAATTTGTATACTCTCCCACCCTCCATGCATAACAGCATGTCAGGTGAAGCCAAGCTAGAGAAAACCATCTTCAAGTTCTTAAGATGAAGAACAAAAACCTTAGATTATGATATAAACTCTTAAAGCAGAGATTCAAATCAAGTGCTTGAAACCTGAATTCTCTCCAAAGGCATATTGATCTTATTATGAACTACTACATACAGAACAGTGCAGGAAATAAAGAGAGTCACCTCTGATAATTTAACTCAAAGAGAATGCTAATGTAAGCATATCTAGGTCAAGAAACAGAACAATGCTGGTGTCCCAAAGCCTCTCCTTTTGCTTCCACCAAATCACTATCCCCTCTCTCCCTTGCATATGTAGCCTCTATCTTGAAATTTATGGGAACCACATTCTTACTTTTCCCATTGTGTCACCAGTATCCCAAAATACTCTGGTATAGTTTTGCCTCTTTAGCTAACAATACAAATGGGCTTGCACAGTTACCCACTAGTATTTTTTAGTGGCTAGCTTCTTTTCTTCATCCTTACTGTTGCATTTTTGAAATTTTCACAGTTATTAATTTTTATCCTGAATGTGAGCATGATATTTGGATCAGAGACAGATTACCATTATTCATTTAAAAAGCAACTAATGACCACATGGATTCCCAACACCCTACTTTTATCCCTGGGACAACACAATGAAAACAAAGTCAAATGTCTTATGCATACAAACTTCAAAGTCTGTATCAGACATGAGAACAGAGAAAATCTTTTATGTTTTTCTGCCTGTATACAGAAACAAGAGAAATCTGCCTTTTTCTCCCCTCCCAAAGGACAGAAAAAAATTTCACTCCTTCCTTGGACACAACAATCTATTACTGAAACGTAACTGTTTATCCTCTATGTCTTTTTACCCTCACTTTTGTATTTTTCATTCTTTTGTCTCTTTGTGTTTTATTTGAGTTGTTTTTTTCTGAACTATCTCCAATTCACTAATTCTCTCTTCATTATGTCTAATCTCTTAATCCAACCACTGAGTTCTTAATTTTGATTATGGTATTTTTCATTTTTCATTTCCAGTTCTCTGACAAAATTCTAAATTTTGTCTTATTTCATTAAGCACAGTAAATATAGTTACTTAAAATTCTGTAATACCTGAAGCCTCTTGTTGGTCTTTTCTATCATTTTATGTTTCTGTTTGTTTTCATGCGTGTGATTTAATCTTCTGATGCGCTTGGTTTTTTGTTTGTTTTAATTTTTATTTTAAAATAATTATAGATTCTTGAGACGTTGCAAAGATATTATAGAAAGGTCTTGTGTACTCTTCTCTCAGTTTCCCCCAGTGGTTACATTTTGTGTAACCATATGTACTTATCAACCCCCAAAATCACCAGTTCACCATATGTGTAGATTCACATAACCACCACCACAATCAAGATACAGAACTAATGGAATACTATCCAGTCATAAAAAATGACAACATAACACCATGTGCAGCAACATGGATGTCCCTGGAGAATGTCATTCTAAGTGAAGTAAGCCAGAAAGAGAAAGAAAAATATCATACAAGACCGCTCATATGTGGAATAAAAAAAAAGAATGTAAATACAAAACAGAAACAGACTCATAGACATAGAACACAAACTTGTGGTTGTCAAGGGGGCTCGGAGTGGGAAGGGATAAACTGGGATTTCAAAATGTAGAATAGATAAACAAGATTATATTGTATAGCACAGGGAAATATATACCAGATTTTATCCTCCCAGAGAAAAAAATGTGACAATGAATATATATATGTTCGTGTATAACTGAAAAATTGTGCTCTACACTGAAATTTGACACAACATTGTAAAATGATTATAAATCAATAAAAAATCTTAAAAAAAAAAAAGAAGTGCCTGCTTGGGGCACAAAGTAAGTCACATTCCTTGTACTAGTCCCATTCAATGACTGAGCCTCTATCCAGCCAATGTCTTTCTTACCTCCTAGCAACCTAGCCTTTCCTGATAACCCTAAGGATGTTTATTCACAATCAGTCCTTATTATTATTGTTGAAGGAAGAAAACTTGAAAGCATCCTCAGTCGTCATTACAAGAGACTTTTTGCTAAAAGTTCTTGCACTACCCTTGATTTACATGGTAAATTTACTTCTCAGAATCTATTTTCCTACTTAGTGTAATGTAATCATGATTGCACCTCCCACACCTCAGTTCTTATAAGTAAACAGGAAAATATGGGCCATATTAAACATTATGTGAGATAAAAATCATTACTTAGACTTTAAAATCATTATTTTATTGGCATCAATCATTTTGTGAGCATATATTGAGGAACCATTTTTGGCCATGTATTTTGCTATTTCATGCCCATGTGTAGCTAGTTTCAAAGTTATAGAAAGAATATATTGGTCTCAAAGAGCTTAAATTTTATCTGGGAAGAGAGACACATAGAAAGCAGTATAAAATAGACATGAAATACTTCTATAGATATAAAGTGACAGTTTGAAAGGAGGTGTATTATGCCACTAGAATGCCAATTAGAAGAGCAATAAAAATTTGGGGGTTATGAACAAGAAAGGCTCTTGAAAAAGGTTCCTGGGTGAGATTTTTGAGGAAAGTTTAAACATGGATTTATAGGAGAGAGAGGTGAGGTGAACTTATTCCAGCAAGTGGTATTTTTTGCAGACCCTGTCTTTCCAGGAGCTCCACATTTATCCTTTTTCTGCAGAATTTTGAAGATTTTCTTCAAAAGTAAGTAAGTACACATTTATTCTTTTCCTGCAGAATTTTGAAGGAGATTTTGTAGGGCGTTTGCACCGAGCTGATTGTATTTTAATGCTCAAGAATATGTAGACAGTCAAGTGTACTATATTCAGACATAAGAAATGAGAAAGAATAAGGTGGAGACATAATCATTTCCAGTCTCAGTTCAGTCTTAGCATTTTCCTTCACTGTAATCAATAGAAATATTTCACTTTCTGTAGAAAGTAATAAGACATTTAATACACAGATACTGACCTTAAGGAGCTTACAATTGCTATTAGAGCTTAGGCACCTAAGTGAGAAGTTAAACAATATGCAGTAGTTACCTAGACATACTAGAAATGTCACAAGGTAGTGGTTGATAAATATAAAAAGACATCAGCTCAGACAAGTCCTAGCATAGTTCATAGGAGACAGTCTTTGGGAGCTGGCTTGGAGGAAAAACACTTCATGAAAGAGATGTAACTTAGAATTATTTCAGCAGGGAAACCATGGTAGTCCTGTAATCCAACTGGATAAGTCTCTTCTAACACATCACTAATAAGTGGCCCTTTTTAAAAAATCCTCTCCAGTAATAACAGAGTTCACTTTCATGACACGTCCTGTTTCAAGTTCTTAGGGAATGTACTTCCTTATACTCAGCCCCAAATTAGCCTACTTAGTAAGTCTGATAGTACCATCCAGGGCCTCCCAGTCCCTGTGTCCATCATCCTCAGGTACCCCAGTGTATTACAGATGTGCTGGCTTATTTATTCCCTTGCCCCTTACTTGTCCTGCAGGGCCTGAAGTAGCCACAGCACCAGGACTATGGTCATGAGGAACCCCTTGTCTTTATCCCAGTGCAATAAATATGATCACCTCTCATTTATGCTCTGCTGTGAAAATGATCGTGAAGCATTGCTCATTATAACGTAGTGGTGAAGAGACTCAGGTTCTAAAAGGTAGACCCAAGTTAGAATCTTGGCTCTACCAGTTATTTATTGCTTCTAATACCTTGCAAAAGAGACATTTTCAATCCTCAATTTCTACACTGTAAAATGGGTACAATAATACTGGCTCCCTCACAGAGTTAGTGTAAGAATTAAAGATGACAACACATTAGGACTAATAAATACTATTATTGTCATTGCTTCTGCTTTCCCCCCTTTTAAGCATGATATAAAATTCCTCTTCTATTTCACAAACTTAAAATTATTTAAAGTTAGTTTTTGTTTCCTCTGAGACTCCTTCTCTGGCTAAATACCCCAAGTTCCTTTAGTATCTCCTTGTTCAACATGAATTCAGGTTTTTTTCAACTTCTTAATTGCTCTCATCTAGACATTGTATGGTGTCTTTGGGCTCCATTTTAAATACATAGTACTAAGAACAAAACACACCGTGGCGAATGTGGCTGGATGAGATAGTCCTTAAAGGGTGGAAGAAATAGGAGGATAAAGAAAGGATATTCTCACCAGAAAATAGTGTAATTAATGAGCAAAGGAGAAGAAGCCATAATAGACATGTCATGTTTATCAACAAATGGGCTTAACTGGCTAAAAGAGAATCATAGGGACAAAAGATTTTAAAGGGGCTGGATTATGAAGTCCCCAGAACTATGAGACTATGGATGCTATCAATAAAAAGGAAAACCAACAAAATCATCAGGATAAGAGGTTAATCTATTTCTTGAAAGCAAACAACCTCAGAATTTATGCAAGCTATTCACAAGCAGCAAAACTTTATAACCCTTCTTTTGCTCCGTTTAGATGAAAACAATCAATAACCCTAGGATCGCCCCAAAGGAGATGCTGAAAACTTGGAGATGATCCACAAACCACACATTCTCCTTGGCTGTTGGCTGCTGCAATCCACTGTACTTAGAAAGAGGTTGGGGATCCTAAGAATTTACTTTGTTCTGTCCTGGGAGTCAATCTTAGTGGCTTCAACCTCCGGATTTCCTCAATTCCTAGCCCTTCTCTTCTTGCCTTTTGGTCTTTTTTTCCTTTCATTCAACTTTCATAATGCTTAGGACCTTCTAGGGTTCATTCCTCACCTCTGCTGAGTTACTAGCTGTATGACTGGGCAAATTATTCAGCTTCTTTATAACTCAGTTTCCTCTTCTGTGAAAAGGAGGATTTTTATAGGACTTTAAAAATTACTGTGACCATTAAATGAGTTAATGTATCAGAAGTGATCAGAAGAGAGCCTGGCAATAGTAAGTGCTGTGTATGTTATTATTGTTATTTTGGGTCATTATTATTCAGACACCCTGCTAAGCTCAGGGGATGAAGGAGAACAGGACAATCCTTTACCCTCAATGATCACGTTTCTCCCGATTTTGTTGGCAAATCAATGACTTTGGAAGCAGATCCTTGGATACAACTTATTAGCTACCATTTATTGTCTTTGCAAACTTAGATGACGCACTTAATTCCTCTGAACCTCTTTCCTCATCTGTAAAATGAGGGTTAATAAAATCTGGGAAGATTGATTCTATGCATATTGCCTGGCACACAGTTGTAACTAAATATACACTCTTTCCACATAATCCTGTGGCCACACCTTATGCTAGGGGACCCAACATTGAGTTTAGGAGCCAGAGCTTTTCTAAGGTGCCAGGTAGGAGCAGCTAGGTATTGCGAAAACTCTTCAGGAGGGGCAAAAGCGAGAAAGTAGGAGGGAAAAGACAGGAGCCAGGCAGAGAGGCCGACCAGGACTACATCTCCCGGGATGCTCAGCAAGAGAGAGCGAGCCCCGCCCCACCCCGCCCCGCCTCGCCGGCACAGAAGGCGCTGCCCACCCCTCGGAGCCGAGCCGCGCGCAGAGGCTACAAGTGCTGCGGTCTGTGATGAGGATGCTTTCCCGAGGAGCCGCACAGAGACAAGCGCGCGGTACTCGAACCTCAGAGGGTGGCTAAGGCAGGAGGTGAGTAGCGCAGAGCGGGACGGGGAGGAGGGGCTGGGGCGAGGGAGAGACCCCGGGAGCCTGGCGCAGCTGGGGAGCGCTTCCCCTCTCCCTGCCCAAGGTGCCTGCCTTGCTTTGGGGTATTAGGCGAACGCAGCCCAACTCCGGATACCTCGGGCGGAAGCGGAGTTCACCGGAATGGATCGATTGATCCCGGGCGTGGGGATGCCGCTGCCGGGTGCTTGCGGCGCGCCCTCCCGGCACAGCGCGCGCAGGACGGATCCCGAGGTCGCCTCCCCCAGACCAGCCTCGCCCGAGTCAGTTAGTTGCAGTACAAATATTAATGCTCTTCATTGCTGGCAGACGGACGAGGCAAAGTGCTATCCCTTCGTTTTGCGGTGCAGTTTCATTAACTGCGCTCTTAAACCAGGGAGAAGAGAGGGAGGAGACTGAAGGAAAGAGCCTTCAGCTGGTCCCCTGGGATTTATCCATTCTCCACTGAGAATGGAAGCCCCGGATTACGGAGTTGCAAAGGAAATCGACTGTGCAGCTAGTGTATCTCTGATGGAACAAGAGCCTCTCTTCTTTAAAGACAGAGAGAAGCCGGAGAAGGGAGTTAAGTGGAAAATTCTCTCCCTCTTTGTTATAAATTGGAAGTCCCGTAAGGGACTCTGCCGATTTTTATCTAAAGTAATCCAGTTTGATGAGTTAATTGAGCCAAAGGTTAATCAGAGCGCCTAACGTTTGAGGAAACTGCGAGGCAATTTCTTGTTTCAGTAATTGATCAAGCCCGTTACCATCGATTCCTTCTTTGAGGGATCCTGCACTTACTAAAGGAAAGCTCTGGTTCAGTTGTGGTTTTCCTACAGCTGGTGTTTTTGTTTGTTTGGTTGGTTTTGGTTTTTTTTTTTTTTTTCTGTTTTAGCTGCAAACTCCAATAATAGGAGATAAGTGTGTGTGTTTTAAAAACTCTAATGTAGAGCAGAAAACATGTGGATTTCCTCTCCTATATTTTAAGTAAGTTGCCAGGTAGACCTTAAGTGAGCCTTGCCTGTGCTTTTGTGTGGGTTACCAGCTGTTAGAGCTCTTTTGAAGTATGATGAGCCCCCAAGCCACGAGTTAAATCAGTTATTACCCAGGACTTGGAAGCAAAATAAAAGGGGCTCTTGCTTGAAACCTCTGTACTTGGTGACAGTGGAAAGTGAATTTTATTCCTCAGAAAGATGGCAGAAGCAGCAAAAGATGGGCAAATGGTTTTCTGCTCAATCCAAAGTTCTGTCCCTGATAGGTACCTTGCTGTGGTGGAGGTGAGGGCATGTCATGAATACAGAGTTTCAGAGGTAACTTTGGAAATAGCTTTTCACCTATTTGCCTCAATGTAGCTGTAACTCTGTGGGTTTATGATTTGTCTTTTATTGTCAGTTTACTTCTAGATTGTGAAAACTTCTAGATGGTCGATTTCCTGTGCACATTTGTTTGCAAAGTGTGCAGAGGGAGAGGATCATACCCATTTAGTAAGTGGGAGTAGCTTGTACCTGGAGCAGACGACTGTGTGTGTGTGTGTGTGTGTGAGTGAGTGTAGGAGTGAGCTAGCCCATCGTATTTTGCAGGGATCAAAGAGTGGTGTGTTGTCTATGTACTTTGGGGTCCTGAACATGCTACCATCATGTAGCAGCAAGGGGCTGAGCTGAGACTGGAAGCACAATGAACAGGAGTAGGGTCTTGTAAATACAGGGCTGTGTAACTAGGGTCTCTGTGTGTACAAGGTGTAAGGTTTGGACGGGTGGCTGATTAAGCCAGCCATCTTTCACCCACTTCAGAGCTACCCAGTCAAAATGCTGAGCCCTGGCTCCAGTAGAGCCCAACTGATGGTGACAGATTTATTCACCCATGGTAATGCTCTAATGTTAAAATCTGTTTTGAACTAAAGAGAGTGTAAACACTTATAATTTAACTGAATTGTTGAGAAGTCTGCGCTTCCCCAGGTTCTCCAGAAAATCAGCAGCTCTGCTAAAAAAGGTCCCTGCCCTTCTCATTTGTGTCTCTATACAGGAAACCTGCCTTCTCATTTGAGGGATCCTGTCACTGAAATGTGTGAGTCCTTGGATAAATTTGGCTTGGTGACGGCAATGCTTTCTTCAGAGACACTGTCACTTCCTCCGTGCTCCTTTCCTACCCTGACATAAGTTTCTCAGTGTTAATCCCTGTGATAAGTCAGAGGATTTGCCCTTTTCGCACTTTCCTGCTACTAGGTATCTGGTCCTTTCTCTTACCTCTTTTAGGAGGAACTGGAGCTAAAGTGTCAAAACCTGTGGCTACAAAGGAGATGAGGGCCTCAGGAGCAGTACTCCTGGTGATGCAGCCTTAGCTCCTGTTGGGTTCTTATCTAACTGTCTAGCTATTGGCAGACTTTCCGGAAGCTGCTGTCTGATTAGCTCTGATGGAGCTCCACTACCTTGCTAAGAAGAGCAGCCAGGCAGCCCTGTGTGATGCTGTGGACTGGAGTGCAGGAGGACCTCCCAGTGACGAGGCAGATGCAGCAGTCACCAAAGCTGCTCTCTGCTGCCAGAAACACTGTATGTCAATACAAAAAGCCCTAGAGATGGAAGGGTCTAACCTTAGCCCTTCTCTAGCATCCCCTTCCTCCTCTCTGCAAGACAATGTTATTCAGCCAGACTCCTTGCCACAGGGACATCTCAACTCAGGAAACAACCAAATAACAGCAGAACGGAAAATCTGCAACTGCTGTAGCCAGGAATTAGAAACCTCTTTTACCTACGTGGATGAGAACGTCAACCTGGATCAAAGGAACCGGAGCTCCCCTTCAGCAAAAGGGAGTAATCACCTGGGAGACCTTGGCTGGGGAAATTCAAATGAGTGGTCCCACGAGGCTGCCATATCCTTGATATCTGAAGATGAAGATGATACAAGTTCAGAAGCTACATCTTCAGGGAAGTCAGTAGACTATGGTTTCATCAGCGCTATCTTGTTCTTGGTCACTGGCATCTTGCTGGTGATCATCTCTTACATTGTCCCCCGGGATGTGACTGTGGATCCCAACACCGTGGCAGCCCGGGAGATGGAACGCCTGGAGAAGGAGAGTGCGAGGCTGGGGGCTCACCTGGACCGCTGTGTGATTGCTGGACTCTGTCTGCTCACGCTTGGGGGGG
Source organism: Camelus bactrianus (assembly GCF_048773025.1). Classification (NCBI taxonomy): domain Eukaryota; kingdom Metazoa; phylum Chordata; class Mammalia; order Artiodactyla; family Camelidae; genus Camelus; species Camelus bactrianus. The sequence continues at coordinate 15,053,281 of NC_133563.1, read as the reverse complement.
TCGTTCTGTCCTGTTTGCTAATGATGTCCATGTGGAAGGGAGAGCTCTATCGTCGTGACAGGTTTGCCTCTTCCAAAGAGTCTGCGAAACTCTATGGTTCCTTCAGCTTCAGGATGAAAACTAGCAGTAATGAAAACACCCTGGAACTGTCCTTGGTAGAGGAAGATGCTCTCGCTGTACAGAGTTAATTCTGGTTGTGAATTTCTTAAGAGTCTGCTTTGGCATTTTATATGAACAAAGCAAAGCAAAGGAAAACAAAACACAACACATTTCTTAAAATTAACAGTGCAATTTATTTACCTGGCAAGAAAAGTTTATTTCCCAAACCAACAGCCAATATGTGTTTTTGTTCTCTACGTATTTTTTCTTTAGAAGAAAAGCCATGTAAGATGCATTAAGAAACCACAACCAGCTACACCAGTCCTTCTAAAGAGCTGAGGTTAATTAATCTGTAATGGTCATCAGCTTCTACTTCTATAGCAAAATATTTCTAACAGTCCAGTGTATAAATGACTTCTTTTACATGATTTGGGAAATTATTTTTTGGACACTAGTAGGATGAATTAGTAACCTATTTTGTGAAAAAGAACATAAACACTAATCACATAATGAGGCTTACATTTAATTCTCAAAGGTGCTTATCTATTTTCTTGCTAAATTTATTTTTCCTGTAATTTGGCTAAACACTAAAATATAGGGGTTTGAATTTGAATGTTTTCAAAGCTTGAGGATGCTGATTATTAAGAAAATGTAAAAATATATGTTATATTCAAAATTATTCCTGTACTCAGAAGTGGTAACTAAGTCATTAGAATAAACTTTCTAGTAAAATAAAATATAAATCATTACAAGACCGATCTGAATTTGACCCAGAATGGCAGTACCAAGTTAGCCAGTGTCAAATACCTGTTTTCTAGATAATCGCTGATAAAAATTTCATTTTCTGTTTGTGATTTGGCCATCATACCAGTTACCTGTTCTTTTGAAGTCTTTCCTGGTTCTCACACCAGAGATGCAAAACAAGACGTTTTTATTCTATTTCCAGATATCTAATATCTAGGCATTTTGAATCATGACTGGCTCAGGCACACTCCCAGCTTACGTTTTGTTGTTGTTGTTTGGAGAAAATCTCCAATGCAAGAGCAGCTAGACCCTTGGGGGCTGTGCCTAGAAACCTGTATCACTTGCTATAGGCCAAGCAACGAGTCATTGCCCCAGGATGGCAGCAGTCTTTAAGATTATAGCCAAAAAATTAAAGTGAGAAAAGAGAAAGATTAAACACACTGATTCAGTGGGAACTGCACTCCTCACCAGAACTCACCTCCTCCTAAAAATGTTCTACGCATTATTCTGATCACCTTATATCTAGACCCTCAGTAACTGTGAGATCTTGCCTCATCAATTCAAAGCATGGTGAGCAAAACAGTAAACACTTTGCAAAACACACACTTAACGTCCCCACTAACTCAGTGTCTCAGGATGGTTATGGTTCAAGAAGAGGGTGGGGAATTCAGCCAAAGAAATATCTTGCATTTTGCAACTATTCCTTGAGGTGTTCCAACCTCCCGCTGTTACCAGGATCAGTGGGGTCATTCTTAAAGAGGATTGAAGCTGGGAATTTGGGTGAGATGGCAGGGATGGGGAAGTGAGAAAGTGATTTCTTTATAGATTCTAAAACCTAATTCCAATGTCTGGAGCTTTTGTTACTGAGGACCGTGGAGTATGTGGGTGACTGGCTGGCAGAGTGTGTGTCAGGATATTTATGTGAACGAGCTCTTGTAGGTGTCAGAGATTGATTTGATGAGTTAGGGACACTCATGTTACTAAGGGTTAAGGTAAAATGCAAAAAGAGAGGATCAAAGGATGATAAAAATAGCGAGGACAGGTATGTGAAAGAATTATTAGGTAGAAATGAGAAATTATATGGACATCAGAGGAAGCTAAGTGTAGCTGGATTACCTTACCCTATATAACAGACTGTTGTTGATTTGGAAATAACTGGGACAATATAAACATGATTTTTGTTTTCTATTGCTGGTTCTTTGTATTTTTGAAGAAACTTTTTGTTTTACCATGGCTATCATGTGTTGAGGCTGGCTTACTAGCAGTACAAATTTCTATTCTGAAGGTTTATAAATTGTCAGATTCTAGCCTGTTTGAGGATCCACTTTGCATGATGTTGAGGCAATAGGGGATGATCTCCTTGGCTGAGTGAGTAGGTTTTGAGTTGTGTGGTTTTTTAAAAAAACACATGTTTATTCATAGAAGCTAAATGGCATCAGCTGAGTTTTGTTTTTATTTATTGGTGAAACAGGATTAATTAGTCAAATTGCAGACTAAACAATTAGTGTGTAGTTTGATTTTCATCTTAGAAAGGAAGACAAATTTGAGAATCAAGTGTTAGGGAGTTTTCTCAGGTCTGTAAAACTGCTGATAAAGGAGAAAAAGCCAAAGCTTTTCATTTGGAAGCATTTAATGAATCTGGCAGTGCTACCAAATTACATATAGTTCTAATATGACCCGAAGGATATATGCTTATATATATATATTTCATATACATATATTTTTTCCATATATATATATATATATATATATATATATATATATATATATATCCCAATTGGGAAAAAATATTCAAGGAGAAGAAAGACCTAACAAGTCAGAATTTATTTCTTCATTTTCTTCCTTAAAATTTTAAAATTGAAATATAGTAAGTAAATGCTTACTTATTTCAACAATATTATTTAAATCTGCTCATATATAGGGCACATCTCTTTTAAGGTTCTATTTATATGAGGGCAGACCATTACTTTAAAAGGAACGAATTTAGAACATCATCTGGGTGTCTCCTCTAATGCTGTGTTGACATTAATCAAACAACTGCCTTAGTTATGATTTCCCCAGGTATTCAGTTGTGTAGCTGTAGCCCATCCTGTCAGTGCCTGAATTCAAGATGAAAATTACTTGAATTTAAGCTGATGGTAACACAGGCAACAAAAAACCCTGAACTTTAAACACTGTTGTTTCCAATCTGATAGGGTTTGGGGCTCTAGATGTATTTAGAAGTACTTTAGTGAGATCAGGCAATACTGTTACACAGTGGACAGATGAGGGCTATAGTATTGATCTCGGGTTCTTCGTGGAGATCTGGGACCTTACATCTATCTCTTTAATACGGTGCTGATTGTTATCTATGAGAGTTTTTATTGCTAGAACTGGAGAAGCAAAACTCTTTTTTTCAGAGGTCCATAGTTTAGGTCTTTAACTTTCTAGCAAGTTTTAGAAAACTAAACTTAGAGTCACCTTCCTAATCTTAAAGAAGGCAGCTCATTGTTGAGCAATGAGGCCCAAAGGGGTGAGTATGAGAAAGCAAGCTGCTTTTCTCCATTACTACTGGGATCTACATGCTGCTAATGCAGTTTACTTGTCTTAATAACTTTAATAAACTGTTCCTTTTTAGGGCACCTTAAACTGTTTGTGGCAGAGCTGAAGTGTTTTCTTTACAATGTTATGTGTTCTTTTGAGCCATCTGGAGCTCCTGAAACAGACCATGTCATAGGATGCACTGGTCCCATCATAAGAAGAATGCCTTCTCCAGGCCCCCCGTTTCACAGCTGATTTAGTTTAGAGGATTACAGGACTGCCTGGGACCATGAAATTCTTGGTGGCTGTGCATGCATAATTGCAATGCCCCTTGATGCTAAACTACCTAGACACTTGCCTCAATATCAGTATCACATGCTTTACCGTCTGCTTAAAACATCTGAGTCCATCCCTTTCATCCTTACTTGTTTTAAGAGACCCAATTAGACCAGTGCTGCACATGTCCTTTGAGGTGCAAATTTAAACAAAGAGACTGCCCTACCAAATTCTTTTGTGCCTTCCCTTTGCTCCTGGACATAAGGATAAGTGACTGAGTGAGAACTATGTCAGTTGAATATCAGGAATGAAAGGTGTGAACCCAAGTGGCTTTACTTTTTGTGACTTCTTTGTGACAGGCAAGAATTCTAGGCAAACGCATTTGAACATTTTAGCCTTCTTATTCCACATGTGCAGTGACAGGCAAATGCAGAACCTCACCTGGATTACTCATCTAAAGTTAAAGGGAAAATGTCCTCTGTATCTGTTAAGAGAAGGTTTTTTAATTTGAAGGTCAGATTCCATTGCAGCAATAACTGCTACCACAAAAATGTGGCCTGACAAAAGAGATTCACAACCTTCACCAACGGTTTCACCTCTTAAGTAAGTAAGATTTAATACCACCAACTAGATTCCATTGTGACAAAGGAATAAGACAGATCCTTACAGTTCTCTGTGATGACTTTAATCTTTCCCAGAATTGGGCATAAAGAATGACTACAATGAAAAGAATTATAATGAAGTCTCACTGGCTTTTTTCAGTATGAAAGTGTTTGTAAGGAGAATTAACATATTGTCATTTTTTGCTGACTTTCAGCTATATCATTTTATGGTTCATAGGATTCTATAATATCCTCTCCTTCCAACTCATATGGGCATAAGGCTTGGGAAATAATTTGCCTGACTCGTGCACTGGCACCGTAAAAAGTAAGATGTTATTTTAAATATGTAAAATTGATTTAAAAAATCTGTGGCATACCCTTAAGAGTGTACCTGTCTCTGGTTTCTGTTTGTTAGTGTGCAAGTGTATGTACACTCAAGTCTATGAGTGTATTAGGAGAATAATTTATAATTAGAGAACCATAATATTTAAAGCTATTGTTAGAATAATTTTCTTATAGGAAACTTGGCATGCCTTAATATTGACTTTAAGGACAAAAGAAGTCTCTCACAGGTTGTGAATGAAGAATTGGGAATCAACCTCAGAATGAGATGTCGTAATTATATACATCTCTTTTGGTGGTTTAGCATCCTGCAGAGGTTTGATTTATTTTTTTGACCTCTAAATTTCAGGCTCAAAGAAGTGTGGCATATTTAGAAGTTATTTTACCATGATTTATAATTTTATTTCAGGGAAATATGGGCAGCAAACAGTGTTTTCCTTTGCTTGAAGTTTTAGTAATTCTCCTGTATTTCAGGGAGAGCAAGCCTTGTTTTCTCACTGCCATCTTTCTGCTTCCTAGCCAGGTTCCAAACAAATGTCGTACAAGAAAGCAAAGATGGGTTATTATTATATAGTAGATTGAGAGTTTTAATTTCATGGTTCTCACTGTGCTTTTAATTTTACTTTTCTTGCCAAACAAGAAAAATACTTTGCTGATTATGTATTTCTGATATTCTAAAAGGGCAGATATTAAGGTTATGGGCTTTTTATTAGGGCATTTGATGCCTTATATGATAATAGCAAGTGTGTCATACCATTTTAAAATAAAACAATTTATTAAGATGTCTTATTATGTTTGTTAACTTTCATTTAAAGCTGAATCTGTAATGCTGATTTGGTTTTTTTAAAATTATATTTGAAATTATCTGCCCCCCAAATTAGAAGTATTATTTACCCCTGATTCCAGTATAACATTTTTCTTGCTGTGCCATATCATTAAGAACAGTGTGACCTATGCCTTATTTTTCTTTGTTTTTACTTTATATGAAATAGTCAAACCATTTGGCTTTCTCTAAATTACTCAGTAGTGAACCTAGAGTATGAATTGCACAATGTGGAAAAAATACAGACATAAGTATTTTAAAATCAGTTATCTAAAAATCTAGAAAGCTTTTAGGTGAGAAATAAATATCAAATTGGCTTATTCCCCTGCTCTTAATCATCTTTAAATCTAATTTTGAGCTCCATTTTCATTTGAGAGGTGCATAATAATTTAGATCATTAAGTGGAATTTGATCATGATTATGTATAAATGCTGTCATGGTTGAGAATTCTAAAGGGACAATTTGAAGTAAGGCCCCATACATTGCTCCACTCATTCACAACAAAAATTGGATCAAGATTCTTATGTACTGTAAAGGAAGATCTAGGGTTTTTTTTTTTTTTTTCATATTTTTTTTTTAGAAGGCCTTTTTTTGGCTAATCACCTCTGGTCATTCAGAATGAGATACACAATGCTGCTGTAACTCCAGTCTCTTGCTACATGACCCTCACAGGTCAGCTACCATTTCAGATGTTGCTGGTTGTCCAGCTAGAGGAAAAAGAGAGTCTGCAAAGTCTCAAACAGGCATTGTACCTCCTCACAACTTGTTAGCCAGGACTAGTTACATAGTCTCACTCAAGTCAGGAAATGCATTTCCAATGTGTGCCCTGAAGTGTGGATATTAAGGACCATTTGGCAGATGACACTAATGACCACCATAGTTTCTAGTGTCTTTGTGTTGTTAAAGCACATTATGTGTCAATGAACATAAAAATTCTTATGTTCTTTAATGACCACTATTATCTGCATTTAAAAAATGAAAAGCTGAAGCTCACGAACATTTGATGGCTAGCCAAAGTTACACAAGTAATAAGCAGTGGAGAAAGGACTGACACCTAGGATTGTTTCACTAAAAACTCGTAATTATTCTAGATTAGAAGGAATATTACCCTTGCTGCGAAAAAGTCAATTTACACTAGATATTTTATTTTGTATTTATCATTTTATAAAATAAAATAACAGTCATGGGATTTGAGAAATAGGAAACTCTTCCTATAAGGAAATCATACTAGTATTTTGCTTTCAAACAATATAGCCATTTGTCAAAATATAAAACCAAATTAAACCTATCAAAACTCATAGCCATCCTACTCACTGCCCCCACTGAGGTTCAGATAAGCCTATGCCAACACTTTTCTTTGGAGAAGAAAAGAAAATGTAGTTTTTATTCTTCCTAAGTGCACATAGTTCTCATAGGGTTTATGTCATCTTCAATAAGGAACCCAAAGGTGAGTAAGGAACCCAAAGATGGAAAGAAAGTCACATTTGAGGGCTTATTATGTGTTAGGCATCCTGTTTTCACGCACAATGTCTTGCTTAATCTTTACAACACACGGACTTCAGAACCATGAAACCATGAAAACATTAAGTGTGAATGCCTGCTCCTCTACTCTTGTCAAGTCATCTGAGCCATGATTCCTTTATCTGTAAAACAGGGATAATACTGTTTGCTTTGTAGGACTCTGATAAAACTTAAATAAGATAAACAAGACAAAGGCTGAGAGAGCATCCTGTTCGGTATTCTATTGCTAGGTCCACATTATCTTATGTGAACTGCCTTGTAACAGCCAAACCTGGGTTTTAGAAGTACTTGGGAACTGTGATTCTGTTGATTAAAGACAGCTGACAAATTACTGAATTGGGTCATCACCATGATCAAAAATATTCTCCTCCTCTTTCTTCTTTGCTTGCTCTTCTTCTCTTCCTTCTTCTCCTTCTCCTCTTCCTTCCCTCTCCTCCTCTCCTTCCTCCTTCATCACCATCATTGATGTGGAAACCATTCATTTTCAGGTCTCTTATTTCCACCATCATAGATATGCCCAAGAAAGAAAGTTGTATTCCCCTTCATGAGACAGAAAATCAATCTGGAAAACTGTCTTTTGCTTAATTGTGAAGCCAGCTGTGTGCTAATATCTTAGACCATCATCCTCCAGAACTTGAATAGCCATAGCTCTCATCATCAGCATGTTATGTGGCAGAAGATTCAGGTATCTTTTGAATAGAAGAGTTTTGCCATAGAAAAGTCCAACAAAATCCTTTTATTTGGTTGAAAATCCCTTTTCCTTACATTAACAGTGTTAAAACTTAAAAGGTTCTATTCAGCACTTGGGCAAAAGGCTGTTCCCTGTCACTGCCTTTATCCAGATCAGTGTTCATGTGCTTATATTGAATTTATCCTTGAATTTTATTTGAATTGCCCACATTCTGCCAAATTAGGAAAATTAGTTGCTCTGGAATACAGATGACATTAAGGACAATTGCCAAAAATTAAACTCGTTTTCCCTTGATACTTAAACGGCATAGTCAGCAATGTCCTCTGCTGCTGAGTTGATCCAGATCAGGGAAACCAGGGGCAAAAGAGAAGGAAAAGGGCAAAGCCAGGACCTGGTTGCAAACAGAATAAAAGGGGACGAGGAGGGATTGATGCTAGATCCTAAACAGTAATGGATGGGGCTGAGACTTTGAGAGAAAATGTTCCATTAATGACAGCCTTATGTCAAGGATCAATAATGGCGCTTCTGTTTCTGGGCCTTCAGACTCAAATTGGGACTTACACCATTGGCTCCCCTGGCTCTGGGTGTGGACTAGAATGACACTGTCAGATTTTCTGGGTCTCCAGTTTACAGTCAGCAGACTGGGGGGCTTCTCAGCCTCTATAAGTACATGAGCTAATCTTTCATAATAAGTCTCTTTCTAAATATCTGTATCTATTTATCTACCTCCTGTTGGTTCTGTTTCTCTGGAAAACACTGACTAATACACTTCCCAAGAAGAACTTTGAAGCTACAAAGTTTGAAGATGTCAAATCCTCTAATAGCAAGGTTTGGGGCACGGCAAGGGGATAGGGTGCTGTCTGCTCCTCAGTTATTCAGGAAACTATGCTGATAGAGGCTCTGTCGTCTTCAACATACGACTTCCCTGAGCACACTGGTTGTCAATATTTAGCCAACAGACAGAAAAAGAGACAGCACGGAGGCTTTCATTTCAGTTGGTTAGCACTCAATCTTCCTGCTAGATCTAACTGCAAAGGAGGCTGGGAAATGTAGTCTAACAGTATATCCAGGAAAAACAAGAAATGGGTTTGGCCACTCTGCCAAAATGTGTGAACTGCTTGTAGTCAAGTTCCTATTTAATATTTCCTTTTTCTACTTACTTTCTTCATTTCTGCTCACCAAAATTTTCCTCTAATTAACTATGAGTATTTGACTTGTTTTTGCTCAAGTGAATTAGGGTAAGTATCTTGTTTTATATCATGTTCAATATATAAGTTATATATTACTGCATAACAAATTATCCCCAAACTTAATGGCTTGAAACAAAAACAAGCTTTTATTATCTCACACAGTTTCTGTGCGATAGGAATTTGGGACCAGGTTAGCCATGCAGTTTTGGCTCAGGGTCTCTCATAAGGTTGCAATCAAGAACATTGGTTAGGGCTGCAGCATTTTAAGGCCTGACTGGGACTGCCTTGGAGGATTTCCAAGATGGCTCAATCACATAGCTGGCAAGTTTGTGCTGGCTGTTGGCAGGAGACCTTGATCCCTTAACACTTGGACCTCTCCAGAGGGTCTCTTAAGTTTCCGCAAAACATGGCTGCTGGGTTCCCTTAGAGAGAGTGATCTTAAATAGAAAGGAGGATGCTGCAAAGACAGACCAAGTTTCAGAAGTCAAACACTGTCATTTCCACCACATTTTATATAGTTACTAAGTCCAGCCCACACTCAAAGAGAGGGGAACTAGGCTCCACCTTTTGAAGGCAGGAGTGTCAAAAAGGGTATGTCTATATTTTAAAACTTCTACACTCAGTGTTTTGATTTTTCTAAATCCCTTCATCCTGTTTAGTGTTGCTAATATAATACTTCTTTACTTAATTGATACTTCAATTAACTCCTTTAATTTCTACTTTAATTAACATTCCCACTTTTAGGAAAGTTAATTACATCTTTCATTTAGGATGTCTTAATGAGAGCGCTGAATTTGATCTTTTAAAAATCAGAGCTGACTTTGGGTCTTGCAGAGAAAAAAAGGGGGGAATAGGTCTGTGGATGTGGGCTATAATCAACAATAAATTGCCCTTGAAGGAGGAGCCAAGCACTCCACTTTAAAATATGATTTGTGGGAAAACCTAAAATTCCAGTTTCTTTTTCTCCTTTGCAATGACAAGTCTGTCCAGTTCTCAATCAAAACATCCATAGTTACCTATTATGGTGAAGAATCATTAGTACATAATATTATTGAGTGATTTACTAAATTGATCCCTAAAGAAGTTAATGATGAAGACTAACACTACCGAGTGCTTATAATGCCCCACCTTTCATATTTACTCATTTAATCCACACAACAATCCTATGAGGTAGATACTCTGATTATCCTAATGTTATCCATGAGCAAAGTTAGATTTACCATTGCCAAGAAATTACTAGTTTGCCCAAGTTATTACCTCTGTCACACAGTTCATATGTGGCAGAGTTGGGATTCAAACCTAGAATTTGGTTAATACATTTGCTTAAGGCTAAAGCTAGTAAATGGTAGAGCTGAGACGTCCCATCCGGGTCTGACACAAAAAATCCATGCTCTTTGTGTCTATACTAGGCTGCCATTTACTCTTCTAGTTCTTTTTACCTGAACTGCCAGTCCTCCCCTCTGCCAAGGCCAACCTCATTGACAATTACTCACATCATCCTTGATCTCTCCCTTCTTTAAATGACCATAGAGCACTTAGTATCTGTATTCCACAATTCACACAGTGTAGGCTGCCTCCTATTGATCACTAATTGTTTCATGGATTAGGTTTTTCTTTCCAGGTAGACTTTAAACTCTGGGAGGGCCAAGAGCCTCTCTTACCTCCACAGAACCTAGGTTAATATTAACTTGTACCAGTCACTTGATGACTGTTTATGACTTGTATAAATAGGAACATGATAAATTCTCCCAATGTATAAATTCTTGCCAAAAACAAGTAGTCTGGCCCCAGTATTAAAGTAGCCTCTTATCCTGGAAACCAGGATAAGAAAAGAACCCAAGGAAAGAAAAAAACCCTAGAAGAAAGCCACAAAGTAGATTAAAGTTAGAAACCACCATACAAGGGAAAATGTAAAAGAATAATGACTTCCACTTGCAGAGCCAAAGGCTAAGGCATAACAATAAAAATTCACTAGTTTTAATAGTTGATATGGTAAAGACATTCACTTTCACCAGGAATCAGAACATTCAGATTAACATGTTAAAATGATACAATTTTTATCATCTAATCGGGACAGTTTTCCTTTTTTAAAGCAATATTTAATGTTGCCATGAAGGATGCTATTTCATACACTGTTTTATAGGAGCATCAATTAATACACTTCTTCCTGGAATACAAATTAACAGTATGTATCTGGAGTCTTCAAAATATCCTTTCTCCCAGTATCCTACTTCAAGAAAACACAGGGTATAAGTATGAAGGAGCTGGATGAAAATTTATTTACAAAGATATTTATCACTGCATTAGCTAAAACAATACTGAAAATAATGTCATAGCACAACAATAGGGGGATTGCTGAGATGGAGTTAAGTCCATAAAATGGATTGCTGTAAAACCGCTAAACATAGTTTTCAAAGATTTTTAAGGATATGGAGAAATGCTCATAAAATAACAGTAAGTAAAGAATTTCATGATACAGAAACTGTCCTCAAATATAGCACCATCCTAATTATGTGCTATATATGTGATGTATATATACATAAGACAGAAGGAAACATCAAAATGCAGTTATCTCTAAAGTGAGGTTATTGGTGATTTGTATCTCTTATGTTTTCTAAATTTTCTTTCCTATTTTTTAAAATGTGCTTTAATTTTTTAAAAATATTTGTATAATATTTACTATATGCTAATATTGATTCAAGGGATTTATATGTATTAACTCTTTCAATTTAATCCTAGTAAGAACCCTATGAGGTAGGTACTGTTGTTAGCTCAATGTTACTGATGATGAAACTGAGGCACAGAGAGGTTCAAAAATTTCCCCAGGGTCACACAGCCAGTAAGTTGTGGAAGCAGGATTCAAGCCCATGCACTTAACTATATATAATTGTGAGAAACTTTTGAAACCAGAACATAAAATAGAATAATTTTAAATTAAAGAGTTAATTATTATGAGTTAATTATTCAAACTTCCTTGGGTTAGTTATAAGAAGGTAAGAAAACAACATGAAGAATTCATTTATCCAGTAGGAAGGACTATTCTGATATCCAGGATTATTTCACTAGAATGAATTATAAGGCACAATGTGGGAAGTTCTCAGTGGGGCTATGAAAATGGGATTGATGTTCATCTGGTATATATAATGTCTTCTTGATGAGACTGGTAGTGTGACTCTCTAGGCCCCTGCCAGCCTATGACTGATTAATGAAATAATAAAGCAGGGTTGGATGACCCAATTTGTCCCTTAATTATATTTATACTCTCATCCTTTAAAGAAACCACATAGATGACACTCTCCTTCCTATGAATATGATAATTTAATATTTTTAATCTGCAACTTACAATTACAAATATAATGTAAATACTTTCTAAGAAGAGATAGAGTCCACTGTTTTCTTACCTTGCTTCTCAGACTTGAATAAGTCAACTGAGGAAAATATAGCAGAAAGAACTTGTCAGCACACTGTCAGGTAAGTATAGGAATTACACCATATAAATAGCTACAATGAATAATTTATTTGGTAGCTATATGGCATTATTTGTGCTGAACTGTACTTCATCAGTTTTCCTTCCTCTTCTTTTAGAGCTTTTATGAGTTTAGGTTTTGTGTCAGAATATATGTCAGAGGAATAATAAGCATCTGTTTAATAATCAAAAAATATTCTTATTTGCCAAAAAGCCTGTGATTATTCTAAGTTGGTTTTATTGTTGCTGCTTTTTCTGGGTTTTTTTGGTGGTTTTTTGGAGGAGGGTGACTAGGTTTATTCATTTATTTTTAATGGAAGCACAGGGGATTGAACCCAGGACCTCGTGCATGCTAAGCACACACTCTACCACTGAGCTAAACCCTCCCCACTATTGTTGTTGAATTCTATCCAAATGCAATTGGAAAAGAGATTAGTAGAAAAATTACTGATCTGTTTTCTCACTGTGCTAAACCATAACTGGTTTTTAAAAAGGAATTTTCCCGTTTTATAACAGTGGACCCACTTTGTAGCTTTTTACTCACAGACTGAACTTCCTCCTGCTCAGGGAGAGTAAGTGAAAAGTAAGATTACACTATATACTAAATACATGGAAACTGAGAATTAGGTATATGCATCTAGGGAGACAAAAGAAGGACAGAGGGAGAAAAGAGCAGAGGGAAAGGCCCCCAAAAAGCTGTTAGAGGCTTCAGAAGGAAACATTTACTTGTTGACAAATTCCCAGTTACAAAAATGAAGATCAGTAATGCTACATATTTAATATTAAGCTGGTCCCTATTTCTAATTACTCTGTATATTCTCTGTCAATGTCTTCAAGCCTTTCAAACAAGTCAGCTATATATACCAGCCTCATGTTAATGAAGCCATGGGGAATTGAAGGGCAGGACACAGAGGAGAAGGGCAGGCCCCTTGGTATTACCCCTCTGCTGATGCCCACGTGGTAGAGGCACAAGCAGTTGAGGGGGACAGTTGTTCCAGAATTCCATGATCTTTAGGCAAGCAGGTAGAAGTCTGAATTAGACCTAAGAGCAGCAGGTAGATGCTGGCATTAGTAGAAAAGCAGGCACTTTTAATTTCTCCCAAACCTAGAGGAAGGTGGTCCTTGAAAATAGTTGTATGGGGGCGGGTGTGGGTGAAAGCTGTAAACATTTGTGTTACAGGAGTAGTTGGTGGAAGTTGACATAGGAGACAGCCTACATGTCATGGTTATGTAAACTGAACTTTATTCTTCAGGTAAGGGAGGAAATATTGAGATTTCCTTAAAAAGAAAAGTAGCATAATCAGAATTCAGTTTTAGAAAGAGAACTCAGATAATGGGGTAGAGATCAGATTGGAAAAGTGGGTAAGGACTGGTGGGAAGCAACAGAAAGGGGCCAAGGAGAAATGATGAACTGGAAGGGTGAAGGAAGAAACTAAGAGGAGATAATGAATTAGGCATTTCAAAGGTCAAACAGATAAAGTTGATGATTGATTCGAATGGAGTGGGGCCACTGAGAGAAATCACTTGGAAAATCTATCACTGAACAAGTGATGAAAAACATAGGAAAAAGCACCAGATTCGGTGAAAAAAAGATACACACACACACACATATGTGTGTGTGTGTGTGTGTGTGTATGTATGTGTATATATATATATATATATATATATATATATATATATATATATATATATATATATATACACACATATTATTAAGTCCAAAAGGAAAACATGTTTTTCAGAAAACTAGGATACTACAGCCCAAGTTATTTTCTGATGATAACTTAATTAAGGAATGAAGCCAAAATTATCTTGAGGCTTGAATAGTTAGCTTCTCTGAGTGACTCTTAAAGATGGAATTTTTCCAGGAAACATCTTACAAAATTGCTGAATCTCTGATCTTTTGTTGTTGAATTCTCTGATGAGTGCCTAGATTGTTGATATTCTATTTGTGGATGAAAGTAAATTTCAAATGCTCCAAGTATCAGTTATAGGGGAAGAGTTGAGACTCTATTGTGAAAATTTTAGAGGCTCCTTTTTATGTTGGCCCATATGGAAGTTCTTACCATGTGTCTGTGAATGGGATCCACTAGAGACTTTATAAAAGTCCCTCTAACTTAAAAAATTATTTTGAATTCATATTCAATCACTTAGAGAATTTTCATTTCATGAAGGGTGCAGAATATGACTTTGCTTGAAAACTTTGAAGGCTTATGTTTATAATGCATTACCTTGGCCAAAAAAACAAGCTCTTTATTGACACTGTAGAGAACATCTTGATGAGTCTACAAGATCCACATGAAATCTCAATGATTAATAGTAACAGTTATCTTTCATTACTGCTTTCACTGGGCATCTTCAAATATTTTCTCTTTTAAAATTCTGCTGGATGAGGTCATTTTGTGTTAATAAATATTATGCTATGCCAGTAAATGCAAATATTTTCACTGTTAACTAGATTATGCTAATACTACTGAAAATAATCTGCCAATGTGTTTGCTGCCTTTCCTAATGCTCAGATATACAACAGGCTGGTTATTACAAACTCTTCCAAAATAAATTCCCTAGAGAGAAAGACTCCCCCCACCCCAAATCTGGTTAGAATGCTAAGAACACTCTAGACTTTAGAAGAAGATACCAATTATTGTATGTCAAATGTCAGAATTTAGGGCAGAAATATAGAGGATCAATATATTTTAAAGCTCACTTCTAGGAATTGTGAAGTATTCCATAAATCATAGGCTTTTCCTAGTGATAAAAGTAAAGACTATCATTTACAATAACAAATGAGTTTGATAAGGTATCTTCTGTTTTGATACAAGAGGCTGTCTATAAAGAAATGGCTTAGAAAGAAACAATATTTTCCAATTCAGTTTTCCTGTGAGTGATGTTTCACTGCAGACTCATAGTAGAACCACTGCTAATCATTCAAATCCCATCTGAGATGACCTGTAGATGGATCCTAGCAATGTTCAGAAAGCTGTCAAATTGAAGCACAGCATCTTATAGGCATTCTATACTTGTATTAATAGGAACTTTCCCTTCCAGGTGGGCCATGTTTCTAAGAAATTTGTTCTTAAACATACCACATCAGGTTAAAAGTTGAATGTCAATGAGAAATGAAATTGCTCTGCTAACACCTATATGTTTATCAAGCCTTGTTTTTATTGGAAGACTAGCTAAGAAAGAATCCCATAACTTTAGACATGAAGAAACTGATTTTCTAAAAGCAGGTCCATTCTTTCTCTTTCATCATCCCTGTTCCTTCTGCTAGATGTTTCTATTCATATCCTAGTCTTATAAATCAATCAATTAATCAATCCAAACTGCTAAGACCTTAGTAAGACTGCGTTGTCTGTGGGGTCACCAAGCTCCTAACCACTTCTTACAGCCCTGGATATTGAAGGCCCTTGAGAAGATTGACTTAAAATTGCAGCATCAATGGTAGCTGGAGAAGAGAGTACCCCAGGTAAGGCAGATTTGTTGGACCTGACCCTCTGTTCTCAGGACTGCCTAAGCTCTGATCTCTAGTTTAAACCTGGAGCTGAGTGTCAAGGCCAATATTAAGGTAGGAACAGCAAATGTGCACTGTACAATCTTCAACTCATACCTAATCCCAACCACAAGCAAATCAAGCACCAGAGAATAGGTCTAGGCTGTGTACCTGGAAGGGATAACCACACTGACTCGATATGATGAAAACTCAAGAGGAAGAGACTGGAAGGCCTCAATACACTGGAGCCCTAAAAATATGATACAGAAGCAGGAATGAAGACTTCGATAAACTCTGCTTGATTGAGTTCTTACAGAATTTCCGCAGCTAAGGGACTGAGTTTATCTTTGGCAAAACTGGAATTAATCTTGCTCTTACAGGTGCCTAGGAGAGTGCACTAAATTTGCTTTGAAGGGTTTTCAGCTTGTTCATGATAATCAGCTATTTATCCTTGGGAAAATGTATAAAATAATACAGGATGTTTTCCTTCATGTTGGAGAGAATCCAGCATGATAGAGGCTGAAACCCATCATGTCAGGGTATATTATGTACTTTTATTCCTTGACTGTCTAAAATTTTAGTCAGGTGAGCTTGGAGAGTTGATGAGATTATTGTCTCTGTCAGGTTTATTTGTGCACAAAGAAGCTTTCCTGCACGAAGCACAGTTAGTTCCTTCCTCAGACTCTACTGAAGGTGTTGCCCATTCTATCAACTTTCATCTTTGGTGTTAATAGCAAAAAGAATGAAACACTGCCGAATCATTTTTGAACATTACTGTATTGAATTCTGATTAGTTCAGAAGTGTAGGAGGGATTGCTTTTAGGTCGAGAATTCTTTATTGGCTTTTCTTCCCAAAATCTGTACAGAAAGGCACCAAGCCCCTTAGCCTGGTCTGTTATTTGTTGTGATTTGATGGAAATAGTGGTTGACAGATTTTTCTGGAAGTAAGAGCTGTTTGTATGTTTTTTAGAATGAACCCTTGAAGTATATTTCATAAAGGAATTGCCTAACTTTTGGAAGGTTTTGTTGATGTTATGACTATCCTCATGTAAGGACCAAACAGGAAAAAAAACAACTCAGTTATACCATCTGGAAGAGCTTTAAGGCTGCATATAATTTGGGTGGACAGGAAAATAGGAAGAGGGTAACATTTATTTTGCCTGTGCCTTCTATGAACAAAGGCTTCTGTTGGATGTGAAACTATCAGTTTCCAGGTCCAGGTGATGTTCCTGAGAAGAATAAGAGGGTCAGTTTAGATGCTGTTAAAATATCCTCCAATAAGATGGAAGAGGCCTCTTTGCTTCAGGCCATGTCCAGCTGTAGAATTATTCCTATGGCTCTCATTTAAAAGAATAAGGGCAAGATAAACAATTTTCATAAATCATTATTAATAAGAGTTCATATTTATTGAATACTTATTGTATTTCAGCCTCTATGCAGTTCTCTTTATAATGATTATCTCATTTAATCCTTACAACAATTCTTTGAGGTAAGTTCTACTTAGATGATGAAACAAATGGGGTAGGTTAGAGAGACTAGAAAACCCCAAATAATATCTAGTAAGTAGATGATCCTGAAGTGGAGTCGAGGTTTCTGACTCCAGAAATCACGTTCTTAACTGCTAGAGCATATAGAACCTAATACTGGGTCAGCTTTACTGATGATGTTTATTGGATCAATGGAGGAATGAATTTATGAATGAACAGAAACAAAAATAAGGTAAATAAATTCCATGAGATTCTCTTGCAAAGGAAAAAAAAATAAAGATTTCAGTTGTGGTGAAATTAAACACACACACGCACACACGGCAAAACAACTCACAGGGGAACCTACACAAGTAAAGAGTTTCTAAAAAGCTTCTTGTAAAGGTGCTAGTTAGGTGGATTTCTTCCCAAAGAACGGCCTCATAGTATTCAGAGGGAGGGAGAGAGAAAGAGACAGAGCCAGAGAGATAGAGGGACAGAGAGGGAAGCAGAGTAACAGAAGCAGACAGCCCTGGGTTTTCACTTTAATTCAGGAATCCAGGAGCTGCGAGGAAAAGAACACTACAATCAGACGAGGATCCTTTAGCTGACACAGTCCAGCCAGCTCTGATCCAACCCCTAAGCAAACAAATCGTCTCCTTTCCCTTCCGCACTGCCGCTTGGCTTGCGTGTTGAACCAGTAAAAGCATCTGGGGTTGTAGCACTTACAGGATAGTTCACTACAGATCATAGTCTAGAGTTACATCACTGTACCCTCTCCAGTTAATGACACACTTGGCTAGGGCTCCTATCAGACACCAGTCATCAGGTATGACATTGCTGCAGCCAGACTACAAAGTGAAATGGAGAGAATCTTGAAAAAGGGCAAGGGGATAATTGCATCTCTCCTAAGGAGAGCTTCAGGCATTCAGCCAAGTAAAGGTTAAGACAAGTTAATGTTGCAGTCAGAGCAAAAGCAAGCCACAAGCATTTGCTGCCTCTCACACTCCTGCCAACAGATGCATTCTGTCAAAACCGCACTTAGAATGGGCTTGCTAATAATTGTCTGGCTCTGCTATTGGCAACTTATCTTCTAAGACAGGATCTGTGACCAGTAAGGCCCATGAGACCCAGCATTGCTTCCCTGGTGCACTTGGCTTTTCAGCCCACATCACCAGTCCCAAGACACTGGCTTGACCCTTGTTCTGCTTTATGTAAGCTGCTTGCGGGTATCACCTGGAATCATCAGATCCATTATGCGGTCTGTATGTCAATGTACTCTGAACGTCGTGGTGAAAACCTTCTAAGCAGTGCTTTGCATCATGCATATTAGATGATCAAGCCATAGCACGTCATTCTTGTTACAGGTCAAATTATATAATGGTTCAGCTTAATATGTTTATCCTACCCCATTTTTTTAATATACAAATGTATGTATATACTTGGAATAATATCCATGACTCTGTTCACAATTTTATCCACTGAGTGCATAGTTTTAAGTATGAGACAGGAAAAGGGTATTTGTATCTCTTACTGTCTTAATCTGTTTTTCTTTCATTACTAAGGTGATTGCACATCTTTTCATAAACTTATTAGCCATTTGTAGTTCCTGCTTTGTGAATTGTCTTTACATGTGTCAGTGCTTGCCCTCACTGAGGTTAAGATAGTTAAGCCTTGTGGGTGGAGTTTTTCTAATACCTCCCTTCATGGAGGATGTAAACCTTAGATATTCTGGATGTAAGCAGAGAACTCAGTTTGCATGCTCACTTTCTGGTTCTCAGCATTCCCTTTGCTTCTGCTACACATTTGAAAGTATATTTGCTCTGTTTTCACTTTGTGATTTTTTTCAATAAACAGATTTTTAGGGTAATTTGTCCAAACTATTCCTGGAGCTAGAAATTTTCTGTTAAATTTACTTTTGGGTTATTATAAAATTCTTATAGAATTTATTAACTGATATAACCTAGTTACTGATATCTCTAAGAAAGCAGCTACATAACTGTCTGGAAGATGTTCTGCTTTTAAAAATGTTGTTCTTAAATGCTCAGAGAGGAAAAAAAGTTTAACTTCTCTCTTGATAACACAAGAAGCACAATTCAACAGAAAAGTGAATATGCAGAGTTCAGTACATAAACGATTCAGTGCTAAACAAGTAATGGTATAGACTCCAGAGTAAGTTGCAAAGCATTTATTTACAAAGGGGAAATTGCTCCTGATTTGATAAGGGAAAAATAAAAGACCTGACCAAGGAAGTCATAGGGAAATTGAGCACATAAATTTATTGTTAATTCTGGCATCATTAGGCTCATTTTCTCTGTAACAACTACATAAATTTTTGAAGTATATATATGGTTGCTTCTTAAAAGCATTAAAAGCAATTTATTGGTTTAAAAAATAGAAAAGAAGCAATTTATAGCAGCAAGCACTTAAATCAACTTTTTAAAGATCCTTTCTTTGATAAAAGTAATTAATTCACACCATACGTAAGCATATAAATACCCTTAAGAGGACAGCAAAATAATAAATCTTCAGAATATTTTAATATTTGAACATCAATCACCATTTTATTTTTATTATGAATAATCTGTGTTGAGATAAGTATTGATGTATACAATCTGATGGAACATAGTAATACAGAGAATGTTACATGCTTCTTTTAAAAGGATTTCACTAAATTAAGACTAGATATTTGTAATCTTTAAATTATCCACATCAAGGATGATCCTAACCATTTAGGCTGAATAATCCTAATCAGGCATCACTGTCTCTTACTGCTAACAGTAAGAAATACCAGGCCTCTTAAATGCTAAACTTGTAGACCCCAAATTAGGAAAGAAAGTACAGCCTATAATCTTATCCTTTTCTAGTATTGCTCCTTTGGGTATAGTCTCCTAGCTCTTAAGGAAACACAAATAATTAATGGAATTACTGAGGTCTGTGGTCAAAGCAGAGTTCTGTTGGGAGTAATAAGCAGTGTTGGTGCCATAAACTCAGAATGTATGCTATCACCAGGTGAGAGAAACCTTTCCCCAATGTAGCATCCTTCTCAGGGTTCCTGCAGCATGTACAGACTCAGCCACCGTGGATATTAGCTACAAGGGATGTTAGGTGTATCCTCATGAAGAAACACTGATTTTATTTCATGAAGTGATCTCGTTTCTGTTCCTCTGAATTTGCAGATATGTATCTTAGGTCATAAGGAATGAACACACTGATCTGATAAGGTTCAGGAGTAGACAAAGATACTGATGTTAAATATGTCAAGAATATACTGTTAACAGATTCAGAATTTTAGTCCCTTCCATCTATTTTTAAGTTAGGAGGGAAGACAAAGAGATGACGTGATTTCCAATGTGCTATTTACTGAAACAGACAGGTGAAGAGAATCCAAGAACTCTGTAAATGCAAACACTTTATATTAAAAGAGTTCCTTGACTTATGAACATAGTAAAAACTAATTTCTGTATCATTAGGTTTATTTATACTCCCAAATTCTGGAATGTTGCCTTCCAATTAGTTGTAGGTGAATAAAATCCAAATGTTTTGAAAATTTAATAATAGAACAAAATAACTAACTTTAAGAGTTCTGAAACAAATTCATTCCAAACTATTTTTCAATTAGACTTTTTCTTATTACACAGTATTTTGTTGCTGATTTTAAGTAATTAGAATATAATCCCTTGATTCTAAGACTACATTTAAGCACTGATTGAATGACAAACAGCAAAAAACAAGCAAAAAAACCCCATTTTATTCCCTCATTCCTATATTCCCCAATTCCTGATAACATACTTTTTCCTCTCCTTTTTTTCTCTCTTTGTGTGCTCATACTCTCTCATCTAAACCTTAAATTCACTTTAATTTGGTAATAAGTTTATGTTGCTATTAATATTCAACTTCCACTCAGACTTTAATTCCAATATAACTTTTATAAAAATATAGTACTTATTTTTCTGGTGTGCATCTCCTATCTTAAATAAATTTATTTATTTGTCATTTATTTGTCAATTAAGCCAATCAGCAGAATTCAAAACAATTTCTTAAAGTTCTGTGAAAAAGCAAACTGCAAGAGTAAAGAATGATAAAGTGAAATTATTTTTGGATTGATTAGCTTAATACAGAAATCTTAGTTAGGCTTGGGTCTTTGAGAAATAAAATTAATGATGCCAGTTAACCATTTTATTACAGTGTGAAATGTCCTCTTTAGAATTAATTTTGAAAGACATGTTTTTAAGTGGGACTTCCAACCTTGTTTTCTTTTGCCATATTTTAAAAATTATTTTATAGTAATGCCTATTCTTTATCATTCACAAAGATATTGCTATCAAAGTTTCATGGTACCTTTAAAATAATTACAGGCAATTTGAATGTTTCACAACCAAAGCTGGTACACATTAATGTAAAGCAGACTTAAAAATATTAAAAAATGCCAGTTTCCACCTGTGGCCATAATGGAGTAGCTTATTTAAGACTTATTATCTCTCTTTAAATAATTATAAAACAGAAAAAAATATATGAGGTAACTTTTTTTAGACATTGAATAACAGACACAGCAGAAATGTGATCCTTGACAGAAGGCAAATATACAAGGTTAGTCTCACATTTGCCCAGCAGTTGGCCTGGGGACACTTTCCTAACTTCAGTACAAGATGGAATGCAAGCAGAGCAGCAGTCTCACTGATCTGAAATGGCAGCTCTCAGGGCAGCTGAGGTGGCTTAAATTGAAAGGGCAGGCAAACAGAGAGAATTGTGCAGAAAGGGTCCAGAGTGTTCTGTATGGGCATTCCCCTCGAGATCTTGGCTGAAACCTGGTATATGTGGAAAACAAGACTCTATGAAGAGTAACAGTAACAGTTGTTGTGAATCTGAGAGATAAGTAGAGATAATAGAGGATATAAACGGAGATTTCAGACTACTAGGAGAAGGTGGAGGTTCAATCCCAAAGTGGAGAGACTACACTGGGCACTTCAGGCATTCAGCTGAGATTCCAGAAAGGCCAAAATTTAGAAGACGTTCAAGTCCTAGAGTATAGGCCATGGCATAGGACTGAGGACAAAACTGAAATATTTCTAACCTAAAAAAGCATAAAATCAATCTTAACAGAATTAAGAGGATCTAATTAATTTAGCTACATGACAGAACAGAATTTCATCCCTTTGAAATAAGACAAAATAACCCACACACCTTTCAGATATCATTGATAATGCCTAGGATACAATCCAAAATTAGTAGACATGTGAGGAAGCAGGCAAATGTAATCCATTATTTACAATAATCCCAAACTTTCTTTTTCTCTCTGAAAAGCTACATTATATATAGGGATACAATAATAAATATGATACCTAGTTTCGCATCAGAAACAGTGGAGGCCAAAAGACAATGACTATCTTTAAAATGCTGAAGGAAAAAAACATTGTTAACCTAGAAGTCTATAAACAATGAAAATATCTCCCAAAAATAAAAGCTCAATAAAAATATTTCAAAAAGACAAAAATAGAGATTTTAATCTCCAACCATCCTGCACTACAAGAAATGTTAAAGGAAATTCTCTGGCAGAAGAAAATGGTATCAGAGGGAAGCCTGGATCAGTAGAAAGGAATGAAGAGCAACACAAAGGGTAAGTATGTAGGTTGTATTAGTTTTCTATTCTACGTAACAGATTATCACAAACTTTGCACCTCAAAACAAAGCACATTTATTATTTTTCAGTTTTTGTGAGTCAGGCAGCCAGGTACAGCTTAACTGTATTGTTGCTCAGGGTCTCATAAGGCTGCAATCAAGGTGTGAGCCAGGCTGCTTTCTCATTTGGTAACTTGACTGGGGAAGAATATGCTTCTAGGATGGCTTAGGTTGCTAACAGAATTCATTTCTTTGAGGTTGTAAGACTGAGGGTCCCAGTTTCCTGCTGGCTGTTGGTCACAGTTCTGAGAGACTACTAGCAGTTTTTCAAGACAGCTTGCAGTTCCTTGCTACATGGCCACTAACTTCATACCAGCAAGGAGAGTCTCTAGAACAAGATAGAATCTCATATATGTAACAAAATCACAGGTGTGACATCCTGTCACATTTGCCATATTCTATTGGCTAGAAGTAAGTCAGAGTTTCTGACTACTTTCAAGTGGAGAAGATTATACAAGGGCATGAAGACCAGAAGACAGGGATCATGGTGGGAGTACCCTAAGGCTTGTCTACCATGTAGGTAAATACAAAAGATATGTTTATTATCTATAATACATTTTAAAATTTATTTTAAAATCTGCTAACAGTTTAAAACAAAAATAACAACTATATAGTGGAATTTTAACATATGTAGAAGTAAAATTCATGTCAACAAGAGCACAAGGGGAGTAAGGGATGAAATGAATTTTACTGGTTTTAGTTTTTTTACAATACTCATGAGGCAAATAATTTGATAGTAGACTGCAGTGAGTTAAAGATGCATATTATATTCTCTAGAACACTGAAGTGTGATCCCAGGACTTATTAGAAATATAAATTCTCAGGTCTTACCTCCTACTTTTTTAATCAAAAACATTAAGATTGGTCCTAGAAATACGTGTTTTAACAGACTCTTCATACAGTTGTCGTGCATTCTAAAGTTTGAGAACACTAAAATAACATAATGAGGTAGAACTATAAATATCACTAGAAGAGATAAGGTAGAATACTAAAATATACTGGAGTCACACAAATGAATGTGGTAAAAGAGAAATGGAGGAACAAAGAGCAGATGGAACACATTCCATGATGAAAAACTCATACATAAATTAAAAACAGAGTAGACATGTCTGAAAATTGAAGTATTGATATAAAGTAAGGTCTGGAGCAACCTCAGGAAATGCAGATGAAAAGGACAAACAGATTAAAGTAATCAGAATAAAGCTAATAGCCATAATGGGCAAACAATATTACCTAAGCATAACTGGTGCCCCTGAAGTATAGAACTAAACAAATGAAAGAAAAAATACTGAAAGAAAAATATGAAAAACTTCCCCCAGATGAAGCAACACCTGAAATTGCCATCCAAAGGGTGCATAGGTTTCAGGAATATTTCATTACAAACATTCAACACTAAAGATAGCAGGAAAATCTGAAGGCACATGTTCAACATCAAGGCGTATCATGAAGTTATTTAATTTCAGGCATCCATACACAATAATAAAAATGCCTACAAGGGAGAAAAAATTAGGCTGGCATCCATTTCTGTACACAAACATTCAATGCCAGAGACAATGAAGCTACATTCATTACAATCTGAAGGCAAGGATGTAAAAATATTATATCCAGCCAAGATATTTTTCAGGTTGAAGCAGACATTCTAAAACATGAAAGGATACATGCCTATAAGTCCTTCTTGAAAAACTACTTGAGCACAAACTCCAGCAAATTAAGAAATCAATCAAAGTGTTTGAGAATATTTGAAAAATGGAGAAGCTTAGAATAATTAACACAAATTGCAACACGTCAGGGATTGGAGAAGGATGTGTTAAAAGTATGACAGTGTGCTACCAAGAGGCAAACTGAGATGGGAGATCCAGTGAATTTGTGGTGATTCTAAGATTTCCACCCTTCAGCTGCCCAGTTACAGGATTTTCATGACACGGGAAAGAGAAATAAAGAGAAGAAAATAAACTGGTTGTACTGACAAGAAAGACATTGTATCCAAGCCAGATAAGAACAGAAACAAATTCACGAGGTGGTAATGTACTTAGAGAAAGGAAGAGATTTAAGGTGCTTGGAAAAGTGCAAGAACAATTGCAGTGGGGGTAAGAGTGAACAAAGTGAAAGAATATAAGGTTATAGACAGAAATTAATACATCTGAGTGTATTAATACATCTGACAGAAATTGTTATATAAGGTTCCAGAGAAGAATTACTTAGAAGTGACAATAAGGTATTTGGTTGAGACCATGAAGGGAGGTTGGTAAAGTGGTTTATGGATGCATAATTGGGATGAAAGGCAATAATAGAACTTTGAGACTGGTTTGTTAGGCAAGTCATTCACATGAAAGCAGATGTTTGGATTTAAGATGCCATACCATTGACTTTTTTTTTTTTTTAACATTTTTTATTGATTTATAATCATTTTACAATGTTGTGTCAAATTCCAGTGTTCAGCACAATTTTTCAGTTATTCATGGACATATACACACTCATTGTCACATTTTTTTCTCTGTGAGTTATCATAACATTTTGTGTATATTTCCCTGTGCTATACAGTGTAGTCTATTCTACAATTTTGAAATCCCAGTCTATCCCTTCCCACCCTCCACCCCCCTGGTCACCACAAGTCTGTATTCTCTGTCTGTGAGTCTATTTCTGTCCTTTATTTATGCTTTGTTTTTGTTTGTTTGTTTGTTTGTTTTTGTTTTTTAGATTCCACATATGAGCGATCTCATATGGTATTTTTCTTTCTCTTTCTGGCTTACTTCACTTAGAATGACATTCTCCAGGAGCATCCATGTTGCTGCAAATGGCATTATGTTGTCGGTTTTTATGGCTGAGTAGTATTTCATTGTATAAATATACCACATCTTCTTTATCCAGTCACCTGTTGATGGACATTTAGGCTGTTTCCATGTTTTGGCTATTGTAAATAGTGCTGCTATGAACATTGGGGTGCAGGTGTCATCCTGAAGTAGATTTACCATTGACTTTTGAGAAAGGCTACATTTAAAAATTTCCATCCTTCACTGTTTCATTCAGTACGTATTGTTGGAGAGCTTATTCCGTGCTCGGTGTCCTTCACAGGCTTTAGTTGGATAACAAATTTACTTTCAATAACTGTACAAGGTAAGTACAGTTGTCATCATTATTGTGGAGAGGAGGAAACTGAGGCACCAAAATGTTAAGGAATTCCACCACAGCCACTCAGCTGGCAAGTAATGGAGCCAGGATTCAAACTCAGAGAGTTCAGCTGCACAGTCAGCTCCTTACGACTGCTGATTTATTTCACGTTGTCCCATACTGTATACCACATCTCAATTTGCACATAAAGAGGTTTTGTCATTCCTTCATCCATCCATTCAACAACGACATTAATTGAATGTCCAGGCACTGTTCTGTGTGTTGGGTGTAGCAGCAAGCACCGAAAACAAGAGCCTGCATCTGTGGAGTTTCTCTCCCAATAAGTGAAGTTTTCAAATAACATCTGATAGGGCAAGTTTTCCCTCTTTCCTCTTACTTTTCAAAATTTTTCCTAGCTGTTTTCACATGTTTATTCATTCTGATTAATTTTAGAATCATTTTGTATGTTCTCCAAAATCCTGTTAAGACTTTGATTGGCAGTGTATCATATATGGACATGAATTTAGGGAAAATAAACATCTTAGTGTTTCCTATTAAGAGCAAAGTATTCCATTCAATTTAGTCTAGATTTGTTTTCAATTGTGTTGTTATTTTAACATTCCTCATAGAAAGATTTTTGGTTTTTCATTTTGCTTTTATGTTGGTTCTGAACATTTTGTTACCCTTATTATTTTCTGCTTTTTGTTGCTGTTATAAAGGAAAACTTTTCTCCCAATAAATTTTCTAAACAGTTATTGTCAGTATATAGTAAAGCATTGATTTCTACATATAAATTTTGTAACCAATGATCATGCTGAATTCTTTTATAGTTTCTAAAAGTTTTGAATATATTCTCTTGTGTTTTCTAGATATATAATCATGGCATTGTCTTGCTCCAGGACAAAAACAATGTGTGACAGAGCCAGGATTTAAATTTGTATCTCCTAATCCCAAATTCTATGCCATTTCTACCGTGCTGCAAATTGCATTTGTAAGTATATGAAATAGGCTGCACCCTGCCTGGTATGGTCTAAGGGACACTGGATCTGGACTGTTCCCTGAAAATATCTTCTCTTCCTTGGTTCTTGTCATGGAGTCTAAAATCCTAAACAATCATTCCTTTGGATCTTAAAAGGAGTTTAATCTCAGAAACAATTTGTTAACGTCCACATACTATAAGGAATGTAAGGCATCTGTCCTCAAAGTGGATAATTCCTTGCTAGACTGTAAGTTGCATGAAGGGAAGAATCATTGCTCTCACTTATGAAGACTTCAGTGCACCAAGTATGTTCTCTAAATGTGTTTGTTCAATTGAAGTCAATTGAGACATACAGAAAACTAATCCATAAAATATTAATAGGGATTATGTGAAAAAAATCCACAATCAAATACAAATGTTAGGTCAAACAATGTTTACACAGGTCAATTGACTGCGGAACTCCTAGAGGATTTATAAATCTGCAAGTACCTATTGAGATTCTCAGAGCCGGAGCTAGATTTTTAAAGTTTCCAAACTTATTTTGTGATAGAGCCTTTTCATTTCCCTCAGATCATTTTACAAGTTTGAAAGTGCTGCTAAAAGTGATCCTGACTTAATAGATATCAATAGCAATTATCTAACAGAGAGCTAAGATCAAAGGCCTGTGGGCATGGCAGAGGGTAGAAACCTGTGCAGAAGGGTGGTGAAAGGAGAAGCAGGGAAACTCAAAAGATAAACTTTGCCTACTTTTCAAATTTTTATCTAATTCTCCCTTCTGAACCCATAACATAATCTTTTAAGAGCAGAAATGTAAATGTGCAGTTGCTAATCCAGCATCACTTCCCAAATGCTGTGACCATCTCCCTTAATAATATCTGGAGACCACTCATGGTCCTTCACATCTGTCTGCAGATCAGGGCAATTGGAAATTGACTTTCACTGCTGGAAATCCCAGGGGCAAGATGGTTGGCTACGTCTAGCAACTGTACAGGACCAAGTGGAACATACTTATCTGTGAAACTTTTACCTCACTTTTATAAGTTTAACTTCCATATTTCTCTTTTATCCTGATTTCCCCATATATTTTATCTGTTTTTTTTTCTATAAGTATTTTTGCAAGCTCTTCTGAGTCTTTATTAGCTGGACAAGGATATGAATAAACAAATGAATACTATTGCCAGACAGGAAGCACTAGGGCCCAGTCTCTACCTTTAACAAAGCTCCTAATCCACCTGGATACCAATACCTAAACAGATAATGATAACGCAATGTGACAAGGTTCTATACTGAGGCAGGTACATACAAGGTGTAAAATGAACGTACATCATCCAGGGAAATCCAGGATGCTTCACTTTGAGATAATTTGGCAGTTCAACAAATTTCAAATGTCAAGTAACTCTATAGCCATTACTCTCTGAATGGGAAATGCATCCTAGAACTTTTTCAGTCAAAAGATCCTCCCCTTTTAAATGATTTTCCTTGGGAACACATTGAAATGTTGCAGAGATGGCAAGCAGGAATCTCACCAAGTTTGGGGTGACAGAGGGAAATCAATCTGTAATTAAAATGTATCTCAGATACTCCACAGTGATCTTACACACCTTAGTAACTACTTACACATATATAAGTTTATGAAGTGCTTTAATATACACCAAGCCCAGCAAATTACAGCCTGCGGAACAAACCCAGCCCAGCATTTATTTTTGTACGGCCAGGAACTAAGAATGGCTTTTACACTTTTAAATGTTTGGAGAAAAAAAAATCAAAAGAAGAATATAATTTTTTGAAATGTGAAATCTCTACAAAATACAAATTTTAATGTTTATAAATAAAGGTTTTTTTGGAACACAGATATGCTCAATGTATTGTCTATGGCTGCATTTGCTCTACAACAGTAGAGTTGAAGAATTGCAGTAGAAACAACAATGACCTGCAAAACCTAAAATATTTACAAATATTTGGTTCTTTACAAAAAAAAAGTTTGCTGACCCCTGCAGTACACCATTGTTCAATCTGCACATGAACTATAAAAAGTTAGGCAAGTAGTCACTGCAATTGAACAAATGAAGAAAGAGGCAAAGGAGTTTTAAGATCACATATTCTGCGATTGCTCATTCTAGACAATTAAATGCAGACTCCTGTTTTCACACGGAATCTTTCCATTACAGTAAACATACATTTTAGCCATTTTACTCTAATTGTTGTTATTATTATTGTTTGAAAACTTTGTCTTGGTTTGTTTTGTTTATTTTGGGTAGAGTAAAATTCCTGATTCCTTCTGCTGAGGTGGTTAAACTCTTTGGCCTAAAAATACTCAAGAAACCTGAAGTGAGGTCAGGTTAACTCCAAAATCCACACTCACAAACAAACAAACAAACAAACAAACAAAAAGACAAAACTCACACTCAGAACTTGCTGCCCAACAAGCTCCTGCCTACTGATTCTGTGAGTTCTGGATAGAGGATAACAGTAAAATCATAAATCACTAAATAAAGGAAATGTCAAATTCCAACCAGGGTGCAGGTGCACTGAGCATTGTCCACTTTCTTGCTTTATTCTCTTGCTTCTGTTAAGAAAATAGGATCGAGTACCTTGGTTGGCATTTTTTTAATCTTTGGATAAAAATTAATCTAAAAGATTTTCCTGTGGGTTGCAGTTCACATCTTTCCCTACATTTTCAAACATCCCTCCTCCCCTTGGAAAGCTGGTCAGCAGAGGCCACTGCAGAGGTGAAAAGGCTCCATGGAGGAGAGTAGGGGACAGGACATGATTGACAGAAAAATAAAATTTCTCTGCAAAAACAAACTGAGCTGTCTGAGCCTATTGGTATTAGGATTTTTTGTAATCACCAATGAGATAAAGGTCTCTAGAAGATTTTTCTGGATTTCAACTATTATAAGAGCCAAGAAAAACTAAAATAAACCAAACCATAGGCAAGTCTGCCAGGGAACTTTACAAAGCTGTAAAAACAACTAAGCTATACATTTTGCCCTTCCTCTTGTTTCTCTAATGATTCCATTATTATATATGGTGTTTTGAAGGATTTTTAGTATGATAAACCCTCTAGGACACTCGCATATATTTCACAGATATATGCATTTCACATGCTACTTTTAAATAAAATCAAGTTCTTTAACTTTTCTCTGTTTAATTTTTGGTAAGACTGTTTTTGTTGTTGTTACTTTGCAGTATTTTACATAGTTGTTTTGTTCCTGAAAAGAAGATCAAGAAGGAGGAGGAGGAGCGGGAGGTGGGAGAGAAGGAGGAAGTCTGCTCCCAAATTATGCAAAAGTAAGGAGATTGAAGCTAAATAAATACTGTACAATATTTCCAAAGCTTTCTTAAGAGAAAAAGCCACACATTTTAGGTATCTTACCATTTTATCACCAAATGTCAAGTTTATTCATGTACAGTAAACAACATGAGGTCATTTGCTTTCTTTTCAACTGAGAAAACCACCTCCTGAATTCATCAAGGCTTAGCTCATAACAACAGAGACATAGATCATTTAACATTTCCTGCTTCAAGTATGTTCATTATGTACTTGCTGATCTGTATCAAAGCTGTTGCTATGCATAAAACTATCGGCTATATAAAGCAACAAGCAATGAGGAAATGCCACTTGTGCTGAAAGCGAAAATGGTCTTCAAATTGTTTTCAGTTTTATCTCTATTGATTTATGGCTTTCCTGACTGAAGTGTCACACTAGGTCATTAATAATAATAGTAACTCATATTCCTATAGTGCATTCTGGTTCCCAACCTACCTCCACTTGAATGCCTTCATTTGATCCTCACAGTAAGCCTGTAAAATGAGAAGGTACCATGTTTCCATTCCAGGGTGAAAAACCCAGGCTCTCTCAGAGAAGCAAAGTGGCTCACTGAGGTTTGCATAGGTAGTAAGTAGCTGGGCAAGAAAAAGGGCTCAGGACTTCAAATCCAGGACACTTCCTACTATAGCCACTAACTTAGCAAACATTCAAAATTTAACATACATGGTATCACAGAATGAGCAGGAATAAGGACAGTTTAAACAGGGTAGAAGAAGAATAGTTTTACAGTAGAAATCAGGCAACTTTTCTGAATCACAAGGCTAATAGTAATGCTACTACACTGGTTTAATCACCTCAGGTTTGATGTGAGAATTAATCTAATGTACATGCAGTGGTTAGAACTGTGCCTTGCAGAATAAGAACCCAGTAAATGGAAGCTAGTATGGTAGTAACTATCATGGCATGGCTCACATTATATTGAAAATGAATTTTGTTGTTTCAAATTGTTCCTTCAAATAGGTAATATATGGATAAGGCACACAGTTTTAATAGGGCAAATGGGTTTACAGAGAAGACTCTCCCACCCCTGTCTTCCAACCATCTGATTCTGCTCCACAGGCATCCAGTGTTATTCATTTGTAAAGTATTCTATTTCTCAAGTATTTTGTTTCCACAAGTTCTTCTCTTTTTCAAAATGTTGGCCATAACATTCGTTTTTTCTTTAAATTTAAATTATGTGTTTTTGAATAGGTCATATTACACAAACTGTAGCATGATGTAAATACTATTCCACATCTTGTGTTTTGCTACTTAATAACTGGATAAACATATAATTTATTATTTCAATCAGGCCAATTTGAGGATGAAATGATATAATTATTAATTATACCAGGACCACAGGTGTAAACCATGATTGTCCCATGCAAAACAGGACATAGCTACCCTACTTAAGCTATCTGAGACATCATTCCATACCAGTACATAAAGTGAATCTTCATTATTATGTAGTTTAAATTTAAGACAGCCTCTGTTTGGATGAAAACAGTATTAATCCTATCTTTTCCTTCAAATTCAAAACCTTTGTTTGATAGAGGACTTTTAAAAAAAGTTGATTGGGTCAGTCTCTGCTCTTGCTAAGGCTGCCATAATCACAGACTTTTTTTAAACAAATGCAAAAACAATTTTTTTTTTTTTACAGTCTTTCAATATCTAAATTCAGTATGCAATTTAGATTTCAGGACACAGGCATAAAGCAACTTTCTCAGCAGGTTTGTATTCTCTTTTTAAAGGTGGCACCTCAACCCTTAAGAAGCACACTTCCTGGGCTTCACAAACTCATGTGGTCCCTGCTCTTTGGATCTAGGTCAGCCCTGTAACTCACACTTGTCCACAGAATGTGGCAGAAGCAATGCTGCATGATTTCCAAGGCTAGATTATAAGAAGTCCAGTAGCTTCCAGTGAGGTCTCTCATACACTCTGTCTGGGGACAGACAACAACCAGGGAAGAAGCATGACAACCTTGAGATGATCAATCTGTGAGGAAGCCCAGTTTAGCCACGAGGAGAGGCTGCATGGAGAGAGATTCCCAGCTTCCCAGCTCTCACAGCCATCCCCGCTAGAGCATCAGACACGTAAGGAAAAAACCCTCTTGGATGTCCAGACTAGTCAACACACCAGGTATCTCCAGTTCCACTCATTATCTGACCTGAAATTACATGAGAGTGCCTGTAGGAAGATCACCCAGCTGAGCCCAGTCAACCCATACGAGCCATAGCAGTGATAATTGCTGTTCTGAACCATTTAGTGTTGGAGCAGTTTATTACAAAGAAACAGGAAATTAAGCAACTCTTCCATCTTTGTTTGTAGAATGGTCTGATGATAATGGGAACAAGTAACCCATACCCCTCCATAGTCTGAATTGCCCTACCATTTTTCCTAACACTATGGCCTGAGGATTCATATGGTCTATCTCCTAAAATGCAAGAGACAACAGTTTGACCTAACTCCACAGAATGATCATTGCCAGTTTTCCAGCATGTAATATAGCAGTCCTTATTATTCAGTACACCACTTTCCTCCTTCAGTCAATTCCTTATTTTACCTTCTGTTATTCTTAACAGCCTCATTTAGGATCCAAATTCTGAATTAATTAAGGATTGCATTTGGCTTCATGTAAGAGAATCTTAATTTTAAAAGTTTAATCAAATGGGGAATTATTTTTGACATACTGAGAAGTCAGAGATGAGCAATTGGGGGAGAAACACCTAATTACTGACCCCAATTTCCATTAGCTTCTTCCTTTGCCATAGTATTTATGATTTTTAGCTGAACACATGGCTACTTTGCAGTTAAGGATAACTGTATGATTAATTTCTGGCTGAGGAATCTAAATAGAAGTGTCCTATGTGACTTCTGGAAATTATTTTTAGAAGGAGACATTATATCTTTCTTTTGTCCTCTTTCTTGCTCATGAAATATAAAATACACTATATATTATAATACATATAACATATATATTTTATTTATATATATATAACATAGCCTAGCACCCTTCTTTTTCCAAAGTCATAAATAACAAAATGCAGTGCCTAATGACTAACGAATAGTATCAGCTCCTGAATATAGCAGTCCCTGATTTGTCAATCCCTCAACTTCATTTACATGAAAGAGAAATGAACTTATATTCTGTTTTGTCGCTATTATTTTGAGATTTTATATTTGCTCACAGCTGAAGTTATTCTAATACAGTAGTCAGGGCTAGTGCAGAAGCTCCAAAGTGTCTATAATGTTCCAGGCTGCTTCTGTCTTTCTGATCCACCACCCTTCTTGTGTGGCTCTCATCCTTACAGCAACCTCATTGGAGCAAAATAGCTGTTCCTCCTCCAACTTTCAATTACATTCCAGGCAGAAAGAAAAAGAAAGAAACAAGGAGAAAGAGGTGATTCAAAACTTTCTAGAATCCTTAGAAGACTTCACTCATGTCCTATTGGCTACGTTTTGCCATTTAATTTAGTAACTGGGCACATGGACACCCCAAGTAAAATAAAGATTCTATTAGTAAGATGGAATAAGAAATGGAGATTAAAGAGGCTACAAATAGAGTCTTCCACAATAGTGTGTCAGGAGTAGTGCTCAGAAAGAATGTTCTGAACTGGGCAGAAATGCCAACAGGTGTTTAATATAGGCCCCTAACATACATCCTACACAGAGATGTATAATTAAGAACCTTTATAAACCTTTATTAAGCTTCAGTAAGGAGGTAGGATACATCAACATGGTAGTCCCATAGGCCATATTTCAAACTAGGGTCATCTCAAGAAAGAGCACATATATTTAGAAGAACAGCGGGCTGAAGATGAAACCCTGAGGGAAAATTAATCAAAAGAAGCTCAGTATAGGGGAGAGAGATTTTGAAACACATAAAGTGACAGTTAAAACCAGAGAGAGAAGTTTATGAAAGTTATGGTGGAAAATTTCACAAATTACATACAGTTTGAAATGCAGCTGGTGAATACAATATGCTAAGGGCTGAAAAGTGCTCCTACTATTTATTGTTTTGGAGACTATGTGCTAATATTCAAGCTTGGTTAAATAAATAGAGAGTACCAAAACCAGCATGCAGGGAATTGAGGACTGAATGGAAAATAAGAAAGTGGGGGTGTGGGGGAGACTACAGTACACTAGCCTTCTCTACTTGAGCTTGGATTTTATATATGTCCATATCTTCTTACATATGTAAAGAACAAAGGTTTTAAGTACTTGGAGGACAGGAAAGGGTGATGGAAGACAGATGTATTGCTCTGAGTAAACTGTTCAGAAAGTTCCTCCTGTATTCAATTTGTATTGTACTGTTTTATGCTGGATTGCATTAAAGTTTTATTGATTCACAGCTAAAGAGATCCATGGATATCCTTATCCCAGACAGGTGATGCCTGTCCCTACTGGCTCCAAAGAGGTGGATGTGGCTTACTGTCTCTCTGCCAATGCTGGAAGACAATCTCAACATTAGACTGCCTTTGATATTAAACAGTGAATTTGAACATATTTTAAAATTTAGATTCTACACATTTAATTTAATCAGCAAATTATGCTTGCTCTTTAAATAATGCATGAATCAGATCCAAAGGACAAATGTTCTGAGTGATATTATATCTGGAGCACATGATAATTCTGCCAAGTTGATCTGATATGCAAGTCACTGAGAATCATGTTGATATAATCAAGAAGAATCAGGCTAGAGCCAAAGAAATATAGGAACAATAAGGAACTGTATACCAGGTACTTTACACATGTTAGCTCTTCATCAGGACCCTAAGAAGTTTTCATTTTGAGATTGAGGGAAAAATAAGGCTTAGGGTGGTCAGTAGTTTACTCGGGAGTCCATACACAGCAAGTAGCAGCACCAGGATGTGAACCCACAGCTTTCTGACATTCATGTCAGACCAAAAAAGGCTTTCTAGCAGGTTCTAGAGGTGTTATAAACTGTCCTGCCACTTAGACCATATGAGCAGTAGACCCAAAAGTATCAGAACTGTCTTTGGTAGAAGAGAACCTGAAAAGAACCTCTAGCAGTATCTAGTAGAATAATCACAACACAAATCTCTGCAACCTGGGGTTAAGACCAAATCTGCTTCTAAGCACCATTTTCCATTTGAAAATTAACACCTAGATTTGCTGCTAAGCCCCAGAAGACTGAACACCTGATAATGGGAGAGCACGCGACCATGTGATCCATACTGCTTATCAAGAACATTAATCTGTCGAAACACAAAATTGAACATGCTTAGAAGTATGTGGAAGGCAGAAGTCAATTTTATGAGTAAATGGCATAGACTTGCATGGTTTCGTGGTGTCATAGGATGTTCCCTCTGGCCAAATAACAAAGATAAATTGTGGGCCTGGTTTATGAATGGGTCTGGATGGTTTGCTGGCCTCTTTATCCTCCACCTCAGCACTTACTCAATGGGCCCATGTGCAAGGATGCCATGATGGCAAAAGTGGTAGCTCTTCAGGACCTTTAAAAATATTGGCTTGCCCTTAACAGAGGTGAGTTCTGGACCAAGCAACAGCAAAGGCCAAAGCTGAGTTCTGTTTGGCCTATTAGCTGAGATACCATCTAGGCACCTAGTGCCATATGGATTACTTTGGAGAGCTCTTCCATTATCAGGTGGTAAGCAGGGCAAAGCTGTCTGTCCTCTTAGGAATAGGTAGACATGCAGGTGCAGATTACTCTTTTCTAATTGCAGAGCTTCTGTCAATAGCATCATCTGTTGACATGTGATCTTAATTAGAAATCTTATTCATCACCGCATCATTTAGATTAGGACACCACCTCAGATCAAAGAACTAATTTGCTGGCAAAAGAGATGCTGTAGTCAGCTCACAGTCAAGGAATTCAATGGTCTTCCATAGTCCTCGTAACTTGGAAGTAGCTAACTTAGAATAGGTGGAATAGCCTGTGGAAAACTCATTAACGGTGATAGCTTGGAGCCAACATTCTACAAGCCTGAGCTGCTGTCCTACAGAATTTGTTATGAGTCATAAGCCAGTGGTCAGTATGTGGTTGCATCTTACCAAAAGCCAGAATATATTAGTCTGGGAAAGGGGGTGTAGGTGGGAGAGGTCCAACTCTATGACTTTGAGATCTGAAGTTGGAGGTCTTGGTGCCTTGTAGAGGAGTGCTAAGGAATGTAGTCATTATCACTAACTGGTAATTTGAGACTGCCATCTGATCATTTTGTGTTTTTCATACCCCGAACCAACAGACAAAGGAGAACACTGTACTTTCCAGGATAATTGATCCTTATTAACTGGTAATATTGGGTCACTAATACACAGTGAGGGCAAAGAATACTGGTATCCAGGGATTTCCTGTTTTTTTCCTCAGTACTCACTTGCCCAGTAGTATTGGTTAAAGGAAAACTGTACCAATCAATGAGGACTTGTACTCTGTGGTGAAGAATGTAAGGTTCATCCCAAAAGAGGGAATAAAAACAGCCACAGTGCCAAAAGACAGAGGTACATAGATTGATGGAGGAAGAAATACATGAATATGTAGTCCTTTTGACTAGTTACAGAAGCTGGGATTGTAGGGCCAATTTTTATTTTAAGTAATTGATTCTCTCCATCCTTTTCACTTTGTTACTGTTTTGAGCCCATCTCAGCCTATTGATAACCAGTGTTGGGCTAGACCTAGACTTTGTGCTTCTTATTGTGACTGCAAGATGCTCTCAACAATCACTGTCAGGAAACTTTTAAAAGAAAAGAAAAGAAAAAGTTTATTATTCACAGGTCCTGAAAAGCACAAGGCATATCTGGGGCCACACAGCAAGATCGAGGGGAGGGGGAGGAGGAGAGAGACAGAGACAGAAACAAAGACAGAGACAGTGGGGGTGAGATGGGGAGGAAGGCCTGGGACTCTGCTTTTATTGAGGTCGAGGGTGGAGGTCTATGGTTTCGGAGGCTCACTCTTTATTGATGAATTTAAAACATAAGAGCAGGAACTTAAAGCACGAAAAGAGAAAAAGAACAAATGGCCCAAATGATCAGTTATCAAAACCAACCAAGGCGTCTAAAACAAAGTAGCCTGGATGGAGGGAGAGGGAGCTGACTCCTTATCTGGTCCTGTGGCTGGCAATATGTTTATCTGAAATGTTTAAGATAGCCATCTTTGAAGTAGATGCCTCTTTGAAGTGGATGTATGGACAATCAAAGCTTAAGTCAGGCACTTGCACTTCAAAAAGAAAAGCCAACTGTCAGGGTTTACACTACACTACCTTAACTGAAATATACTGGTGCCAGTATTTGTTTCAGGTAAGACACTGAATTGACATCACCCAAAACAACAGGCTAGCTGATAAGACTTTCTGTTCGCCTGTGTTGGAACAAGGTGTTTCATCTTGACAAAGGAGAGCAGTGATGCTGAGGGAGAAAAGGGGTAAGCTGTTCTCGGTATTCACTGCTGGTCCCTCCAATTCCACTCTCCATCCTTCTCAACCTTGTGGGATGACTTATATAGGCAACATCAACAAACCTCCCTTGTCCTCTGGATTCCAATAGGTTCAGCCAGTTAAATAGTAGGAGAAAGCAGAGGTCAAACTATTTTGTCTCCCTTTTCACTTTTTGCCTGAAGGACACAACTTCTGCCAGATAATCTTCTTTTATGGCTATAATTACCACCTGGTACTGGTAGCCTCTCCCTCGATGTCTAATTTCCTGCCATTGCCAATCCCAGACAGAGTATTTTACCATCCCTTGTAAATTTCCCTTAAACCTACCCATAGCGTTATAAATGCTATTTTTATGAAAATTCTTTAATTATTTCCTTTTTAGTATGGCATGTTTCCTATAAGGACCCTGATAGATTTGATCATACAGAAGGTGAGAAGAAGAAGAAGAAGGATAAAAGAGAAGTGTTCCAGGCAGAGAAGACAGCAAATATAAAAGTTGCAGGCAAGAGATAAGTTTGTGTTTTTTGGCATCAGAAATAAGGCTAGTGTGGCTGGACGGAGTGAAGGATGCATTTGAAACTCTGGTAAACATCAACATTTAAAGGACAATTGAGGAAGTTAAGCCTGTATCAGAGAATAAGAAAACAAAAAGCCAGAAAGATAAGCAGAAAAAAAGTGTCACTATAGCAGAGGAAAGTGTGTATTAAGAAGATGGATGTGCTCAACAGGTCAACTGCCCCAGAAGGGTCTTTTGGATAGTGAAACACATTATCTATTGACTTTGACATTACGAAGATTGTGGTAAATCTTAAAATAATCTAGGTAGAGTAGGTGGAGAAAAATTCAGGATACTGCAGATTGAGGAATGACATGAGTAATAAGAAAGTAGAAATAATATAAATAGAATTTTTTCTCACAAAGCTTGGCTGTGAGTGGAAGTATAGATACATATAATGATATAGATATAGATATAGAAAAAAGTAGCACAAAAGGGGGAATGTGAGTTCGAGAGAATTTTTTTGTTTCGGTAGAACAAACAGAAGTGTCCTTATTGGCTCCAGGAAAAGAGAAAGTGGACCTCTCTGAAGAGGAGAGGTTAAAGATGTAGGAAAAATAGGGAACAAATGATGAAATTTTCCAGGTTAAAAGACAAGATGAGATAAAGAACAATTATATGTCTTATTATTATTGAGTTGTAAGAATTCTAGATATATTCTGAATATAAGCCCTTTCTCAATTGTATTTCTTATGATTATTTTCTTCCAGCCTATTGTTTATCTTTCTTTTCTTAACAGTGTCTTTTGATGAACAGAAGTTTTTTTTAACAGAAGTTTTTGATTATAATAAAGTACAATTTATAGTTTTATTGTTCTAAGAAATCTTAGCCTACTCCAAGTTCATGAAAATATTTTCCTATGTATTGTTCTAGAAGCTTTATAATTTCAGCTCTTATTTATAGGTCTATGATCCATTTCAAATAATTTTTGAGTATAGAGTGAGGCAGAAGTTGAAGTGCTTTTTTTGGGGGGTGGTAATTAGGTTTTTATTTATTTATTTTAATGGAGGTACTGGGGATTGAACCCAGGACCTTGCGCATGCTAAGTACACACTCTACCACTGAGCTATACCTTCCCCCACTGAAGTGCTTTTTTAATTTGAAAACCCAGTTTTTCTAACAACATTTGTGAAAAAATTTTCCTCTTCTCAATGAATTGCTTTGATGCCTTTGTTGAAAATTATTTAATCATATGTGTATATGAGTCTATTTTGAGATTCTATATTTTAATCTATTTATCTATTATTTTAATATATTTGTCTACCGTCTTTACTACTGTAGCTTTATAACACATCTTGAAGTCAGGTATCGCTAAAGATTTTTTTGTTGTTATTCTAGGTCCTTTGTGTTTTCAAATATACTTTAAAATCAATTTGTCTATATTCTTTAAAAACCCACAGAGAATTTAGATAATTTATGATTGTACTGAACATACATATATATGTGTGTGTGTGTGTGTGTGTGTGTGTGTGTATATATATATATATATATATATTTGTAAACTGGGAGGTAAATGACCATCTTAACAAGAGTCTTCCAATCAATATAGTATTTCTATTTACTTAGGTCTTTTAACATTTCTCTCAGTACTGTTTCGTAGTTTTCAGTGAAGCAATTTTGGGCACCTTTTAAAAAATTAATCCCTTAGTATTTATGGTTTCAACACTATTATAAATGGTATTTTACAATTTAATTTCCTTTTTTTCATTGTCTAAGATATTTAAATGGAAGAATCAGGTTTTAGAACTTCTGTGTACAGTAGTTGGGAATGGAAAGCAACCGAGAAGAGAGGGTCATATATTGAGCCCAAGCCTGTACATCCTGGGGATCAGGAAAACATGCTGTTAAACTGTGAAATGAAGAAGTTGTTTGAGGAGAAAAAAATTTTTTTTAATACTTTCTTTCATCTATTTTTGTGTGGTATAGATTCTTAGGAATAATTATGGATCTTTTTGTAAAAATTGAGAGGAGCAATTCCTCCTGGAGGAAAAGATTAAACTAAAAATCTTCTACAAAACAACACTCAAATATTGAGAAAATATTCAGACATGATTCGACTAAGAAGATTTTTTTTTTTTTGTATAACAGAGCAAACTGACCTGGTTGCTCCATTTATCCAGAACGTAATGTTGGCTACCTCTGTTAAGTATATTAATAATGCTCAGAGGCTTAACATAAAGACAGAAACTTATAATAAAGCAGAGTCTAACAGATGCCATGTCCTATTTTGAGTGTGAATTTGTGCTCTCTGTTGCCTAATATTCGCAGTGATTTAATGCATCCTACAGAAAAAAATTTTTAT
This sequence comes from Camelus bactrianus, assembly GCF_048773025.1. Lineage (NCBI taxonomy): Eukaryota > Metazoa > Chordata > Mammalia > Artiodactyla > Camelidae > Camelus > Camelus bactrianus. Next base: position 15,012,705 of record NC_133563.1, on the reverse strand, counting down.
TTGAAAACTCAGCACCATCCTTATTATAAACAAGAGAAGCTGCATTAAATGCTTTGGCAGGCAGATATGAGCATAGAGATTTTATGCTTCTGAGCGTGATGAGTAATTTTTGCTAAATATAAATTGCTATGTTAAATCAATATGCTTTTTCCAACTATTGAGAACATGTATCCTATTAATTGATTATAAGATTATACACTTTCCCAGAAAGTTCTGATCATCTTTTTTGAGAACTCTGCTCTCTACAACTTTAATGACCTTTCACCGTGTCCATTTTCTTTGGACAATGATGTAAAATGGCAATTTATTCAACTACCTAAATCTGGGTAGAAAAGCAAAGAATAAAAAAAAAAAAAAGAAAAGCAAGGAATATAGGGTTAACAGATACACTGTATGACATACCAAAAAAAAAAAGTTTATAATAAAGCAAATAGATTTAGAGAAAAAATGAAAAAGACAGGAAAATAGAAAAGGATGAGGAAAGCAAGGTAAGATGTTTTCCAAGTGAAGAGAAATTTCCGGGTTGCAAAATTCTGCCAAGCATGGCCATGCTAGTTGATCAAAGATCTCTATAATAATACATGGTTATATCATTATCCACACCTTACTTACTCTATTACATTAGTTCTGACTCTGGCTGAGCAAAAAGATCTTTAAAAAAAAAGAACTTTTAAAAAATTCTGATTCTCAGGCCTAGCACCAATTTCTTGAATTAGACTGTAGTGAGGAGAATCCTGGCAACCTGAAAAATTTTTAAAGGTCCTCCAATTAAATGAATGTTATTTAAAGTTGTTAAGAATCATAGATGCAAAACTATTGTGTTTAGTGGTAGAAGCAACCACTGGAAGAATTAATACTGAAATAGTCAAAAATGAATTCTTCTGGATATGATTCTACAAAGTAGTAGTTTAGGACAAGAGATTTAACTTTTTACTTTCTAGCCCTCTATACTGTTTTTTTTTCTTACCATGTACACATGTTATATCTTTAAATTATTTTTGAAAAAATAGTGAAATTTAAAATAAAGCTCACCAGGTACTCTAAAGAAGAGGGAGACTCAGGAAACAATGGTCTAAGATGCAGTTTTAGAGGAGTCAATGGGTCCAAATAAATAAGCAAGAGAAAGATTTTGCCAGATAGCCCATGTTCTAGGATTGGAGGAATTAATATTGTTAAAATGGCCATACTACCCAAAGCAATCTACAGATTTAATGTGATCCCTATCAGATTACCTGGGATATTTTTCACAGAACTAGAACAAATAATCCTAAAATTTATATGGACTCACAAAAGACCCAGAATTGCCAAAGCAACACTGAAGAAAAAGAATGAAGCTGGAGGAATAACCCTCCCAGACTTCAGACAATACTACAGAGCTACAGTAATCAAAATAGCATGGTATTGATACAAAAACAAACATATGGATCAATGTAACAGAACAGAGAGTCCAGAAATAAACCCACACTCTTTTGGTCAATTAATCTTTGACAAAGGAGGCAAGAACATGCAATGGAGTAAAGACAGTCTTTTCAGCAAATAGTGTTGGGAAAACTTGACAGCTACATGTAAATCAATGAAGTTTGAATACTCCCTCACACCATACACAAAAATAAACTCAAAATGGTTTAAAGACTTAAACATAAGACAACACACTATAAATCTCTTAGAAGAAAATACAGGCAAAACATTCTCTGACATAAATCTTAGCAATGTTCTCATAGGGCAGTCTATCCAGGCAATAGAAATAAAAGTAAAAATAAACAAATGGGACCTAATTAAAGTTATAAGCTTTTGCACAGCAAAGGAAACCATAAGCAAAACAAAACGACAACTTACAGAATGGGAGAAAATATTTGCAGAAGATGTGACTGACAAGGGCTTAATATCCAGAATATGTAAACAGCTCATACAACTTAATAATAACAACAAAAAAAAACCAAACAACCCAATCCAAAAATAGGCAGAAGACCTAATCAAGCAATTCTCCAATGAAGACATACAAATGGCCAATAGGCACATGAAAAAATGCTCAGTATTGCTAATTTTCAGAGAAATGCAAATCAAAACTAAAATGAGGTATCACCTCACATCAGTCAGAATGGCCATATCATTCAAAAGTCCACAAATGATAAATGCTGGAGAAGCTGTGAAGAAGGGGAACTCTCCTACACTGTTGGTGGGAATGCAGTTTGGTGCAGCCATTATGGAAAACAGTATGGAGATTCCTCAAAAGACTAAAAATAGACTTACCATATGATCCAGCAATCCCACTCCTGGGTGTATATCCAGAGGGAACCTTAATTCAAAAAGATACATGCACGCCAGTGTTCATAGCAGTACTATTTACAATAGCCAAGACAAGGAAATAACCTAAATGCCCATCCACAGATGACTGGATAAAGAAGTTGTGGTATATTTGTACAATGGAATACTACTCAGTCATAAAAAAGAATAAAATAATGCCATTTGTAGCAACATGGATGGACCTAGATATTGTCATTCTAAGTGAAGTAAGCCAGAAAAAGAAAGAAAAATACTATATGATATCATTCATATGTGGAATCTAAAAAAAAAAGAAGAAAAGAGGACACTAATGAACTCATCTACAAAACAGAAACAGATAGACTCACAGACATAGTAAACAATCTTATGGTTACCGGGGGAAACGGGGTGTGAAGGGATAGTTTGGGAGTTTGAGATTTGCAGATACTAATATACATAAAATATATAAACAAGTTCATATTGTATAGCACAGAGAACTATATTTAATATCTTATAGTAATGTATAAGAAAAAAGAATATGAAAATATGTATATGTATGACTGAAACATTATGCTGTACACTAGAAATTGATACAACATTGTAAACTGACTATACTTCAATAAAAATATATATACAAAAAAAGAAATATTTTGCCCACAGTGAAGTCATCTGCTAATTCACAAACACAATCTTCCTCAGGATTGATATTTAGCTCTTATGACCATTATGAGTAATTTTTGCTAAATATGAATTATGGCCATACCAATTGTTAAAACATCTAAATATTTTCCTACCAATTGGTAATATGTCCTCTTCCCTTACAACTAGGACCCTCTAATCCACCCACTTTCCCAAAACTAAAAAGTTAATTCCATACCAAGTATAGCAAGGAGTCTTTAGGACACTGTCCAAGACCTCTGGCTGACATCTATTTGGACCAGTCCTAGTAAGATGGCCTTACTAGGTGCTCAAAAATATGAACGGTACCCCTGCTTTCCTCTTATCCTGCAAACTAATAGTTAACTGTACATGCGAGGCCAAACTAAGTTTTTCATTCTCTTAAAAAAAAACACTGGGGAGGTTTGCATACATTTAAAGCTAAAGCTTATACAGTTTTACATTCTGGAGATGCACAATGAAATGAAGGAATAAATAAACACATGAATGAATTATTTAATAAAAAATATAAAAGAACTCTATCTGAGCTGGGGAAACCACATTTTCTCTGAAATATTGGTATCCAACAATGCAACAAAAAGCAAGACAATGGTGGAGCCAGTTGTCTGGATTGTGTTGATAAAAGTCTGAGACTTCTCTTTTTGTCTGTGAAGGACAGTGCCAGGGTCTACATAACAAATTGCTACTATTTAAATCTTCAGAGCCCTGGCAATGAGTGCTTCAGCAGTCTTCTACAATGTACAGCAAGAGTGACTGGCAAAATGTCAGACAGAGAGGACTCCAGGGGGATTTAGGCATATATGCAGGCCCCAGTCCAGCCTGCCAGCTTGACTCCCCACCCCTACTCTACTGATCATGATGGGGAGTCTTTATTTTTATGAGCTTTTATTTGACCTTATAAAGTTAAGGTATAGAAAGACTAGCAGGCTCATGCCAACTCTGAAATGTTTTCCTTTTTAGTCACAAAGCAATGTCCCCAAAGATTTTTTTCAGGCAGCTGAAAACACAGGTAAAGGAGAAAAATGTTTTCTAGATACTGCAGGGGCTTCTTGAAAATCTAGTTATTTTGGAAATAGTCGTATGGTCCAATATAGCAGTAGGGACTCTAGGGTGTATAAATAGTTCTAACTCAATTTCTTTGTCCACTAATGTTCATTTGCTACACCCTGTTGCTGCAAATTATGTTTGTGAGTTTTCCCTAACTAAGCTGTGATCTTCTGAAGAGTTAAGAAAAATGTCTTCCAGCTTTATGCCCATTGCAACTAGCATTGGTGTCTGGCATATGTAAGCTGTTCTACTAAAGTTTCTGGAATAGAATGCACTGGAATGGGATGAAATGGAAATGAAATGGATGAGAAGGAAATAAATAATATTTAGAAAATTAATTAAATTTAGGGGAAAAAAAATCTCACCACTTTCACTATCCTCACTGCTATCCTCCTGGTCAAGTTCACAAGGATCTCTCACATGGATGACTGCAATGGACACCTGATGGGTTTCCTTGCTTCTGTCCTTGCAACTCTTTTCTCTACAGTCTATTCTTAACATAATAGCTGAAATGATCTTTTTAGAACTAAGACAATTTCAAGTTATTTCTTTGGTCAAAGCCTTGCATTGACTTCCCATTTCACTCATAGAAAAAGCCAAAATGTTTCAATAGCCCACAAAAATCTTCATGAGCTATCCTCTCTCATCTCTTCTCCTGTTACTATCCCTCTTTGCTTTGGCCACAATGGCCCCCTCACTTTTGCTTGAACATCAAACCTGCTCTTGCCTTAGTATTGATTGTTCCCTCTGACTGGAATGCTGTTCTCCCAAGTATCTACTTGTATAATTCTCTTGCCTTGGTCCAGTCTTTGTCTAAACATCATCTTCCCAATGAGGCCTCTCTTGACTACTTTATGAAATACTGAGTGAAGTCTGTTCCCATCCCTGTACCAGCTCTCTCTCTCTCTTTTTTATTTGTTTTTTCTTCAAAAATTTTTTATACGGTTTTTTAAGTTCACACTAAATTTTCAGTTATTACATAACATTGACTATATTCCCTGTGTTGTACAGTACATCCTTGAGCCTATCTTATACCCAATAGTTTGTACCTCCCACTCCCTCACCCTTATATTGTCCCTCCCCCACCACTGGTAACCACCAGTGTGCTCTCTAAATGTGAGTCTGCTTCCTTTCTTATTATATTCTCTAGTTTGTTGTATTTTTCAGATTCCACATATAAGTGACACCGTACAGTGTTTGTCTTTCTCCGTGATGTATTTTACATCATATAGTGCACTCCAAGTTCATCTATGTTGCTGCAAATGACAAAATTTTGTTCTTTTCTTTAGCTGAGCAGTATTCCATATATATATATCTCACATCTTCTTTATCCATTCATCTGTTGATGGGCACTTAGGTTGTTTCCGTATCTTGGCAATTGTAAATAATGCTGCTATGAATATTAGGGTGCATATATCTTTTCAAATTAGTGTTTTTGGCTTTTTGGATATATACCTAGGAGTGACATTACTGAGTCATATAGTTCTATTTTTAGTTTTTTGAGAAACCTCCATAATGTTTTCCACAGTGGCTGCACCAATTTACATTCCCACTAACAGTGTATGAGGATTCCCTTTCCTTCATACCCTCGTCAACAGTTGTTTGTGCTCTTTTTGATGATAGCCATTTTGAAAGGTGTGAGGTGATATTCATTGTGGTTTTGATTCACATTTCCCTGATGATTAGTGATGTTGAGTGTCTTTTAATGTGCCTGTTGGGCATCTCATTTCCTCTTTAGAAAAATATTCAGTTCTTCTGACCATTTTTTAAATCAGGTTGTTTGATTTTTTTTCACATTGAGTTGTATGAGCTCAATATGTTGGATATTAATCCCTTATTGGTCAGATCATTTGCAAATATTTTCTCCCATTCAGTAGCTTGTCTTTTCATTTTGTCAGTGGTTTCCTTTGCTGCCTGCACCAGCTCTCTTAATCCCCCTTAAACTCCTCTAACTTTTTTTCATGGAATTTATAATTTTCTTTCATATTATATACATTATCTATTTTTATGTTTATTGTTTATTCCTCATCTCAACCCTCCAGCATGTAAGCCCCACAAAGATAAGATTCTTCATCATCTGTTTTAGAATTCATATATCCCAAGTACCTGTGACAGAGCCTGGTGCATAGTAGGCATGTAATAAATATTTGCTGAATGAATGAAATGTATGTTCAAAGTTAATTGGTTTTGTTTACTGATGATTTCTAGGACCATTAATATACTGATAAGATTTGAGAATCTTTTAGTCAACTATGGTGGGCAATGTTTTCTATACTTATTTGAACATAGAACTCATTTCTTACATGAGACCTGTTAACATCTCATAATACTTGCATTCCACAGTTCTTTTTTTTAAAAAGCTACATCAAATCATTTTTTAGGTCCCTTCTAGCTATAAGATGTATAATTCCACCAGAAAATGTTTTGCAATCTTAAATTACTAGCCATAGCCTATCATTGCTATTTGTTAATTAATTTACTCTACTTGGACAGAGGTAATGCACTTTCCAAGAGGCACAAAAGTCCATCAAGTCAGAGATTTGGAGTAGATGGATTTTATCTTCTCTGATCTCATTTGTATACTTTCCTCCTGCTTTCAGCATGTTTTCCACCTGAAACTTGTAATACTCCAATTGGTTAGAGTTTTCAGACCTGTTAGAGACCTTAGAGATGATGACATACATTTTTGTCATATTAAAAATGAAGAAACCTACTCAACAATGGGATTTTTCCCAGGCTCTTACTACTGAAGCCCCATGAAGCAAGCCCCATCAATATGGCCCAATATGTCCAGGACAAATAGAGTAGTGTATTATGTATTATACTCCAAACTTACCCACGTACATTTTTCACTTGTTATCACATGGTATACCAAGATCGTTTTCAGATCCCTCCCTCCCTAAATATCTAACAACTTCATCTTAATTATGACACTAGTTACATATTAGTATCTGTCCTGGAGATACAATTTTTCTCTGAGTAATTTATAGCCACTTAGACATGAAAAAAATAAATCTCAAATGTATAATAACACATGTCCTGAGTAACAAATATGATCTTTGCCACTATACCATTTTTTAAAGACATGTAATTCTTTCTTCCATTTTAAAAAGGAAAATAAAAACTTCTCTTGGCCCTATTTCCTTCTTACTTTATCTTTGATCCCATTTTCAGCAAAACTCCTTGGAAGAACTGCTGCAGTCTCTGTGTCTGCTTGTTGCTAGCAGAATCTACAACCTACCTCTGGATAGCTCAGAACCAAGGGTATTTTCAACATTTACTTCTCAAGGTGCCAATCATTTCAATTAACCTACTAATTTTTAAACATTTAAGATAATTGAGATGGATGTGTTCTTAACCTCAATTTTTAAAGAACACCAGAGGAAAAGATAAAGAGGAAATATGATTCCTTGTAGAACATTCAATTGTTTCAAAAATGCTTTTGAGCCCCTATTTGCCTTTTTGTGGGTCTGGGAAACAGAAATCAACAAAGCATCTGTTTTTAAAAATTGTTATCATCTACTGGAGAGGGACAGATAAGTAAACAAATATCAAGAAGCAGTCAGGTAGTGCTAAATGCTATAATAAAGATAAAACAAGATGATATACTTGAAAGATTTAAGGAGCTATTTAGATTAGGGAATCAGAGAAGGCTAAATGGCTTTAATGTGGATCCCAACCGTGAGATAGTAAGTCTGTTAAAAGAGGTGAGGGAAAAGCTCTCCAGGAGAGAAGAATGTTCTTCAAAGGCTAAAAGTGTAACTCAACTTGGTGCCTTCACATAAAAGAAGCTTGTGAATGAAACAAGACACAGTGAGAAATGACAGGAGCCATCAGCAGAGGCAGACCACATAGGCCTGGAAGCTGAAGAAAAGGATTTGAGTTAATTCTAAGTTTATTGGGAAACCATCAGAGAGTCTTAATTAAGCAAGTAAATGACAAGGTCTGACTTCTTTTTAAAAAAGAAATTGCTCTGGCTTCTGTGTGGAGACTGGCTAGCAAAGGGAAGAAATATGAGGAAATTTTAGCAAATGGAGTCTGTCCAGCACACCTCAAAATACACCTTGAATGTATTTTCTCTGTACCTAAAACTTACCTGAGTTTGCTGAATGAGAGGTTTGAGTCTAGGTGTAGGCAATTTTAACTTGCTCTGCTTTTGTCCAAAACATTAAAAACTCATTTTGAAAAAAAAAAATTGGGTTTTCTTGTCATGAGTGTAATAATAAGCAACTTTTTATTTCTGAAAAGAGAGAAAAGGATATAATGGTCTCTTAATTTTGTAAATTAGGTTGCCCATGTACTTAAGTCACCATCCTTATTACTACTGGCCTCATGTCACAGACTCAAAGTTGCCTGTGGATACATGGCACTGTGTGTACCCAGCCCTACAAAAATCCAACTTAATTTTGTAAGATGCTCTGAGCACCCTGGAAGGTTCTGAGGATACTGAAGTAAATAAGGCACATTCTCTGCTCACACAAATTTCAGAATTCAGTCATGGAGACAAGACCATAAACCAATAACTGGAATAGAACATGCGTCTAGGGAAATATGATGAGGAAATAAGTAACAGTGCATGAGGTGGGGAGGGGTGGAAAGACAGGATAGTTTGGGGAGAGTTATTGAGAAGTCAGGATATTTGAGCTGTGCCCAAAGAGCAGCAAACAAGGGTGAAAGAATAGAATCTTTACTGTGAAGAATTCAAAAGCAAATCATGGAGACAAAGGGCAAAGCATGTTAGGAAAACAGCAAGAACTAATGTGGGGCTCAGGCTCAGGCCCACACTTTGTCATGATAAAGAAATTAAAGAAAATTAATTAACTGTTGCAAATGTAAGTTCACAGTGAACTAAATTTTCACAATATCTAAGATACGAGATTATTTCCTCCCTTCACTTTAGGATAGTTCATATAGAGTTGCTTTAAAAATTGAATTTAATAGTTAAACTACATTATCTTATTTCTTTCCACGTGAGGGGTAAATGTCACATTAATCTCCCCTTTAATGTATCTTCTTTTAAACTTATTAATAATGCATTCTAGTTTTAGTACTGAGTGTGGCATTTTTCTTGCTCTATATTTTCATTCTTTCAGTAAGCTGAAAATAAGTTTAGAGCTTCTCTGGGTTATCCGAAATGTTGATGTTAAAATTATAACTCTCTTCTACTTGGATTTGCTTCCGTAAAAGCCATTTATAGTTTATTGCCTCAGCAATCTTTGTCACAGGAAGAATTAATTTCTTCGAATGGTTATGCTTTGAAAGATTCAAAATGATCACAGCCTCGCCTATTTTAGTGTAATCATTATGTGTATATATATATGTATGTGTGTGTGTGTGTGTGTATACACCAAAAATATATTTTATGAATTACAGGGTTTACAATCTTGGTCAGCCACTGAAAGATACTCTAGTATGTGAGATTATTTAAATTTTCTGATCTTGCCAAGGAATTAAGAGCATTTGGTGAAATAACTCTAATTATTGTTAATCTAGAATGAACCTAAATTAATGTTCTGCTTCAAAAAATTTTAAATGCATATATAATGTCACACGGTTGTTAATCTGTGTAATTTAAATCACCTTTTAATCAATTTTGCTAAAAACAGAATCCAAGGAGAGAAGCACCATGTAGCTCATCTGCTAAACAGGATTCTCACTCACATGGAGCTCCCTCTAAAGGCCAAATTAATTACTGCACCACAGTCCAGTGATAAGTGCCTTTTATGCACCCCCATTATCCTCATTGCAACACCATGAGACAAGTGGCTCCTATTACCCTCATTAAAGAGATAAGAACACTGAGGTGTAAACTAATGACCTGATCTCACATAGCTAGCACATACTGACATCAAGGTTTATAACTAGGGGCCTATAACTCTTAACCTCTCTACTAATGTGCTCTTAGCCGTGATATTAATATGAGATGAGTGATTTCAGTGCACATAAACCAATAGGATAAGTATTAGGAAATACATAAAGCATGTTTTTTTTGTTGTTGTTCATAAAAACACAGCCTAATGGAAGCAAAGTTTTCTGGAAGAAATGTAAGTTATTATACATTTTATGTGCTAGGTTCTATCCAGGCACTTAACTTACATTATCTTGTTAGCCCTCAAAATAACTCTATAAGATTATTACCCTACTATTAAATGAGAAACCTGAAGATAGTAAATTAACTTAAGTCACAGAGTGAATAATGGAAAAATTGGGAATTCAAATCCAATTCCTAGTTATTCTATAGCCATACTCTTTCCTCTACAAATTGGGAGAGCTTTTGGTGGTAAAGCTTTGTTCAGTGTTTACTCTTTCCACTCCCATCCCTGAGTTGTTTACTATATGAAGCCATTTTAGAGCAACATGGAAGTCACCTATCTAATATGGAAAACCCAGGGATACTTGCTTACAAGAATCCATCTGTGGTAGGTAGAATAATACCCCTCTCCACCAAGATGTCCATATTCCTAAATCCCATAACCTTAGAATATTTTACTTTACAAAGCACAAGGAAGTTTGCAGGTGTGATTAAATTAATGATCTTGAGATGGGGAAATTATCTTAAATTATCCAGGTACGCCCAATATAATCACAAAGGTCCACCATAATTCAAAATTGGTCATAGACCTAAATGTAAATTCTAAAACTATAATATATCCAGAATAATTAAAAAGGGCAAACAGATTTAACCTAGGCAAAGATTTCTTAGACTCAATGCCAAAAACATAAGTCATAACAACTGTTACATTATATACACTAAAGAATCTCAAAATAAGTATGCTGAGTGAAAGATGTCAGACAAAAATGAGTGTGTACTATATGCTTCCATTTGTATAAACTACAAAATGAAAGCTAATGTATGGTAACAGAAAGAAGATCAATGGTCGCCTGGGGATCAGGGTAGAGGATGAGAAAGAAGAATTACAATTGGCCCACCAAGAAATTTTTGGAAGCAATAGATATGTTCAGCACTTTGATCACAGTGATGATTTTACAAGTATATACCAATGCCATAACTTATCAACATTGCACACTTTAAATATGTGAAGTTTACTATATGTCAATTATACCTCAATGAATCTGTAAGAAAGTAAAGAGGTGTAATTCATCATCTTGGGAGAATTAAAGAGAAAAGTCATTTCAATAGTTGCAGAAAGAGCATTTCACCAAATTTAACACCCATTTGTAATAAAAGGTCTCAGTAAACTTGGAATAGTAGGAAAGTTCCTGAATATGATAAAATGTATCAAAGAAAACCTACAGCCAATATCACATTTAATGGTGAAATATTAAGGCAAGAATGCCTCATCTTACTGCTTCTATACAACACTGAACTAGAATGTTCTAACCTGTATAATAGGAAAGAAAAAGAAAGGAAAGATATAAATATTGGAGAGGAACATGGTAAACTGTAATTATTCACAGATGACATGACTGGGAATGCTGAAAACTCTGAAATAAACCAAAGTCCGAGAAATAACAAGTGAATTTAGCAACAAGGGTCTATTACAAGGGGATCTAGTTCAACAGTTTTGAGGTTTTTAACTTCTTTTTGAGAACAAGGTTTGCAGAATGGGTAGCATTGAGATAGAATAGATTATTGCTCGGTATTAACTTCCTTTCCCTCAGTTCCATGAGAGAAATATACTTCCCTGCTGCTTTGATGTTATACCTGACCACATGACTTGTTTTGAATAATGAAATATTGGCAGACATGACTCAGCAGAAGCTTGAAATGTATATATGCAGGTAAAGACTTGTTACCTGGGGCTTCCACCATCACCATGAGAAAAGCATGCCCAGTTTGGGATACTAGTTCTAGACAGAAAATGAAAGACTTGCAGAAGAGTTGCCCCATCCAAGCTGTGACACTCAGATCCAACCTATAGCAGAAGATCCCCAGCCAACCCTCAAATGCATAAGCTAAATACATGCTTGTGCCACTAAAATTTTGTGGTTGGTTGTTATGAAGCAATAGCTAACTGATTTTCAGATTATCTGCTTGGCTAAATGTTATGGAGAATTTTAGTATTCTCCAGAAACTAATCAGATATTATCTCTATGTTCAGGCAAAGAGATAAATGTATACTGTGGAGTAAAGAATAAAACTGGGGGTAGGGGTATAGCTCAAGTAGTAGAGTGCATGCTCAGCATGCACAGGGTCCTGGGTTCAATCCCCAGTACTGCCTCTAAAAATAAATAAATAAATAAACCTAATAACCTCCTCCACAAACAAACAAACAAACAACAAAGAATTGAACTGAATCAATAGAATTTATGGTCAATAGATTTTCAACAAATGTGTCAAAAAAGTTCATTGATAAAAAAATAATCTTTTCAATAAATGGTGCTGGGTCAACTGGACAGTCACATGTAAGACAATTAAGGAGGACCCTTACCTCATACCATATACAAAAATTAACTTGAAATGGATCAATGACCTAAATATAAGAGCTTAAACTATAAAACTCTTAGAAGAAAATAGAGCTAAATCTTTTTAAGCCTAGATTTGGAAAAGAATAGCAGATATGACACCAAAAGCATAAGCAACAAAAGGAAGACATAGACAAATTGGTCTTTATCAAAATTTAAAACTTTTTTGTTTCAAAGGACACTATTAAGAAAGTGAAAACTCACAGAATGCGGGAAAATACTTGCAAATCATAAGGGACTTGTATCTCTAATATATAAAGAACTCTAATGACAACTATAAAGAGAAAATAACCCAATTTAAAAATGAGCAAAGATCTGAATAGACATTTCTCCAAGGAAGATATACAAATGGCCAATAAGGACATGAAAAGATACTCACAGCATCTAGTCATCAGGGAACTGCGAATCAAAAGCATAATGGGTACCACTTTACACAGAGAAGGATGCCTAGAATCAAAAGGTCAGATAACAACAAGAAAGTGGCAAAAATGTGGAAAAATAAGAACCCCGATATACTGGTAGTGAAATTGTAAAATGGTACAGCTGCTTTGGAAAACAATCTGATAGCTCCTCAAACAATTAAAAATAAAGATACCATGCAACCCAGAAATTTAACTCCTAGAGAAATGAAAATGTATATCCATAAAAACACTTGTACATGAATGCTTATAGCAGCATTATTCATAACAGCCAAAAGGTAGAAACAATCCAAATGTCCATCAATCGATGAATGGGTAATTGAAATGTAAAATATATAGACAATGGACTAATTTTTGGCCATAAAAGGGAATGAAATACTGAAAATGTTATGCTAAGTGAAAGAAGCCAGTCACGAAAGTCTTATGTGTTATATGATTCCATTCATATGAAAGTTCAGAATATGAAATTCTATAGAGACAGAAAGTAGATTAGTGCTTGCTTAGGGCTGGTGGTGGGAGGAATGAGGGAACAGGAAAGTGATAGCTAAAGGGCACAAGGTTTCTTTTTGAGGTGATAAAAATGTTCTAAAATTGACTGTGACAATCGATACTAAATATACTAAAAGCTACAGAATTGTACACCTTAATGGATGAATTATACAGTATGTGACTTATATCTCATTAAAGCTGTTTTAAAACATAATAAAATAGAAATTAGCCTTGTCATGATAAGAAAATTTTAACTTTTTCTAATCAACTAAGGCAATCTTTATGAAGAATTTGGGATTTCAGATGAGACTTGAAAAGCTGAAACCCGAGGACTTGATACATGAGAGGCTAGAAAGTGAGACTAATTTAATTGGCAGAGGAAGAATAGTGTTCTGGACATACCTCAAAGGCAAAGCCACTTTGAGCATTTGTGGCAATGAAGAAGGGAAAAGCTACAGAAAAAGCAATTATCTGGCCTTATCATAACACTAACCACACTATTATGTGATTGTCTCTTTATAATTCCATCCAAATTGTCTTCCAGAAGTTTATCATTTGTTTCAACAAAGATTAGGCTCTTGTTAATCAACAAAGTAGTAGGTCTTGCCACATTATTACTCCATTTCTATTCCTGTGCAGCTTAAGGAAAGGCATACGGACCAGGTAAAAGGATTGAACATAACACTTACTAATTTAAGTAATAGCAAATTGAGTGATTTTGATGTAGATAGTATCAAAATAGTCAAATGTTATAATTACTATTCAAAATCATGCATATAATTGTCATGTGCTGATGTCTGGTTCAGTATGGCAGATTGGGCACATGTGTTTGCCTCTCTCTGTTTTCAAGATTACACTTAAATTTTTTTTTTGTGTGTGTTTTTTTTTAACATTTTTTATTGATTTATAATCAAGATTACACTTAAATTTTGACAAAAAGTATATTGAAATAATAAATTCATGTCAGTGTTAGGTAGTTAGGTAAATGAGGGCACTGAGCAGATAGGTGGAGGAGAGGGAGGATGGTCCAGAAGATGGTGTTACGCCTGCCTCCAGCTTAAACAAACTTTACTTCTTCTAAATGAGTGCCAGCAAAAAAACTGCTTAAAACCCAATAGCCTCAACTGTGCTGTAGCAGAAAGGACTTAACGAGACATAACCATGTTCACTGTATTATAATTAACATCGCAGTTTAGCCCTTCCTCCATGGGTTTTTCTGTGTATACCATGGGTAAGGACATGCACAAAGGGGCCAAACATGACTAAGCATTCCAGAAACAAGAGCAGTCAATCAAGAGACCATCTCTAAGTGAGGGTATAGGAGAAAGGTGAGACAAAAATCACCACTTTTCCTCGGTTGGATCAGCCTATTTCCCATTCTTGGGGGGTGTATTTTTCCTTTCTTTTTAAATAAATCTTTTAAAATCTTTTGCTACACAATGCACCATCTCCTGACTGTAAACTTGTCTTTCAGGTATGACAAGAATGGAATACTACTCAGCCATAAAAAAGAATGAAATAATGCCATTTGCAGCAACATGGATAGACCTGGAGATCGTCATTCTAAGTGAAGTAATCTACAGAGAGAATGAAAAAATACCATATGATATCACTATATGTGAATCTAAAAAAAAAAAAAGACACAAATGAATTTATTTACAAAATAGAAACAGGTTCACAGACATAGAAAACAAACTTATGGTTACCATAGGGGAAAAGGGGTGAGGAGAAATTAAATTGGGAGTTTGGGATTTACAGATACTACTATATATAAAATAGATAAACAAAAAGGTCTTACTGTATACACAGGGGACTATACTCAATATCTTGTAATAGCCTATAATGAAAAAGAATATAAAAAGAAATATATATGTGTATAACTGAATCACTATGTTGTACTAATACAACAGAACCAGAAACTAATACAACATTGTAAATTAACTATACTTCAATTTTTAAAAATATGAATATAAAAGCCCAAGGGTAACAATAAAGTATCATAATATTGAAGCAGCAGTACCTGCCTCTGTGTTCAAGTAAAAGGTAGCTTCCATGACATTTATATATGTAAGAGAATTTCACTCAAGTAATTCATATTACAGCTATACTTCTCTGGTTTTGAAATTCTCTTGGGTTGTGTGTCTTAATAAAGTAACTTAAAAAAACCTATTTGCATCACTTGTTTCATGGATTA
This sequence comes from Camelus bactrianus, assembly GCF_048773025.1. Lineage (NCBI taxonomy): Eukaryota > Metazoa > Chordata > Mammalia > Artiodactyla > Camelidae > Camelus > Camelus bactrianus. The sequence continues at coordinate 14,997,189 of NC_133563.1, read as the reverse complement.
AGCAATATTTGATTATTTATAACCATTGAATTTCAGAGCTGCAAGAGTTTTTGGAGAACATTTAGGATTCCTCTCTATTCCCTTTTTACAAAGAAGTAAACTGAGGTCCAATAATGGTGCCACTTGAAGAATGAAACAAATAGGTCTTCTGACACCTAGTTTAGGTTCCTTGCTCCTCAAGGAAGAGTGAAGAAATTTCCTTCCTTCAGTGGACATATGCTTTGACTTTTTTTTTTTGTCATTTTAAAAGAAGAGTGATATTCAGTCAACATTTTAAAGATATAAGTAAACTAATTTTCTGTTACAGAAAAAAATACATGGGAGGATGTGTATAAATTATATGCCAATATTATATCATTTTATATAAGAGACTTGAGCCTATGTGGATTTTGGTGTGTGTGTGTGGGTGGTCCTGGTACCAAACCCTCAAGGATAATATTGGACAACTGTACACCAATTCTTTGTCTACTATGTAAAATACTGTCTAACCATGATAAATCAAGAAATGTTCAAGTATGTTAGAGTTTCAGTAGTAACCACTGGAAGCATTTAAAACAGAAATGTTTGAAAGTTAAAGGTTAAATTTCTGGGACATGCAACTGAGGATAAGAGTGGAAAGAAAGAAAGGACTTTTCCTTCCATATTTTTCTCTACTGTTTGAATTTGTTTTCATTGTAAGTCTTTACTTTCTTAATACAAAAATAATAACTAGTGTTTTGTCCCCTTGAACTCTGTACTTCCAGTGTCAGGCATACAGTTGTCATTCAAAATGGAAAAAAAATTGTTTTCTTAACCTAATTGTCTAGATAAAATGGGTAGGTTGTTCCTTTACACACTGAAATACAGTAGTGAACAAGACAGATTTGCTTTCATGGGAAGTCTTTGGTTTCTCAGAATTTACATTCTGGGTGGAGGAAATAATAAATCAACAGATAAATAATAATACCATTTCAAAAAGTTATCATTGTTATGAAGACAATAAAACAGTTTAATGTGGTAGAGTGATGAGTGCAGATGACCAGTTAAAGTTGGGGACGGGAAAACAGGAAAGATTTCTCTAAGGAGATGACATTCAACCAAAATTCTGAGAAAGAAGACCTGAGGCAGAACATTCCAGTTAAAGACAGAAGAGCAAAGACAGCATCCCTAAGAATAGAAAGTTGCTTAGGGACTATAAGTACTGAAAGATGACCAATATCCCTAGAGAAAAGAAAGGAAGAAGAGTAGGAGTGGAGTTGTTGTAATTACTAATTTTTAGTATAATTCTATGCTGGTGTGTCCCAGTTGTGATTTAACACAATTCTGGTGAGACAGATTATCTTGCTTGATAGAGAGCACAAGATGGAGTTTGGGGAGCATGCTAGTCTCCTTAGCAAGATGAATACTATGTTTCTTGGATACAGGGATTGAGGGCCCTGTCTTGTTCATTTACCACCATGTCTCTAGTACCTGGCTCTTATTAGGCATTCAATTAATGTTGATTAAATTAGGGGAAGTGGAAAATCATCTCTGAAGTGAGTGTTTTAATTTTATATCATAATTTTGGGGCTACACACTATATTTTACCGATTCAGGAACTTTTTACTCAGTTTCTTTTTTATGCCAGATACTGTGCGGAGCACTAGAGATATAAGAGTCTATTCTACTCACAGAGTTTATAATCTACCTAATTTATTAGAGCTTATAACATAAATGTAGCTCAAAAAAATTTGCACAATGACTATAGGTATCGTTAAACCAATTACTCATGGAGTATAAAAAGTTATACTGACATGAGAAAGGCACCTCAAAGAATTACAAAAATGAGCATCTCATAACCAGTGTAATACCTGTGTCCTATTTCAAAATTAAAATTTGGCCATTATTTAATCATTTCCCACAGTACTGCATACTCAACAGTTCTCACTGCTATGCTCACAAAACAATATTCATTTCCAACTGTAGTTGGCTGACAGCTGTCTGAAAAGCTAGAACAGATTTTTTTTCTTAATCAAAGTCAATGCAGAATGTGATGATTTCATTTTAAAATAAATTTGGATACCCATAGTTTTTTTTTTTTCTTCAATTTGAGTGCAGCTGGTCTGACCACCCTTATGGAGTGATTCTGAAATTTAATTTCAAAACTTTAATTCTTTCTAACTTTAATTCTTGCCTATTTATAAAGCCAAAGGAGGAAAAACAAATTTTGTATTCACTGAAAATTAGCTAAGTCTTCAAAGAGGTCATGTATATGAACATCTCAAGATGGTGATGTAAGTAGGATGAGAAGAAAGAAATGCTGAAATCTCAGACAATAGACATTTGTGCCCATGATGTTTTTCTGTTTAAAATATATCTTTAAAGGCCATAATCAATGGAAGATTATACATCCAACAAATTTAGACAGTTTTTATACATATATGGCAAAGTGGTAAGGGGAACATTTGCAATATGGATTTAAAAAAACCATAAAAATAGAAATGTCATTTGATCGAGAAATTCTTTTAGAGCTATCCTAAATGCTTCCCAAAGTTATCCATTAAAGAAGCTCTGATGATGCAAGTAAACGTGATTTCCTCCCATTCCCACACAGCCTTCCACTTACCCTCTCCTGGTAGCATCCCTACTGTCAAAGTGGCCTGATGATAGCTTGAATTGTCCTCGAAATTCCAGTTTTATACTTAAAATATATGCATACTTTACATTCTACTCCACTACAAAGTTATGTATGTCAAACATAAAAACAGCAAGTTTATTCTATAACTTCCTGTAAACTTAAGGACACTTGGGAAAAATGTAGCTTCCCTTTGATTAGAACCAGAGTAAGAATATAATTAGGCAAGTGCACAAAGATATGCCAACAAGGATAGAAATGGCAGTGCTCTTATAATCAAGCTAAGTCCTAAAGAATGCAGATCTGCCAAAATGGGAGATTGGTCCCACAAATTGTCAATTGTGGATTACTACACTTCTATTAAAAACTTCAGTGAGAATGTGTGTTAATTAGCAAAAATAGGTAGATGGTCATGACACAGTCCCTAGATTAAAAAATAAAAATAAAACAATTTAGAGAGCTGATGCCATTTAAAAAACATATATGCCTGTGTGTGTTTGTCTGTATATCTCCCCAATTTAGAATATATATTTATCCCTATTAGAGTATTTCAGTAGAACCCATATCAAGAGAACTAGAGGAAAAACATTTTAAAGCAATATATTTAAATATGTTAGAGGACAAACTTAAGTTTAGCAAACTAAGAACTGCTTATCTGTACACTGATGTATTTTCAAAGTATGCATTAATAGTTTGTGTGATTTTTATTGGGACACTTTGCATACATGATTACAAGGATATATGTATATATACAAAATGTTATCAATAGCTATTTTTGTAGTGTGCTATAATGGGTACATTTCACTTATTATATCCTTTTTGCATGTCCATTTTCTAATTATTTCTAAAAAGGATATTTTGAACTAGTTTTCTCACTATTGGAAAAGGCAGGTACAAATATGAGAAGGGATAAAACTAGAATGTGTGTATATGCATGCATGCACACATATATCCACATTTTCTCTCAATCTGTATATATATTAAAAATCATGAGTTCACAATGATACTTCCAGTTCCAATCTAATACCACAAGGTTCATTCATTCATACACACACACACACACACACACACATCCACAGCTAGCTCTGTCCACTGTGAGAGCTGGGACAGTGATATCCGATAGTATATTGAGTACTCCCAGCGCCCAAAGCTTGGTGTCTAAATACTGTTGTCCACTGAAAAGATCCAGGATCCTTGGGAAAATGGCTAATTTCAGCAGTGGGTCAGGAAACCACAAGAGGAGACTTAGCTCCAGAAAGCAAGTGTTCAAATAATGAAGAGATCTTGTCAAAGACTCAAATCTGCTTTGAAGGGGCTCCCATAGCCAAATTGTAGACCAGGGCAATCTGAGGATCTAAATAGAAATATTTTTAATTCATTGAATAAAGCAGAAAACTGAGAGTCAGTAGAGACACAAATCAGTAAATGAATCTATTGATATATTGATGAGGAATGGGATATTTATGTACTTTGAAAGTATCTCCCATAAAATATTTGTTAATTTCAAGGAGAAAAGACTAACTTCAGAGTTAAGAAGCCTGGCAGATATCATCTTAATCAAGTGATCAAAGTATCATTAGTAATGAGACAAATTGACATCTGATAAGGGGCAAATGGGAAGAACACAGTATTGCTTCTGTAATATTCCTGCCAAAGGTATATAACCTGAATCTAATCATGGGGAAACATTAGACAAACTAAGCTGAGAAGCATTCTATAAACTAACTAGCCTAGTGGGGTAGGGATACAGCTCAGTGATAGAGCACATGATTAGCATGCATAAAGTCCTGGGTTCAATCCTCATCACCTCCATTAAAAACAAACAAACAAACAACAACAAAAACTGCCTATAATCTTCAAAAAGCTTAAAGTCATGAAATTTAAGGAACTACTAAGGACTTGCTCCAAACTCAAGAAGTCTAAATTATCGGAGTTAGTAGGATTCTGACTCTGATCATTCAACTATGAGGACATTATTGGGACAACTGGTGAAACTTGATTGAGTTTTGAAGATTAGCTGGTAGTATTATATCAATATTAATTTCCTGTTTCTGGTGATTATATTGTGGCTACATAGGATAATACCTTATTTGTAGAAAATACATACTGACTATATTTGAGGTAAGAAAGCAACAGGTCACCAAATTACACTCAAATAGTTCTAGAAACTATTGTTTTCCTATACTTACAACTTTTCTATAACTTTAAAGCATTTCAAAATTTTAAAAAATTATTGAAAAAAGAAAATGTAATTCAGGTCATACAATTCCTTTGCTTATAAATCTCTTAATACCTCCCATCGCCCTCAGAATATAGCTGTTGTATAATCAGAGTATTGGCCACATTCCAGTCTTTCTTTCATTTCTTGGAATGCACAACGTTCCTTCTTGCTGCAAAGTCTTAGCACTTGCAGTTCCTTCTCCTGAGACACGACTCCTCCGCTCATTGTAAAGCCTCAGAGTCTTGGCTTAAATGCACTTGTCCAGTCTAGGTAGGGTTCCCCTGTTGCCTGCCCACATGGACTCTATGTTCATCCTTTGCAGGACTTGTCATGATTAGAATTAGCTGTTTGCTCAGAATATGACTATTCCTTTTATAAGCTATATGAGTTCTTACCTGTCTTATTTACAGCCTTTCCTGGATACTGCAGAGCCCACCAAATAGAGAAATATTAAATATGTTAAACTTCAAGGCATTCTTTTGGAATAGGCATTTCTCCGCATTTTAACTATGAGGATACTGAAGCTCAGAAACATTAAGTATCCAAAGTCATATAGTGTAAGTGAAAAATCACAATTAAAACCCAGGTATTTTCGGCTCTAAAACCCATGCTCTTTAACTATTATTTCACACAGTTGAGTCAAGTTTATAAGGTACCCAGGAGGAAAGGGTATCCAAAGTCACAGGTCCTTGTCCAGTAGCAAATCCTGAGTGACATTCCCCTTGCTCTCCTGGTTCCCTTCTCTCACACTTTAACATTTCAAAAAAGTCCCAGACAATGGAACCTTAGATTCTATGCTCTGTTCTCCTCTCAAGGACTTCAGCTATGGATGGTCTCTCTCTAAGAGAGATTTTTTTCTGAGGTAGTATTATTGTTCTATGCCTATAAAATCAGCAAGACTGTGTTCTTTGGCATAACATAAGAATTAAAGAAGTCTGATTGACTACCTGGCAAACCCGAACAGTTTATAACTGCTTGTTAACATTTTGTAACAGAGTGAGAGTGATACATATAAAGTCAAAATGCAGTTGGCTGGTAAAATAGAAAAACTTATCAGGGAAAAATGAAAGGTAATTGTGAATATGATTAAAGATACTGTACCCTCTCTGAGCCAAGAAATAAGATATTTTCAAAACTAAGCCTAGTGTATGTGGGGCTAAACCCATCCAGAGTGGGGGGTACTTTTCAAATTTGCACAAAGGCACTATATGGGCTTGAAGTAGCCCTTTATCTACATCTTGAAGGGATTAAACAACTTGCCCAAGATCCACTCAGAAATTAACTATATCTCTCTAATCAAATTTCTTTCAATTAAATTTGCATTCCACTAGAATACACTAAAACAGGCTTTGAGGCATTGTTAACACAGATACCTAGAATATTCTCAGAATACTTTGCAAGCATAAGTTTATTGATTTCTATCCTCACTTTTAGGACTTTTTCTAGTTTTATTCAGGCTTTTTCTTTATTGGACAGCCAACAGATTTTGCTAATCACAAGTTAATACAGATCCTCAATAAAGCAGAAGGCTTTACAAACCTTGGAGCTACCTTAACCTATATAAATATGTGAGTATCAATTTCAGAAGTAGATAGAAAGAAAATCAAACACTATCATAATTTTATTAAATGTGGTGTTTCTGAATGATTTACTTGACTTGTAAAATTTGTTCTCATATATTTTATCAGATGTTTATATCCTTGAACTTCAGTAATCCCTGAGCGTATATTTTTACTTTGAAATTTATAAATCTCTGAAGCCCCCCAAAGAGTGAAGAATTGAATAGAAATGTCTATGAAACTTTGCAGTGTGACATTTGTACTCCCCCTTTATATTAAATGGAATCCTCAAAAAGTTGGAAGGTAAGGCATCACTGCCTCTAAGGAACCTCCACCCTCCTTCAGTCTGAGTGTGATGCCTCCTTCCATTCTCTGGGAGTTCTTCTTTGAGGGGCCACATCACACCGCTGCCTTTGATCATTTGTTTACTTTTCTGTCATCCCCAACAAATAACTCCAGAAAAATATAGAGCTTGTCTTTTTCGATTTTGTATTCACAACATCTAGCACACAGTGGGTAGGCATTAAATGTTTGCTAAATAGTTATCTGAGTGAGGTTTGTTCTTATAGACCTAAATTCATAAATGAGTGAACTTGAAATTTCCTTATCTAGAAATCTAGCGAACATATCAGACAGTCGGACAGACAAAAATTCAGAAGACACACAGATCCACAGACAGAGACTGGTTGAGACAGCTCTTAACCTGCTTTGTTTGATTCCTTGAGGTGAATCTGTCCATCACAATGCTATGGAAAGGGAAATGGGGAAGAGATGAAAGCACAAACTGAATGTGATGTAAAATGAAGGGGCAGTGTACAGACAAATACATACAGGAGAGTGATAAAAAAAAAATCTATAACCATGTCTCCAGTCTAGTAAACTCAAAAGGAGTTACCATGAACTAAGAGTAAAGCACAGGTTTCAGACTCAGTTCTCTTTCATTCCCTGTTGTTACTCTCTTCTCTTCCAAGATAAAGAAGGACAAGTTGACCATCCCATGCATCAAACTCCCCATTGATAAAACAATTGAAGGACTATAAAGCAAACTGACAAACTGACTTCCCTGGGGCGAAACTGTTTGCTGATTCATTCTTTACTGAGAATAACTTTAACCCAGAGGCTGTGCTCCAGGGAGGAGATAACAAGCTGATAATCTATGAAGAATGGACAGACCCTGAGGATTCATTGAGGTTAAGAGGAATGTAGCACCTTGTAAAACGCCCTGATTATTTCCACTTTTTCTGTGCTATCCAGTTTTTCTACAAAATCTCAAGACCCCAACCCCAAGATGGGCTCACAGTCCTTAAGTCACTAGCATGCTGTGACTCCCTTTGCTGGGCAAAGCAATAAAGCTGCTCTTTTCTTTGCTCCCAAAATTCTGCCTCTGATTTTGAATTCACTTTTTGGGGTGCAGCGGCTGATTTTTCAGTAACACAATGAGATTTAACCAAAGCCCTTTTCTAACTCTAACCTTCCACGAACTGTAAGAATTTTCACAGCTGTTAAGTCAGTCTTTCACTCTTTGTCAATATTCCAGAAGGGGGCAGCATCTATTCATAATAGGGAACACAAGAAGTTTTTACTTGAGCTAGTTTTCAAATTAGTAAAGGTCGAAAAGTTGGATAAAAGGAAAACTTAAAGCTCTTTCTTGAATTTAGTGTGAATACCTAAGGATGTCAAAAGTAGGAAAGTGGGTGGAAGCCTGCTGTGTGGGCATTCAGTGAGGAACAAGTCAAATAGTTCTACGAGGAAGAAAGAAGAGATCATCCCTCTGGTTCATCATTGAATCCCTGATGCTGACTACAGTTTCTGGCACATAGTAATTGCTTACTAAATGAACGACTGAAAAAGAATGGGGATGGAATGGGTTTGCCCCCAGGGCAAGTCTCAGGCGTAAGTGTGAAGAAGGCAAATCTTTGGAGATTCTCTCCTTATACCCCATTCTAGGGCTCATACCTCTTTCCATGACCCTAATAGTTCTGCACCCGTGCAGCACTACTTACCTCTGTACCCCGCTTCTTTACAATTACTGATTTACTCACCCATTTACTTAACAAATATAATGAACATGTGATATATACCAGATTTTGCTCTGACACCTGCCCTGACAAAAATACATGCTAATTAACTTTATGCCTTAATATATAATAGTTCCTAAGGGTAACTATATTAGGGGGCAAGGTTAGGGCTGGGATTAATCTGATTTTAATATGTGCAGGGAGACAGACTTTATATCACAAACAAGGGAGTCTATAATAAAGGACATATCAAGCAGAGAAGGTGACAGTTTGGGGCAAGAAGGACATGTTCAGCTCCTCAGGAATCCCACCACTTATGTACTCCCTGAGAGTAGCATTGATTGCTTTGTTCCAAAGTTGAGCAAATGGGAAGGGCAAAGGAGCCTTAAAGGACATTTATTCTACCTGCTTCTTTTTTCATATGAGAAAGAAAAGCTTAAAGAGGTTATTTTCCCAAGGCACTGCTGACTAGTTGCAGCTCAAGGTCTAGAAGCAATTCTCCATGGTCCCTATTTAGTGCTCTCTCAAGGGGTTTACTACTCTTTTTTAAAAAAAACTTATCCTCACCCACTCAATGTCCATTGCAGTTTTTTTTTAAACAGACTTTATTTGGGGGGACAGTTTTAGGTTCACAAAAAAATTGAACTTAGAATTTCTTTCATGGATCATGTCTTTGATGTTGTATCTAAAAAGTTGTGGCTAAAACTAAGATCTCTATTTTCTCCTATGTTATCTTCAAGGATTTTTATAGTTTTTCATTTTACATTTAAGTCTATTATCCATTTTGAGTTAATTTTTTGTGAAGGGTATAAATTCTATGTCTACATTCATTTTTTTTCTTGCATGTGGGTGCCCAGTTTTAGTACCATTTGTTGAAAAGACAATCTTTACTCCATTACATTGCCTTTGCTCCTTTGTCAAAGATCAGTCATCTATATTTGTGTGGGTCTATTTCTGGGCTCTCTATTCTATTCCATTGACCTGTCTATTCCTTCACCAATGACACACTATTTTGATTCGTGTAGATTTATAGCAAGTCTTGAAGTTGGGTAGTGTCATTCCCCCAACTTTGTTTTCCTCCATCAATATTATGTTCTGGGTTTATTGTTTTCCCATATATACTCTAGAGTCAGTTTGCCTGCAAAATAACTTTTTGGGGTTTTGATTGGGATTACATTGACTCTATAGATCAAGTTAGGAAGAACCGACATCTTGATGACACCGAGTCTTTCTAAACATGAACATGGAGTAACTCTCCATTTATTTGATTTCTCTCATGAGAGTTTTGTAGTTTTCCTCTAAAAATCCTTACACATTTTGTTAGATTTATACCTAAATATTTCATTGTGGTGATAATATAAATGGTATTGTGTTTTTAATTTAAAATTCTACTTGTTCATTGCTGGTGTATAGGAAAGCAATTGACTTTTGTAGATTAACTTTGTATCCTATAATCTTGCTAAAATTGCTTATTAGTTCTAGAAGTTTTTTGGTCAATTCTTTTGCATTTGCACATGAACAATGAAAAACAACAAAGACATTTTTATCTCTTTCTTCCCAATCTATATGCCTTTATCTCCTTTTTTGTCTTAATGCATTAGCTAGGACTTCTAGCACAATATTAAAAGGAAATGGTAAGAGGAGACATTCTTGACTTTTTCCTAATATTAGTTGGAAATCTTTAAGTTTCTCCCATTAAATATAAAGTTTGCTATAGGTAGATATGCCTTATCAAATTGAGGACGTCCCCCTCTATTCCTAGTTCACTGAGAGATTTTTCTTTTTTCTTTTTTTTTTTTTTTTTTTACTATGAATGAGTGTTGAGCTTTTTCAAATGTTTTTTCTACATTATTATGGTCATTTGATTTTTCTTCTTTAGCCTATTGATGGAATGAATTTTATTAATTTTCAAATGTTGAACTAGCCTTATATGCATGGAATAAATCCCACTTGGTCAGGGTGTATAATTCTTTTTATACATTATTGGATTCAGTTTGCTAGTTTGTTTTTAGAAAGATTACTAGGCTCTCCAATGCATTTATTTCTTCTTTCTTCAGATTCGGAATAATAATCCTTGTCCCAGATATTCCTCTAAAAGCTCTTTGCTGCCAATCGGCAGAAATGGTGAAAATCCGTTGGTTCAACAGCTAAGCTTGCTTTTGAATCCAGCTCTGCCACTCCTCAACTACATAGACCTGGGCCAGACATTCACCATCCTCAGGACTTCACTCACTTATTTACCATGGAAACAATAAGGACACCCAAAAATGGCATTTAAAAGCAGCTTCTCAAAATTTTAATGAGATCACTAATTTTTAATTCTAGTTCAGATGATTAAATGCACAATGTATGTGAAAGCACTTTTTTCCCTCTCTTTTTTGCTATCCTGAGATTGTACTTCCCAATAAAGCATCATCAGTCAAGCCTTGCCATGCATTCTGTTTTCTAAAGAACCTGAGCCATGGTGTTCATTTAAAGTACCACTGTTATTAGGAACATCATCACAGCATTTTTCTTTCCATTTATTTCCTGTTTTAGTTTGTTGACTACTCATCAAGGCTATCCCTATAGAACAATTATATTCAGGTGAAATCAGGGTAAAATGGACACCAGGTGCAACTCAAAGAAAGAAAATACACCCCAAAAGATCAATGAGAAGAATAAAGATTTGTCTGTAAGGCTGGACTAGGTGCCCCTTCTGTTTCAGAAACTCCTCTGCTTTAGCAACCATCTGACTGGCATGAACATGCCTCACTGAGTTGCCCATTAGAAGCCTCCTTTAAAGGACTGCCCAGTCACATGATCCTTTGAGGTGGGTGCCTGGCCATAAACACACACACATACACACCCATGTACATACTACGTGGGTCTAGAGCAGTTTTCAATTTCACATTTCCTGAAGTCTAAGGCCATGGTTCCCTGATTTTCCTCTTTTGCAGGTCTTTTCATAAAGTAAAGAGCTCTTTGCCACAAAAATATAGGAATTACATAATCTCAGAGTAAATTGATTTTCTTTAAATTAAATAAATTTATCCCTAAGAAAAAGTCCTTATATTATTCTTATTTTTCTCATTCTACCTCATACGGGTGAAATTTTGTCACAGACCTGTGTTTGGAAACCACTGGCAGAGGGGCAACTCAGTTACTGAGCTAAATAGAGAACTGGGAAAGGATGACTCACCTCACCAAGGTGAGGAATGTTCTAGTACAGAAAAGCATCAGGCAATACCCAATCCAAAAATGACCATTTAGGATCAACCTCAGTATTTTAAGTGGTTAAGACCACTGTGCGTTTAATGCACATACAGCAAAGCAGATGGGAGAGTGCTGGTCAAGGCGCTCTGACCTTCTCTTTCCTTTGTAGAGATCATCCCTATAACCAAAATCAAAGGCCCAACTTTTCATTACTTTTATAGTGATTAGTTCAATATAATTTTTCTCCAGATATATCTGAGGTATTATGGCCAATGCCATAGAACACTGAATAAGATTAACACTCATAAAGTATGTTTGTTTGTTTTGAGAACATGACCCTCCTCAGTGACTCTGTGACTTCGGCAGAGTGTGAAGTTCCGGTGTTCTAGGTATCATTCAGGGCAGGACCAAAGTTCCTGCCCTTAAAGTCCTAACTTTCCAAGTTTATATTACACACAGCACAGTAATATTAAAGACACAGGGCATGGGGTTGATTTTGTGTTTAGTTTTGATGTCTGGTTTAATTTACTAATAGAAGAAAAGCAAGGAAAGAACGAGGATGGGAGGGAGTGAGGGAAAATGGAAAGTGATAATGGCTGTTCCCAGAAAGAAGGACAATGGCTGGTGGCAGATTTATGGGAAGTGAGAGTCCTGATCCTGCTTTGTCTGGGAACTCTTCCTGCTGGAGGGTGATTTGTTAACTGCTGTGTGGTCAGCATTTCCAGGGAGTCAATTTTGGACTCAATTAGATTCCTCACATTTAGCATCACCAAAGCCAAGCCAAGCCAAGGTTGTTTTCCAGGAATAGGGTTTTATAGGATGAGGCTACTTCATGCATTGTGTGGTAATTGGTGAATATTTCACTTTATATTTAAGAACAGTGTCAGGACAGAAAAAAAGTAGTAATATTACCAAAGCTTGGAAACCAGTAATTTGTACAAAGAAAAAATTTTCTTTTCAGCATAGATATGGCCCCACATGACAGTGAGTATGAAATGGTTAAATACTCAAACCTCTGAACCCCTAAAGTCATGAAGGACTTTCACTGATGCTTCAGAGTAAACATCATGACAGCAATGGTTCTATTTAGTAAACTACTTTTCAGTTATAAAGTAGCAATAATAGCAACAATAGCAATAGCAGCTAGCATGCACTGAACTCTTTCCACATGCCAGCCACTGTCCCAAACATGATGTCACATTCAATATTGCTTTTAGCCTTCAAAGTATTCCAGAAAGTTAGTTGATATAATTATGTCCGTTCTACAGATGAAGAAACTATGTCTCAGAAAGTCCAAGTAATTTATTCAAAGTTAGTTTGACGGTAAATGTGGAGCCAGGGTTTGAGCTTAAGCAATCCAGCTGCAGAGCCCGTGCCTTAAGACTTTTATGTATTTCCTTCCATTTTAATAGTTACTTTTCTCACCATAAAGTCACTCTGAATTTTAAAGTCAGATAGATATAGATTTAAATTCTGATGTGTGACCCTAGAAAAGTCACTGAATTTCTTGGCGTCTTAGTTTTTTAAATTTGTGAAAAAGAGATAATCACATTATTCCATAAGATTACTGTGAAAGTGACAGGTAGTACATTGTAGCCATCTAATACATGGGAAGTATTGCCAGCAGAGATGGGACACAGATCATTAAGATTAAAAAGGGAAAATAAATATACAAGAGGCACAGAGCCCGAGCACTTGACAGATCTCCAGGGTAAGGATAACTGGTAGTAGATCCTCTTCGGAAAGACTGAAGGAAGTAATTTCCCTTTAAGCAACTCAGCTGGTAAAGTAAACTTTCAGTATATTCCCAAAACAAGAAGAGATTTCAGGTAATAACATTAAAAAATAAAACAAAGCAAATAAACAACCCCCCCCCCCCAAAAAAAACAAGAAAGAGGATCAACAGACTCTGGAGAGAGAGAGAGAAAGCAAAATCCAAATCATTACAAAAGATTACGCTCTGAGCCTTACCAGATTAATCCACATAGTAAAGGAGGAATTGATGTTTGTATCAAAACCCATCAGTCTGTAGTATATAACAAAATACCCACAAAAGTAGCTTAAGTTAAACCCCACATTAAACCAGACATAGTTCTTATCCTCTCTTGTGAAGGAGTCATCTCTGTGACTCTATTGTCTGCTAAAGTATCACTCTAGCAGAACCCTGGACAGAGTGGACATGTAGAGGCAATTGCAATCAAGAAGCTGATATGTAGTGTGGGAAAACAATTAGACCACAGACCTTAGAGAAGATCACGTCGGCCAGGTCACCAGTCTTCTTCCGCTCTGCATTCTCTAAGTAATGTAATTTCCCCGTCCAGTCGAGGTTCACAGCCTTTCCATTGTGGAAACATCAAAGATCTAAGATGAAAAGGAAAAAAAATTAGGAGAGAGAGGGGAAATGATAGCACAAATAGCAAAAGAACAGTCTAAAGAATTCTGCTACCCGCAGAATTCTCCATGAGCATTTTGCTACCATGTTGGAGTCTTCCATTCTGTAGGTCCCTATCTTCACAGTGCACTGCAACAAAAAGGTAAAATTAAAAAAAAAAAACACCTGTTTTTTGCTAGTTTGCTTTGTGTACATAAATTTTTCAGACAAAAGCTTCAATTTAAAAAAAATTTAGTCATTTAAACTTGCAGTTGTAAGATTTACTTAATTCCTGTCTACCAAAAGAAAATCAACAATCTTTGGAGAGACCTTTCAAAAAGGCCTGTTATTCTGTCTTTCAGAAAATGTTACTCTGTCTTTTAGAAAATTACTATGAGGACAGCTATTAGAACACAAAAAAAATTATTATAATTGTTTTATTTCTCATTTTATCCTACACCATTTATTCTGCTGTTATTACTTGAATACCTAGGCATTCAATGGTATTTGTTAAATAATAGGAAGAATTTGCTATGATTTCAGAATTTACCTTTTCATCATAAGTGAGATCAAGGACTTGGAGATCAAACGGACCTGACTAACTCACCATCTGTGTCCTTAAGCAAGTTTTTGTAACTTCTCTAAGCCTCAAAATTTTTATTTAAAAAACTTCAATATATAATTACCTCTTCCATTGGGTGGTCATTTAGATTAATAAGATAATTAAAATAAAACTCTTAGGTCAGAACCATGCTCATGGTTCTAAAGTGCTAAAAAAAATTAGCTATTAACAATTTTATGCCTCATCTTTGGCAAATCATGTACACAATTCTTTAATCTGCCTTTTGGCCAGATAAGGTATGTATTAAGCCCTTTTGTGATAGTATCAAGTATTTCATTATTGCAAAATGGCATACTTTTTGGTGGAGATTCGTGAATCTCATCAACAGATGAACAAGATATGTCTGAAAGTTTGACTTGTTCATGACTTCATGGTAGCTCATTGATAGCAAGAGATCAAAGTGGATTCAATAGCAGAGGCCAAAGCACAAAGACCAGGAGGGAGAGAACAATACACTAAGAGAAAAAAGGGAAGGCCTCACTTTCTGATGTTGAGCCTCTGATGTTTGACAGTCACCACTGAAAAAGCTGGGTCATCCATAACGACAGTCATAGGGGAAGAAAAGGATGACTTTCCCCTTTTTTTGGTGGGGGTGGGAGCAAGGAGGAAAATGGAAAGGGGAGAAAGAAGCAGAAAACTTCATCGTTCATGAAAGGAAGATCAAGGTGGGCCTTTGGAGGACAGTGTAGTACAGTGGACAGAGCATGGGCTTTATAGTGGAATAGATCTAAGTCTGGTTTTCTAAACGGGTTATTTGTTACCTAGGCTAAGCACCAGTTGCTCTTTAATAATGTGTGTCTCTCACACATCATCTTTGTAATGGTAATAAAAACTGTAATTATATCATAGGGATGTTGTGAAGATATAATGAAACAACAGTGCTGGCTGAGCACTCAATCCATTTTCTGGTCTATATGAGGTACTAAGAAAATAGTTCTGACATACTCTGCAGGCAATGAAAGTACAGAAGTGCTTGCTGAAGTATTGTTTCTTGCATTTCTTTACTCATTTCCTCCATAAGCATTCTTGGTAATTGTGGGAGATTTGTATTGTGTCATTTTAGCTAAGCTGGGACTACATTTCCCAGAATCCACCTTCCCTCATGTGATCAATTCAAGCCTAGACAAGGAAGGCAGAAACGAAGCCCCACCTATCTTCTGGTACTGAGAAAGTTGGTGCAGCACAAGGCACTGTTGCAGCTCCTGCCTGGTGGCTGTGACCCCCTGGCTTCTTCAGATCCTACTGTATCTCCTGCTCTCAGTTCTCCAACTCCTGGCCCAGAAGCGTCTTTAGCAACATGACACCAGCTTCTCCTGAAGAAAACCCTCATCATCAAAGTTTGAAACTTGGAGTTGATAAGGAACCCATAGAGGTTCCAGTTCATTCTTGATGGTTCTAGCTCAGACTCATAGGTTCCAGCTTGGCCTTGTTTCCCCTATTCCACACCATCCTCCCTTCCCAACCAATACCTGTGGACATCAGGTTCCAGCATTAGACTCAAACACTAAACTTCACATACATTATTTCTCTTGCTTCCATGACTGTGTAAGGTCAAAACTTTATGATAAATGCTTATTTAAAACTTTTTCTATTTTATTTACATTTATAGATATATTTATATATTTATCCTGGTTATGTTACTTCTCCGATAATCTGATAAGAACCTTAACTAATATAGTGGGCTCTCTGTGTTCCAGGATCTGTTACAGACTTAAAAAACAGATAAATAAGGTATAGACCCTACAGTCATAAAATATCACAATTCTTAAAGGAAAGTTCAGCCTTCACTCATCATATAAGAAATTGTCATGCTTCTGTGAATTTACCTAATCTGGACAGATCATATAGATGAAATTATATAATATGTGACCTATTTATCTAGTCTTTTTTTCACTCAGCATGTTTACTAGGTTCATACACATTCCTGGATGTATTGGTATTTCGTACATTTATGGCTGAATAATATTCAATTGTCTGGATATATCACATTTTGTTTATTAATTTATCTGCAGATGGATCTTTGGGTTGTTTTCGCTTTTTGGAACTATATAGTTCCAAACTAGATAGTGATAGTGATAGTTACACCACATTGTGAACATACTAAATGCCACTGAATTATACACTTCACAATTGTTGATTTTATATTATATTAATTTCACTTCAATGAAAAATTTTAAGGCCATGAAGTTATAAGGTTGATTTCCTTTAGTTAAAAATTTTATTTACATGTATCTATAATTGTTCAGAGTGAAACTGAAGAGATTCCATTGGAGTTTATGGGTGCCAAACCAGTAAAATTATGTTCATTAAACTAGATATTTTCAGTGATAAGATCAGATGTTTTCCACATTTGACTCCAATCTGCTTCGTATATTATTCTTTGCTCTGCTATTTTGCTACAAACCTTCCATTGATTGGCTTTTTGACATGCACATAAAATCAATTAGCATTCAGCCTGTGAGAATAATTCTCTTAATAGATTGCTGCTTTCACCATTTAGCCAACAGAAAAACATTTCTTTCCACACCATCCTGTACTTATTTAGGAAGGCATTTGGTAATGCCTATATCAGCTTGCACATGCCAGCAATTAGATGTCAATAGAATTCCGATGTTCAATCCTTTGTATACAGAAACATATTAACCAAAATTTCCAGTCCTCTCACAATTTTATGAACTCATCAGTTTTTGTCCTTTTACCAGGGGGTGCCTTTAGAGACATCAGATGAAGACTCACATCTATCTCCAAACTTCCCCCAAAAGGGGACAGTATGAAAGTAGATTTCAAGACTGAGAATATGCCAGTTCTCTTTCCCTCATGTTTCAGGAGGTACAATAAAAAGCCAGTATTTTCCTTCAACTGCTAACTCAGCTTTCTTTTTTGGTTGTTTTTCTTTCTTACTCTAAAGATCTAATATCAGTATCATTGTCTTACAGAAATTTCTGACTCCATCTCCCTCCACTATCCCTCTCTTGCAATATACTCCACTGGTTTACATTTAGCTCCTAGAACACATAAAAAACTCATCTCCATCTCAAGACTTCTACAGTTGTTGCTGCTTCTGCTTGAAAATTCTTTCTCAACAATGTCATTCTTTCATCATTCAAGTCTCAAGTCATTTGGTACCTTCTCACAATGGGCTCCCCTAGCTAGAGCAGCCCTTTCAGACACACTCTACCACAATATCCTGTTTATTTTTTATTTTCTGTATCCCCTCACCAGATCATATGATCTTGACTCTGCCTGTTGAGTTCATAGCCATTTTCCCTGAGTTTTGAACAACACTGGAGTAGATAGGAGATATATAATTAATATCTTGTCTGACTGGCTAATAAACTAACAGGCACTAATCATACTAATAGATGTAAAACTGCAGCATGATTCATAGTGGTACCATTCCTTGTAACAGAGGATGCTGGAAAAGACCTGGTGTGCATGTATATATGTGTGTGTGTGTGTGTGTGTGTGTGTGTGTTGGTTAGGGGTTTTCTGAGGTGGGGGAAGGAGCAGGTTATTAGTTCAGTTTTGATATGAAAATATCAAATTTTGAAGTATTGATATCCCAAGAAGTGATACCAAGTAGGTAATTTCGTAGATTAGACTGAATTTAAAAATTAGAGGTATAGTATAGAGATAAATTCATGAGACATCGCTTCTCAGTGCTTATGAAATGGGGGCATGGATAAGATCATCCAGGAATAGGACAAATAACAGGGGAGACAGAGGAATGCAAGTAAGAATGGATAACAATGGAAAGGAAACAGAACAGGAGTGGTCAATGAGGAAGGAGGATAACCATGCAAGTGTGGCACCCTGAAGAAGAGAGCTGTGGTGGGCTGAGAATGTCCTTCAAAAATCCGTTATGTTGAAGTCCTAAATCCCCAGTGCAATGGTATTTGGAGGTGGGGCCTTTGGGAGGTAATCAGGTTTAGATGAAGTCACGAGGGTGGAGCCCCTGATGGGATTAGGTAAGAAGAGAAAGAGATACAAGAGCTTTCTCTCTCTCTCCCCTGTGTCTGAACAAAGAGGTCATGTGAACACACAGCAAGACAGTGGCCCTCTAAAAGAAAGAAAGAGGGTTTTCACCAGGAACTCAAACTGCCAGCACCTTGATCTTGGACTTTCAGCCTCCAGAACTGTGAGAAAATACATTTCTGTCATTTAGACCAATTTGTCTATGATATTTTGCTGTAAAGCCCAAGTTGACTAAGATAAGACTGTTTCAAGAAGGAGAGAATTGTACAATGTGTAAGATGCTGCTGAGCCTGAGGTAAGATGAAGACTGAAAAGTATCCACTGAATTTTTCATGTGGAAGTATGGAATATACATATATATATATATATATATGTATTATACCCTAAAACCATTTGATAATATGGTTTTACTAGAACTTTAGAACACTGTGAATTTATGTCCTATTTATATTTCACCCTAACCTTGAGGTTTATTGGAGACTCTTACTTCCTAACTAGCTTATGCCTCTTTTGTTCCCTATTTATTAGGTTTCCTACAGGAACCATTTTACGTGTTTCTTCATGTAAGATTCTTTACATGACTCTCTCTCAGAAGACAGCATTTCTTCACTGGTCAAGATTTCAGTGAACTTGAATGGTTCAAAATATCTATGGATCACTTCTCCAGTTTGTACCACTTATCAGTTCAGACCTGTTATAATCATTGTAAACTCCGGATACTTATTTTAGATTTCAACTCTATAGGAATGCTGAACACAGATGACCATATACTCTGTTTTCCAACAATTTGTTTTGACTACAAGTTCTGAGGGCTCCAGGCATGTGCTGAACAGTTAAGAAATTGTAGCCTCTCCAGCAGTTTTCCTTCATAATCTCCCAGTTCAGGTGCTCCTCTTCTAAGTGTAGAGGACATTTGGCATATAGGGCAGTTCCTCACCAACACCCTTTTCCTTGTAGGGAGAAAACAGAGATCATTGGTCTACCACCTAACAATCTTTTTTTGGGGGGGCACTATCAGCCAGAACAGGAGCAAATGTCTCAGTCTGTGCTAACCAACATGGGACAGTGACTCTTTAGCAAAGGACACAAAAATAAAAGGGACCAATCTGACTCATTTATAGCAGAAGCAGCAGCAACAGCAGCAGCAGCCATGATGTTCTGCATGCAGCAGCAGCTCTAGACCATGCTGCTTGGGCTAAAAGACCCTGGCTTCCCTATTGGTGTAGAAGAATAGAAGTATCTTGGTTCATAACCAGTCTCTATGCCTTGTTTTCTATCCTCCCATTGCTGTGACCTCCTGGTATCCTTGCAAATTTATATACTTTTTTCTTTTTCTTTTTTCCTAATGTTAGCCAGCTAGTTTTTGTTACCTGCAGTCAAAGCATTTCTAACTAATAGAGAGGTCTTTGCATGATGGACCCAAGTAAGAACCTAGTAACCATGCTCAGTGGCTGAGCTGGCACTTCCTAACAGAATTATTTGTTACTCTTGGCAGATTTTATGGGGAAAAAAAACCCCACAGTACTTTGCCAGAGCTTCTGTTGCCAGTGACGATCACTCTGAGGGTATTCTCCAGAGAAAGAGAACGTTGGGGCAGGGAGAGGGACAGCACTGCAGTTTAGATTTCCATTCCATTCCATAATGGAGAAATGGTATTACTTTACTGGTAATTAATTTTTTTTAAAGCCCATGTAAAATGTCAGCTGGACTCTGTTTATTGGAATGTATCAACGCATTAGATAGACTTAGCCTTGTTGATTTACCTATGACAGCTAAGCTGACAAATTTCAATTGAGCTTATTACAAATCTGGCTCTGACTTATTACAAATCTGGCTCTGACTTATTACAAATCTTACAAAAATGTCTATTTTGAGTCAAAACTAAGTAGGACTATATATGTATACATGTATTTTCCTGCCTATAATGAGAGACACAGACATATGAAAAAGTTGTTTATCCTTTGTCCACCAAACATCATACTGAGTCCATTTGAAATGTTAAAATTTGGAGCCATAGGTCTGTTATCTGCAGAGAGAAAAACAATACTGTGGGTTCAAGAGAAATGGATAGGAGGGTTTGAAGTGGGAGGAAAAACACCAACAGGAATGATAAACTGGATTTTAATGACAAAGTCACTTTGCCAACTGTAACTCGGGTGCTGGGTAAGCTGATCTGACTTCATTAGGTGATAGCCAGCCTCCCAAAGCCATCATCAGCCTGGAAGAAAGCCATACGTGTTGGTTGCACAAATGGACATTGATTTTTCAATAAACTGGAACCCAAAGCCAAAAGACTCCAATGATATCTTTTCTCAGGAGAGAGGATTTCTCGCTCAGGCCTGGCACCATGTCTCAGCACTCATATTACAAGAATTACATGGGTGAAGCAGTGTAGAAAACATCAGCTCACTTAAGTCATGTGATAAATGAGGCAATTAAGTCAATTAGATGCACAGTTACTGAGTTATATCTGTGTTGCTTTGTAAAATATAATTTTAAATAGGATCATCTATCTTACCATACTTGACAGCATTAGAATTCTGTGGGATAGAAAAAAAATGCAGTTCATTACTCTATGAAAACAGTGCCTACTCTCAACTGGATTATGTAACCTTGCTCTTTAAGTTGGAGGTTGTTATCCCTTAACTCTTTCTCTGTAAGAAGGCAGAACACATTTTGTATTTGCTACTTGTCCACATTTCTTTAAATGAATGACTTTTCTACCAGTCATCATGGGGTTGGGGGAATAGTAGACGTTTGTCAATGCATGATTTACCAGATGCATCTCTTTCTGGAGAGAGAGAGTGTAGTTGGAGCAGATTTACGTTGTTCTGGGAAGAGTGATCTGAGTGACTCTGTAATGAAAAGATGAGCAGCTACCCTTGTCTAAGAGAAGAGTGTCAGATCTTTAAGCGGCTTAACTAAATGTGTTCACCACCACTCTATCCATTTGGTATGCAGAACTTGTCACTGGGGAAGTGTATATACATCTACAGAGAAGCCAAGGAGCCTTCTGGGAAAGGTGACCATAACAAGACCCTTTGCTTTTGAGGGACTAGAGCCTCTGATGGATTGTGATGGTCCTACTTAAGGTGTGTGGGCAGGTCAGGACACCAGGAACCACCACGGGAAACTAACCATGAATGACGACAATACTGAACTAGTGGCCAAGGCTAGATTAGAGGCTTACCAAAAAATTGCTTATGAGACAAATTATGTTTCCTTTGCCCTCCCCAAATTGTATTTCCTTTGTTTTAAAGCAGTGAACCAACTAAACTTAGTGAACCATTTAAAAGTTAGCCTATTTCACATATAAATATGAATTACTTTGGCCAGGGCTCAAAAAAGCCTACCACTTTGCTCAAAAACCTACCACTCACATATATATTCTGACTCTCTCTGCTTCACTCATTTCTTTAACTTTCTGGAACATAGAAGCCAGCTGACTTCTTCACTTTTGTCAAGATGGCTGTGGGGAGAGAGTGCCAATTCTGTTACAGAATGAGGCTGAGACTGGAAGCCCCTTTAACCCAGACACCTGGGGGTAACATTGAGAAACTTTGGCTGAACACATGAGGAGAAACCAAGCTGTAGCCTTGGGAATATCCTTGGTTGAACTGGGCATGTGAGTTGTCATCTCACACACTAAGGGGTGGCGATCTAGCAAGGGCATTATTGCAAGAAAGGACAAGGACATTAAACATGGATTTTAAAGATAGAATTGCTGGTCAAAGACTGTAAATCTTATATTTGAAAACTATTGTCAAATTGACCTCAGAAAGGTGGAACCAGGTTATATACCAATCAATACTTCATGAGAACAACAATTTGCATACTAGTCAGCAATGGCCATTATTGATATTTTTAAGTTTTGCTAACCTAATTGGGAAGAACTGCTGCTTTGATTTGAATTGTCCTGAACACTGGTGAGTTTAAGCATCTATTCAGATGTATGCTGGCTATTTTTATTTTTTCTAAGAACTGCCAGTTTACAACTTTTTTTTTTTAGGTTATTTGCTTTTCCTTTTTAAACTATAGAAACCATTAGAGGGTTCTCCTTTCTCTGTTGTATTTGTTGCAAATATTTTCTTGAAGTCTGTTAATTGCCTTTTAATTTTACTGTTGGATCTTTCATTGTACAGAGATTGTTAATTTTTATTTAGAAAATCCATTAATTTTTATCATCTTTGGGTTTAATGTTTTTCATAGATCCCCTTAGCTCCATGATTGCCAAAATAATCTCCTTTCCTTTAATAAGACTGTTGGTGTTTTGTATTTGTATTTGATTATTTAATCATATGAAAGTCATTTTATGTTTGCTGTGAGATAGAGATATAATTTTTTAAATAAATGGATATCAGATTACCTCAACACCATTTTTTCATTATTTGAAATACTATTGCATCTTAAATTAACAAATGCCTTTTTGCTTTTTGGTCATTTTGAAATTCCGGAAAGCAACTTCCTTCCTAAAGACTTGGGGTTGCTAATTACTCACCATCCTTCTCTCTGGATTCCTAAAAAATTGGTAATAGACACTTAAAGTCTGGTAAGGATGAAAATGCACAGCATCTGGCTTACACTGGCCGGGTAGTGTCCAGTAATCCCTCAAAAATATAGACTGTCTAATATATTGTATAAGAGTATGTAGTTTGGTCTGGAGCCAAAGTGAGGCTTTCTATTTCTTCCCTACAGATCTAGATCTTAGGATCTAACTGTGAGGAAGATGAGATCTGCAAAACAATTACTCAACCAGCTTAAGGAGAAAATGCCAGCATCCTAAACCCATTTTCTTAGAGTATTTACCTCAATAATATCTCCCTACAATGAGGAGCAGAAATTCTCTCTCCTCTAAAGAAAAATACAAAACAAAGGAATGACCATCCTTCCCAACTTACACTCTCATTGTTTATCTTTCTCAATTTTTTTCTTTTTAGAGTATCTTCACATGTTTTTTCAGATGAATTTTAAAGAAACTTGTAACTTCGATTTAAAAAACTCTTGTTGGGATTTTACTTAGAATTACATTCAAATTACATATTTATTTGGGTATAATTATCTTCACACAATTGAGTTTTCTTGTCCTGAAGCTTGTTTATTTAAACTTTATTATATACACTTTGGTAAAATCTCTATAAAGGTTGTGTGCATTCTGCTAAGTTTATTTGTGGGTTTTAAATGGTTTTTATTGCTTTTGAGTTGGAATTTTTTCTCTTTCATTTTTTTCAATAAGCTTTTTACTTGTATATAGAAAAGTGATTTTTTTAAGTTCACATTGTATCAACCTGTTTTACTAAAATTATTGTTCCATTTCTTCTCTCAGACAATTCTATTACAGGCAAATAAAAAAGAATTTGAGTTCCTTACTGCAAAATTTCTAACAATTTTCTTTCTTTTTTTTTTTTTTTTTTTTTTGCCTCGTTGCACTGGTAGATTTCCAGTTTTTTGTAGCCATGATGGTATTAGGCATCATTGTTTTGGTCAAGATTTAAGTGGGAATGCTTTTAATGTTTCACCATTATGATGTTTGCTAAGTTTTTCTGACAAATTTTTAAATTAAATTAAGAAGGAACCTATTAATTCCTAGTTTGAGTTTATTAATAATGGTGTTGATTCATGAGCAATGTTTTTTGTAACACAATAATTGTATAATATTCTCTAAATGTGTTAATCTAGTTGAATTATATAAATAGATTTCCTAATGCTAAACCATCATTACACTTCTAGAATAAATCCTGGTCATTTATATTATTCTATGAAAAAGTTACTGATTATAATTTATGAATATTTAAGTTTAGATGTTTGTACTTACGTTTGTAAATGAGATTAATCTATGATTTTCCTCATTTTTTTGTTCTTTTGTTTTCTAGTTTTGTAACAGTATTATGTAGTTTAATTAAATGAATGAGTTTTGAAGTTTTTCAACATTTTTAATGCTTTGGTAAGTTTACTTAACTAAGTAATTAATTATCTTTTCTTTAAAAGTTAAACAGAACTGGCTTATTAATTCATTTTGAGCTAATATCTTTTATAGGGATAGATTTCTTATATGGTTATTGATGTATTCAATTTTTACCTCTTCTTGAAACATTTAAAGTAATTTACACTTTCTTAGAGAGTCATTCATTTTCTTTGTTTTTATTATTTTTTTTTTGTGAGCAAAAAGTTATTCATAACATTCTGGCAAGATTTCTTGACATTTCGTATCCCTAGTTATATTTTCCCTTGTTTCAAATTATCTTCTCTATTTTTCTTTAATACACTTACCAAAGAAAATTTAAAAACTTCTAATTTTATTGATTCAATCTATTACATACCTTATTTTATTAATGTCCACTTATCTCTTTATTAATTGAGTCCTGTTCCCATTGCAGCATTCATAGTCCCTAGTGTGTGCTTTACTGGAAGTTTTTGAGAGCCACACTAGAGCACTGTGACATTACTTATGTGAGATTCTGTCAGTTTATGCTTTTAAGCAATCATTGAAATTAAGGAAAATTAGGTAGATTTAATTACAAATTACATGATCTCTGGGTGGATAGAACTTGTGAAATCTAGTCTTTTTTTTTGTTTATTTATTCAAATAATACTTTTGAATTAAAAACATTCAATGCCTACTATGTACTACAAGCAATGCTGTGTGCTGAGGATGTAGCAGTTAACCAAATAAACATGGTTCCCACCTTTAGAGGGTTTCAATTATGGAGGATAGAGATATTAAACAGACCAATAGTTCACGATAAACAGACAAACATAAATTTATAAGTAATTTTTAATTGTTTTATGCACTGGGAAGAAAGAAAAGTATGTTATGAAAGAATCATTTAGATGGAGAAATCAAAGAATATTTCTCTAAGAAAATTACATTTAAGTTGAGGTTAGAATGATGATAGCATATCTACTGCGCAAGTGAAGAATGAAGGGCAGTGGAGGTGAGGGGAATACCATAGGCAAAAGTCTGGAAATGAGAATGATCCTGATTTACTCAAAAATTAAGAGTGAGATTACACCAAATTAAGCAGTAGAGGAAAAACAAAGCTAAGATGTACACCAATATTTGAGCTCGATGGACCTGCAGCTATAACCAGAAATTCTGGATTTGATTCTAAATAAAATGAGAAATCACTGAAAGGTTTTAATCTGGGAAGTGATACAATTTAATCCACATTTCCAAAAGACCCATCTGGCTTCAACGCAGAGAACAAACTGGAGCAGAGCAAGAGTGGAAACAAAAATGTAGTTAGAAATTGTTGACATATGCAGGAAATAATGGTGGCTTGGGCTAGAGTGGTAGGGTGAAGATGCAAAATGTACACTGATTTGAGGCATTTTATAAGATAAAATCAGTATCACTAAGTGATGACTTTTTTTGTTGTGGTAATACACACAACAGAATTTACCATTTTAACCATTTTACCTGTGAAATTCAGTGGCATTTAGCATATTCACAATGTTAGCAACCATCACCATCATCAAATTCCAGAATATTTTCATCACCCTGAAAGAAAGACTCACACCCATTAAGCAGTCATCCTCTGTTATGGGCTGAATTATTCTCTGCCCGCCCCCTCCCCCTGCCCCAATTCATATGCTGAAGTCCTAACTCGCAGAATATGACTGTATTTGGAGATAGGGTCTTTAAAGAAGAAAGTAAGGTAAAATTAGAACATACGGTAAACAACAACCCAATATGATGGCATCCTTATAAGAAGCATAGATTAGGGCATAGCCATGCACAGGGGAGAGATGATATGTAGACAGAGGGAGAAAACACTCATCCACAAGCCAAGGAGACTGGACTCAGAAGAAATCAATACTGCTAATACCTTGATCTCAGATGACTAGTCTACAGAACTGTGAGAAAATACATTTCTGTAGTTTAGGCCATCTAGTCTATGCTATTTGTTATGGCAGGCCTGGCAAACTAAAGCAGCCTCCATTCCTTCCTGCTCTTAGCTCATGGAAACCACTTATTTGCTTTCTGTCACTATGGATTTGTCTATTATGGATATTTCCTATAAAGAGAATCATAAAACATATGGTCTTTTGTGTCCAGCTTCTTTCACTTAGCATAATGTTTGCAAGGTTCATCCATGTTGTAGCATGTATCAGTACTTTGTTCCTTTTTATGGCTGAATAATATTCCACTGTATAAATATATCATTTTTTGTTTATTCTTTAGTTTTTAAAAAAAATTTTTTTAGGGGGAGGTAATTAGGTTTATTTATTTATTTATTTTAATGGAGGTGCTGGCGATGGAACCCAGGACCTTGTGCATGCTAAGCATGCGCTCTGCCACTGAGCTACACCCTGTACCCCTTATTCATTAGTTTTTGATTGATGATGACTTTGATGTAAGGAATAAGGGAGAAGAAGGTGTCAAGAATGACTTCTAGATTTCTAGCTGGAGAACCTGAATGAATGGATGCCATTTATTGACGTGGGAATGAATGTAGGAAGAGTACATTAGAGGGAAGATTTGGAAAGCTTTTGTCTACAGAGGGTTAATGACTAGTCACGTGGCCCAGGCAGCTCTGGGTCCTCCCGTTCCATTCCCCTCTCTCTTCCTCTAACAAATCAGCATGGGTGAGATAATCTAAACAATTTAAACAATTTTAGTGGTTTCAGTCATTTGCCTTTTCCTATCTATAAGTGAAATTTTTCTTGGTCATTTCTAGCCCAGGGATATGCCCTTTGGCCAATCAAGAAATTCTTAAAAAAAAAAAAACTAACAAAAACTGTGAGCAAATACTTTCAACATATGAACACATAACTGAGTTTAAGTACTAACTCACCCACTCACCCATAGTATTAAAATTCTATCAACTAATCAAGTGATCCTTTCTCTTGGTCTCAGAATATTCTAGTTCTCTTTAAACAGTATTTTTTATAATTATGAAAATAGCAAGTGCACATTTAAAAAGTTGGAATATATAGAAATAAACATAAAAAAAATTAAAAGCTACTTGTGATCTTTCCACTTATATATAAGCACTGTTAACATTTTGGAATAGTTCTTTTTTCTATAAATTTTACAGAAATATTTCTCTAAATTCAGGGGTTAACTCCTAAAAGAATTATGGTTGGTAAATAGCGAATGGCATGCTCAAGTTGCCATAGGAAATACAGATTTAAGGAGAAGTGTTAAATTGTGCTAAATTAGTTTTAAAACACAGCAAACAAATTTTAGAACAAACTTACTTTTAAAAAAATCTCGAATACTTGTTATAAATCCCTTGTCTAAATCACCTTCTTTGGTTGAACAGGAAATATTTATCCAGTGTCATGACCTGCTATGGTTTTTATACTATGCAGACTCTATCACTTTCTACTTTTTCAACAAGTATTTACTGACTTGAAATATCTTTTGCATTCATGGTCTCCATCATTTGTTTTTGCAATTAGTGGGAAAAAGTTCAAGTACTTCAACACCCCTATCCCTTGCCTTGTCCCAGGCTCTTCACAATTTATCATTGGGCTTAAGAACACATTTCTTTGGGTGCAGCTTTCAGTTTCTCCTATGAGAGAGTGGGTTCTCTTTTCTTTGGAGCATCCCGTAGACTGGCTTACATGGTCTACAGGAGGAGCTAATGATAACTCTGGTCTTGAGAATCTAACCAAACTGGGAATGATAATCATCAGCATCAGCATCAACAACAGAAGCAGCAGCATAGAATGGCATTTTCCAGATATTTTAATTGACATGCTAATGCAAAACTAAGTTACCTAAAAGCGAAAATTTATAATTTTATATATTTTTGTTCTTGTTATCTGTACTCCTCACTTAATATTCTAGAAGAACTTTGTGAAATTAAAATTTATGAAAAGATAAAGTCTTTCTTTGAAAAAATGTAAAGAAAGATTGATGCATTTTATAGTCTAGTGCTTTGTTTTTGAGTAAAATAGACACTGCTGTTAAGTAACATCCTCTCCAGGGGAAAGGAAGCATGAAAACTGGCTTCCTTCCTGAAAACTACACGTGGCCATGGCCAAAGTACTATCTACTGTGACCTCTTTCAAGGCTATGGTGAATTTCTGGTGCCACTGCAAGCTAGTGACAGAAAGAAAAAAATTAAACGTCAAAACTTGGATCACTGTAGCTTGTCACAACTCATCTATATGAATGTACCCTTAAATGCAAGTCTTATTTAAAAGGAAAGACCTAAGAAGACCTAGGCTGATACAATCCTATGGCTCCAAAGCCAATTAGCCACGTTTGGTCTTATGCCTAAGTGAAAATAAAATGCTGATCAACACAGAAAGATGGATTTTGTGGCAAAAACACAAGTCAAAGTAACTGTCAATATCCCTTCTTGCCACGAGGTAATGGTGGAAACATGGCTAGAGTTTGAGCCATTTCTGGAAAAAGTAATCTCGTCAGATTGCACATGATTCATTTGTTTCAGAAAAGGTCAAAATACTAAGGTTGTTTTGAAATTCACTTCAGCCAAAAATCAATTTTTTCACATTAAATTTAAGCTACTATATTTTCAAACATTTTAAAGAATATTTTATTATATTTTCTAGCTCACTGATATGCATAATACATTTTATAAGTTAATTTTCCTCATTTAAAAATAACTGTTTTATCCTGGAAGATTAATATTTTTATGTTCATGGTCAGTATTTATACACTGTTTAATTATTTAAATTTTTATGAAAATAAAGATTTGAGTGACTATTTGGGATCACTGAGATGGAAAAAAGAGAAACTAGATTATATTCCCTTCCCTCCAGGCTAGATCACCCAAGATCATACCACAAATTGTCTCCCAGAAACTATATTCATCTCACAAATTTTACCTAAACAAATTTCTTATCTTCTAGCCTAAGAAAGTGAGATTTTGGATTTGTGAGATTTATGATGATATATTTCACAGCTAAAGATTAAACTATAAATCCCAGTAGCTGGAAGGAATAATTAATTGGGCTTTGAACAATGTTTTGATTTACGTTTTGGTGTCTGTGATCAAAGTCAAGGTTAACTTGAAATTTTATCTCAACACCTGAAAGATTTTTCTTTCAAACCCCAAAAAGTTCACTGATTTTTTTCATTCAGTTATTCAACAACTATTTTGTGGTAAGTGTTGGTGTTAGACAAAATTCTAGTCCTCAGTGTGCTTACATTATTTTGAGGGAGAGAAAAGAAATTTTAAAAAAGATAAACATAGTATGTAAGTATATTATGTATTTTGTTAAAAGTTTAAAAATAATAATTTGAAAAAATATATAGCAACGTGGTCAGGGAAAGGATTCTAAGGATTCTAAAAGGAAATTTTAAATAAAACAATCATAGAAGGCCTCATTGGGAAGGTGACATGTAAGCAAAGACTTGAAGGAGAAGAGGGTGAGCCATGTGTGTATCCCCAGGGGCAGCAGGAACAGCTATGCAAGAGGTCTGGGATAGGACAGACTGTGCCTGGCATGTGTGAGGCCCTGAGAGGAGGCAGAGTATCAAGAAATGAGTGAAGAGGAAGAGTCAGAGGAGAAAAGGGAAGAGAAGTAAGATCATGAATGATTGCATTGGAGGATTTTGGCTTTTATTCTGAGGGAGATGGGCAGCCATTGGAGGGTTTTGACACAAGGAGTAACATGAGCTGATTTAAAGTTCCCAAAAATACTCCCACAAAGGGCTTTGGTATTCTGTATGTGTTCTTTACTGACTTCTCACATTCCATTTCTGCTATCCAGTCTTGATATCTTTCTGTTCTCCTCTGTGCTAATTCTCCCTTTAAATAACCTCCCCTTTCAATAACCTCCCCTTTCAGTATTTCACATTCAGTATTTTCCTCCACCTTTCACTTGAGTCCTTTACAATTTGTATCTCCTTTTTAAAAAGCCAGTTTATCATTTTCTCTGCCTATTTTTTTTATTCCTTTCAAGTTATTTTGCTACTACACTACCACCAAGATAGTAATGTTACTTCATTGTCAAAATTCCCCATACTAATCTGTATTCAATACCACATGTTTCTACCCATTTCCAAATGACGGACAATCTCTGGAATGAGTACCTTTTAACAAGTGTGGGTAGTATTGTCCTAGGTCATGGGGCAAAGACCTAGGCATATTCACCATTTCCTAATGTATTTTTAACTGCTGTGTCACACCCTCTGAGTTTCTGTGTAACCTCTTCTAAAATTAAAACTTTCTGGCACTTAGCTCCCTAAGTGCCTATCAGAAAAAGCCTGTTTTTTTGTTTTTTTTTTTCATTTCCATGTACTCTGAAAACAGAGTAAGGTCGTGAACAGAATTACTTTAAAGAGCCTATAGTATTGGGTAGAAACAGAAACAACATTCATTTGAGCGTTTTCTGACTTGTTAGGGTCCTCTAATTGGGATTTTAAATTGTTTACTCAATTTAAATGGCAGTGGAGGATTACATTTTGCAGGAATGTCCATTGCATCTTGGCAATTGTTCAGGGCCAATACTCCAACTTCAGTAGACAAAGTAGAGGCCTTCTCTAAAGGGACCAAAATTGCAACAACATTCTGGAAATCTGTAAGCAGATCTAGGTTGCACCTTGCTTTAGTTTCAGATTGCCCAGAAGATACTGGGATGAGAATTCAAATTCAAGTAAGTTATTTGGCAAGTAGAGACAATATTAAAAGGAAAGTGGAGAGGTGACACAAGAAATGGAAGACAATCAATAGAGGATATACTATTCCAGCCACCACAGTGGGCAACTGAAGCTTATTCCCACAGGGGAAACCTGGGAAATGGTGCAAAACACATGCCTCAGAAATATCCCATCCAGGATGGAAGGGAGCTGGGATATATATTAACTTCCAAATTCATTGGTCAAGAGTTGATCCATAGGTATTAACTCAGTGCTTCTAGCATGACACTTTTTACAGCTGGGGGTATGGGGATGGAAAAGATAAATTCTTGGGCTTAGTCGGAAGCTGGAAGTCAGGAATAGCAAATTGAGACATTTGAGTGATATGGGCTGGGCACTGATAGCATCTGCTACACATCTGGATCCACCTACACCCCAGGGTTGCATTTATTAACTCACAGGTTATCTGCTGCACCATTCCATGGAACACAACTCACATAAGATGCCAAGGTGAGTGGTGCCCCTCTGGAGTCATGCAGTTTGACTTCACCTATCTGGGACCCAGTTCAGCCCACACAACTACTAGTTCTGTTGGTCAATATGATATGTTAAAACGTCAACTCATAAACTTATCCCACCATTAGTTATCATAGTAGTCTACAGTCAAGGCCTGACTTCAGCCACCATGGTTCAATTGCAGAAATTTGTGAATAACTTTCTTGGGGACCGAGACAATCTTCAGACTTATTAACTGTTGTCTCTTTAGTAT
Organism: Camelus bactrianus; assembly: GCF_048773025.1. Taxonomy (NCBI): domain Eukaryota; kingdom Metazoa; phylum Chordata; class Mammalia; order Artiodactyla; family Camelidae; genus Camelus; species Camelus bactrianus. The sequence continues at coordinate 14,965,307 of NC_133563.1, read as the reverse complement.
TATTACTTTTTACTACTAACTGGCCTAATCAGCCAGACATATACAATCCATTACAATTAGTATAATGCTCCTAGAACCAAAGTGAAGACTGATGGGTTACAATAGGCAAGATGAAAAACTATGAATAGTTCTTCCCAGTATAATGCACTCTGTATCTTGCACCATGCTCTCTTTCTCTACTAATATGCAGACAAATATATATACATGCCATTATTTAATGAACTCATGAAACACCAACAATAATCTCTGTTTGATGTTCACGAATGAGATACACCCTCAGCCCATATTAAACTCATGGGATATGAAAACTACAGACATGAATATAATTATAGTACAACAGCTGGTAATGTCCTTATTGAAACAACTGTCTTTAATGAGGGGTGCTAATATAATCTTGCAAACTCCAGGCATCAACATTTAACTATAATAGTCAAGTTGCATTCACGTAGTCCAGGCATCCATGTTTAACTAAGTCCTTGAGACTTTATGAAACAATAGGAAAATTTGAAAATGTTTAAACTTATTCATTCATATGTCCATTTATTCACTGACAAGGGAACTATAAAATTTTGCCACACCTGAACTTAAACCAAGATATTAATAATAAGTCAGATACCATTCAGTAGGGTTCTGATATCAGTGTTTGGCCACTCCTCACTTAGGGAATGACCCTTAAGAGTGATCAAGACAAATAATGTCTATTCTGATCTCAACTGGATTCTTCTACTTCGAAGTTTGCTGATTTTCTGTATCACTCACAACGTTTTCTTTTTGTCCCATACAGTCTGCCCCAGGATCATGTCATTCTAAGAACTTACTTGAAGTCTGTTTGAAATAGAATCTTTGTCACTTAGTTCCTTTTGAGTTTCGGTTCCTTCTAATGTTTTCTATAAAATGACTGCTCCTGTTGCTTGGCTGTCTCTCTAAGCTGATTATTCTCTGCCTATGTTCTCCTGCGGGCCACATTCCCAGCCATAGTGAAGGATGGTGACATTCAGCTCCAGTTGTCCTGAAGATTTGCTTCCTATCTATACTGTGCTCAAAATAAGTCCCTCATTTCACACTGCCAAGATCCTTCCAATGTATAGTACTATATAGCAGCTTACCACTTGAGGCTCAGTGTTCTGAGGTCATGTGATAATAAAAGCAGGAACTAGAATTTCCAGTAGATACTGAGTACTCCAAGTATATATTGACTCTACCACGTAGGTCCTGGTACAACAGAAGACTCTTACCCTAGAATATACTTCCTTCATCTGTGTTTAAGGACAATAAAGACAGCTTTATAGGATTTTTACATAAACTAGTTAATTCTCCAAATACTGTATTTCTTGGATTAGCCATAGTATTAGTTCTCTGGCATTACTTTCATGAAATAAGTAGGATCCCATTGTGTGATTTTTTTTCCCAAAATAAACACCTTCACAAATAGATCTCATAGTACTGTGTAAACACCCCATTAGTTTTGAAGAACTTGTTAAAATCACTATAAAGTATACTCATCACCATAAATTGATCAATTACTACGTATTCCACTGAATGTATTGCTCATTGCTGTACAGTCCATCTAGTGACATGACATGATCATAGAAGCTAAATATGGAGCAGATCAGTAGAATTGACCTCCAAAAAATTTATCTCAGAATTTTCCTTTCATTCCTTTGCATGCTAAGCATCTATGTCTGGAATTAAATTCAGGCTTAAGGAAAGGATTAAAAGAACAACTTGGTGAGAGAGAATTTATATTTATTGAGCACCTACTATGAATTAGGTATAACCCATTATAAATATCTGATTTGATCTTCATAAAATTCTTATAGGCTGTAAACATTCTCTTATGATTGAGGAAACTTGAAGGAGATAAGTGACTTTCTTAGGGTTTGACTCTATGTTCTTCAAACTACCAAGGTCATGCTTTTCCATTTGTTTCTGCTACACAATATAAATAAGTTGAACAGTTGTATTTAATTCAATCTTGATCTTCATGTCAAAAGCATTTCTGTTTGAAATACTCTAATTCGTTCACTCAACAGCCATTATTTGGAGCATTTGCTTTGTGGGAAGCATTGTATTAAATCTATCCATTTCCTGCTCATTCTCTATCATCTTGTCCTGAGTTAAAAACTGGTCTTGCTAAACTTCTCAGATGCTCAAGGACATGACACTTTTACAGATTTGAATTGACTTCACTTCTTTAAACTTCAGAAGGATCCTTGTTGATTGATCTCTTTCAGATATATCTGAAGTACGGAGAAGAGAGTTAATGCCACTTCTTTGCACATTTTAATCCTTTGACTTGAAACCACCAGGATACTAAACTCGACTGGCTCATTCCAATGAACCAAATATCAAACTGGGCTCCATCCCTGGGAAAACGTTGCACAAAACAAACAGTCCTTTACAGATCAAAGAGTAGTCCTTGCAGTGGACTGACATCCCAGAAAGCAATCGTGCTGGTCCAGGATGAATCCATGACATAGTCTTAAAAAGAGTTCTATCAGCCAACCAGAAAGATACTGAGATTGCATCTCACAATGCCAGGAAAAAAAAAAAAAGGAATCTCATCTTCCCTGACTTCATCTACAATGAAACCAAAGACTGGATTTCTGGAAACATCTGGATGACTGAGTAGATTTTTATGCAGCTTCATCTCAATATTTGGTAACATTTAGATACAGCCTGAGGTTGCTAAACTCAAGCAATTCCCTACTGTTAAAAACATTTTTTCCTCCTCCCCCAATAAAAATGGTCTCATTGTTCTTTATTTAGTCTAACAGAAGGATCCATGTACCAGCACTGCCTTAGGTTTGCTTGGCTTCACTTACACAAACTAACCACACTCAGTTGGATGGCAACTTCCATAGCAGTGTGCCTGCCCTCTTCAATTCATGAGTAGAGTTTTTCCATCCACAATGTCAGGTATGGGATATGAATCAAGGATCAAAATTCTCTAGTGCAAATGGGGGGAAAGTTCCAATGAAATGTTGCTGCTTCTACAACTGAGGTATACTGACCTGCTCCCCCCATACATAATAATAATAAAAAAACAGCCAGGTTTTTAATAGATTAATCACTAGGATCCTGGCAATATACTAACTTCCTTATTATATACATTATCTCATTTAACAATATGGAATTCATCTACAATTAGTCAAGTTCTTGAATAGTTGAATATGTGTCTCTCTCTTTTTTAAAATCACAGTTTGTTTTAATTCAGTTGAGCCGTTGGTCCGCTCCTGTTTGCGGTCCCTGAGGGCTGTCAACTCCCTGTTGCCATGCAATACCAATTACATACTTTCAGACCACTAATCTCTCTCCACCCCACCAGCTTTCCTGCTCCTGACCGCAGAGTGACAACATCAGCTGTACCAGGCCACGGAAAACAGGACTCAACATTTTAGGAGAACCAGCTCAGCTAAGAGAGTTTCCTGAGCTGTGAAAAACCTATTAACACTTCTTTGTTGTATTAACCTCAGTTTCACCTGCTTTTCTTTGGGTCACAGGGATCATTAGCCATGTGAACATCTTCCATCCAACCACAAATAGAAACAGGATGATTGCTTTTGGCCCAGGGGGACCTTCTCAGCCTGGCAACAAGGTGGCACAGCTCAGTGGGCAAGGTGGCTGAGTGGAAACACTGTTTTCATGAGAGCCGGAAAACCAAGATGTTGTGTGACCCTAAGCTAGTATTTAACCTTTGGCTCTTCCAGGAGCCTAGTTGGAGGTACCTTTTTAAAAGAATTGGATAACTCCCAGCCAAATATAAAATAAAATACTTCCAAGAATGAGCACAGGTCACCCCTGTCTCTGCCAATAATTTAGGTTATATATTTTGCAAACATATTCAACCAAGGCTCCTGTGGACCCTTATCAGGCTCCAGGATCCTTTCCTGTTTCAAAAAACACAACTTTGACAGGATTAATGAAATGTTTTATCTTATTATTCCAACTGTACACTCATTTTAAAAACATCATTTTACTAAGCACAGGTCTGGTATTCTCTTAATTTCTCCAGTGTTCCTCTTTATTGTTAATTGGTCATTCTCTAGGACTTTGACCCAGGTTTTATAAGGATTTTGAAGTTTAAAATAGATTTTAAAGGTTTATAAGTCAATTACATTCTGATTATTTTCTTATTTCTTTTCATTTTCCCCTCCTCTGTCTTTAGCCAAAAATGTATTTAATTTTCAAGTATTATTTTATCCAGATTGCTAGGGCTTAATGCTAAAGTGAACATGGGATAAAAAAGAAGTTCTCTGGTAACATCTCAGAAACTACTGAATTCACTCATCATTCATAGACATCTGTCTCCAGACCTTCCACAAAAGTATAGAACAACCGTACTTTACCTTTTGTTGGATATAACTATTTTCAAGGCTCCTTAATCTGTTTCTTAAAGTTTGAACCAGTTTTATTAAAGGTCTTGTGGGTAGTTGAGGACACAAAGTAAGGAAATCAAGTTTAAGGTATCAAAATAAATCACTATGGTCTTCGCCTGTCTTATAAATAGGGAAATGATATCACAGGGTACATTAAGACTCAGCCACAACAACACAGCACTACAGCATATGGGAGATTTGGAATCAAAATTCTATTAATGACCTAAAGCTTTCATATATTGTGCTACACAGTGCCTGATGCTAGATTAAACTAAGACACTCCTTTCTTTCCAAAAACTTTGCAGGGTAAATCATTCTGTAAGCAGCTGGTGCTTCTGACCCAATAGTCAGTCAATGTTTCTAATCAAGTAAATGTTGAACACAGCACCAGAATGATCATAGTTGTTGGCTGTTCTCAGAGGAGCTTAAACTAGAATGAAAGTACTGTACAATTTGTCATGGTACAAAGAAAGGACTTTTGATAACAGATTAAATAATTCATCCAAATTCAGAGTGACCATCTTATCTGTAATTCTATTGTAAGCATTTTTTTGAGTGCAGAAATAATAGGTATGAGAAAGGGGAATGGGCTTGCTCACTTCTGGAGAATGCTCCATTTATTTTGGAGGTAACTGGCACTTTCATCTGACTTGTGGATGTTAATGATAAGACGACAATACAAAAAGCATATGACTGGATGTTATTTTCCTCTGGTTTTGAAAATCTTACAATGAATCTTATTAAAGTTAGAAAAATAAAACTAACACATTATTACTCTAAATTAGCATTTGCCCAGAGTCACAGGTTATTTCTACTTACTACCACGAATTGGAGGATAGATGATTTCCCCCCCAAGTCCTTTCCATGCCAATGCAAATATCACCAGCCAAATATTCTCCACATTTCAATCCAGAATAGAAGGTGAAAGTTTTCGGGCTCAGTAAATTTTTCAAATAACTAAAGGGACCAATAATGATTAACTTTTTATGGTAATGTGTTTGGCAGTATAACATGTGTGTGCCCTCCTTATAGTCACTCCTTTTCAAGCAGATTGTCAACCTTTTGTAATCCCAGCCTCAGAGATTTTGATGAGGTGAGAAATAGAAAGAGAGGAAATGATGCTTTGAGGTTCAGGAAGTCAAGTCCAGGAAGAAAGGAGAGGTGATGCCTTTGATAAGCTGAAACATAGCCAGAAAAAGAAAAGGGATCTATAAATCCTCTGAGGAATGTCCACATATAGTCTGTAACAGCAATCTCAGAAGGTGGCAAAACTTCAGAGGGGAAGGGTTGTATGGCGTGTATAAGGAACCAGGATTGTAGACACCAAGATTCTCAGGTCATAAAAATTCTTCTTTGCACCCAGAGCTCCAGACCTGAAGTGGCAATGCAAACTGGATTAATGTAATAGCAATTTAGCTATGGCAGAATATTGAATGATATCCTTATAAACTTCTCCAGGGCTTTAGCACCAAGTAGGATTTCAAAGTTTTGGAGGATGGGGAAAGTTTGTTGCATTGACCAATAAGTTTGGATTCTTAGGATTGATGAAAAAAATTTAATATAGTATTTTTGTATAAATGTGTGTATTTATTTTGCTTTGATGAGAGGCAAACTTTCTTGATGTTAGGATGCTGTCAATGTAACAAAATATCTAATAACAAGATACGAATTCTTGGAATCAGAAAAACTGGTTTCTTTCCCTGCTTCTGCCTTTGCTTGCCCTCTGACCCTTGACCATTGAAATATGCTCAGCTTCATGTTCCTTATTTAAGATGAGAACAACTATAGCTGTCAGGTTTACCTCATAAAGCTAGTAGACACAGAATTACCAATAGTAGTAGTAGTAACACCAATAGGAGTTGGGGTGAGAGGGTACAGCTCAGTGGCAGAGTGTGTGTGTGCTTAGCATGCATGAGGTCCTGGGTTCAATCCCCAGTATCTCCATTTTTAAAAAAAAAGTAAATAAATAAACCTAATTACCTCCCCCCCAAAAAACAAAAACCAGTAGGAGTTGGTACTATTGTTGCTGTTGTTGTTAGTTTTGCTATGACATGTGTTGAAAATGGTGTAGTTTCTTTAATAAGATCTACCAATGACTACTGTCAATACAGCAATTAACAGATATTATAGTTTCTCTAGCTGGTAAATGTAATGTTGCAGGCAATATAAATATACTTTTATATATTTGTACATGCTTTGATAAATTTATTACATGATAACCAGAAATCAATTTACAGATTGTATTTCTAAAAGCAGTATGATCATAAAGAGCTGTTTGAAAAGTTAAATTCATGAACTGTCTGAGAAAGTACCCTGGTTCATTTTTGGTCATGTGAGTAATATTCAAATATGGACAGTTTGTTTTTTAAATGATACTTCAATAACAAAATGTTGGTGGCAAACTTATTTGAAATAGAGCATGGTGTCTTAACCAAGCAATATTTTTGCTTTAAGTCAGGGAAACAAGAGCTGCAGAACCAGGAAATGTGGAAAGAGCATGGAAAATATTTTATCAACAGTTATCCCTCTACAGGAAAATCACTAGTATCCATAAAATGAAGCAGATGACAGTGTTGTTTTGCTTCTTAGTATTAAGGGAGGAGGTACTAGGCATGTAGCTCTTTCAATTTAAAGAGAGAAAAGTATATATGCAGAAATCTGGGGGAGGGGGAAGATGCAGAGGGGCAGACTCTACATTGTACAATTCAAAGCTGAACAAGAGCTGGAATTCTTCTTTTATAAATTATGTATACAAAGGGGAAGTGAAGGGGAAGTGAAGGAAACAAAAATATCTAAGGGGTCTGAATTTTACTAGTCTGTAACTTGATACTTTCTTTATCATAACCAGATTATTATGGAAATGGCTAGTAGTAAGTAGTTCCTCTCTACTTTAAGCACTGCTGACCCAATTATTTCTAGCAATAATCTAGAAATCTGTGTTTAAATACAGAAGTAAGATACTTCCATAATCTTTGAAGTTCTTAGTCCTCATTAGCTAAAAAGAGTGACATTAAAAATTGCTCAGTAATCAATGGTCATTCTAATTAAAACATTTCTTCCTTGCTTATTTGTTACATTGAATGAAAGGCTGCTTTTGTAAAACTATGCATTTGTGAGAGAAAGATGGGCTATAGCAACTTAGTGTTTACATGTTATATATCTCCTTTCCTCTCAAGGTTCAAATTTTGGTTTCAGCCCAAGAGAGTGACTGAGTTGAGGCTGAACTGAGATTGACCACACTCAACCTCAGAGAGGAGAGAGGAGAAACAAAAATCAGGAGAAAGTTGGAGAGGCAGTGGTCTTTTCTCATTTTATCCTTGTTTAACCTGGATAAGGTCACTCTGGTAGGAGAGTTGCTTTTTTTAAAGTTGAAATAAAAAGATATGGGGTCAAATTGCCTATGGAAATCCTACTTCTTTATTTTCTGATCTAAGTGAGAATGAAAAGAAGCATGCAAGTAAAATAAATACACTTAAATACAGTAGTGGTAAAGACACAGCTGGCGAGATGGTGCTTCAATATAAGTGGCACAGGGGTTCAGCTCTGGAGTCAGCTTGTGTTTCTTCCAAGTCAACAACATAAGGGTAAAAATGGGGCCATAGAATAGTGAAAAATCAGGGGTTTTCTGTCCTGTTACAAACAATTGCAGTGTATAACACCAGTCCCTGCTGAAATCTCCCAAACTAGTTCAGGAAGCCCCCAAATAGTGTTTTTATTTGTTCTCTTGTCCATCCTGTGGTCCCCAATTTCCTCTTCTCCTGATTCAGCAACTTCTATTGTGCCTTCTAGGAGTGAAATACTCTGCTTTGTTTCCTTTTTGTGGTATTCAGTTGTTATTTTTGCCACCAACCTTCATTTCCCCATCTTCTAGCAACAGCAACCAAATTTTTGCTTTGTGGGAATTCCTCCTCCTCCTTTCTCAGTCCTGTTGCTTAAGTGGGATTGTCCTTGATATATATTAGCCAAATGTATATATAGCTTCTCATCCAGGCTACAAGGATCTATTCAACGATAGACATGTGAATTCATTCAAGGAGAATGAGATGTGAGGAGATGTTTGCTCTGTCTTCTATGGCAACAATCATCTCAGCCCCAGATGGGTAAGAATATGTGAAATCTGACTGCCCCTGCCATTTCCTTACTCTAAAATAGGCCTGCTGAAGTCCTGCTCTGCCACCTACTAGCTCTGTGGTCTTGGATAAGTTGCTTAACCTCCACATTCCTCTGTTTTCTTACCACAGTGGGTTGTTATGGGAATTAAATCAGTCAATGTGTATAAAGTACTTAGAACAGTTCTAGGCATGTCATAAGCACTTTGTGAGTATTTAAACAATTTATTCCATTAGTCACTCAGATTTCAAACTCTGCAGTTATTTTGGATTCTTCCTCTTTCAGTACATCTGCCGTTCATTGAAAATTCTCTCTTCTGTACCAGAAGCCCCTTCTTTTCTAATCTGTTATACTCCACTGGCTACGTCCTTATTTTTATACCTGTGGATCCTTTTGTTTACCTCAAGCATACTTTTAATGGACACCTATGGGATTTCCTGTTCCAGCACCTTTGTCTAGGAACTGCTCAGCCTCCCCCTCCTCTCCAAATGGCTCCATAGGAACTGCCTCCTTAGTACAGTATGAGTCATATCCACTAGCACCAGACATAGCTTACTGGTCAGCTTGTGAGCAACAGAGTCCCTTGTCTGGAATATTGGGACTTGCAGACCAGTAAGACCAGTAAGAAGGTGGCAAATTTTTTTCTCCAGAGGCTAAAGCTCTAAAATATAAAACTGCTGTGGTTAGCCAAGTTTTCTGCCACGTGGAAATAGCTGATTAACTCTTTCTTTTTCACTTTGGACTTAGAAACTTTAATATGGTAATGTGCTAAGTTACGTATCTAGTCACCCTTTGTGCTCTGTTGAAGGCTAACCCTGATTTCCATGCTTCCTCTCTGCAAACTGGCTAAATCTCATCACATCCACTGTTTTTTGTTTTGTCTATTTGTTTGTTTATTTGTTTGTTTTTAATTGGAAGTACTCATGAGCCTGGGATTTGTCCACAGGGCTAAAGGATTGACTGGAGCACATTAACAAATTAAACTCCACTTCAGAAGCCTGGATCTTTCCATATTTAATTTAATCAGCCCCATTAGGCTCTTGAGATTTGCTTGAGGCCATTCTAGAACACTGTGATTCTCTCAACGACATTTAAAAATGTGTCATACTTTCTCTTTTCTACAGACTGGAAATGGAGGCTCAGTTAAACAACTGACAGGTCAGGATATTGGTTACAAGGGTAACAAAAGAGATATAAAGTCAAACAGAGAATAATAAATGAGAGAAATGAGCAACAGCAAGAAGCCCCTGTGGTCCCTGGGCGGGAGAGGACAGGGGTAGTCTTCCCAGAGCCCAGGATACAGAGTCACCCAGTGGAATCTGGAAGCACAGAAAGCCTACCTGTCCTGCCAGAAGTCTGGACTAAAGAGGGTAGATCTGTGCAGTGGGAACTACAGCAAGTGAGGAGATGCTGGAGACCCACCCATAGCAGAAAAGAAAGGAAAAAGTACTCCCTTCCTTCCTTTTCCCTCCAATTTACCTGAAGCTAGTTGGCAAAGTAGTTGAGGAAATATAGTTCACTGTTACATGAAACAGAAGAAGAGAAAGGCAAATAGGGAAACAACCAACACACACTCCCCTACTTTAAAGACTGCAACCCAGAGCTGAGTTTTAGATCCTTTGGCAGGGGAGTAAAACTGAAGTTCAAGAACTCAGAACACAGAATCAAAGTCCACACCATCTATTAATATTGAGATGTATGCTACTGTGGTTTAAAATCTAGAGCATCACTTTTTTTCCTTTTTAGAACGGAAAGTGATTCCAATTTAAAACAGACTTTCCAGAACTTGTCTGCACAAAACCACTATTTATGCTTTTATTAATTGTTATTGTCATAAGGACCGAAACTAGCTCAAATTACTTTATGCAATAGGGGTTTTATTGCACAGAAATAAGGAAAAAAGTCCTTTTTCACAGAGGCCATCTTCCCAGAAGTCAAAGGAGACCAAAGAACCAGGTATCAAGAAGGGCAGAAACCAGAGAAGAATTCATGGAGGCTGGAATCAAAAGGTCATTCAGAATCTAAGGCAGCCCCAGCAGCAAGAGTCCATGGATGCTCAGTCCAGATCTACATCTTTTAACAGCTATTCTCTGTATACCTCTTATTCTCTGCTGTCTACTTCTCTTCCTGATACTCTCTGGTTTATTTGTTTCATACGTGGCAGTGCAGAGTCCTAAGAGAAGCAATCTAATGGGATAAATTAATAACCCTTCATCTTTTATTGGAATTAATTTTTTGGACAATATCACATCACAGTCTGCTGCCCACGCTATGAATTTGCTAACCTTGGCTCAGCTGCTCATCACCTGGAGGCAATGGGTCACATGGCACAGGGTCACATGTTACAAAACATGGCTGCCTGAAAGTACCTTCTCAACTGGACAGTTTTCCTTAGAAAATCTGTTGCTGTGACTGCATCTTTGACCTCAGAGAAGAAACAGGATAAAGAAGAGACTAGAAGAGAAAATTCTCCTCCAGAATGAACGACTAATGCATTTAGCTGAAAAAAATGGAATCACTTAATCTACGCTCATCATCAGATATCATGAAGGGAAAATACATCATTTTACTATAGTATTCTAGCTTGACAAAAAATGCTTAACAATCTTATATTAATTTATTCTCTCTGCATCCCTGAGAGATTGATCAATCTTGTTCGCCTACTCAAAAAAGTACAATTGTCACATAGTTAGAACTCAGCATTTCAGGACATGGAGTCTGTTTTTAATCTAGACCAACTAGCTTCCAGACACTGTGACACTGGCTGCTCTGAAAAACACACAGATACTTTTTACTGCACCAAAGGAAAAAAAAATCAATCCATATTTGGAAATTAGACCTCTCCTTGCAATATCAATTTGAGAAACAGCCATTGTTTCTGTGGGAGTGCACGATGAACCTGGCTGTTTTAAATGGATGACCTAAGAAGCCCATTAGAGATGAATCAAGATTGGATTAGAAAATAAATGTGAACAAAATCATCAGAGTTAATGCTGTGAAATGGCCTAAGTTCATTTGCACTAGAAGTGCCACTTGCGCTGAATTATTGATAATACTGCACAATGTGGTAAATGTAATGCAGTGTTTGGGTAGAATTCTGTTTAGTTCATTGTTGGTTTCAAGCCACTGAGTCTTTAAAATCCTAATGCCCATAATAACATGGCATGTGATCACAGTATGACTTACAAAGTCTGTATTATTATTCTTTTATTGTCTAATCTCCCACCTCTCAATATTGAGATGATGAAGAATAGATATAGCCATAGTGTAAGGCCAGCAGGGGTCCATTAGCATGGTTTATTTTTGTAGTAGATTACATCAGTAAAAGAAGGTCTTCCTCTACATCCACTTCTGTGTCCAAAAGCTATGATTTGCTTTGACTGTAGCCTTAAAAGGTGTAGCGGGTAAGATAGGATGACCTAGGAAGGCTAATATTCAAACATAATAAAAACAATGACTAGTTCCTTGAGACCTAATTCACAACTGCAATGCTTTTAAATTCTTTTAGGGATCATTGCCAGTGTGTGCACTGACACTCAACTTCTTGTAGTTGCCATGGTTCCTATGTGGTGATTTACCTATTAAGCAAATAATGTCTATTAGGTTAATCTTAGGTAAATGCCTATGTTGTCATCTGATTAATTAGATAATACATGGAATCTGTTTCTGAACATGGTGGCTCCTTAAAAGAATGTATAACCAGGCTCCCTCTTAAAAGAGCTTTCACTATTTACAATAGTCAAGACATGGAAACAACCTAAATGTCCAACAACAGATGACTGGATAAAGAAGCTGTGGTATATTTATACAATGGAATACTACTCAGCCATAAAAAATAAAATAATGCCATTTGCAGCAACATGGATAGACTTGGATATTGTCATTCTAAGTGAAGTAAGCTAGAAAGAGAAAGAAAAATACTATATGATATCACTTAGATGTGGAATCTAAAAAAAAAGACAACTGAACTTATTTACAAAACAGAAACAAACTCACAGACATAGAAAACAAACTTATGGTTACTCGGTGGGGAGTGGGGTGGGAAAGGATAAATTGTGAGTTCAAGATTTGCAGATACTAACTAATATATATAAAATAGATAAATAAGTTTATACTGCATAAAACAGGGAACTATATTCAATATCTTATAACTTACGGTGAAAAAGAATATGAAAATGAATATATTTATGTTCATGTATGACTGAAGCATTATGCTGTACACCAGAAATTGACACAACATTGTAAACTGACTATATATTTCTTTTTTTAAAACATTTTTTATTGATTTCTAATCATTTTAAAATGTTGTGTCAAATTCCAGTGTAGAGCACAATTTTTCAGTTATACATGAACATATATATATTCATTGTCACATTTTTTTCTCTGTGAGCTACCATTAAGATCTTGTATATAGTTCCCTGTGCTATACAGAATAATCTTGCTTATCTATTCTACAATTTTGAAATCCCAGTCTATCTTTTCTCACCCCCCACCCCCTTGGCAACCACAAGTTTGTATTCTATGTCTATGAGTCTATTTCTGTTTTGTATTTATGCTTTGTTTGTTTGGTTTGTTTTTTTTTTTTTTTTTAGATTCCACATATGAGCGATCTCATATGATATTTTTCTTTCTCTTTCTGGCTTGCTTCACTTAGAATGACATTCTACAGGAGCATCCATGTTGCTGTAAATGGTGTTATGTAGTCGGTCTTTATGGCTGAGTAGTATTCTATTGTATAAATATACCACATCTTCTTTATCCAGTCATCTGTTGATGGACATTTAGGCTGTTTCCATGTCTTGGCTATTGTAAATAATGCTGCTATGAACATTGGGGTGCAGGTGTCATCCTGAAGTAGGGTTCCTTCTGGATATATGCCCAGGAGCAGGATTCATGGGTCATATGGTAAGTCTATTCCTAACTGACTATATATTTCAATTCAAATATATATATATATATATAGGAACTGTCATCTAGAAAGTTTGGATTCATTCAATCCAAATAAATAAAATCTGTGCCTAATGATTTGTTTGTTTTTATTATTTTGATGTTTTATTATGTGATGAGTTTTTCTTCCTCCACAGTCTTCTATTCAACACCAAGGCAATAAAAATAAACTTTTTTCCCACAAATGAAAAGGTTTACTTATTCCTTATACATAATCCTAATTGAGTGATGTATTTTTAGCCTTACCCCTAATACTTCATATCTTAACAGACTCTTTACATTATTATTTTTGTGCTGCAAGCATGTTGTTCTGAACTAAGTATCCTTTGGAGCACCATTTCCATCTGGCTACACATCTCTGCATCAGCAGCTGAGTCAGAAGCTCCAAAATAGTACTGCTATCTAGTCAATGAACAAGTACTAAGCCATTGATATTTCTTAGATTCTGCAACCCTCCTCTCTCTTCACATGTTGACTCCAATCTGCACACTTAGACAACCACATTTTCTAGGGCCAATCCCAAGTTCTGGTAAACAGGCTTTATGAATCTCCCTTCACCATTCTTTGACTTGATCTCATTACTATTTCAGCTAGTCCAGCCTTTATGCTCTTCCTGCATATTTAGTATCTGAGTTCCTAGGCTATTAAAGCACTCAGAAATCTTTGGGATTGAAACCCTCCTTTCATTGTTTAGTCTTCTAATGTTCTCTCAGCCAAGGATATCTCAACCTTGTACACCAGGGGTGGGGCTTTGTCTCCTGCTACTCTTTTTCCTAATGCCCACTCCTGTATCCAGGATTCTGGAAGATCATTTCCTCTACACTCCTTATCACAATGACATTCCTCTAGTTGGAAGAATTGCCCTGTTAGACCTTACCCACCCCATTCCTACCATCCCAGACTGCTAGTCTAGCTAGCTGGTCTAAATTTCAAGTAATAATTCACTCACTGACCTCTATATTACAGTTGCTGAACTGGAGTTATTATTCTGCCTATAAATGGGACATGTGGGAAAAACAGTGGGATAAACCACTTTCAAGTCCTGGACCTCCTCAACTTGGCTTGCCCCATTGTAATTCACTATCCACAGCTAGTCGTTCTAAACATAAGAAAGAAAATAAGGATATCAAGGTATTTGACCATTAGCAGAGGAGAGAATCTGTACAGTCTGTCAAGGGAAAAAAGTGTTATCACATTGGATCCAACCATCTATAGTTTCTACTTGGCCTCCTGATAATCTCTGTATGAGATAAGTATGCAAACTGTGTTTGTTAAGACATATATACTCTTCTTCCAAGTTACTGAACTCCTTTGAAATGAGAAGCCATATTGTAGAGTGGAAATATGAGTGAGATAAACAGAAAAATCTATGATCTAGATCTTGATTTGCCATTTACTATTGAGCAGTCTCTTAACATCTCCCAGCTGTTTCATCTAGGTAATGTACAAACAATAACATAAATTAGCAGGTGCCTGTAAACCATCAAACCTAAGACTTGACTTTCGTAAGCTACAAAAGCAAAGGAAGGAAGGAAGGAAGGAAGAAATAAAGAAGGAAGGAAGGAAGGAAGGTAGGTAGGAAGGAAGGAAGGAAGGAAGGAAGGAAGGAAGGAAGGAAGGGAGGGAGGGTAGGTTTGTCCCAGCTTGGCCTGGTTGAGGTAAATAACTCTGAAGTTTTCATTCCACTTGGGCTATTCTCTATGACCTGTTTGTGTAGAAGTGTGTCCATGAATTAATGGGCTAGTTTCCTGCATATACAGTGTACCCATTCACCACAAAAAGTCAGAATCCAATGTTTCTACTGTTATTAGGTTTCAAGATACCTACTAAAAAAAAAAAAACCACAGAGCAACTTGCTCCCTACCCATGTTTGGGTCCTGTGCCCCTCTCCCCCTCACCACCCCTACTGGGTCCACATATGGACTTGGTTTCAGATGGTCTTACTCAGAGGAAAAGCCAGACTGGATTAATCCAGAACACTCAGTTGGCACAGTCTCCACCATAACCCTCTTGTTTGACTTTTCTTGTTCTTATTTCCCTTTAGGAAGTGACATGTTTTTAGCACAAAGAGGTTAAAAAAAAAAAAAAACATGGAGAATGAGGATACACAGCCCCATGTGACTAGAGACTAGAGTTTACCTATGTTCTACCTGTGGTGAATGAGGTATGGCAAGGTTCTTTGGGAACAAAGAAGAAGGGCATCTAACCAGATCTGAGAGGACTGGAAGACTTCCTAGGTGAGGCAGTACCCAACTGCTCTTCTTGAGATGCAGCTAGATTTCCCAGAGCTCTCTAGGCCTGAGTCCTGGAGTCAAAACAGAGAAACGTCACTCTCTGATCCCAATAAGGCACAGTGGGTGCTCCCACCCCTAATGGGACACACAGGGCTTCCCTGCTCTCACCACTGTTCATGTCTAGGGTATGTCACTAGGCATCTGAAGGGCCAGTGTGACCATGTTCATACATCCTAAAGCAAAAACTCTAATTCTACAAATGTTGATAAGCAGGGTAGTTTCAACATACTTCCTGTGGAAAAGCAATGAGCATTACACAACCCAGTATATTCACAGTACAGGAAACATTTCTTAAAAACCTCTATAAGCAGTCCATTCCCCTCTGAAGTTCTGGTAACTGTGGTAGCTGCTACATCTCTTCCTCTCTATTGCTCTGTTTGATGTCTGTCTTTTTATATGTGTATCTATCTTTGTCTCTCCATTCTCTCACTGCCTCTGTCTCTGAGTATGTATTCTTTTTTTCACTGAGGTATAACTGACATATAACATTGTGTAAGTTTAAGGTGTACAATTTGTTGATTTGATATTTATATATTACAAATGTGATTACCACCATAGCATTAGGTAACACTTCTATCATGTGGCATAATTATCATTTCTTTTTTTGTGGTAAGAACACTTAAGATCTAATCTCTTAGCAACTCTGAAGTTTATAATACAGTATTGTTAATTATAATCACTATGCTCTGCATTAGATCTCCAGGACTTGTTTATCTACGAGTGGCAAATTTGTCCCCTCAATTCCCCCACCCACCAGCCCTGGTAATCATCATTCTACTTTGTTTTAACAGTTGGCTTTTTTAGATTCCACATATCAGTGATATCATATAGTATTTGTTTTTCTGTCTGACTTATCTTACTTAGCATTATGCCCTTAAGATCCAGCAGTGCAGTCACGAATAGCAAGATTTCTTCCTTCATTCCTTTCTTCCTTCCTTCCTTCCTTCCTCTCTCTCTCTCTCCTTTTCTTTCTTCCTTCTTTCCTTCCTTCCTTTCTCATGGCTGAATAGCATTCTATTGTGTGTGTGTGTGTGTGTGTGTATCACATCTTATCCATTCATCCACTGACAGCTGTGTCAATATTATTCTCTTTCAGTGTCTATAAGGACTATTATCTTTGGTTTTCACATTTCATAAAATATTGGAGATGAAAGATGGTAAATGTTTATAATTTAATCATTTTCACCAGCCCAATCTCTTATTACTCCATTCTTTTCCGTCTCTTTATATAAACTAGACAGAACTTCTTGCAGTTTCACAAACTCCTGCCTCCTTAAGGGCCTGTCCATCTTATTCATCTTACTATGCCCTCCTCTTCCCTAGATAACTCCCACTCTTCTAAGGCCTGAGTCGCCCACCCAGAAAGGAAGCCACTCCCTTCAATGTGGAATTAGAAATGCCTCAGTGCTTTGGAAGTGCCTTCCACATACCCTTATGGCACTCAGCACACTGATCAGTAAATGTTAACAAGCTTGAACATTCCCACAAGACATGGCTTCTTAGACATATGAACACATATGTACCTTAAGTATTTGGCTACTAACGAGCACCCCACAAATGTTTGTTAAATGAATATTGAAATTCCAAGCAACAAGCAGTGATCGACGACAATCTCTCTTTTCTTTGAAAGAGTCAACCTTAAACCGAAAATAAAAAACCCAATGTGCAATTACCTATAAGTCTTTCCATCTATCTAAAATAATTTCAAAGAGACAAAAGAAAAGAAAAAGAACGAAAAGACCAGGCTCAGTGGCAAAAATCACAAAACAGTTCTTGCAGAATCACAAACTAAAAACATCTTGGCCTCAAAGAGCCAATTTTGGACTGACATAATTTTAAAAGACCATTTGTATAAGGGAGGCATTAACTTTGGCCAACATTTCTCTTGTCACTGATTTAAGAATCTTGGAACAGGTAATTTTAAGGGAAAGGCTTAAGTAAAGAAAAATGTATCCAAATCATAATCAAATGAAAATGCTACAGAGGAGGTTGTTGGGTAGAATTCTAAATTTAACCATATGAGTATCTTTTCGAAGCATCATCCTAGTCAATCTTTGAGAATGAAGGCTTTTCTTCTTAATATTAAACCACATTTCATCACAAAGATGGATGCCCAGCCCCCTTTGTTTAGTTATTCCTCTTGACCACAGTTTTCCATGTTCCATATGTAGCATATATAAGAAAATCAATGATTGTAGCTTTTCTTCAACATGACAAAGCAAGCTACAAATACATGAAATAAACTACTGTTAAAATCTGTTCTCCTCTCCCAATGAACTGAGTTACCTACACTAAATACTCTTAGTGGGGATATCACAGTTAACTGTTTCACAATGCAATATAACAAAGGGATTAAAAGGGGGCAGCTTTATGATGTGTGAATGATGTGCTTAAATCATTTTATAAACAACTGCTCTGTAATAGAGGCACAACTATTTAATTGTAGGTTTAAATTATATCACACTAGGCATTGTTTAAATCTTACTTACCTGGGTTATAATCATTTATTAATTACCCAAACATTTATAGAGTTTCTCTAAGTGTCAGGGACTGAGTGAGGTTTCTGTTATGGAGTTAAGGGTGTGAGTGAAGTTTTGGGGATTGTACACGAAGATGAATAAGACTTGGCTTCTAGCCTGGAGAAGCATATAGTTAAATAAAGGAGAGAGACTTGTAAACTTGCAATTCAGCAAGAAGGAGGACAATGGTTCTTCTGATTCCACTCAATAGGTGAAATTTAACTTTCAAGTTTATTAAGACAGGACTGCCTTTCACATGTCCTGGTATAAAAACAACTGGCCAGATACTAGTCTTCTTAGTTAAATCACCCAAAAGATTAAAGTCACTGCAGTAGTGTTGTTTTTAAGAGAAAAAGAAAGCAATTTCTTGTGTTTATTCATTCATTCGTTCATTCAAATAACATTTAGTGAGTTGGTAATATAGGTTAAGAAATGTATTTGGCATTAGATATGTACTGAGGACATAGATATTGGTGTCAAAGTCTACAACATGATAGAGACACATGTAAATTGACCTTCACATTACAACGTGGAAAGGACTATGGCGGGAGGTATGTTAGGGACTTTGGGGGCCAGAGGGAGGACCAATTGAGCCTAGCTGGAAGCATCAAGGAAGACCTTACAAAGAAATACGTGAGATGGCCCGTGAAGTGGCTACTGTCCTTATCTCTAGTTTTGGAGGAGAGATGGTGTTTTTCTCACATTAAACTATGAATGATTTGTTGATTTCTTCCATTTCTCTCCTTTCTCTATAGTATTTTCCCCAGTTGGCTATGCCTATCAGTGCTCCTTATTTTCACAAATCTGCCCTATCTTGGGAAAGAACTGATGGCAAAATAGGTTTAACTTGACACAATGTTCTAGCTATCATCTGATTTCTCTATTTTATTTGATTACATTTCTTGCATTTGAACTATATACCTGTTAGTTTTATTTCCTCTCCATTCATTTTTTTGGCTTGCACTCTCTACCACTGAAATAACTTTTTTCTTGAAAATTGTTAAGAACTACCTATGTGCTGAGGGGTTTTCTAATCCTTGTATTCAAGTTATTAAGGATGAGCCAGAATTTTGACCCTTTTACCATTGAGGCTCAGAGAGATTATTTGAAGTGACAGATATTACTAAATTACAAAGGGGATGAACCAAGATACAGATTGGCATGTACCTGGCTGCAAAATTCAGAGATCTTCTTTCTTCTTAATAATCCTTGTCTTCAGTTGCGTTTGATATTTTAACTTTCCTCTTTGTAGAGGACATCTGTTTTTGCTGGTCTGAAATCTGTTCCTTTTAAATTTGAAACAGCATTTCAATATTCCCTTTGGCAACAAATCTACCCTTCTCATTCCTAATGGTTTGGAGTGGGGCTCGTCTCACTCACCCCCAGATCTAGAGGTAAGCACATGACATAAAAGAAAGCAAATACAGGAATTCCAAAAAAGGTATTGATATGCTGATGTCCTGCTAATTTTGAGTATCCCATCTCTACATAACACTGTTTCTTTTAGGGAGAGTATTATGTATCAGTTTTAAAAACTAAACTGCTGAAAATAACAACTAATTTATATGATTTGCTGAAATCCCTGTCCTCCTCCCACTACACTATGATGATCTAGTGCTTGGCTGGTGTTTTCCCAATTCAGGCCTTTAGCTCACAACTTACATGGCCAGTAGCCACCAGAAATGAGTCACAGGCTGGCCAGTCTGTTCTCTGCAGTGATTTTGGGTCTTCTCGTTTTCCTTCTGCCTTATTTCCATTCTCTACCTTGGTCCTGGTGTCTACCAGACTCCTGGTGTTTTGGATTTTAATTTATGGTGACTAAATTTCATTCCTGAAAGCCCAAAAGTGATAGATTTTAGAATTCTCCAAGGACATGTTTTTGTTGTTTTGTTTTTGTTTTCTTATTTACCAACTAGTTCTGCCCACTCCTGGATACTTCAGAGCATTTACTAACCCAAGATCCAGTTTTAGGTACCTAAACCTAGCACTAATTCATTTAGCCAAAGCCCAGCTGGCTATCCTGGAGCCTCAGAAGAGGAGAATTAGACAGCCAATAGATTGAATTCATAGCAGTTGTTCCCATTTATGAGTCAGAATCTCAGAGAAAACAGCCAGGTCCAGTTAGTCTTTGGATCCCCCAGTTTTTAACACCATGCTTCATATATGGAATTTACTCTGCAAATCTTCACTAGATTAAGCTGACCAGAACTCATACATCTCAGGATTATAAACTTAGAGTTTCAGTTTTCAAGTGTGCCAGGCATTTTCCTTCTAAGCTGGGATGACTCAAGGTTTCCCTTACATATAATTTAGGGATGCTGATTGAAACTGTCTATGAAAGGCTGTAACATTTTAATACCCTCAAGTGAATACTGTAGAAATCATTTTATGACTATTATGTAGCAGAGAAAACCCCAAAGAAAAGGGTTTTCATTTGTCATGGATTCGAAGCCTAATTTCAAAGTTTATCTTTTATATAACAATAGTTGCAGGAAAAAAAATTCTAGCATTTGGAGTAAACTGGTTTTCATTTACACTGGTTATAAGAAAATCCTAGAAAACTGGAGAACTGTATGATATTAGACAAAATTTAATTTTACAATGAAGAAAGCAGGATTTCTCTTATGCCTGTTTTCTCTTGTGCCTTTCCTGTTTTGTTGGGTGGTAAAATCTTTGTTTTGTTATCTACATGACAAAAATAGGGAACAAAAATATATGACCACAAGAAGTCTGCTGAATCCTCTATTGTGAGATGGATATGATGAATATATCAAAGAGGGATGTATTTTGGCCTCACTGAGACAATGAAATCATCCTAAAAATAGTTATATCTTGCCTCAAGAAAGTCAGAGAAAAATTTCTATCTGGTGCTGCTGCCAGGTAGAACAATACGTCTGTGAAATGATAGTCTTCTCTAATGCACGCTGTTACAAATGGTGGGGAGTAACTCTGCGTGGAAGTTAATCTTGGACTTTAAGGGAACTAGTAAATAACTCCCCTATGTTCCCCTCCTAAATTCTGAATCAACTGAGATGGACAAAAGAATGAGGCAGGTGGAGACCAAAACAGGACTCTTAGAGAACATGTGGCAAGAATGGACTTCCTGATTCTCAGTCCTAGAATTAAGCAAATATTATCACTCACTCCGAATAAAAGTTTGAGACCTTTACCACTAAGTTTTCCACATGATCCACCAGGGAAGATTCTCTGCAGGCAGGTAGATTTCAAAGACTACAATGAGACAAAGAAACCACCCTTGCCAGGTCCTCCTCTCAAACTCACCAAGTTTTAAATCACTACTCCACCAAAGAAACAGAAAGTAAAGGGACTGAGGAAAAACTCCTTTCTGAAGGAAAAGAGGAGTAGAGAATAATAGCAATCCCTACCCGACCAGCACCACCAGGTGATGGGCAATTGGTGCCCTCCTAAAAGCATCTGCTCTTCAGAAAAGTGTTTTGGGAACACAGGAGAAGAAGCGAGAACTTCAAAGAGGCTTCGTTCTCTAAGAATTGAATTTTAATTTTTTCCTAGTGATGATTTTGGCTTTGTAAGGTCACTTTGTAAGTGTTCTTTTTAATTATACCTCTTTATACCCAAAATAATTGTTGTTTAACTTTCTCACAGAAAGTTTTTCCCACAGTTTTGGGTGCTGAAAACCATGCTATTATCTCAACAATAATCTTTTCCCTAGAATTGTTATGTTATTCTACAATGTTTAAATTCTTAATAAGATTCCCCATTAAATATGATATTAACCCTGCCTACTTTCCAATTTCTAATGCTTAGATTAACCAGCTATGGAATCAAAGATCTGTAAAGGTCTTCTTAAATACTGATGCCTATGAAGAAGACGGAGAGAAGGAATGGTCAGAGGTGGGAGGCAAGCTGGGAAGAACTTTTCTGGAATCCAACAGAGAAGATTTAAAAAGTTTCAGGAGTAATCAAGATTCAAGAAGTGGTCAAGATGTTGATGCTGAATAGTTGAGCAAAAGAAGGACTATAATACATAATTGCCCCTGGCAATTAAGAAGTCAGTGGATACCCCAAAGAGAGTAGTTTTAGCACAGCAGAGACGTTAAAGCAACCTGGAGAGGGTTAAGGAGTAAACGAGCCATGGAAATGGAAACCACACTATCACAGAATGCAGATTTCCATTTCTAAAGGTTTAGTTATGAAAAGAAGAAGAAAGTACAAGGCTTTACAGGAAAGGTAAAGTGAAAGGAAAATCAATGTTCTTTCATAAAAATTGCTACCAATAAATGTATACTACAAACCTATAGGAATTAGTATAGTATATTCTACACAATGGTATCATATAATAAAGAACTACTTTCTGTCCCAATAATTACATTATATAATATAAAATAGGGCTAAATATGATGGACAAACAACATATGCAAGAGATTAAAGAGAATTCTCAGTAGGTCAGGGATTTCATAAAAGGCTCTGCAGAGAGACTAAGGCTTGTTTTTTTTTTTTTTTTCCTTAAAATTAGCTAGGATATGAAAAAAATGGATAAAAGGGACAAAGGTCTTTCAAGATGGCAATAGTGAAACAAAGGTATTGATCAAGGTATGCTACAAGTTGTATTCTTTTAAACATCCAATCGAGTTAAAATCTCCCCCATTCTCTGTTTCTCCTTTGGAAATCCAAACAATTGCTCATACTCAACCCTTATTCTTCTCCCTCAAGAGTGTCAAACCCAGAATTGTTAATGAAACTAGACATGGATCAATTTAGAGTAAATAAAACAGACTGAGTTGGTTCATGGTGTTTTCTTTTTCTTTTCCCAGGCACATAATTATAATATGTTACATGTACAAGACAGTGGTTTAAGCACTTTATCTATACTAACTAGTATTATCCTTACAGAAACCCTATAAGGAAAACACTTCTTTTATGTCCACTTTAAAAATTGGAAAACTGAGGCACAGACAAACTAAATAAATAACCCAAGATTATCCAGCTAGTAAGTAGCACACCTGGGACTCAAACTTAGGCAGCCTGGTGCCTGAGTCTATGCTCTACAGTGCTACCCCACCCTTCCTGTTCCTCTGCTGCCTTTAATCATTTTTCCATCTTTATTTTTTTTAGTTCTAAGTCAAAGTGCTATATGCTCACGGTCTAAAACATTCAAAGTACACTGTGTCTTGGCATTCTTGCTAGCTCCGCTGTGAACAGCTGTGTGTATAACAACAGGGAGAGGACATGGGTGAACAGATTGATGCAGCTTCCCATCAACACGTATCAAAAATTTTCCTCCTTTTGGCTTCACTTCTCATTCCTGCCCTTTCTCCCTGTCAAGTGGGGTTCCACGTTCTCTCTGGGGATCACCAAGAAGATTAGCTGACAGTGTCCCAACCACACGCACGTGCGCACACACACGCTGAAGCTCCTTCCTCCAGGTTTTCAGGGCTACAGCTGCCCTCAGATTTTATTTCAGCTTTCAACTTGCTCCCATTCTTCTTCAGATTTCCAGATATTTATCTGAAATTCACTTTTGACTTCTATCCCAATCCTCCTTTCCTATAATGTGTTTATTCCATTTTTGTGTTCCTTCTTGTATTTTTCATAAAATCTCAGCCTGAATGAGAAACCACAGGAAATACTTTTTTTTTAATTATTAGTGATATTTAACTATATTTATAAACTGAAAACACTGATTTAGATGGAGGAGAGGAATACAAGAAAATTTGAGACTAGCTGATGAATCAATTCCTAAACAGGTAGTAGAGACTGGATTCAGTGTATAAACAATGAAGTTAATTTAGGAAGGAAAAAAAAATTCATTCATTAATTCAACACATATTTATTGAGCTTCTACTATGTGCCAGGCAATATCATAAGCACTAGGAAATATAGCATTAAAAAACAAACAAACAAACATCTCTTTTTTACGCATCTTACATCCTGGTGGGAGGGCATAGACAATGAAAAAAGAAGTGAATATACAAAATGCTTGATCATGGTAAGCACTATGGAGAAAAATAAGACATGAAAGGGAGATAGTCAGTGGTCAGTGGGATTAAATAGGTGAGGGCAATTTTAAATAAAGTGATCAGAAAGGACTCAGTGAGAAGAAAATTTTTGAACAACAATCTGAAATAAGTTAAAGGAAAGGCAGGCAAATAACCTGTGGAAGACTGTTGCAGGCAGAGAACAACAATGTAAAGACCTAAGATCAAAGCAAGCCCATCATGCTCAAGGAAGAGCAAGGAGGTAGATGAGTAAGAAGAGTAGTCAACCATGAGGACAATGGTGAGCCTGTTAGTATAAAGCTTTATGGGTCATTGTGGAGACCTGGGCTTTTCTTTGGGGTAAAATGGGAAGACAATGGAAAGTTTAGGGAGAGGAAGTGATCTGATTTACAGTTTTTGCAGAATGACTCCAGATGTGTTGAGAATAGACTGTAGGGCCACCGGGGCAGAAGAAAAACAAGGACAAATTAGGAAGTTGTACAATAACCCAAATAAGAGATGATAATGACTTAGCTGGCAAGGATGACTCCAAAATTTGCGGCCTAACAACTAGAAGGATGGAGTCGTCATTAACTGGCAAGGGAAACACCATTGAATAGCAGAACTTGGCAGGGAAGATCAGGAGTTTTGTTTTTAACATCTGAAGTTTGAGAAGCTCATTGGATATCCAGTGGAGATATTTAGCAGGCAATAAGAAATAAGAGTGAAATTTAGGAGAGAGGTTTGGCTGAAGATATACAGCACATCACTGATAAATAATCAACTCATTTTTCCTTAATACAAAAAGAAGGATGGATGCTACCATAGTCAGTTTTATAAGGCAGGGAACAGGAATTATTAGCATCTGAGGGCCTCTATTTTTCTCTAACAAGGCTGAGGCAAAGTTATGTAGTAAAAGAGAAAAAGTTCAGGCTATTAACCAGCATCAACTAAAGTTTTCCTAGTGGCATTGAGAGACCAGCTGGACTTAAAAATCCTAAATGTGTACTAGTTCCAGTTTGTGGTTACATGATTTTGCTTTCACAATGTTCAGTAGCCTATGTGGTAAAGCAGGGAAGATAGGTCTTGAATCCATTCAGGACTAGGGAATGATTAGTGGGTGTGGAGGAAGGAAAGGGAGACAGAAAATTAATAATTCTAGTGATGGTGTCATAGAATTGATGACCGCAGAACCCAAACTGAGCAAAAGACATATATAATAGAGGTGGTGAAAAAAATACATATTTTATACTATATTATATTATATATAATATAAGAAGTTGATATAATACTGGGACTCAAAGAACTAGATCCCATGTAACAGAAGTTATGTTTTGCAACACCAAGATCCTCATTCACACTCTAAAAAGTACATCACTTTTTGTATACAATTTATAGGGTACTTAAGGAAGGAAAAGTTTACAGTAAAACTGACACTTCTAATAGTTGTGAAATTTCTTTTACTGCTCAAATTATCTTTGCTTTTTCATTCCAAACTCGTTTCATTTGATTCAAGCCAAAATCCCATGTGATTCTTTCTAACTTTCCCTGGAATTTTTCAACAGACATAGGCATAATAATATAATTGTGGTCAGTCAAGTCCCTTAACAAAGGATAGGCATTCCAAAGAGATGACTTAGTCTAAGCTGAGTAAAGAGCAAGACAAATAATGGTCTTAGGCATGGAGGCTCTCTTTAAGGAGCTCTAGGCTCACATTGACTTGTTTCAATGAAATAATAATCAGTATAGAAGCTTTCTTTTAAGAGTCTTCAAAATTCCAAAAATTTAAAGGATAAATCTAGAAATGAGTGAATGTGTTTCATATCATGCTCCCAAAATATCAGGGTATCTAACAGATTTATAACAAGTGGGTAGTGAGAAGGACTTCTCAAATTACATCACAGAACTCACAGTCTAGCAGTAACAGAAACCACCTCTGGCTAGTTAAAGTAAAAAGAGGACTGTATTTGAAGGAGGCCCAGGGAAATTAGAAATCCAAAGAAGAGAACAGCCAGTCTTGGGGAGGGTAGGAACCAGGGTGGGCTAGGGGCAAGGAAGCAGGAATTGGTGAATCTTTGCTTTAGAGAGCTGCCATTCACATGGCTGTTTCAATTCTCCTGAGGCTCTACATGTCTTTGTTCAAAATTCCAAGTTCTTGGCAGAATGAAATCAAACAGTCAGCCTAATTTAGATACTCACCCCGGATCAATGGACAGGATGGCAGGGGTGGGAGTGGTAATTAAATTTAGAAACAGAGACATGGTTCTTAGAGATAATTCCTATGTACTAGGGACAGTTCTCAGAGAAGGGGGACTCTTGGACCAAATGATCACAAGGCGTTTTCACTACCAAGAAAGGCAGGCAATAGTCAAGGAACTTCAAGGGTATAGAATAAGAAGAAGGGTATAGAACAGGAAGAAGAAAATGTTAAGGAAAAAAAAAATATATATATATATATATAAAACAAAGAGATTTAAAGTAATCTGAGTATCAGGTAAGAAGATGGTGCCTAAACTGGGATGAAGAGGATACGGGAGAGTTGAGTCCAAGAAAGAGCATTCCAGGAGAGACATCAGCATGTGTGAAGTCTGGAAACGGGAGGGAGCGTGACATATTTACTATGTCGCTAGATGTCAGTATAAACAGAGTCAGGAAGCGATATGAAGTGGGGAAGTTAGTGAAAAGCGACCTGGACCATGTAAGGATTTTGGACTTGATTCTGTCTATAAGCAATGGGGAGCTGTAAGAATAGCTGACAGGATCAGACACACCTTTTTAAAAGATAACCCTCACTGCAGCTGATTTAGTTGCAACCACCTGTAGGCCACTAGGCACAGAAAGATGACGGGCTTTAGAATCAGAGAGTGTGGGGTTAGAGGCCTGGTGCTGCTGGCTGCTTATGCAATGTTAAATGAGACACTTAACCATCTGAATCTTAGTTTTGGCAGCTGAAAAATGCAAATACCAACATCTACCTTGCAGGATTGTTGTAACTATTAATAAACATAAGGTTTCCAGAACATGTAAACAATACTAGCTATTGTTACATCTCATGTTACTGTCTATCCTGTTTTTTTATATCGCCACTTAGCTTTCCCATATCTTCTGATTTGACTGACCTTTATTGAATACTTACTGTATGTCATGCAAAGCTGAATGCTTTACAAGCTTCTTCTCATCTAATCCTCAAAACAATCCTCTAGGCCAAAGATTATTGTTACTTCTTTTTTTGAAAATACAGATATTAAAATTTACAGAGTTGTGTAACCTACTCAAGATCAGAATTCCAGGAAAAGAACTGTATGCCCCTTGAGAGCAGAAGCAAATTTTAAATTTTTTACCATAGGGTCTACACTAATACTATATAGGCAGTGGATAATCATTTTGTATTGGATTAAAGAGTGGATGAAACTTTCATTTAGAACTTTGGACCATGTAAAGAACCCATGTAAAAGTCCACAAGGGAGTTAGAGAAATAACTATTTTTAAGTAACGTAATATAAATACGTTTTGCTTTATTTTTTCATTTTGAATATATGGATGTGTATCTGTTAGTTGTTACTGTATAAGAAATCACTCCAACTTATTAACTTAAAACAACAACTGTTCGTTTTCATTCACGATCCCATGGGTAGTCTGGGTGGTTCTTGTGTTCTGTACCAGCTTGACTGATTTCTGCTGGGCTCTGCCATAAAGCTGTGGTCAGCTGGCAGGTTGACTAGCAGCTAGATAATCTTGCGTGGTGTTTTAGTTTCTTATTGCTGTTCTAAGATATTGCCACAAATTTAGTAGCTTAAACAGCACAAATTTACTATCTTACAGTTCTAAAGGTCAAAGTCTTGACTGCACTAAAATCAAGGTATCAGCAGGATTGCATTCCTTCTGGAGGCTTTTTGAGGGAGAATCTGTTTCCTAGAGTTTTTCAGATTCTAGAGGACACCAGCATTCCTTGTCACACAGCCAGCAGTAAAGCATCTTCAACCTCTCTCTGACTTCCACACTTGCTTTCATTCATTCTCGCATCACCTTCTCTAACTCTGACCTTCCAGTCTCCCTCCTATAAGGACCTTTGTGATTATAATGAGCCCACCCAGATAACTCTTCACTTCAAAATCCTTAAATTAATCACATTTCAAAGTCTCTTTTGCCTTGTAAGGTAGCATATTCATAGGTTCTGGGGATCAGGATGTGGATATTTTTGTGGGGAGGGGGCTCATTTTGTTTCCCACAGATGGCTTCTGGCATTTGGCAGCCTGTTGGTCAGGATGCCTCAGTTCTCTCCCAAATGATCTCTCTCCCCTCAGCAGGATAGCTCTGGCTCATAACATGATGGCTCAGGGCTCTATCTCAGCAAGAGGTCAGGCTCCAACATACAAGCACTAAGCACTGACTGGTCAGGTCTCCACCACTATCACATTTGCTTATATCCCTTTGGCCAAAGCAAGTCACACAGCCTACCCAGATCCAAGAAGTAGAGAAATATACTCCAACTCTTTATGGGAGGATCTGCAATATTATAAAGACTTGCATGAAAAGAGGGGAAGAATTTGTGACCATTTTCACAGTCTAACAGAACTGGCACATTATGTAAGAAATATTTTCTAAGACAAGTCTATCACTAGTTGGAACAACCCAAATCTTTGCACAGTTGTTTCCTCTGCCGACAATGCTCAAGTGATTTCCTCTCTTCCTGGATAGATTATTTTCCTCTTTGTTATCACAGCTTAGATATAACCTCCTCCAAGAGGCCTTCTCTTCATGCTCTCACTATACTAAGCGCTTACCCCTGACGTAGCACTTAACACACTGTATTGAAATTATCTGTTCATTTTTCTGCCTTTCAACCTAGACTGTAAGTTCCTTGTAGACAGCAAATGAGACTTAGTTGCTCTTGCTTTCCCACGAAGTAGGCTAGTAAGAATTTATTGAATAAATGTATTAACAAATGATCTATAAACTCCATCTCTCAAATTCTACTGTTTCCTTACAATATATCTATATTTAATGAATCTTTAATTCTTTATTTTTTCCCCTACTTTGGAACCCAGCCTTACATTAATAAACTGAATAGGAAAGAAAGGAGTATTAGTACTAAATATTGGTTGCAGGAAAAGTTTTCCTTGGAATAAAAAGTTCCATTGTGATTTTGGAAACTTGATATCACAAACTGATTATGTGACATTTAGGAAATCCACAGACTGTCACCAAGGATGCTGATTTGCCAAACAAGAGATCTGTGAGGCTGTCTTCACTTGGACGGCCAGTCAGAATTAGGAACCCAGGGCTAACTTAACTGGAATCCCCTCAAACAAAATACAAACTAAAAACCAAGGTATTTTGGAATATTTCCAGAAAGGTCTTAAGGGGCTGCCTGATTGCTGTTAATACATAAGGCAGAAAGCAAAGATTTCCGCAATTACATGACTCAAGGGCTAAGATTCCTGAGCTGCAGACACAACATGAGTAAGCAGGCTGCTCCAAATTGCCAGTGGAATTAAGAAATCAAAAAGTAGATGGTGAGTTACAAGAAACAGAGCTTGTTTGGGGAAAGGATAGTCTGTATGCCTATAACCAAGAAAGCCAGCTATGATATAAGTTAAAATGAAATGTGCAGATGTTTAATATAATAAAATAACCAAGAAGAACCCACCCTTATGTTATTCTCCAGTGTAATGTTAAATGGACCACACTTGGAATACGCATGGGTGCCCTGTATTTTTCTAGCTCAGGTAATGAATATTTTTATAACCTGAGTTATGAATGACAAAAATGAATAAAAACAACATTGAAGTCCAAAGACAATCAAGTTAATGTTTAAATATCTTGAAAGGGTTTCTATCCCCAGTGTTAAAACTGTCATTGTTAATGCACTGAATATTCTACAGAAGCTCAGTTAACCATGCCTTAAAATCAGTCACAGTTTAACAATAATAACAATAAATTCTAGGATTTTTCAAAGTTTCCTTAATTCTAAGCCTCCAAAGAGACTATACTGTAAAAGGCACATTCATGTTTATTTGAAACTCATTCATAAAATATCCACCCATGCAAATTGGATACAGCCAATAAATTGTCATTAATTTTGAATCCTTATACTTAAAAACCCAAAGACTTGGTTCATTTAGTACTTGTAACAACGCTGAGAGGTTTATTATTATACTCATTTTTCAAATGCAAATGCAGGTGATTCCTGAAAGTATTTTCCTAACCACAGCGCTACACTGCCTCTCTTGCAGTGTACTGTCTCTCATCCTAAACTGAATATTGAGCTACTTAGCATTGATATACTTGGATGATTTAGAAACATCTTAATAGAGTCATTTCAATTTATAAATATTTCTTGAGCTTATATTAAGTGAAGTTCTTTATTAGCCCTTTCCCCGAAAACTCATGGAAAATGTATATAAAGTGGTAGTTTCCTGGATTCACAATTTCTCTTAAAATAATTTTACCATGTTAACCGAGAGACAAGTATAAATCTGAGCCCACAATCTCAGATGTGTAAGAAATAACATTATTCATTGTCATTGTATTTATTTAAATCCATGTCCAAGCCTCCCATGTGTTTAGTGGCAAGAAACTTATTCTGTTATTATGGTACTCCCCTCCCCCAGGGTTGTTAGAGGCCCAAATTCTTACATAGCACCAGATAACTGGGGGAGGGGTAAGGGGAGATCTTTAGTCATTACTCAGGATCTCTCTGCATCCACTTCCATAGCTTCCTGTAAATCTGACTGCTCTGCTGCTTTTGTACCTCATGTGAAGGGTAGTAGAATCATAGGCAAGGCTAGGAGACCCCATACCAGGGCCATTCTCCCTTGGTGATGCAGGTTTGGAGATTTTGCCATGTCTCCAGGACATGATTATAAAATGGGCAAGTTTCTCCTCTGATCACAGATGTCTGATCATGGACTTTAGATTTCTATCTAGCCTAACCAAACTATGTGTTTTCTTCTGCATCTCAAAGGAAACTGTTTCCCCCCATTTCTTTCAAGGAGAACTTGCATAAACTTTTTAAAATTGATTGTAGATGTTTTTACAAAAGGCTCCTGAATTCAAAGAACTTCTTTCTTACACTTTGAAAAAAATACATGTGGCAAGAAATTGCGAAAGACCAAGCTCTCTCCTGGAGAAGGCAGGAGGGAAGAAATGTATCTATTATAAAAATTAATATTCCAATGAGTTATTCTTCCCTCAAGTTATAATTGAAACAATGAGGTCACAGAGTTTAGCTCAGACTGACCAATGGCTCCTTTGATCTAAGCCAATGGTTCCAAAGTGTGATCCCAGGACCAACAACATTATCATCAGCTGGGAACTTGAAATGTAAATTTTGGGCCTCTAGATATGCTGAATCAAAAGCACTGAGAAAGGGCCCAGCGATCTGTGTTTTAGCCTTCTGATCCCCACTAAGTTTGAGAACCACTGATTTAAGCTATGCATTTCTCTATTAGAACACTGACTGTACATTCTTGAAATTCTTGTCTCCTTCATTAGACTGTTACGTGCCAGGAATCATACCAGTCTTTCACATGGTTATATTCCCATTGCCTAAGATAGCCTGGAACATAGTGAGTGCTCATAAATACATGCTAAATATATCTATAAATGAATGAGTTTAGAGATGTTCTACCCTCAGGATTATGGTTCTAGCTTTCCCAGATTATCATTCAGAATACAGTCATGAACAATTCCTAAATGAATTATAACAATTCTTAAAATGAATTCTGTAATAGCGTTTTGTGCCTAAAACTTGTCTTAGGGGAACAGAAAGCAAATATAACCTGCAATATTCCTGAGTTTGACTGTGCAACTAAATTCATGAATTAATTCACTCATCAAATATTTATTAAAAACCTATTTTTAGGGCTTCTGTTAGGAGTTTGAGAGCTAGATAGAGGAGTAAAGTATATTCTTGGCTCTCAAAGAATGTATAATTCAGTAGCTAAATTAAATTAATTCATTCTCAACATATTTCACAAATCTGTTGGGCACCATGGATTATTGGAGAATAAGCAGATAAAGTCATGTATGTCTTCTGAGTAAAGCTGAAAGTGTACAGACCATTGGAGTTTTGCCAGCCTTGGCAATGGCTCTCTAGGATTAGTCAAGCTATTAAAGAAGAATAGGTTATGTATCACTCAGCTAATTAAGAGCTTCTGCATTTTCTTAAATCTGCTTATTTCTAACTGTACTCTGAACTTACTCATTTGGATGATACCTGGATCTTCCAACTTAAAACTTCTACTACTAATTATTATATTTGCTAATATTCATTGAGTTTGAGCTTTCACTGGGTTAGGCACAAATTATTCATTATTATCATATCAAACTAACAGTATTACCTGAGAGCAGGTGAATTCTCCGACAAACACCTAGGGAGTTAAGAGGTCACATGGAAAATAAGGACAAAGTGAAGTTTATAAAATCCCATAACAATCAGGTCTTTCCCAACTAGAGGTAAAGGAGAAGGCTTGGGTGAGAGTTAGCAAGGAAGATCATTGGCCTGGGCTGAAGATTAATGGGTTTAGTGTTATTGTACATCCTAACTAACAATCCAGACTGCTGGGCCTGAGGAACTAGCTGTCACACAAAACTGTTCACTTTGGAGAAATGATCACTGTATTCCAAAGATCTTAGGGAGGGATATACAGAGCAGAACAGAAGACAAGTCCCATGGAGGATTATGGACAAAACCAAATTGTGGATGAGTTCACATTGATGGATGGGCCTTCATAGTTGTTGACCTTGAGTACAGTGGCAGTTGAAATACACAGCAGGAGGAAAACACACCAGTTCAGAATGGCAGCCAGCACTGACACAGGGCTAAGAGAACAGTATTTGGGCAGTGGCAGCAGCATGTTTTCTTGAAAACGACAACTAAACAAATGGCCTTAAAATAAAAATAAGGAGAACGGACTGTGTCAATAAGTTATCATTCTTTATTATTTTTACTATTTTTCTTTGTATTTTGTATTTTCTCCCAAAGTCTTCTACAATGAATATGCATTGCTATTGTAATCAGAAAGCAAATGTTGTTGGTTTTGAATAGCACTCTGATTTCTAGGCAATCAACTTAACTACCAACTTCAAAAGGATGAGTAGCTTCTTACCTTCCCTATTATTCTGTAACCTGATATTCTAAAATCATCCTGACTTGAAGTACAGATTTAAGAAAAAAGCAGCCTAATGTATAGCATCAAGATGCTACATAATGACTAGGCTTTGATTTTTTTCCTAATGTAGGAGGAAAAAGTCATGAGAAGGCAATTGTACAGAGAGAAAGGATTGAACCAAAAACATTTCTTTATCATTCTTGATTGAAAAAGTACTATATAAATGGCTAAAGTGATGATATCATTCTTGAACAGGTATGGGTAGAACAGAGCTGCTGTTAATGGGTTCCCTGGAAGCAGTTAAGGTCTACTTGTTTGAGAAAAAATTAACCTCACTGTGTAACAAAATACATTTCTTGGCCATGATGCTAATTGAAGAAAGTCAGTGGGGTCATTATCTCAAGACATACTGTGCCAAAATGACAATATGTTTCTGAACAAATGCACAGTATTGACAGACCATAGATACTGCCATAGTTTTTTTTGCCATACAAAATAAGTGTCCATCTCACATATTTACTGCCTCAGGCCTGAAATAATTAAATGCCCAAGGTTCTTCAATAAATAAATTATAAGAAAAAGGAAGTAATGGAGTGGATATCTTTAGACTAAAAGAGGCTTTACAAGGCATATTTTTTAAAAAGCACAGTCAAAACAAAACAGTATTGACTAGGGATACACATTTGGGTAATGAAACTACAAATAAAGAGACATTTAAGAAGTGATTACTATAAAATTCAGGAAAGCAGTTACTCTGGAGGAGATAGAAGGGGTTGCAATTGAGTCAGGGATCATAGGAGGAATGTCTGTGATGACTGAAAAGTACTTTCTCTTTAACTGAGTGCTGATGTCAAGGATGTTTGCCTTATAATAATTTATTTCACCTTAACAATGAAATTATTTCTTAAAATTAGTACATCTGCACGAAAAAACACAAATATTTAGTATGAAATCTAATATTCTGGGAATTCCAACAGTGGTTCTCAACTGGTCACTTCCCAGTTCTACCCAGCCCTTTTCCTCACCCAGGGAGGTTAGGAAATTCGGCATAATGGATAGATGCCAAAATTAGTAGTCAAAATTATTATGAGGTCATCTTTAGTGGTCATTATGACTGGGGGGCAGGAGGGGCACTAGTAACATTATAGGGGCAGGGTCCATAACCACGCTACAGCCCCCCAAAAGTCCCATACAGTAGGAAAATTATCCCTCCCAGAATGTCAAGAGTGTCACTTATGTGAAATTAACAGATCAATAATGATCACCTACTCCTCCATTATATAATATCTATTTCATAACACTTGTTTCTGTCCTTTAAGAATAGAAATAACTTGTGTGTGTGTGTCTGTGTGTGTGTGTCTGTGTCTGTGTGTGTAGGTACGTAAAAGAAACAGTCTATCCATTTTGAGGTTGAAGAACTCATTAAACAGTTTTGCAAATTGTGGTTTGATTGCATATGCTTAAGTTCACAGACTTTAGCATTAGTCTAGAACAATCTTTCTAGGATTTGGTTTACTCACATATAAAATGAGTTAGCTATTGTTAAATAGCCAACGACCTCAAAACTTAGAATTTAAACTAATCAGGATTTATAATTGCTCAAAATTTGGGCTGGGCTGGGCTGGCCTCAACTAGGCTTATTTGGGCTTCTACAATAACCTGGAAGGGTGGCTAGGGCTGGATAGGTTAGGATGGCTTTGCCTGGATATCTTGGCTCTTCTCCAATATATCTCATGTCTCTCCAGAAAGCTAGTCCAGCCTGTTCACTGGTGGTGGCAGAAGTTCAAAAGACAGAAGGGAAAAGTGTAAACACTTTCTCAAGTTTTTGCCTCAAGTTTGCCTTTGCCTAGTTGGCAAGCCACATGATCAAGCCTTGAGTCAGTACTGAAAGAAATCATTAAAGGATATGGATTCAGGGATGCTCTGGCCTGGACTCTCCCTCCCCCAAATTCACATGTTGAAATTCTAACCCCCAAAGATGATGGCATTAAGAGGTAGGGCCCTTGGGAGGTGCTTAATTCAATGAGGGTAGAACCCTCATAAATGGGATTAGTGCCTTATAAATGAAGGTACAGAGAGATCCCTAGCCCCTTATACCATGTGAGGACACTGAGAGAAGGCACCAGCTATGAATCAGGAAGAAAGCCTTCAGCAGAGAATGTGACCATTCCTGCCAGTGCCTTGATCTTGGATTTCCAGCCTCCAGAACCATGAAAAATAAATTTCTCTTTTTTTTTTTAACTTACCCAGTCTGTGGCATTTTGTTAGCAGCCCAAACTGCTGCTGCTTAGCAGCCGACTAAGACAATGGATGTGTGAAAAAATGGGGCTATTAATACAATCAACCTACCACACTATATCACAGAGTTGTTTTGAGAATCACACATGCCAACAAATGTAAAATATGTAGTTTAGAGTCTGACATACAGTAAGTGCTCAATAATTGTTAACGATTATGAGGAGTAAGAGACTGCACATAACATTTCAAAATTTCTACCTGGTATAGCTGAATATAATTTGTTATGGAATTATAGCAATATCTGAATTCAAGACTGCTTATTTCCTGAGAGAAAAAATTTTTTCATGCTAGGGACTTTGGAAACTTCACCAAGTTACTAAAAGTTTTTTTACTTATATCTGGGTTGACTTAGTTTGAACCTCTTGAAAAACTGCAAAACAAACAATGAGGAAAACAACATGAAGAACATGAGTTTCCCTAGAATCTTATTAACAATGAAATAGACTCTTATTAAAAAATTAGTATGAAGGTTATTTCTCTCTAATGAAGTTCAACAGATGACCTTGAAAACTTTGAACTTGAACCCCAAGCCACTGAAAAGTATGTAGAAGTTTCTAAGCAGCATTCTTCATACGGTCACAAAAACATATTCTCATTTTTAATTAAAAATTGTGAAATGACATGGCATTACTGAACCTTGAAAATAGCTTGGAAAAGCTTTAAGCAAGCACAACTTTTCACTGAACCTTCAGAACACGCAATGGCCCTACCCATAGTTGTATGGGTAGAACCATGCCCAAGCTAGAAATGTACACACATGTGCACACAGAAGTACATTCAGAGTCAGGTTGCATTAGATGAATGTATCTGCAAAGAGAAACTGGTGATACCTGGACACTAGGAATACACAATGTCCCTATCAGGTAAGTAAGCACCGAATAATTCCCTTCCCATCAATTATTTCATTAACTTTGCTTTCCATCCAGAAATACATAGGCAGTCAAATAGATGATTACATCATCAGCTTTGTTGCTAAAGATTTGCCACTACTATACCTCTTACCCAGTGGTATTAGATTTCTATACCTGCTGTAACAAATTACCACAAATACTTTGGCTTAAAATAACATAAATGTATTATCTTATAGTTCTAGAGGTCTAAC
Organism: Camelus bactrianus; assembly: GCF_048773025.1. Classification (NCBI taxonomy): domain Eukaryota; kingdom Metazoa; phylum Chordata; class Mammalia; order Artiodactyla; family Camelidae; genus Camelus; species Camelus bactrianus. The sequence goes on along the minus strand of NC_133563.1, from coordinate 14,928,585 downwards.
TCCTAAAATGAAGATGTTGGCAGGGCTAGCATGGCTGCTTTCCTTCTGGAGGCTCTAGAAGAGAATCTGTTTCCTTGCCTTTCTTATCTTCTAGATACCACCTGCATTCCTTGGCTCATGGCCCCTTCCTCCATTTTCAAAGTCAGAAGCATAGCATCTTCAAATCTCTCTCTCCCTCCCTCCCTCTGTTCCTGTGATCACATCTCCTCTCTGACTTTGTCCTTCCTCTTATAAGGATCTTTATGATTATATTGTGCTCAACCAGATAATTCAGGATAATCTCCTCATCTCAAGATATTTTACCACATCTACAAAGTCCCTTTGAAATATAAAATAACATTCACAGTTTCCAGGGATTAGGAAGTGAACATTTGAGGGGTGGGGGTGGGGGTAGGTATGGATCATTCTGCCTACCACTCCTGGTCAAGGAGATTAGATATTATAGAAGATTATACAATCAATAAGCATTTCTTGACTATCAGCTACAAAGAGCTGACATTTCAAATGGGGAAAGAAATATTTGGTCTCTCTAATTTACAAGTTTTTTTTTCTAATTTATAAGTTTATTGTAAAGATTAAAATAATACGGAATCCTCTTTATATTCTGCATAAACATAGAATGCAGAATATGCCTCAGTCAAATTTCAAAATATAATTATAATTGCATTTCTCAAGAGTAGCAGGAGGTTTGGTCTTCAAGACCTTAAATCTCTCCAAATTTTAATTCCAAGGGACCTCTTGTGCTGAATCGTATCCAGGAAAAAAGAAAAGTACTTACTATGGTGGAGAGCTACTGGGTAAAAGCTGGATTTGACTTGGCTGGTCATGGCCAATGCACAGAAGCTGAGACAAAGTTTCTTTTGCATTCATTTCTGTTCTTTGGGGAAGGATGAATCCACTCCTCAGTGTAACACTCATTAAAGAGGGCTGGGGCTTCTGGGATCACAGAAGTTTCACTTCTCTCACTCAGTCACTTCCACAGGATATACTGTATCAAGCCTGAGGCCTGAATGAAATTCAGGCAGCGTTGGTACTAGGCAAAGAGGTTTCCAATCATGACAGAGATGTGACAGGGACTAAAATCACCTTATCCTGCCCACTGCTGGCCTCAGGGTTTCTTTACAGAAGTTTTACGCTGAGCCTGAGCATAGGCCTGGCCCTCAATCCTTATGGCCGTAGTTTTCAGATCTCTTGGGGCTTTTGTTCCCCAGACAGTTCATCCCTAAGAACTCAATTAATGCTGATTGCTGAGTGTTTGCTGCCTCAGATATAGGAATGAACACTCACTCTTTTCCTCCTTCTAAGTGTGATCTTTCTCTGAACTTGTGTTAACTCTACTTAAAGGCTCTTACGGCCCATTCTTACCACTGGTGTTTGGTCAGGACATCATCAAACAAGCGGGGCTCCCCAGGAGGGAGAAACAATAATTTTTGTCTTTTTTTTTTTTTTTTCAATTGGGTTGATATTGAGAAGAGAGAGGGAAATCAATTCGAGGGAGAAGTCAAAGATTACTTATTTTTTAACAGATATGGAAGAGATTCAGAAAAAGGCCAGCCAGTTGAGTGGGGAAGGTGAAGGAATTGGTTTGGCCATGATACATTTAAAGATATGAAGAGACATTACAAGGGTTGGCAATATTAGACTGCAAGGCTGTAGATTCAGGGCTGGAGGTGAAGATGAATATGGACAAAACCCCAGATCCACTGGTGAGTGAGAATAATAAGGAAGGGAAGCTTCTAATAGCTTCTCATGCCGAGTGACAGAGTTACTTAGGGGCAGGCAGAAGACACTCAGATTACCTCTACTGCTCAGACTCCAATGATGGACTCTTCGCTCTGAAGTGTAGTTAACCTTGGGAACCCTTGGTGCTGTGAAGACAATACTATGCAAACCCATTGGTATCACCAAGATTCTAGGGCTTGAGGTAGGTGTCCAGGTCAGCTGCGATGTCAAATTGACAGGAACTCTCTCCCCATGTGTTTTACGAGAAACAGGAGTCTTAGTTTTTTTAGAATGAAGACTCCCCTGAAAATCAGCCATGTTGCCCAAATAAAGAAGGAAACTGATTGGCTGACCATAAACAAAGAAAAAGGTCTGGCGAAAGCTGAATATTCTTTCAATTGGTGTGGGTAGCCTTACTCTGCAGAACAAGACAACTTGACAAGGCCCACCAGACAGCTGCTTCTTTCCAAAATTGTTAATGAATTTTAGGCTAATGTACAATATTGAGAGAGGGGAGGGTCAATTTATAAGTGGAAAATGAGAGGAATATTTGGCTGAACATGGCTAAATAATGCTAAGCAACTCCTTCTCCAAATGCCAAAACATGATTTTCTCTTGTTTTTAGGCTTGTTTCATCAGCTGTCATTTGTTAAAATACCATTTTTGGGGGGGTGGAGGCAGGGAGGAGAGCTTATTATTGTGGTTTATCCAGTTATTCTGTTTCTGTTCTGATTCCTCCACCAGAATGTTGTCATATGGCCATGAAAATACTCCTGGCTGACTGCTGTGTCTTCTGTGCCCACACACTTCCCTTTCTTTCAATATCTGTATGAAAGAATGTCAATGAGGAGCCTTAATTTGTCGCTGTTTTTTTGTCATCACCTACTTGGTAAATTCTTTTTCTGCCTTTAGTTTATACTCACTTCCCATATGAAAGATACTTGTCTTCAAGATTTCTGCAAAGTAATCCCCCCATTAAAACCAAGTAAATTAAAACATAAAACACTTATTCCATCTAAATAATGTTTAATTGCTTCAAAAATGCACATGCTGGAAGGTTTATGCCTAACATTATGGCAGAAAAAAAAAGGGGTTTAGTTTCCTCAAACTTATATGTGAGGGTAGTAACTCCTGAAGCAGGGTAAGGGGCATGGCCACCATCTGTGAGAGCATGAACTATTTTTAGAAAGCAATATTGATACAATTACCACCAAATTGATACCTACAGCAAGTATGTTCACTGAGGATCAGCTAACTTCCAGAGGGAGGGTAACAGGGTAGGAGGCAGGGGGAGACAGAGAGACAGAATAAGGACTGGTGGGAAACTGGACCTGGGCTCCCATCCCAACTCTGGCTGGCACTTACTAGTTATGTAATCTTGGGAGAGTTATATCTCAGAGTCTCAGTTTCCTTACCTGTGAAAAGGAGAGAATGCCCGTTGTTTCTTGGGGACAGAAAGAGCATTTTAAAAAGTCCAGGATTACTACAGTAACCCTCTGAGTGATAAAAACCAGTTTCCACAGAGACATGACAGATTTTTCTCAGAAAAAACCAAAGCTCACGATTTTTATTTCATACAAGTGTATGACTTTTATTACTCTGGGAGAAGGGGACTGCTGCCTGATGGGGTTGTTACCTGAAAAATCTGCTTTCCAATATGGAATTATTAACTCAGTATCCTCAGGCCCAGGGTACTCTGAGTTAGAGGGGAAATGGACCAATCCTCCATTCTGCCCATGTAACCTAGGAGAACATGTTCTTACTGTTCATGGCAGAATCACTTTAGAAATAAGAGCAACCTTTATCCAGCTCTCTCACTTTGCCAACAAGGGAATTAAGTCCAGAGTTTCTCACTTTAGGTTGGTGATTTGCTCAGAAACCACACAACAAGGAAAGGACACAGCGCAAGAGGCAAACATAAGCCTTTACCTGAGGTCAAAAATGATCATTCTATCCCTTAATCCTAACACATTTAGAACTTTGGTAAATATTTATCGATTGAGAGAATGAATTCTAACTGCCAAATTAGCTCATTTTCTACTTCATGTGGCTACTGCACCTCTTCTTTCTTAAGGATAACTTCCTTTATCCTACCCAACTCTCTAGTAACTGCCCACCCTTCCCCCTTCCCTCTGCACCTAACTCCCTCTTGAAAAAAATCACTTGCACTTACTGTAGATGTACCACAGTCTCTCATTCCCCTACGACACTGCCCTTGTTATGCCCACTGTCTGGGTTGTCCTCTTCTCCCTCCACCTTCATTCACCTAGTGAGGAGGGCCTATTAGACTTGATTTGGGCATCATCTGTTCCTTGAAACCTTTTATAGACTCCCCAGCTCCTTCCAAGCTGCGATAATGCCCTTCCTGTGTGCTCTCATAGCATCCCTGAGTTACTTGACAACAGTTACAGTCTGAGGCAGCCTTCTGATTTCATAACTGCATTCCTCTCTAGACTGTAAGACCCCTGAGGTTAGGAACCAAGTGTTATCTGCCACTGAAGCTCCAATGTCAATGGAGCCTGATATATAGTAAGAGCTCAATAAATGTCTGACAAAAGACTAGATGAATATGTTACTAATTAATTTCATGCACTATCTATAACTCCAGCAGCCTGTATCACTCAAAACAAAAGTAGAAATATTTCTATCTAATGTTTCCTATCATCTGAGTTTGATTTACAAAAAATGGAGCAGTTAGGAAGTAAGCGTATCTCTCCCTTCCCACTGGTCTCAAACCAAATACAAGTCCCTACCTACATATGTTGAGTCCCTCAAGCATGCTTTGACACCAAATGGAAAGCAAATGGAAGGGGTCCTATTTTTCCCAAGTGACCTAAAAGGATTAAATCACATCCAAACTGGCAACTGCCTTGAGATGCTTTTCCTGGCTTGGTATCTGTGACCATGGCTTTGTAACCCAGGAGGCCTAGCTTCGTTCACATGCCACTATCTGCACCTATAATACCCTCACCAACTCCAGTTTGAGATTTTTTAATTAAGTATCTGCACTAGTTTGCTAGGGTTGCCATAAAACATACCACAAAGAGGGAGGCTTGAAAAACAGAAACTTATTGTCTCAAATTCCAAAATCCAAGGCATCAGCATGGCTGGTTCCTTGTGAGGACTATAAGGAAAACATCTGCTCCAGGCCTCTCTCCTTGGCTTGTGAATGGCTGTCTTCTCCCTATGACTCTTCATGTGGCATTTGCCTTCTCTTCATATTTCTACATCAAAATTTACCCTTTCTATAAGGATACTGGTCATACTAGATTATGGCCCTCCCTAATGATCTCATTTTAACTTGATTACCTCTGTAAAGACCGTATCTCCAAATAAGGTCACATTCTGAAGTAGTAGGGGGACATAATTCTGCCTGTAACAATATCCAAGGTCACAGACAAAGGGTCTTTGCTAGGCTGATAGACAATATCTCATTCCTCTACTGAGCATTCAAAGTATCCACACATTAAGTTTGATTTGCTGGTTTTCTTAGACATTATAACTTCTTGTCACTACTCTTTCATTCCAAAGTGCTGGCTAGGGTATGCTCCTTCATGTTCTTAGTTCTCTGGTTCCCTAAGGATTACACTTCTGCTACGTTTGGCTCAAAGAAAATTTCATCTCATTACATTAGCTTTCTGATATGGAACCAACAGTGCCCGAAACAAAAACCCTAATTTGTTAAGCATTTAAAATATTTTAATAAATCTACTAAGTTCTTTACTTTCATTATCTGATTTTACACAAACACACACACACACACACACACACACACTCACACAAAACTATGAGGTAGGTGTCATTTTGGAAATGAAGAAAATAAGAATTAAGAGGCTAAAAGATTTCCTAAGGTCACCAGGCATAAAAGTGGCTACACTAGATGTTAAATCCAGGAAGTCTGGTTTCAGATGAAGAATGCTTAACCAGCTCACCAGGCTATATACTACATCCCTGATTATTTTCTTTGATGCTGTAGCTGAAGATGGAACTAACCCAAAGGAGGAAGTTCTATGCCAAAAATGATGGGATCTGGAAATGACAACTTCTTTCCCAGGTATCATTCTACTCACGCATGGAAGGTCCTTCACTATGTTAGTCTCTCCCTTTGCCTGACCTCCCCAAAAGAAGTGGGAATAAGAGTAATGATTACCCTTAGTGAGTGCTTAATGCATAACAGGAACTCTGCTAGTTTTTATTCATTATCCATTTATTCTTTAACAACCATATAAGCTCAGTATTAGCATCATCCCTACTTTATAGGTGACTTGCCTAATGCACACTAGAACATGGTGGCGACAGGATTTGAACCCCGTCTGTATTATTCTAAATCCCTTGTTTCTGTGTTATTTTGTATCCTGATCATTCCTCAGATGGCACAGATGCCCACAGGAACTGGAAAACATATCTAAACTCAGTATTACTGAATTCTCTGTCTATAGCTGCTGTTACTCAAGGGACGAACAGAAGTGTATGGGGGGGAGCAGGAGTGAGGAAGAATAATCAGAAAGATTACTCACCTTCTCTGTAAATTAGTATTTATATGTTTATTACGTTTATAATGTAAATTATTATTTATTTATTTTGAAACTTCCTTATTTTAACATCCAACATTTTGCAATAATGGAGAGTGAAAATGGAATTTTTCCATTTAATATACTGGCTTTACTGATTGGTAAATTTTTTTGAATCATTTTTAGATACTCAAAAGAGAAACGAGAGTATTAACAACAGAGAATAAGAGAATTCACATATTAAATATTTTTTAAGTCTCCATACAATGACTTCTAGCCTGTCCAAGATTGCTTAATACCGATTAGTAACAACCATTAAAAAATCATTTATAGATTTTTTTGTGAGTGTTCAGAGATACTAATGGGTTTTAAAATTACTTGGGAATCTTCCTGAGGTCAAAGGAAGAAAATAAAGTATGAAGTGATAATAAAATGTATGAAGTGACTAATGGACAGGTTGTATATATATAATGGTTCCAGCAAAGAAAAAACATTCAATTTTTACAGCATACATTTAAACAAATGGAAATCTCACTGCCATAGCCTCTTGTCTTCACTCAAGGGCTAGGAAGGATGATAACATCATGCATTACCATTGTCCATAGAAGCTTCTCAACAATTTTCCAGCCATCAGGTCACTGGCCCCAACTACCTCCACAGCCACTCCTATCCTCAGCTGCCAAAAGTCTTATGAAAAGTAAGTGGGGAAGTAATGCCAATTTTAATGAGGCACCAATAAAATGACTTAATCTTATGTTGCACAAATAAATAACTAACTCAAATGTGATTTTTACATGGCAAACATGAATACTGAAAACAGCTCCCCACAGCCCATCTAGGGATCAGATATCTCTCCAAGCTTTTGCTACATGTGTAAGCCAACAAAACGACAATAAATCAAATGAAATAAAAAGGTGCATGATATCATAAAATTTTGAATTGTAAGAGGGAAATTCAGAGTAAAATTTAATTTGCAGATTTTATTTTAAACCACACAATAGCACTCTTGATTTCCCCACTATAGAGACAAACACACAGAATAATGTTTTATCAAAAATAAATGTATTATAGATAATATAAATAATGTAGAAAAATGATGTAACAGATATAATAGAATAATGGATGCTATCATTTTTAAAGAATTTTGTCTGGAGTCATTAGTGGGGCTAATGAAGGAGGATAGATGAGATGTTTAATTGTTGTCCAATAAAACCATCTTGATTCTGGCTCACAGTAAAGTAGGTCTTAGTATCTAAGGTCATCAAGTCAAGTGACTACATTATTGGATGATTCAATTATACACTGACTATTCTTCTGTGGCTCAGAGTGTACATAAAGTTTATATTAAGTATGCTTGACCTACTAAGTAACTCTGACATACTAATCTTGTATTTGAAGAATGTGTTTGTTTGAAGTAGGATGTAATTGGTATTTTCCAAATATAAAATCTCTTTTTAAGATATATCAGTCTTCATAACTACAATATCCCTGTGGTAAAAGTAATCTTGCTTCCAGGTTAATACTGAGTAGAGAGTCTTAAAAATGAATAGGTTTCCTCATGAGCAAAATAATTCAGCAAGAATTATTTTGTATAGTTGGCAAAAGACTAAGCACATTGGGGATATTAAATGCTATATAATTGATAAAGCATACCTTGCAAACATTTTGACTGCTATACCTTAAATTTAAAACTTAAATTGTGATCCTATTTTTAATCTAAAGAATTCTCATCTGCAATATATAATTTTATGTTTTGTTTGGAAAAGAAAATTTGAAGAGTCCAAAAGAATTTTGAGTACTGAGAAGGAAAGAGTAAAGCTACTTGTGAGCTGGAAAGTAGAAGATAAAAACACTTTCAAGGGAGTACTGCAAAGAAATATGTTAGTATTTAACTGTGATCTCGTTACATGACTACATAGACTGTCTACCTCATCATATTTTGGTATGAACATAGGGAAACTTTTTAAAAAACAAATGCAGTATTATAAAACTTGGTGCCTTGCTTTCATGTTCCATTGCTACCCTCTCACATGTGTGATTTGTGTTGCAGTTAACAGTTTAAAATCTGTGTGCTCCCTCTTTGTCATGATTCACAAGTGTGTGAGATAAGCTCTAGGCATCAGGTCACAGTCACAGCACTTGCTGCCCTGTGAGAAACACTCATCTAAATTCTTATCTGTCCTCACCTCTCACCCTTCACCTCTCTCCCTCCAGAGTTTTCACTCACAAGAAAGAACATTCTGTGGGAAAATTTTGTTGAAACTCCAAATGCTTGAAAATATACCAAACTAAACAGGATAATTCAGGTTAGTGTGGCTCTCTGTCTTTCCAGAATTAGGTAACACATATCTTTTTTCTGGCACTTCAAAACATTGTGAAATAATCTAAATGAGAGTATTGCTAAAGTAAGGAGGAACAATAAGTGATTTCCTTCTGCATATTATAGACACTCGGTTCCTCCACAATAAGGAATGCTATTTTGGTAATACCTTTATCTTTACTATGGTTTTCAAAGCCATAGTTTTCAACTGCAAACATCCACTAATCAATCCAAATCTACTGAATGTCAATTAAGAACATGTTCAGTAGCTAGATGTCATGAGAAAAATGAAAGATATAAAATAGAGTGCCTTATCTTTAAAATATATTATTTAAAATTCAGTTGAAGACACTCTATATTTTAATAAGATACACATATTTATAAATACATATGTATATATTTGTTGACTGATGCTCACAGAAAGAGTGCTGGAATCCACAAAATTCTTGTAAGAAAGAAGCAATCACTTTTTCATGGGCTAGTCCAGAAAGGCTTTACAGAGAGTTGGACTCTGAGATACAGCCAAAATTTTAATAGTTAGGAAAGAGTGGAATAGTGTGAGCAAAGATCTTAAGGTTAGAAAACCCAAAGGAGAGTCTGGAAAAAATGAAAGTAATTCATAATGATCACCCAAATTCTGGTTCTTTAACAAGTGATGGTTGCATTCATTATTCTTCACCTTTCTACCTGATCAGAGATCTTAGACACTGAAAAGATTATGGTGATGTTCCCATCCATATGCAAACATAACTATTAAAATAAAAGGAAGAGAGCTTTTAAAATGAGTCAGAGGAAGTTAAAATTCTGATTTGATTCATTTTGGAATAATAAAATCTAGTGGGTGTAGTGGTGTTGGTTTCTCTACTTTGCTGATGAATAAAGTTTATAAGACTGCCTCTGGAAAATCCAAGACTATAGCTGGCAGAATTAACCTTAGAGAATGCAATTGTATGTCTCAAAGTTTTTAGTTTCTATATGAGAATAAGTTTAGACTCACAGAGTTTCTCAGCATTGGCACCACAGATATTTGGGGTCAGATAATTCTTTGTTGTAAGGGATGGCCCTGTGCATTGCAGGATGGTGAGCAACACCCCTGGGGCCTCTACCTACTAGATGGCAACAGCAGCTACAACAATCAAAAATGACTCCAGATACTGCCAAGAGTCCTATGAAGGCAAAATCACTCCTTGGGAAACATGGGTTAGAGGAGGGCATCAAAACTAGTGACTCAACAGGAAAACCCACCAACTTTTCCCTGAAAATTCAGAAGTACCTTTCTAAGCCCTATGCACTCTTACATACTAATTCATTATTTAGGAATGAAAAGACACTTATTGTGTGTATTGTCTATTAAGGCCAGTATTGGGCCAAGAAATGAGAAGGTAGATAACTAATTATATACAAGCAGAAACATGAAGACAAATCAGGAAACCATTAAACGTTATTCACAGCCAACGTAGAAATATTATGTTATATGCACCTATGAGTAAGACTAGACACAAAACAATGAATGAAGCCCATTAGAAAATTATCTGTTTAGGGAATAAGTTGTTTTTTGAAACTTGCGGCCTCCTTGGGCTTCAAAAGCCAATAAAGACAGCAAAACTAGTCCCCACTTGGAAAGATGTTTGTTTATTCTGCTTATCTGCAGCTGAAGCCAACAATCTTAATGGTTTTAAAGACGTCAGTGTTTCGTGGCTTTGGGAAGACCTGATTTGCAGACAGACATATCTATAAATGAGCACATCTTCATGAAAGTCTTGATATACTGTCACAACTAACTTAAAAGCATTTAGCCTTAACTATTTCTAAACAACGAGTCGAGGGCAAACAAAACAGTGAGTTGGTTTTCTTTCTTCCTCAGTTAAGATACAAAGTAGAATTTAAAAAAGCATGAAAAGAAAAGAAAGGAAAGGAAGAAAGAAGGAAGGAAGGAAGAAAAGGGAGGGTGAGCAAAACAAAATCTCAACATCATAATTTCCCTGCCACTATTTTGGGAACAATTCTGAAAGACATTGTTTATGCTCCTAGACTTTTAAGCAACTTGAATATAGGTACCATGTTACTATCCCAGCTCATAAAGCATGCCTTCTGTAGTAAGCATTTAATGCAGGTTTATAATGTCAATTAATAAGGTGAAAGAGGAGAAAGATTATCAATGAAAAGTTCTGAAATATGTGAATATAAAGTTGACTGTGAAATAATTTTTAATCTGAGCTCCACTGTTACTATTTTTATTCATATAGACTCTCAGCCTCTTCCTTCAAACTTTTATCCTTTTACATGATCAAATTTATACTGTTAAGTATTTATATAATTTCATAGGATCCCCAAATCAACCCTATGGAGTAAATACCACTATTCCTCTTGTACAGAAAACATAATATTACAAGCTCAGAAAGGTTAAGTGATGTCCAAGGCCACAAGTAATAGAGTAAGACTCAACACAAGCTTCAGTTCTAAGCATGCTGAGTATACAGTATCTAAAGTGATGTCAGTGGAGAGGAACATTTAGCTTGTTGCAGTTTTTCAATTGCACATAGTGGTTAAAAAAGATGCATTTGTGTCAGGCTCCCAGCCCCACAAATTACCAGTTGTGGATCTTGAGCAAGTTATTGCAACTCTCTGAATCTGTCTCTTCATCTGAGTATCTACCCCATAGGTTTGATATAAAAGATTTAATGAGATAATGCATTTAAAACACTTAGCACTTGTGCCCTCAGTAGTAACAATTGCCATATTTCATCCCTTCTTTCTTTTCTCTTTCCTTCTTGTGTTTTCAAATTCCATTACTATTTCCTTTTAATCTCTAGTCACTATTAGTGCATTTTCTCAAGAAAAAGATTCTTAAAATCAGACTAAGATAATGTTATATGTACTTTGTATACACTCTGGGTTATGGAGACCAAAGAAAATATGGAGAAAATGTTGATTTGAGTTTAATGAAAATGGGAAAAGACTTTAGCTTGGGCTTAAGCATTGAAGAGAAAGAGAGGAAAAGGAGTAGCAGTATTGCTACATGTTGGACAGAAATTGTTATATACGTAATACCTATTCAAGATATTTTAAAATTATTTTTTAAAACTAACAATCTGTAACATTGTATAATTGCTTATTTAGTTTTCTTTATTAATAAAGATCATCTTAATTCATTTATATGAAAAGGAAATACCTAAATACAAATAAACCTTACCAAAAAGTTAGTTCTCCCCTATCTTCTCATAATTTATTTACTGTGTTTCCGGTTCCCAAGTGCTCAGCATATGGTATTACAAGGAAGTTGGTACTTTTACTACCCTACTGCAAGATGAAGTAAACAGGCTAAGCACAATGAAGATGAGGCAATTTCCATGAAGGTATAGTCGAGGGATTTGAATTCAGGTATGCACTCTTCCTTATGACATCATATTGTCCCACTTGATGTAAGGTCTGGAGCCCTGGAGGATATGTCTGGCCAAGTGTGGAAGCCAATCAGAGTTTGTGGGTTTGGACTTTCAAAGTGAACTCAGACCTTTTGGCATTTGCATTCTCTTTGTGGTGGACAAAATGAAAACTTCTATTTGAAAAGGAGGAAAGAACGTGGTCTAAACGACTTCAAGGTTCTGAACATCAAATAGTTCTTACCAAAAAACAGTACAATCACTTAAGTGTATCTGAATCAAAAAATACACAGATTTGACAGCAATCTGATTCACAAAATACCCAGAGCCATTTCGTGGTTATCATAGTTCCAAGTTAAATAGAAAGTTCCATCTTGCCTCCTTCTCCCCATTAATTAATTCCTGATTGGGCATTATTGCTCTTCCAAGGGCATATCAAGGGATACACTTTGGGGAGCTTCATCATTCAGGAAATGATGTTGGCAAGACAGAGACGTTTGGCAGGGTGGGTGGCTTGGATGCCTGGCTGGAGCTGCCTCCTCTCATAAGGCCCAAGTCAGCAGCAGTAACAACTGTAGGCACTTTTAGCCTGGAAGTTTCACAATGGGTGAGTTTTTTTTTCCATGTCCTCCAAAGTCTGTGGATGGAGGGATGGGCAAGTAATTGTGCCTATAACTTGGTAGTGTGGGCAGCTAAGATCAAAGCAAGGGAAATTGTACAAATTGTCCACTTGAATACTAAACAAGTAAAAAAAGCCAAGCCAACTCAACCAAGTATTGCTTCTTTTTCTTTGAATTCCTTATTTTTCTGATCCAGAAGTTTATATTTTAAATGGCTGGTTAGCAAAGCAGAAGAAGTGGCACACAGTCAAGATTTTGAGATTGCTACCAGAAAACCTAACTTAAAAAAAAAAAAAAAAAAAAGAAGACCTGGGGTTTTTTATTTTGCCGCCAATGAAGATAATAAGCTGGCATAATCCAAATAAGCATGCCAAGCAAATCAAAGCTGTAATGATTTATAGAAGAGTACTGAGTTAGAAAATAGCATCAGCTTGAAGAAGACATGAACTAGAGCCAGGATGCAGCTGGCACATGAAAGTCTCAGAGAACACATGTCTTATCTAAAAAATGAGAGTTGGACTACCTTCTCCATTGTGCCTTCCTATCCTAACATTCCATGACCCTAGTTTTTTGTTAAATGCATGCATGGAGCTAGACAGATCACTTTATCTGGAGTATGGGCTTTCAGTAATGAATCATAGATAGCATCCACCAATTTTTAGACAATTCTTGTTAGAACTCTAATCTTATAGAACATTTCAGAGTCCAATGCTGAGAGTGAAATAAACTAGACTTGACCTACCTCTAACAATGGTTAGCTATGTGAAATTGGGCAAGCCAACTAGCTTCATTTCCTCATCAGGAAAAAGAAACTAATTCTTATACTCTAATATTTGATTCCTAAATAGTCACTATTCATTATTCTTGTGACACTTTGTAAAATTTTGTTAAATGTTATTTAATTATTCTATTTCTTGATCTAGAATAATGTTAAGTAAGTTCCAGTTTCCTTAACACCCAAGAAGCTATGAAATATGAACAGTATCTTTAATCCCATTTTCTTTAACATACAAATAATGTGGACTTAAAGAATCTAAGAGTCAGAGCCCAGGAAATACCTATCAGTCATGAACAAGTATTTGAAGATATACCTTTCTGATAATTGATGACAGAAAAATTTGGTCACACTGGTTTCCTGACATTGTTAATTAATTAGAAAGACATGGCTGAGGAAGAATGAAATCAGGCAATAACATACACAAAACCCCTCGCCTAGCCAAACTCTGTCTCTAGTTCTTATTTGGGTATTGAGTCTCATTCCAACAAGAGTGCTATCTATTCATTTGAGCATCAACATGTTTCCTATGAGCCCAGCTACATTTTAGTAATCTGAAAAACAAACATTTCTTGACTCTAAAATCTGAAATATCAACTGTAACTTACTAGTGACTGAGCAGTCATTATGTTGAAGAGGTCAGGACTACTTTGTTATTCCCAAATATACTACATGACTTATTTGCATCTTCTTGGGTTCCCTATTTAGGGATTCTGATTTATTGTTCTTAATGTTCTCTCTCAGGTGTTAAGGTTGTTTAAAACCCTAGGTCTTTGTAAATGGAAATGGAAGATTTCCTTAACCATAGATATCTATACTCTAATCTACAGATTTCAAATAACCTTTCCAATGTGGCCAAATTCTCATTTTCTTCATGCTCAAATGAAAGTACTCCATATTTGAATGCTGAAAAGAATCCTGAAAATTCAGGCAAATATTGACTAGTTTGGACAATAATTGTTTGGGGACTAAGTGATTTATATAATCCCTATGTATACTGTAATATAATTTAAGGATGGGGTCAGGTTTTTCACGTTTTATCCAGCTTTTTCCATCCTTCAACCACTCTCCATGCAAACACCCCCACAGCACAAATATTGCACACTGCTAGCTCTGTAAGTGCTATAGAGTCAATAAATAAAATTGGCACTTTATTTCCACTTCATTTACAGTGGAAACAGTTTTGCCTTTGCTTAGACCCTTTAATGTCATCCCATACCACTCAGAAAAGTCAAAGTATTCTTTAAACCCCTTTCTCATTTAATATTTCCTTGTTTCTTTGCTTTCTACTCTCCTGGGCCATTCCATTCCAGTTACACCAGCCATGCTTCCACTCCAAGGCCTTTGCAATTGCTCTTCTCTCAGCCTGGGAGCTTTCCTTGTAGAGGATTCCAGTGACTGTTCCCTGTTGCTCTGCCTCCTTTAAGTTTTACTCTAATGTCACCTTCTTTCCATTCTTCCTAAAATTTTAAGCCCCTCCCCACTCTGTTTTTCTCCTTGACACTTATTACTACCTGATGCATGTTATTTTATTTATTTATTTTTATAGAATGTGTCCTCCAACTAGAATGTAAGATTCATGAAGGCATGGACTTGTATTTTTATTTTTTTCAGATCTTATCTGGCCATTTAATAAACATTTATTAAACAAACAGATGCATTTCTGGAAATTCAGAATTATAGTCTAAAAATAACATGTACACAAACTGGTGCTGATTGGGTGGTATAACTGTCCTTGTCTCCCTGTCTTGGGGTAAAATTTCCTTCATCCTTCTTCCTAATATCAACCTCAAGTCTTCTCTTCTTACTTCTAAATCCATGTTTATGCTACTTGGATAATCTTTGTCAGAAACAACTTGGATCCTTGATGAAAATGCAGATTTTTTTATCCTTGATTCAGTAAATACCTCTGGGCAGGAGAGGAGACTTTTGCAACCTGTATTTTTAATAACCTCTCTAGGTAATAATTATGCACACTTAAGTGTGAGACCAGCTGACAGAAATATTTTGTGGCACTTTTATTTCTCAATGTCTTCCTTCTGCTCTACCAAGTTATACATATCTATGTCTGTCTAATTACCAAAGATCATATCCATGTGGTTCTCCTTAAATTGTGCTAGGAACAGGGACATAGATGCTTAACCAATTATTTGATGGCTTTTGATGGAGAAGATGAGAAGAATGATAAAGGACCATTACAATGAAATTTATTTTGAACCTAAAACACTTCCTTTAACTGAATAGGATCTGGGGACTAAATTACTTTCAAATTTATTGTTTGAACAACAAAGGAATTTTCTCCTTTTATCATATGTATGTTATGCCAAGCTTTTGAGCATTTTAGGAACAGTTTAAGTTGAATAAGTTAGCTGCTTCCTTTAGGAAGACACCTATTTTAGATAGTCTTTAGTTAACATTCAGAAATCAAATAAATCTTGCAAATACATCTTACAATATTCAATGCATTAAAATCTATTGAGAAACATCAGCATTGCTTACTTCTCAGGAACAATCGTCTATGATGAATGATCATAGATGATCAATAATGAGGCAAATTAGATAACCACAGATTTTTCAAAAGCCTTTACAAAACCTGGCTGCAAGCTGACCCGAGATTTTTACAGCGAGTGTGAGGTTTTATAAGGCAAGAGGGAAATGAGACTTGTTTGTTTGTTTATCTAACCAGTGCACACATTTTTCAAACAATTTGGGTTTGGCATCACCCACAATGCATTTGGCCACTTTTTCCCCTTAATTTTTATAGCCAAAGAAATTTTCAGGGAAATTTAATCTACATGTTTCTGATTCATTCCATGTCCAGTAATGTTTCAGTAAAGGGTATCTGATTTCAAGAACCTTTGGAAAGATTCTATTACCAGCAGCTCCTAAGACTGCAGGTAAGTCAGTGTAAATAATAGGGAGGGTTCAAGTGGGTAGACTCAGGCATAGAAAGATTCATCTAAAATGCAATTGGACAAACAATCCTAAAGAGCCAAAAATGTTCCTCAAGGTTCTGGGAAGTTGGAGTAGCCTATTTTGATTTCAAATTCCCAGTGTGGTCAAATGAGAATCAGTTTACTAGCAGTAGTAGTTCCATGTGCATAGATATTCCACTGCAGAGTTGAGTATTCAATACTCATTAGGTACATAAAATATGCCAGGCACTGTTGTTATAGGAAAATAAAGATGAATAAGATACAAGAAAGGGAGACAAGGGCTACTGCAATTATCCAGTGGGAGATAAGTGTGGTTTGGACCATGGTGATGATGGAGGAAAGTGGTTAAATTCTGGCCATATTTTGAACATAAAGCATAAGCTTTTCTGATGGATTAAATAAAATGAGGAGTAAAGAGACAAAAAGACTCTTAAATTTGGGATCTGAGCAACTGGAAAGATACAATTATCAACTAAGATAAGGAAGGTTCTGGGTAAGAGAGGAATGGGAGTAAGATCTAGAGATCATTTTTAGACATTTTGAAATTAGAATGTCTAAAGGACAGCCAAGTGGAGATGTTGAATAGAAAACTGAATATACAAATTTAGAGTCTTAATGTGGCTGAAGATGTTAATGTGGAAGTTGTCAGATGATAAATATGGGGGTTATTTCTAGAGCATGCTAATCAAATCTAATCATCAGTTATTATTCAAAATAACTAGCATTGTTGAGTGCTTACAATGTGCCACACTCTATTCTAATCACTTTACATTTATTATTAATTAAATCCTCACAACTTTTGAGATAAATACATTACTATCCCCATGTTACACATAAGGAAACCCAAGTATTGTGAGATTATTTCACTTACTTAAGGTCACATAATTAGAAAGCAGAGGAACTGGATTCCAACTATGGAGGTCTGGCTTTAGAGCTCACATTTTCATTATTATCTTACACTTCCTCTCAGTGTTGAGAATCTTTCTAGTCTCATCACCAGGAAACACCAGTCCACCTCATCTAAGCAGTATCATATCATTAACCTACAATTTCAAAGGCAGAAAGAGTTAGCCCAAAAAAAAAGCACTAAAAATTAGTATCATTTTTCTACCATCTCCATAATATACTCCTGTGTTTTCTGCAAACTACAGTGGTTTTGTCATTTAAAAAAAAATTGTTGTTGTTTTCTTTTGTTTGATAAAGAAGAATAACTTCCTGATTGAAATCCAACCTATTGTCTTTTCCTAACAGGGCAAGAACCTGCACACCAAGGCATTCCTGTGGAGTTCCATTAAATTGTCTCTGAATGAAGAAACTCCAGGTAACTAATGTTTAATCAGATTTCATGCTCAAAATTATGCAAGCTATACTTTAAAAAATAAATCTTCAAGAAAGCTTTTAGCAAACCTAGGTAATGCTTTGGAAACATTCTTTGGTGGCTTAGGTTTTTGAAGATCTTTCTTACATTTGGTAAAAAGCAAAAGACTGTCTTTAAATTAACCACTCTTGCTGTCAATGAAGTCTTGGTTTTCTAAAAATTACACTTAGAATTTGGTACTTTAAATAGGAAATTACTACTTAACAAGATATCTTATTAAAGATTAATGTGGAATTCTGTCCTCTGTCCGGTTGTTTCCATTCTTTCTCTCAGAAAAGAGATAATAGCTCAGGTGGAAGAGAAATCACTAATAAGTGGAACTGAAAAATGGTTTTCAGACATGGCAGGAAAGTTTTGTTGACTGCTCAGAGACATCTAGGAGAGGTCCATTTTTCTATACGTGAAAACTATTTCCTAATGCTAATGAAAGAATCATGTTACAGTACAAGCCTGTTTCTATGAGAGCCTTTACAGCAATGAATTCCTGTACTTTCCTTTTGTCAGAGTCCTTTTTCTAATGTGTGGTTTTCCCTTTTGACTCTTTTTACAGCTCTACATGTCTCTGTTAAGTTTTTATAAAAGGAGAGAGGGATGAGCCATGGGAGTGACTCTCATCTGGAAATAACAGATTGGTAAAGACTGGGGTAAAAAGAACAGGGGAAAAAAGAACCGAGAAATTATCATAGAAGCACTTCCTATCATGAAAAGTAAGGCTAGACCTAGTCTCAGGGGAAAGGAATTGAGAGTTGAACATTTCATTAAGTGATTGCATTAAGTAGCAATTTTATTTACTAAGACGGGGATAACTAACCAATTCACAAATTAAGAGTTTTATTTCTTTCATATTAATTTAATACAATACCTCCTCCCTCAATTTTTACCCTGTTTCAAGTATTTTACTAGGTTCCATGTATAAAATAACCCATTAAAATTGGGTTGTGCTCTTAAGTTATTCACAGTTTAGTGGACAAGCATATATGTATAAACGAATTTTAATTTCACAGTCATAGCAGTTGTTCAAAACTAGATTCAGTTCAGCAGTGGAAAGCTTCATCTTGCCAATTTGAGATATTTCTGGTTTAGAACTTAGTATCGTTGTTAACAAGTCAGTTAATTCAGGAATCTTACCCTCTGCTATCCTTCCCTTTCTCTTGAGTGGTGTCTGGTTTGAAGGAAGCTCAGAATACCTTGGTATCCTGGAAGTTGGGGGTGGGGGGCAGAGGGAGTAGCCCATAGAAATTACCTGACCTCCCTGCTGAGCTTTAATGTTTCCTGCCTGGTCTTGGCCACTGGTCCATGGACCACTGTTTCTGGTAGGTGCTGATACTTATGGCCCTGCATGGCATCCAGTATTCAGGACCACAGAGTCTGTGTTCTACAAAGCCACTTCTGGGTCACTTGTCACTCTTCCCTCTCACAACCATGGGAAAATGGTGAATGTTCTCCCAGATCACTAGAGTTCAGGGGCTTATAACGAGTCTTCTTTCTGTCATTCCCTCCCTTTTTGTTTTACTATTCCAACCTCTGCTCGATCCTGGATGTGGGATCTCTAAAAGGTAGACAGCATTTCCTGTGGTCGTCTTACAGAGTAAGACACAAATCTCTGTCCTTGGGTCCCCAAAGCCTAACTATAGTTTCTCTACTAATCCAGATGGATTGAAGGAGGCATGTGAGGAGCTTTCTCACCTTCTCCCAAACCTTTTATCTTATGTCTCCCTTTCCTACGTAGCTTCTCACTGTTGCCTCTATGTATGATAGGAAAATCATTTTTACATCAACAGACATTTACTCACATTTTGGTAAATGATATAAAAGGCTGAAACCTCCAGGTTTTTGAAACTCAAAGCAAAGCAATGACTCCTTTCTTTTGCTCTTCATTTCTGCAGTAACATCTAATCCTGAGGACAATGCAGGCAGAAAGTCTTCACTGATGTGGCCATTAGAATTAAAAATATGTGGTAAAGAATCTAACCAGTACTGTTACATGTATACAACTAGTCTGCCTCTCTACTAAGTCATCAGCTACATTTAATATGATTTATCTTTTTCCATCTAACATACCATTAGTCACATAAAGTTTAAAGGGATTATTTATACAGGTAATAGGGGGTTTAAAAGGGACTCTTCCTCTCTTGTTTTGGTTAGGCCACCTATTCACATTCCAAAGTAAGTTGCTACACTGTACCAGTAGGACTTGTAAAGACGGTGGTAGAAAACAACTTTGCGACCGTCCCATTAAGCTCCACCCTATAAATACATTAAGGAGTCTGAGACAAGTTAGTCTTTCTTGGAGAGAATTGTTGATGTGCTATGAGACCCACCAGGTGTGAGGCTATTTCAGAACAATTCAAGAATACTTGAATAGTTTAGGGGATATGGTAAACTATGAACTGACTCACACCCAAGAGATTTAAAGGGCAACAAGTAGCAGAGTAGGGAGCTATGCTTTGGGAAATCAAATGATTTTCCTCTGGACTATATGTATATGTGGAGAGAGAGAGAGAAGAAGAATGTGAGGGAGAATGAGAGAGAGAGAATGCCCTGGCCTAGAATAATCTTCAATGAATTAGCTCCAAAAAGCCACTGGGACAAGCATTGGAAGCCCAACACTGAGAATTTATGAGAGAGTGTTGATTCATCAGTGTCATGGAACTGTTGGTGTCTGAAAACTCTGCAAATGACAAAAGTCAGTGTAACTTTAAATATTTGTCAAGTCTAGGGCCAATGTCAACACACAATAGTGCCAGCCAAGTAATGCTTTTCCTGACCCTCAGCTCTTCTCCACATTTCCAACTCTACCCTTCAGTCCTGAGGAAACCAAAGGTGTCTAGTGAGTGGCGGGGGAGGGAGTGCTGGTAGGCAAAATAGAGAAAATGACAACTCTGCTTCCTTGCTGCTATAGGACCCTAGCCTGGAGCAGCCCCAGGGGAAAAGCTTCAACTTTAAAATAAGGTTGAGATTTTAATTATTACATAGGCATGTATATAAAACAATTCTTGAACTGAAATGGTCTGACATAATAAAATGACTAGAGGATTTTTTTTTTTTTTAATCTGAGAGGAACCAGATAACAAAGGAGGCCTATCCAGGATTTGATTGAAAGACAAGGAAAGTATCAGGCACTCTGAGTGGGTCTGTTTGGCATTAAGTGGTAAAAAGAGAAAGCTTTTTTCTACCTGCATCCTATACTCTCACTTGCCTTAAATACTGAAACATATAACATATAAAGCCCTATCCTTCAACAAACGCATACAGAAAGGAATGCAAAGGGGAGAAAAAAATTTCCAAGGTACCTTTCTATTTTCAGGATTAAAACATTTCCCCCTCTAAAACCCTCATAAAAATTACTTCCAAAATTTGAAGGGAAAAAGCATGTCTACAAACAAAAAGATTTTTTTCCTTATTTTTAAAAACATAAAGAGATTCTGGTTCCAGATAAGATAAAGGAAGCACAGTCCATCCTGCCTTTCCCACTAAATGCATCTATAAAACCTGGATAGCACAGTTGGAGCAACTATTTGAGAACTTGGAAAAGAGTAGCCAATAGTTTGGGGGAAAACACCAGAATTCAAAGCATTACCAAATACTAATGAGTTCTCAATTTCATTTCTTTTTCTTCTGCTATCACCTGGCCTGGACCCAAGGCAGATTGAAACCTGAAAGTAGCATTAGTGTGGAAAGAGAGAGCTAGAGGAGAAGCCCTCTAATTCTGTATCAAGGAGCAGGAAAGACGTTCCCTAACACTCAGGGAGAATAGGGAAGATTCCTTCATAAGACTGGAAATAAGACAAAGATGTCAATTCTCATCACTCCTATTCAACATCACACTGGAAGTTCTAGCTAGAATAAGGTAAGACTATGTACAAGGCATACAGATTGAAAAGTAAATAAAACCATCCCTATTTGCTGACAACATGTTTCTCTATATAGGAAATTCCAAGAAATCTACTAAAAAAAAAAAAAACTTCTTGAACTTATGAGTTTAGCAAGTTCACTGCATAAAAAGTCAACATTCAAAAATCAACGGTATTTCTATATTCTCTACAAACAATAAACAACTGGAAGCCAAAATTAAAACATAAGATCATTTACAATAGATCTAAAAAAATGAAACACTTATGTATAAATCTAACAAAAGAGAAAAGATTTGTTTTCCAAAACTACAAACACCAATGAAAGAAATAAAATATAATTTAAAAAATAAATATAAAGAAGTAGAGATTCTATGTCCATGGATGGCAAGACTCAACAATAGTAAAGATGTTAATTCTTCCTAAATTGATCTATAGATTTACTGCAGTTCTAACTAAATCCCAGCAATTTTTATAGCTATAGACTACAAACTTTATTTTATTTTAAAATTTATATTGAAAAGGAGCTGAAATAGCTAAAACACTTTTGGGAAATAGGAATAAAATCAAAGTTATCTCATGACTCAATCATAAGATTTCTATAAAGCTACAGTAATCAAGACAGTATGGTAGCAGGATAGACACATAGATCAATGTACAAAATGGAGGAGTCCAGAACAGACCTTCACAAATAACAACCAATTAATTTTTGCAGTTATGCAAAGATAGTCATTTCAATAAGTGGTATTAGGAAATTTAGAAATACATATGCAGAAATAAAAGTGAATTTGCCCTAAACTTCATTCTTTATACAAAATTTAACTCTAAATGGGTCATAGATCTAAATGTAAAACATAAAACTATAAATGTCCTAGATAAAAAGAGGCAAAAAAGTCTTTTTGATCGTAGGTTAAGCAAAGAGTTCTTAGATTTAACACCAAAAGAACAGTTCATAAAGTAAAAATTAATACATTGAACTTTATCAATATTAAAAAATTTGTTCTGCAAAAGACACTCTTAGGAAAGTGAAAAGAGAAGCTACAGGCTGAAGAAAATATTTTAAATATTTATAAATCACATATTTAACAAATGACTTGTATCCATAATATATAAAAAACTCTGAAGTACTAAAAATTCAAATAGCTCAATTTGAAAAATGCACAAATGATTTGAACAAAAACTTCACCAAAGAGAATATAAAGAAGGCAAATAAGCATATAAAAATATGTTCAAGATCATTAGCCATTAAGGAAATTCAAATTAAAATCAAAATAAGATACCACTTCATGCCTATTAGAATGACTAAAATTAGGAATATGGATATACAAAGTACTGACCAGGGTACAGAATTAATGGTACTCTCACACATTGCTGATAGGAATGTAAAATGGTACAGCCACTCCAAAAAACGGTTTGGTGATGTCTTACGAAGTTAAACACACACTTACTACATGACTCAACAAACCCACTCCTCATATATATCCTAGAGGAATGAAATTTATATTCACACAGAAGCCTATATAGTAGCTTATAGGAGCTCTATTAATAATTGCCAAAAATTGGAAGGAAATTAAGCATCCTTCATTGGCACATCCATACAATGGAATACTATTTAGCAATAAAAAGAAATAAACTATTTTTTAAACATTTTTTGTTAATTTATAATCATTTTACAATGTTGTGTTAAATTCTAGTGTTCAGCACAAGTTTTCAGTCATACATGGACATATACACACTCATTATCACATTTTTTCCTCTGTGATTCCCTGTGCTATACAGTATAATCTTGCTTATCTATTCTACAATTTTGAAATCCCAGTCTATCTCTTCCCACCCTCTGCCCCCCTGGCAACCACAAGTCTGTATTCTATGTCTGTGAGTCTATTTCTGTCCTGTATTTACGCATTGTTTTTTTGTTTGTTTGTTTTTGTTTTTGTTTTTTAGATTCCACACATGAGCGATCTCATATGGTATTTTTCTTTCTCCTCCTGGCTTATTTCACTTAGCATGACATTCTCCAGGAGCATCCATGTTGCTGCAAATGGCATTATGTTGTCGGTTTTTATGGCTGAGTACTATTCCATTGTATAAATATACCACTTCTTCTTTATCCAGTCACCTGTTGATGGACATTTAGGCTGTTTCCATGTTTTGGCTATTGTAAATAGTGCTGCTATGAACACTGGGGTGCAGGTGTCATCCTGAAGTAGGGTTCGTTCTGGATATAAGCCCAGGAGTGGGATTCCTGAGTCATATGGTAAGTCTATTCCTAGTCTTTTGAGGAATCTCCACACTGTATTCCACAGCGGCTGCACCAAACTGCATTCCCACCAGCAGTGTAGGAGGGTTCTCCTTTCTCCACAGCCTCTCCAGCATTTGTCATTTGTGGACTTTTGAATGATAGCCATTCTGACTGGTGTGAGGTGATACCTCATTGTAGTTTTGATTTGCATTTCTCTGATAATTAGTGATATTGAGCATTTTTTCATGTGCCTATTGATCATTTGTATGTCTTCCTTGGAGAATTGCTTGTTTAGGTCTTCTGCCCATTTTTGGATTGGGTTGTTTATTTTTTTCTTATTGAGTCGTATGAGCTGCTTATATATTCTGGAGATCAAGCCTTTGTCGGTATCATTTGTAAAAATTTTCTCCCATTCCGTGGGTTGTCTTTTTGTTTTACTTATGGTTTCCTTTGCTGTGCAGAAGCTTGTAAGTTCCATTAGGTCCCATTTGTTTATCTTGCTTTTATTTCTACTAGGAGAAAATTTTTTAAATGTATGTCAGATAATGTTTTGCCTATGTTTTCCTCTAGGAGGTTTATTGTATCTTGTCTTATGTTTAAGTCTTTGATTCATTTTGAGTTGATTTTTGTATATGGTATAAGGGAGTGTTCTAGCTTCATTGTTTTACATGCTTCTGTCCAGTTTTCCCAAAACCATTTGCTGAAGAGACTGTCTTTATTCCATTGTACATTCTTGCCTCCTTTGTCGAAGATGAGTTGACCAAAAGTTTGTGGGTTCATTTCTGGGCTCTCTGTTCTGTTCCATTGGTCTATATGTCTGTTTTTGTACCAATACCATGCTGTCGTGATGACTAGAAATAAACTATTGATACACACAACTTGGGTGAATCTCAAAGGTATTACACTAAGTGAAAGGAAACAATCTGAAATGTTGCATATTATATGATTCTATTTATAGGACAGTCTTGAAAAGATAAAACTATAATGATGGAGAACAGCAGATCAGTGGCTGCCAGGAGTTAGGGATGGGGTGAAAGTGACTATGGAGGGATACAGTACAAAAGAGTTTGAGGGGCAATGGAACAGTTCTGTATCCTGATTGTGGTGGTGGTTATACAAATCTATGCATACATTAAAATTCACAGAATTGCTCACAAAAAAAAGGGTCAACTCTACTTTGTTAATTCAAAAATTAAAATAAAGTAAAGAGAGGGAAAGAAGTTGGGAAATTTCTTATTCACTCCCTTTACTTTCTGGTAATAGACAATAGTTTGCCAACAACTTCTAGCCAGGCTAGATTGTCCTACCAGACATGCATTAAATTGTCTAGCCACGATGTGTCTCTTAATCACATAGGCACATTATTGAAGGTGTTCTCCAAGAATTACAAAACAACTTCCAAAAAATTTGCCAGAATAAGAACTGCCAAAAAAAAAAAAAAAATCCACTCAGGGAAGCCAGGTTCTGTTATTCTTGGCAAGCTTAATTGCCAAACCAAACCCCATCAATTACAAGACAGCATTTACATGGCATTGGGACAATTTCCCTTCCTACCAAGGGAATGGGGCACTTACCTATTGCTGATTTTAATACGTCAAACTGAACGTTGTTTCTGTTGGGAAATAAAGACCTCAATTTATTGCTAAATTCTGATTTCAAAGTTAACTTACTATTAACAAAGACCACAAAACTGGGCCTCCTTTTAGATACATCATGATTACACAAAGGGAAAATTTGGGGGAGAAATGCTCAGAAAACCTGTATTTTGGTCATGTATATGGGTTGGTAATAATATAGCATTTCTTTTCTGGAATAATACGTAAAGTCTCAACAAAAAGTAAATATATATGTTAATTTGTTCCTTTTTGGAAGGGGGAGGTAATTAGGTTTATTTATTTATTTTAATGGAGTACTGGGAATTGAATCCAGGACCTTGTGCATGCTAGTTATGCACTCTACCACTGAGCTATACTTTCCCTGCTGTTAATTTTTTCTTAAAGTGAAAATACTCAACAATCCTAGGAAAAGCATGTTGTTTATTAAAGAAAAAATAATGAAATGACAGAACAAGACTATTTCTTTAAAGGCAGATAGAAAACACCCCCCCACAATGCTGGGTCTTTGGAAGTGCTTTGGTGTTAAGAAAAAACATCAGTGAGTAGGCTAAAGAGTGGAGACCCTCATCCAACCTATGTGGTTCTATCTAATTACAAATGTAATCTCATTTCATACGGGTCTCCTGCCTCAGTCCAGCGTGGGAATAATCAGGTGGAGCTTCCTCCTGAAATTTGGGCACCACCCTTGGAAGCAGCCACCCTCAGACAAAAATCAGATCTGAGAGAGAACTTTTCCTATGCCTTCTGGCTCCCAGCACCTGCACATATTAGGCACTCAATAAACAGTTCTTGAAATAAAAAGAAACAAAAAAAGTAATCTCATTTCAGTAACTATTCATAGACCAATTTGTGTCCTCTAAAGCAATTAAAACATCCAGACTTGAACCTCCTCTTCTGCTTTGCTAACACAGATACAACAAAGGTGAACACATTTTTATAACTGAACAATCATGCATGACACAACATTTCATTGTTATTTTACAACCAATGCATTTCAGGAGGATGATGTCTGAAGACATGACATTTATACCAAGCGGGTATTTGGATACCTACTCAAGTCTTAGCAGTCTTGACAAATGCTTTTATAAAAGTGCTGCCTGGGTGGTTTGAAAAAATGAATCAAAAGTAAGTATTAGTGTATGTATGTGTGCGATGTGTGTGCTTACTTATCTCTAGATGGAAAGCTTGCTTCCTACTCGATATGGGAGATGGGCAAAGGACGGGATTGCTGCTCTTCTCCTTGAAAGGAGGCTCCAGAACCTGCATGGCCATTTATACCTTCTAGGGAAGGGGAAGCAATTAATTCTAAACCTTTACAGCTGGGCTCTCCTAACCTATGCAAATTCCCTGCCAGGACCCCACATGTGCGGCAATAGTTCTTCCCCCAAACACATCTCCTCTCTTTTGATCCTTGATCTAGCCACAGTTTTTTAGATTCACACGTTACTAATTAGATTGTAAAAACCAATATAACAATAATATATCAAGCAAAAATACTTAATAAAGTCGGTTAACAAAGTTCAAATTTAACAGTAACTAATATAAGATGCCAGCAAATTTCTTTCTCTCCCACTGTTTCATATTCTAAGTTTTGTAATGTTGAAGTCAGGGATAGTGGAGACTCTTTCCCTTTGGGAGATTCACTTGTATTCTCAGGCCCTTCCCATGCAGGCTTTCTATATACCTTATGCGTTTAAAATAACAGTCCCTATTTTCTGCACACTGGCTTGTAGCAAGTACTTTGAATGTATTTCTTTGATCCTTAGTATAGCCCTTAGGCATAGCTTCATTAAACTCCTCCTATGAATAAGTAAGTTGAGGCTCAGGAAAGTTGCATGACCTACTATGGTATGTCTAACCACCCAGTTCAGATTCTAGCTGAGGTCTGTGCTGACATCACACTGCCTGAGGTCCATGAGACTCCTATAGACAAAGTGCCCATACATCCCGGTTTGCTCTGGACTGTCCAGATGTATGTCTGTTCTCTCAGCAGCTCATCTGATATGGCATTTTTCCCCTATCTTTTTTTCACATTTAAAAGCATCCCAGTTTTGACTATGCAAGATGGGATGACCCTGCCGTTGGAACACTGACTGATATCACAGAGGGGAATGATGTGTGTCTTGGTTTCTTTCTCTCTCTCTCTCCACAACCTTGCCCTTGAATGATTTTCCTTTTCTTCTCAGATGAGACCTACAATTTCTCTTGGAGCCTCCCTTCCAAGTTGGTTCTCTGACAGCTTGTCTCTAAGTTAGAATTTTATAATAGAGTTGAGGTATGCCCAATAATAGACTCAACTGTAAGAGAGAAATTTACTGGGTATGAATAAAAAAGGATAGTTAATGAGAGCTTCCAAAATCATGTCCCCATTGGTTTATTTTGACAGGAATTAAGAAGGAAAATTGGACTAACATTTATGGAATGCCCATAATGCAACAAGTACTATGCCAAGACTTTTACATGAACAAATTTCTCCTTTTGCCAACAAGAAAATTGAGATTCAAAAAGATTAAGTAACCTTCTCAGACCCTAAATAAGGATTCTAACCTTAATGGGTCTGACTCATATGTCTTACTTTCCTTTCAATATACTGTCTCTTAAATAAATGTAAATATAATATTCATGGATTAATATAAAAATGTTGCTGACTGGATTATGTAAAAGCTATATATTCAATATTTAAAGAATTTTTAATTTTTCAAAGCATTTTTTGACCTATATGCTACTTTCTGTGTCACAAAGCCATGTGTTGATGTGAGATGAACTTACCAGACCTATATTTATTCCTCTTCTTATTTCCTATAAAAAATTACCAGAGAGGTATGTGCCTTTGTGATCTACTTTGGTTGTTTTGGTTTGGGATGGTGGCTCTTTAATTGTCAGAGACAATTCTGTAAATTTGTGTTTTTAAAATAAACTTATAAAGAATGAACAAAGTAAAACATCCCTTCAAAATGTAAAAACACCAATAGTTACTCACCCTCCACCTATAATTAAACATTTGAGTTATTTAAAACTAGTTCTTGAATGATTCTTTTCAGATATACATTCTACTATAAAAGTCCATGAAAGAAGAGCTTTCAGCTTTCTGTATACACTGAAAGAGCCTACAAATGGCACTGAGCTGA
This sequence comes from Camelus bactrianus, assembly GCF_048773025.1. Taxonomy (NCBI): domain Eukaryota; kingdom Metazoa; phylum Chordata; class Mammalia; order Artiodactyla; family Camelidae; genus Camelus; species Camelus bactrianus. Next base: position 14,900,106 of record NC_133563.1, on the reverse strand, counting down.
AGTAGAGAAGTACAAGCCAGAAAGGTCATATTTCTGTCAACTGTCCAAATTGCTCAGTGCCAGCTCAAATGTAGCCTGGTCTACTTTTCCTCACAGTTTACTGTTCCCAGCCTTGAGGCTGATTGCAGACCTTAGCCAGAAACAAAAAGCATTTTTTTTCTTCTTATATTCTGTTTGAAAACACAACTCCCATGTGAATTTGGCGGTAGCCCTCAATACAACCCTCTCCATTCTTCGCAATCCTCCATATACACAAAAGTTCTGCTTCGTGGTCCCTATGGCACTTTTGTCAATCTGGGGACACTCCAAGTAGTGACTCAGAATGTTTCTAAAGCCAAAATCAGGGCACTGAGTGTCTCTGGCCCAGCTGCAGGAATAGCCTGCCATTAGCCAGGTTACCTTTGGAATCTATCCTTTGCCCACAGGTAAATGAAAAGGAAACAAAGATTTCATATCAGGACTTGTGACCAAAGAAAACTGTGAGGTAGACAAAGTCTCTCCCTGTAACCCTTTCAGCATCATTCCAATACCCTTGACCTCAGACTGGAAACAGAACTTAGGAAGGAGTGTGATATAGTAGGAAGAACACTGGTTAGGAGACCAGGCTCTGGTTCTAGTTCTGTCACCACCTTGCTCTGTGACATTGGGGAAACTACTGACTCTCAGATGTTCAGCAGCTTCATTTGTCAAAGTAGGGTGGACTCTATGCTTTCTGAGTTTCCTCCAGCTCAAAAATGATAGGATTTTCTGGTTTTTTGATTAACCAGTCATGGTGCTAATGTACCAATGATATAGAAGTAAGCATTGTGTAGCCTTCTTCACTATTCCCCACTTCTAGTGTCCTCTTTCCCATCCCTGATCACATGTAAACACCAAGCACAGTTTTTTATTGTGTCTGTCTCCAATGAAATAAAAGCTCCTTGAGGATAATGTGTGCCTTATCCATTTCTGTATTTTCTTTAGATCAGGAATGATGTCTGACATATAGTAGGTACTCAGCAAAAGGGGTCCACCTATTTCTTGGCTAGCCAATGGCTGTAACCAAAGACAATTTAAGAAGGTAAGATCAAAATAGTGGAATAGTAAGATCCTGAGCTCATGTCCTTCCATGGACACTCCAAAACTACAACTACGTATAGAACAACCCTCTATGAGAATGATCTGACTAGCAGAACAGCTCTTCTACAATTAGAATATTTTTTAAAAACTACATTGAGATTGGTAGCAGGGGCAGAGACATGATAGAGATAGGATCCACACCCCCAGCACAGTGACCCACAAACAGGAGGGAATATCACAAACTCAAAAGTCCTCCCTTAGGAATTAAGGGTTCATTCAGCCCCATACGGGGTACTCCAGCCCTAGGGTCTGGCACCAGGAAGATGAGCCCCCATAACTGGCTTTGGAAACCAGCAGGACTTAAATACAGAAGAGCCAGAGAGCTGTAGGAAACCTAGACTCCACTCTTAAAGGGGTTGTGCACAAACTCACTAGCTCCAAGTCCTAGTGCAGAGGCAGCAGTTTAAATGACATCTGGCACTCTAACCAGCCTTCCAAGACTGCATCAGCAGTGCCCTGGCCCACACTTGGCTCTGGCTCCAGGAAACCCACCCTGTCACACCCCCAAATCCCCAGCCCATCACAAGCTACAAATCCAGGCCTCCCACCAAGACAGCAGCCCCTGGCATGCTCCACAAAAAGCCCTAGTCCAGATTACTCCAGCCCTCCCACTAAAGCCACCAGGCACATGCAGTTTGCATATGAATGCTCCTATACAAGGCCATGCCTTTAAGATCAGTAGAGCTAACCATTTCACCTAATTTACAGAAACACAGAGAAGTAAGAAGACAAAGAGTTACTGTAAAATGAAAGAACAACATAAAACCTAAGAAATAATCCTAATGAAATAGAGATAAGTAATTTACCTGATAAAGAATTCAAAGCAATGGTCATAAAGATGCGCACCAAATTCAGCAAAAGAGGAACACAATGAGAACTTCAACAGATTTCGAAAATATAAAGAGAACGAATTAGAGGCAAAGAATAGAATAACTGAAATGAAAACTACACTAAAGGAAATAGATAGCAGATGAAATGATACTGAAAAATGTAAAAGTGACCTATAAGACTGAATCATGGAAATGACCCAAGAATAGCATAAAGAAGAAAAAAGAAAGAATTTTAAAAAGTGAGAGTTTAAGGAACCTCTGGAACAACATCAAGAATACTAAAATTTGCATTATAGGGACCTGAAAAGGAGACGAGAAAGGGCCAGAAAACACATTTGATTAAAATAATGGCTGAAAACCTTAACCTGGGAAAGGAAAGAGATATTCATGTCCAGGAAGCATGGAGAGTCCAAAAGAAGATGAATCCAAATAGATCCACACCAAAATACATCATAATTAAAATGGCAAAAGTTAACAATAAAGAGAGTATTTTAAAGGGAGCAAGAGAAAAACAAGTCACATGCAAGGGGGTCCCCATAAGGCTATAAGTTAATTTTTCAGCAGAAACTTTGTAGGCTGGAGAGAGTGACATGATATATTTCAAGTGCTGAAAGGGTAAAACCTACAACCAAGGATACTCTACCCAGCAGGGTTATCATTTAGAATTGAAGGAAAGATAAAGGATTTCCCAGACAATGAAGAACTAAGAGTTCATTACCACTAAACCAGCTTTACAAGAAATGTTAAAGGGTCTCCATTAAGGGAAAACAAAGGTCATAATTAGAAATATATAGGGAAAAAAAAGACCTCACTGGTAAAGGCAAATATATAAAAAAAGCAGTGAATCAACCACTTAAAAAGCTAGCATAAAGGCTAAAGGACAAAAGATAAAAAGCCAACTATAACTACAATAAATAGTTAAGGGATATTTAAAATCCAAATATATAATATGGTATCAAAAACATAAAACATTGAAGGGCAGGAGTAAAAAATGTAGAGCTTTTCAAATGTGTTTGAACTCGAGTGACCATCAGCTTAAAACAAATAGCTATATATAGGTCAACATACATGAACTTCATGAAAACCACAAACCAAAATACAATAGATATGCAAAAAAATAAAGACAAATGAATCGAAACACAACACTAAAGAAAATTATTAAATAACAAGGGAAGAGATTAAAAGAAAAGAACACAAAAGAACTGCAGGAAAAACAACACAGAAAACAATTAACAAAATGGCAATAAGTACATATCTATCAATAATTACTTAATAAACTCTAAATGGACAAGTTGCTCCAATCAAAAAATATAGAGCCGCTGAATGGATTAAAGAAAAACACAGCAAGACACATACATATGCTGCCTACAAGAGACTCAGCTCAAAGCTAAGGACATACAAATACTGAAAGTGAAAAGACAGAAAAGATATTTCATGCAAATGGAAAGAACCAAACAAAAAAGCTAGTGTAGCAATACTCATCATAAAAAACAAAGACTAAGACAAAAGAGGATAGAATTCATAATTATATATGCACCCCACATAGGAGCACCTAAATATATTAAGTAAATATTAACAGACAGAAAAGGAGAAACTGAGTAATACAATAGTAGGGAACTTTAATACCTCAACTTACACCAATGGACAGATCATGCAGATAGAAAATCAGTAAGGAAACAGTGGCCTTAAATGACACAGTAGATAGATCAGATGGACCTAATAGTTATTTATAGAACATTCACACCAAAACAGCAGAATACACATTCTTTTCAAGTGCATGTGAAACATTCTCCAGGATAGATCACATTCTAAACCACAAAACAAGTCTCAATAAATTTAAGAAGACTGAAATTATATCAAGCATATTTACCAACCACAATGGTATAAAACTGGAAATCAATTCTAGGGAAAAAACTGGAAAAAACAGAAACATGTGAAGATTAAACAACATCCAACCAAAAACCCAATGGGTCAATGAAGAAATCAAAGAGAAAATAAAAAAATATCTTGAGACAAATGAAAATACAAATACAATTTCCCAAAATCTATGGGATGCAGCAAAAGCATTTCTAAGAGAGAAGTTCATGGAGATAGAGACCTACCTAAATAAACAAGAAAAATCTAAAATAGACAACCTATATTTACACCTAAAGGAGTTAGAAAAAGAAGAACAAACAAAGCCCAAAGTTAGGATAAGGAAAGAAATAATAAAGATCGGAGTGGAAATAAATGAAATAGACTTAAAAAAATAGAAAAGATCAATGAAATTAAGACCTGATTCTTTGAAAAGATTAAAAAAAAAAAAAAAAAAGACAAAACTTTAGCCATATTCATTTAAAAAAAGAGGGGGGGCCCAAATAAATAAAATTAGAAATGGAAGAAGAGATATTACTACAATTAATATCACAGAGATACAAATAATCATAAAAGAACTATGAACATTTATATGCCAAAAAATTGGACAACCTAAAAGAAATGGAAAATTCCTAGAAACATATAATCTTCCAAGACTGAATTAGGAAGAAATAGAAAATCTGAATTTTTATTTACTAGAAATAAAATTGAATCAGTAATTTAAAAAATCCGAACAAACAGAAGTCCAGGAACAAATGGCTATACAGGGGAATTCTATCAAACATTTAGATAAGAGTTAATATCTATTCTTCTTAAATGATTCAAAAAAATTGACAAGAAAAGAATGCTTCCAAACTCATTCTACAAGACCAAGGTTACCCTGATACCAAAACCTTACAAGGATGTCACAGGAAAACTACAGGCCAGTATCACTAATCAACATAGATGCAAAAATCCTCAACTAAATATTAACAACTGAATTCAACAATACAGTCAAAGGACTGTATATCATGATCAAGTGGGATTTATTCCAGAGATGCAAAGATGGTTCAGTATCTGCAAATTAATCAATGTGATACATCACATTAACAAAACAAAGGATAAAAACCACATGGTCATCTCAATAGATGCAGAAAAAACATCTGACAAAATTCAACATTCACCCATGATTAAAAACTTTCAACAAAGTTTGGATAGAGAAAACTTACCTCAACATAATAAAGACTGTATATGACAAACATATAGCTAATACTATACTCAATGGTGAAAAGGTGAAAGCTTTTCCCCTAAAATCAGAAATAAAACAAGGATGCCCACTCTTTTTTTTTAATTTCTCAGTTTTATTAGGTAGAATTTTTACACTTTGACCACACATATACAATACATTGAATGTAAATACATATACACAATATACTGCACGTACTTTTAAAATTTACATATATGTGCTGTTAATTGTTTCTAAGAACGTTTAGAGCTTTAGCTTTTAAAACTTACATAGTTATCAAAGGAATAAAGCAAACCACAAAATAAGAATTAATTCAAAAAGATACATACACCCCACTATTAACAGCAATATTATGTTAATACTGGAAGCATCGTAAGTGCACATCAATAGATAAATGGATAAAGAAGATGCAGCATATATATATAATGAAATACAACTCAATCATAAGAAAGAGGGATATTTTGCCATTTGTGGCACTTCATTCACTTTTTATTTTCCACTTCAGAAACCAGAATTTTACCACTGGCATAAACATTTCCATTGCATCAAAAACAACAAAATATCTAGAAATAAACTTAACCAAGGAGGCTATCTATACTCTGAAAACTGTAAAACATTGATGGAAGAAATTGAAGATGATACAAAGAAATGGAAAGATTTCTTGTGCTCTTGGATTGGAAGAATCAACATTATCAAAATGCAAGGATGCCCACTCATGCCACTTTTATTTAACATAGTGTTGGAAGTCCTAGCCACAAAAGACAAGGGAAAAAAAAAAAAAAAGCACCCAAATGGGAAGAGAAGAAGCAAAACTGTTACTATTTACAAATGATATACACATATAGAAAACTCTAAAAATCCACACACAAAAAAACTGTCAGAACCAATACATGAATTCAGTAAAGTGGCAAGATACAAAATAAAATACAGAAATCTGTTGCATTTCTATACACTAATAACAATTAGAAATTTAAAAAAATTCTATTCACAATTGCATCAAAAAGAATGAAATACCTAAGAATAAATTTAACCACGGAAGCAAAAGACCTATACTCTGAAAACTATCAAGACATTGATGAAAGAAATTGAAAATGACCCAAATAAATGGAGATATACCATGCTCATAAATTTGAAGAATTAATATTGTTAAAATGTCCATACTATCTAAAGCAATCTATAAATTCAATGCAATCCCTATCAAAATAGCCAAGATATTTTTCACAGAACTAGAAAAAATAATCCTAAAATTTGTATGGAACCACAAAAGACACAAAAAGCCAAAGCAATCTTAAGAGAAACAAAGCTGAAGTTATGCTCCCTGACTTCAAACTATACTACAAAGTTATAGTAATCAAAACAGTATGGTACTGGTAGAAAACAGATACATAGATCAATGGAACAGAATAGACAACCCATAAAAAAACACAAGCACATATGGTCAATCAATCAACAGCAAAGGAGGCAAGAATATATAATGGGGAAAAGATAATCTCTTTAATAAATGGTGTTGGGAAAACTGGACAGCTACATGTAAAAGAATGAAACTGGAACATTCTCTAACTCCATATGTAAAAATAAACTCAAAATGGATTAAAGACTTAAATGTAAGATCTGAAACCATAAAATTCCTAGAAAAAAACACTGACAGTACACTCTGACATCAATCTTAGCAATATTTTTTTGGCTGTGTATCCTCAGGCAAGGGAAACAGAAGCAAAAATAAACAAATGGGATCACACTAAAAAAAGCATTTGCACAGCAAAGGAAGCCATCTACAAAAGGAAAAAGTAACTTATTGCATGGAGAAGACATATGCAAATAATATGCCCAATAAGCAGTTAAGAGCCAAAATATATAAAGAACTTAAACAAATCAATATCAAAAAACAAACAATCCAACTAAAAAATGGGCAGAGGATCTGAATAGACTTTTTTTTTTTTTCCAAAAAAGACTTACACATGGCCAACAGGCACATGAAAAGGTGCTTAACATCACTAACTGCCAGGGAAATGCAAATCAAAATCACAGTGAGATTACCATCTAATGCCAGTCAGAATGGGTTTTATCAAAAAACAAACAAACAAAAAAACAAAAACAAGAAACAAGGTTGATGAGGACATGAAAAAAAGCAAAACCCTGTGCATTGTTGATGGGACTATAAATTAGTACAGCCACTATGGATAACAGTGTACAGCTTTCTCAAAAATTTAAAATAGTACTCCAATACAATCCACATTTCCACTTTTGTGTATTTATCCAAAGAAAAATAAAAACATTAACTTGAAAAGATATATGCACTCCAATATTCACTGCAGCATTACTTACAATAGTCAAGATGTAGAAGCAACCTAAACATACATCAACAGATAAGTGTCTATGTGTGTGTGTGTATATATATATGCATGTGTGTGTATATATAAATATATATATAATGGAATATTACTCAGCCATAAAAATGAAATCCTGCCATTTTCAGCAATATGGATGAATGTAGAGGGTATGATGTTTACTGAAATAAGTCAGAAAGGGAAGACAAATATTGTATGTTTTCACTTATGAATGGAATATGAAAAACAAAACCAAAACAAACACATATAACAAAATAGAAACACACTTACAGATACAGAGAACAAACTGGTGATTGCTGGAGGAATGGGGATGGGAGGGTGGGTAAAATAGGTGAAGGGGGTATAAACTACCAGTTATAAAATAAATGGCACAGTGATGCAACGTACAGCACAGAGAAAACAGTAATATTGTAATAACTTTGTATGGTGTGTAATGTATAAAAATATCAAATCACTATCTTGTATACTTGAAATTAATACAATATTGTAAGTCAACTATACTTCAGTAAAGTATAGGATGGCACAACTTTTTGTCAGCAGGAAAGTTACTTCAGAATAGGAAGTCCCCTGAATTGCCTTTCAAATCTTATTCCAATGCCACTGTCTCTACCAGTTTAAGGACAACCTTTATTGATCACATAAGTCTAATCAATGTAATCATAGGGTTGTTTTCTTTATTTTTAATTTCCTCAACACATTGTGTGTATATGTGTGTGTCTGTGTGTGGAGGGAGAAAATGCACTTTCCCTAATCTGTTAATGTTTCAACTTGGAAATATTTCTCTTGCTGCATTTCATGCAGGTTTCACCCCTATAAAATAAAAACTGGTGACAGCTGCTATTCTCCATTTCCTAGCTCTTCTCTACTACCAACTACTACAGTAATTAACTGAGCTCATTAATTAACTTGTTAATTAGCAAACAACAGAAGAACTCAATCTCCAAAGATAAGACTGGTAAGTGAGGAAAAGTGTTGAAATCAATAACATGGGTGGATCACTAAATAATATTCTGTTCAAATTTGATTACCACTTCCCAAGCTTCTGATGAGCAAACTGTGACAGTCAACATACCAGATTCCCCAAATTAAACATACTACTCTATAATTAAATATCACAGCTTCATTGTTCCGATAACAAAATTGAAATATTTTCCACCATCATAATATCCTTAGCAGATAATGTCATTGGAGTAGAATGATGTTACCACATGATAATAGGCTCTCGACGCCAAAGTCAAGTTATACTGTTTATTTTCAAAGCAGATCATTACATTGACTTTTTTTCCATTACCAAGTGATTGATGCAGCTTTAAAGGTGACCAACAAAAATTTTATAAAACAAAATGATCTAACAGTGGGGTTATGTGCTGAATGATTCAAATACCGAGGGAGATGCCACATATAGCAGCACAGAATCCATTTAAAAATTAACCTTTGCCAAACCTTCAGCAGCAGTTTGTTCTGAAAAATGAGAGCAGCTGTCAGAGGCCCCAAAGTGCCTCAAAACACAATAAAACCTTGTGTTGACATAGTCCATTTTTCGATAACTAAGGAATTCTGGAATAGAACACCCACCCACCAACAGAGGAACCTGGTGTACAGTGAAGAGACATGAGCCAACTCTTCTTGACAAGCAGCCTAAAAAAAGGTTGCACTACAAATACCAGACCCTGCAAACAGGCTCTCACCACAAACCAAAGAAAAAACTTCCCACACGCCTCTAAGACCATAGCCATTTCAGTCACTTGGGGATACACCTGTATTAGTGAGGTCATCTTCAAATACTAGAGACAAACAATAACTACCCTTCTCTGAGACTCAAACACCAACACAAAGGCCTTTCAGCTGGAACACGCTCAGCACAAATGACTGGGTTATCACATTTCGTCCCTCCTCTCTGGAGGAAGGCAAAGGGACAGGGGTACTATCTCAAAATAAAAAGTGTTAGGTGATTCATCTTGGCCTGGTTGACTTTCAAAATCAGAAGTGGCATTGGAAAGATATACCAAATTCTGTATACTTTTCATTTTAACAAGTATTTCATGAGTAAGTCCCTGTGCTAAGGGCCGCTGGAGGTAGAAAAAAGAAACAAAACAAAAAAAGTCTACACAGATCAAGCAGACTGCTCACTGGTATTCATTTTGTCTACATGAAGTCATTTGGGCTGGTTGGGTTCCAGTTGAAAGTACTTTGTACAGTCAGTGCTTGCTGCTTGCATGAAATGTGTGCGATGCAAAATATTTTTGATGATGGTGTTAACTGGCATTGAAAACAACGTATTTATAATTCTGGAGACTTATACATGTGTTAGGGATGCCTGAAGCTACAAGGGCCTAAGTTACAGGTTAAAGATTAAAAAGGATAGATTTCTCGACTGGCCAGTCCAGTAGGCTGACACTAACTGATTATTTGCAAGGATGGTAGCTACAGTGTCTGAGAGAAAATGTTTGTAAAAGAGAAATAATTTTAATGATAGCTGGTTCATGAGAGAAAGCACAGTAATCCAGAGCTCCTCAAACATATTCTAAAACAGCATTTCTCAATGTCACATATTGTCTTGGGAAAGATCTTGTCTAGGCAGGGCTAACAGAGGGCTCTTCAGCCCTGATTGATGTACCAGTCTCACAAAATCCATAACCATGCACCCATGCCAAGCTCTACATCCGTCCAGCCCTCCAGCCATTTCTGCTGTGATGTCCTCTGCTGGCAGAAAATTTTCCTATCTGTAAGATCACTAGCCCTGGGCATACTTGCTCTACATTGCTTTTTCTGTAATGCCCTGTTTGGGTTTCTTGCTCCCATAGTCTTTGCGCTAGTTCTTAGCACCCTCTACTTCTCAGTAACCTTTATTTCACTTATTGTGGGTTTAATGTTTGTCTTTCTCATTAGACAGTAAACACTGTGGTCTAGAAATTAGCATCTCAATTTCTACTGCATTCCCAGTACTTAGCACAATCCCTGGCACATGGTAGGTGCTTAGTAAATACATGTTGATTGTCTTGATTACCCGTGCACATCGTTTCCCAGGCTCTGGGATCTGTTCTTGATTGGGGGAAGCTGAATTCTGGGTTAAAACTCATGAGACTCATAAGCAAGTCAAACTTACTACCAAGGCCAGCCTTTATCTTGTGCTAGCTTTTAGTAATCTAGCATTTGACTTACTCCTCAGAAGGAAACCCTGACCCTAAACCCCAATTTTGGTTCTCTAGAGATGGAGCTGTGACTTGCTTTTGCCACTTCTTTCACAATGTGGGAGGGAAGCTGACTACTTGTTGACATCAGCTTCCCTAATAGCCCATATTGCCTAGTCTCCATCCCTAGACTCTGCCTATCAGTTAGACTCCTCAGAGGCTTTCTCTTGAACTTCCCTGAGGCTATTTGTCTGGACATCTTTTTTGTAGCTTATCATAAAATTCTAATTCAAATTACATTAGACTTGGGCCATCATACAATTGTGTCAAATACGTTAAAATGCTTCTATGTCTCTTGTTAAATATAATTAATACAATATTTTGCTGAAAAGTTTTGGAAGAGCTTTGTAATTTTGTTTTAGAAATTATGCAGCACACATAATAAATTCTCTACAGTCATTCATTCTTGAAAATTTTGGTAATGTAAAACAATTCAATCTACAAATAGTTTCTAAATAAAATCAATATTTACTTAACAAGGAATTTAAAAAGTAATAGAATAATATGATTTTATACTTTATATACATTAAGCATTTATTAATTTCAATTTTGCTGTTATCTTTTCATACTGGAAGCCAATATTTTTTTCAGCCCTCAAATATTTTTATGGGTCCCAGGCAACATTCCTATAGTGCAAAAGGCAAAAAATTTCCTTGCTCTAAGAAAGCTTCTATTCCTCATTCTCACGAGCTAATGCAGATTTCCATGGCCTGCCCTTTGCCAACCTAAGACCTACAAAGTTGAACCCTTTAATTCACAGCTGTGTCATGGGCAATAAACTCCAATAAACTTTTGTGTTAGTGAAATCTCCATGCTTTCCAGTATTTCTGTATCATTATTAAACACTGCATCATTTTATAAAGACTTGGGAACCTAAATGGTGATTTTCTCCAAAGACTTGTCTCTGCTTATAAAAGCCCCACTTACACACCATGTTGCCAAACAAAGTGATTCTTGAGGCAATATTATGTATGTCCAGAACTCTGCCCCTCTATAGCTGGTTAAAACGCCAGAATAGGTTACTTTTGCCTCACACGGGACACATTTCATTCCATTAACTAGCTTGAGTGCTGAGTTTGACCAAGTCATTTTTAAAAACACTCTCAAAAGGGTGTCTATCTAGTTCTTTATCCCAGCATTGCTGCCTTACTGTCTCAATCTCCTTAGAATGAGGTTGACTGACTGACTCATTTTCTAAAGGATTATTTTTCATTCATTCAATAAATAATTTTTGGACATTTACTATGAATGAGTGAGTGAGCAATAAGGATGTGAGTTGGAGAGTCAAAGAGATGCTGTGACCCACCAGAGGTCCCTGGGTCACTCAGCAATGCAAGCCTCCAGCAGGTTCAAAGCACTCTCTCTTACATAACACAGAGCCCAGGACAGACTTCCTCCTGGTAATCAGGCAGACACACAGGACAAACATGCCATACAAACTGCCATTGGATTTCAGTCCCAAAATAGAAACTTCTGGTTATAATATTAATTTACTTCAAATTACATACACATATCTGAAGTATTACTAAATAATATGTTTCTCAAATATTATGGATGGGAAAACCTCATTAGATCATGCAATTTTCTTCTTTTTTTTTCCTGGTGAATAAATGAGTTCTCTAGTACCCTATGATTAGTGGAATTTGGTTATGACCAAACTGTCAACCATTTGGAATCACTTACTTAATCATGTTAGGAAGGGACAGGTAAAAATGTGCGCTTAACTGAGTTTATAATGTCTGCTGCTCTTTGGGCTTTATTTCTACCCACTGTGTTATGCCTGACAAACAGAGGTTACTTCATTCTGTTTTAATAAGTAATACACTGCTAATGAGTCTTTCTAATCCAGGTAAATCTTCTAAAGTTCTGAACATAATTGATTAATTAATAGTTTATTTTAAATCTCTGAGAAGTTGCTCCTCCATTCCTCCAAGGAGCCATCTGCTCACTTGCAGATTTATCAGTGAACCACAAGTGAACTGAATTGGCCTACCAAAGGCTCACAGTTCTTTTGGACCAGACTTGCTGGATTTCCATGTGGTTAGGTGCCATCTTCTCAGGTGACTGATCAATAAGAGCAACTTGCTGAGTCTGAGAAACTTCAAAGGTGAGCATCTGCAGGCAGACTAGCTGGATTCAAATCCTGGATCTACCATTTACTATTTGTGAAACATTTGAATTTTTATTAATCTCTCTCTGCCTCTCATTCTCATCTATAAGACAGAGCTACAATAGAACTAGCCATAGGATTGCTTATAAGAATTATATGAATTAGAGCAGAAAGCTGGCACATAACAAATGCTCAATAAGTAAAAACTGAATTTTTAAAAAGATAATGAGAATTTCTCACGTTTTCTCCAGTTTACTTGTTTGAAAATCCTTACTAAAATCCTAAGAGCAGAAATTAGAATTTTCAACTTATAGATGAGAGAACCAAGCTTCACAGCCATTAATCAACCACTTTTTCTAGTGTCACAAAATTAGTAAGAACGAGAACCAGGATTTGAACTAAAGTCTCTTTGAAGGTAAAGTTTGAGTTCTTGACATTATACCACCACCAACAAAAAAATAAACTGGAACCTAGAAAACTCAATGTTGTTTTGTACTTACATATTCATTCAGCACACTTAGCGTATTCCATATGTCAAAAGACGTTCTGTCCTCAAGGATGAAATAAAGTTTAAAAAAAAAATCACTTCTAGCTAAAGATAAGGGAAGACTTCATGAAGGAAATGTTATTAAGCCAAGCCTAGAAAACAAGTAAGACTTCTCTAAATCAAACAATCCAGAGCTAGTCTAGATGGAGACTGAGAGTTCATCTAATTCAGGTCATATCCCAGACTTAAATTCTCTCCATTTTAAGTCCCTCTCATTTGACACATGGCTTCTGCTTGAATATCTTGAATACTCTCAGAGTGGAGAAAGATGTTTCACTGGTGACTCCTGAAGAGTCTTTCAATCCTGGGATTCTGTGGTTCTATCATTTAATGCCTTTGTTGAATTTCTTTACAAAATGAGGATTGTATTATAAAACAATATAAAGCTAGATTTTAGGTAAGAAAAAGTCCAATTTCTAATTAAGTCAGTTACAGAAAATGATCAAAGTAGGGTATTAACATAGTCAGACTTGCATTTTCAAAGATCTCTCCAGCAGAAGTATGAAGGATGGATGGAGATGGGGGAGAAATGGAGAAGAAATAAGAATTAAGTGAGGGTAGAGCTACAGAGATGGAGAGGAAGAAATCTAAAATATTATAGGGACATAAAACTGGCAATATCTGGGCTAGATTAAGACAGAAGAGGATCAATAAAAAACGACTTCAGTATCTGGCTTGGGAGGTGGGATGAATAGTGAACTGGAGACTAAAAAGGATGAGCAAATTTGTACAGCAATGATTGTTAGTTTATTTCCACACCTAAAGCATTTGAGGTGCTCATATGATGTACAAGTGACATATTACTCGTCTAGTGTAGAGAAATGAAGTGAAGAGAGAGATATTGGGATGCCATCACCATTTAGATGACAACTAGTCTTGTTAATGAGCAAGATTATCCAAGGGAAGGAGCGAGAGGAAGGAGAGCAGTGAGCAAGGGTAGACCCCTAAACAACACCAATATGAAGAGGAGGGAGAGGAAGGGAATTGTGAAAGGATAAGAAAAACCATAGGAGAAGCAGGAGGAACATCAAAGAAATTTAACATATTTAATCCTCCCCTACTATGGTGTGTATAAACAAACACAAGTTAAGAAAAATAATTGAGAAACATTATTTCTCTTATTTAATCATTCCCAAATAATTGAAAGATTTTCCCCCCCAGGTTTGAAACAGTGTACCACTCACTTGATTAAGAAAAGCAGAGAAAACTGGTCAGTACTTCTGTTTTCTGAGTCACCAGCACAAATTTCCTCTCCAGTTTTCCACAGTAAAGAGGTTTCTAAACTGCTGCCCTTTGCCATGAAGGTCCAATACATGAATATGTCAGCTGAGACCCTGGAAGTTATAGGTCCTTTCTGCTTTTTTTTTTTTTTCTCTTACATACAGCTTTAATTAAACACTTTTTTGCCTCCAATTAAGGAACTCAGTTCTTTAAAATGAAGAAATGCAAACTCTAGATTTAAATTAACTAGTAATGGCCATGACAATGGGTGAATCATGCTTTTTTCATAAATGGTTTTGATAAATTTTTCTCAAAGAAAATTGAAGGTAATGATGGTGGCAGTCAGGACAAATTATCCTTCCTTATATTACCCTCTGCCACAATTTTACACTGTCTATATCAGGAGGAAGAAAAAAAACTTTTGAAGGATTATATTTGGTAATTCTTCATTAGCAAAAATTAAATCAACAAGGGCATATGCTTCATTGATTTAGTTACAGTATATTCAGTTTCCTCAGTTCCAAAGCCTTCGTTTCACCACCCAACCTCCAGCCCCACTCCTCCCAACATACAGAACCTACAACTCCCCACATTTCTTCTCCTCCTTTCCTGCTTGAATTTTCAGCACCATCACAAACCATTATATATTTCACTTATGTATAAGTTTAGAATCTATCTTCCACCACAGGAATGCAAAGTCCATAAAGGTTAGATCTTTTTTCTACTCTATTTATAGCTTAATTTCCCATATTCAGAACAATTACTGACACATAGTATATGCTTAATAAATGTGTTCAGTGAATGAATTAATGTTGTTGTATCACTGTCAAGATTTATTTCCACTGTTATTATACGATGCCTTAAAAAAATAATCTAGGATGTAAATAAAGTATTATAAATAATAACAATGATGTTAACAAATGTGAGAGGCATATATAGTATAAGTATTTCTAATAGTGTTTCTAATATAGCTATGTAGCCTTGAACATATCATTATACATTCTCCACTATACTTACCTATAAAAGAAGAGGGTGAGATTACATTCCTTACTGCTCCAGAATCTAATGATTCTAGATTTACGTTAAGTCAATGAAGTGAAAGAAGAGAAGGGAAAGGTCAATATCAAAGAGGGCTGGTTTATAATGAAATTGTGGCCTAAAAAGTGGAAAGAGTAAGGGCTAATAGTGAGGACAAGGCGGGGGTAAGTAGAGGAAGTTCCCAGGCATCTCTGATAAGAGGAGGTCCTAGCAGGACATAAATGTGAATTTAAGAGGAGACAATTCATAAGGTATTGCACTTAGGGCAATCATCATGGGTTTCTAGATAAAGGCTGCAGCACATGGGATGTCATCTGTCATCTATTGAGAAGTTGCAGAGCATGAATATATGTATATCTAAAACTATACATTGATTATATGGTTATATATACACATACATATGGCCACCAATCACTGAGGGCCCTCAGTTTCATGGTTGAGTTCATGCTGCTGCTGATGGCATCTTTGGTTCTCAACTATGGAGGTAGGAGAGAGCTGACGGTATGACCCAGACATATTCTCACACCTAAATGAAACATTCAGGGATGAGTATAGAAAGAAAAATCCAAAGAGAATTCTAAGTGGCCCCTTCTGGAAAATCTTAGGAAATGGTTCATCTATTCCAAGGCCTTTCCCCTCTGTCCTGCCTCTCTGCTCACCACCACAAATAAAAGAATGTTTTTCTAAATACTTATATTGTTTACTTGGAGTTTCACAAGGCCCCAAACTCAAACTGAGGTGCAGTCAAAACATAGAAATTGGAGGGTTTTTCCTAGAGAAAATTCAACTTTCTCAACAAGCACATATTTGTGCAACATTCAAAATGTTTTTAAGTAAATATTTAGTCTCATTTCCACTATTCTTAAAAAAAAAAAACAAACCTTAACTAACACTATAACATCCCTGAAATTTTATTAAAGAAAAAAAATCACTAACATCCAATATAATCATATAAAAACATACCCATTCCTCTAGCTCGTATAGCTATCCACAATTCCAGTAGGTTTCCTAATTAAAATGAAAAAGGAAACAAACTCACTAAATCCCACTGGAATCCACTGAACACAGCCATAAATTTTAAAAATATAAAACAATGTTATGAGCATCTTGCTTGAATAAGTGTCTGCATACTTTCACTTGTTTATTTAAACTATAACTGCTGTGTTGAAATATTACCAAGAAAATAAATATACTCTTAATTGAAAAGAGCAAAAACAATCATTTTAAGTGGCCTAATTAGCTCTACCAGTCCATTCAGCTACTGCTTTTTAGCCAGTACCAGTAGGAAACTATGACTTCTTGGATTTGAAGTAATACACAACCTCCAATGAGCTTATACAATAATGTTGCCTACTTTTTCCCTCCAAATGAAACAACTTGAATTTATTCATTTTGTCTAAAACAAAACTTTGCATACCATCTCAGTTTTTTTCAGTAATATGTGAAAGAGTATCCCAGGCATGTCTTAAGGGGCGGGAGTAGAAGATTGACCTATCGGTTTTATTTCCATGAGAACTTTATGGGCCTTATGGTAAAAAACATGGCCAGGCCTCTTGGGATTGAGGAGTGGCCTCAGAACAGTCTAGGAATAATGGCTCCTGCTTAGCTTCCTAGGCAGTGTACTACTTTGGAAAGGAACTCATTTGAAAGAAATGAAAGTCAAGGCACTTCCTTGGTCCATCAGCTAGGATGTTTGTGAAGGTAAATGGTTTTGAGTACAGTATAATGTAGTACCAGTGAAACTGCGATTTGTCTAAGCTGTACAAAGTATCGTCCTGGGAGGGAGGAGAGGGAACATTAAGATTTATCAAGTGAAAAAACACATTACCAGAAGTGCTGTAGAATATTTAGAACACACTGCTACTCTAATAAGGAGTTTTATTCTAGGGAAAAGAGAGTAATTTTTTCCCCACTGCTTCCCCTCACCTACCATCACCACCAGTGATGGACAGTTATAGTTTCTAAGCACTTCACAAGTGAACCAATTCTTCCTTCAAGTGATATGTTATGTAGAGTAAGACAGATCAAAGGAAAGTTACTATATTAGTTTCCTAGGACTGCCATTATAAAACACCATAAACTGAGTGGCTTAAAACAAATTTATTCTCTCACAGTTCTGGAGGCTAGAATTCCAAAATCCAGTTTGGCAAGTCATACTTTGTAGAGGCTCTGATTGAGAATCTGTTCCATGCTTCTCTCCTAGCTTCTGGTAGCTGTCATTAGTCCTTAGCATTCCTTGGCTTGTAGACACAGCACCTCAATCTCTGCCTTCATTTTTCACATGGTATTCTGCCCAGTGTGTCTCCTCTGTGTCTATGTCCAAATTTGCCTCTTTGTATAAGATCAGTTATTGGATTAGGGCCCACTCTAAATCAGTCTGAACTCATTTTAACTTGGTCACATCTGCCTAGATCCAATCTCCAAATAAAGTCATGTTCACAGGTAATAGGGGTTAGGAATTCAACATACTATTTTTCTTTTTGCTGGGGGTGGGGTGGGGGATGGGCAGGGCACAATTCAAATTACAACAGCTACTCAGATTAAAAGGCTGTCTCAAGAAGGAGCAGGGCCCCACCCATTAGGTATCTGACATCCCAGAGGTGCATGTTGGAGCATTTTCAAGGAATCCTAAAGTTCTACAGGGAGAAGTTTGAAAGGAGAGAAGCATTAGAGTAATTACAACTATATCAATATCAGGAACATCTCCAGGCAACCTCCAGAGTAACTGTGGCTATAAAGAATAATAGCATTATGACCAGAAAATGATGATTATAGACTCAGAAGTTAAAGAGGAGACTTAGTAGGTCTAGGATGAAGCATGAGATCTTTCATTTCTAATAAGTTCCTACATGATGCTGAGACTACCAGACCTTACTAGGATCAAGCTTTGAATAACACATGTTGAGGGGGAGATGACTGTCTAGTATGAAGAAAACTGGTTGATGAGAAGGAGGTTTGCGCACACTCTAATATTATCCAAGGCTTGTTGGATACACGGGGACACACACACACTTAACTGATAGCAGTTTCTGAGCTAAAAAGGTGGATGTGTAGAGTTGTTGGACTGCTCTCTCATCCTTACCACCTTCCTTTCATAAAAAGGTAGGAAATACTAAAAAGGGGTTTTATGGTTGTTGTTGTTGTTGTTGTTGTTTTATGTGAAAGGTGGTTGGGAGGGAAGGATATTAAATAAACAGTGTTAACACTGGGAAACATCCACTAAATTGAGGGAAAGGTATCAAAGTTAATTAGCAAACTCCTGGCCTAAGGAACCCAGAAGGGAGCAGAAATAGCCTGGACCTGGAGGCTATGTGGCCACACATAGGAGAGTATTTGCCACTGTGCTGCCCTGAGAAGGGTAAGAGAGAAAGTCAGGTGAGAACTGGTGAAAGAGAAGCCATGCTTCTCAGCTATCGGGATAAAATGGCAGCTGAAGAGAAGAGAGGGGAGAGGGCACCTTCAGTGAAAAAGTCTCAGATTTAAATGCCTTACCCCATGGCTAATTGAAAGCGAACCCAAAATGTCCCAAAACACCAGCAGTCCTTCATGAACCTGACAGCAAAATGGCCTCAGATTGGGTTTCTCCTGCTTACACACAAGCACTAACGAGTCATGCAAAGTTGCAACTTTTAGTATTACTGGTTCCCTAGAAAATTATAAATCTAAGCAGTTTAAATTCCTAGGAATCCCTTGAGCAGTTCATTAAGAATGAGTTACTGGCTCTGGATCCATCCAATCTAAGTAAGACATCCCAGAATCTGATCATCTGTTTGAAATTTGGCAAAAGAATTTCCCACATTTGGTGATTTTATTGGTTCCTCTCCATCAAGTTACCCAGAAAAAAAGTACTTGTGTTTCATCTATGTAGCAATTAATTCACACAAAATGGTGGTAAAGACATGGCATCTTTAAGCCATGCAATAATTTGAATATATGCCCTAAGTTTTTCTACAATTGTGTCAAATTAAATTTTGTTTTTGTTTTATATAGGAATTTTAAAAATCTGATAATAGGCCAAAAGTGACAAGTTACTTGTATATGATTTGTGAACTACCTAAATATAATTTTATAAGTATAAAATTATATGATATATAAGATATTTATAAATAAATTATTTATATATAAATATACAATGTAAAAGTATAACTAAAATGTGTTACAATCCAAATGCACTGATTTTCTTTTTTTAATACAAATTTATTCCTGTGAACCTCAGACACTGTTGTGAATATATGAACCTATAAAAATTTTTCCTCAT
This sequence comes from Camelus bactrianus, assembly GCF_048773025.1. Taxonomy (NCBI): domain Eukaryota; kingdom Metazoa; phylum Chordata; class Mammalia; order Artiodactyla; family Camelidae; genus Camelus; species Camelus bactrianus. The sequence continues at coordinate 14,880,365 of NC_133563.1, read as the reverse complement.
AAACGCTTTGGATGAAGTTTTTAGTCTCTCGCATTTCTTCTTTTTACTCTCATTAAATTATCTGACATACTTATTCGACTGTTAAAATTATAGACAAGTATCTGTATTTACCTAACTATTAAGAAAATGAATGTTTAATACTGTTTCTTACATTATAAGTAAATAAGGACTCTGGTGTCCATAAATAAAGAGATAAAAGAAATCTGGGCAAAAATCTCAAAGGCACATAAACTAGCACCTAATTATGTAAAAAATAATTTTTAGAAAAGACAAAGAGTATATAATTTCACATTTAGACAGAAAAATCATAATAAATCTAGGACATTTTACTGTCAAAATACAAGATGCATTCAAAGATACCTAATAGTAAACTAAAAAAAAAAAATTTAAAAAATTCAACCTGCAGAGAGTACCACAGATGAACAAGTACTGACAACTTTAATATTAAAAAAAAATACCCATCACTATAACCAGATCATTTATTCATTCATGCATTCATTCATTCAACAACTGTTGAGTGTATACTGTGTCCTAAGCACTATTTTATGCTGAAGATAAAAACAAACAAAATAGGCAAAAATTTGTGATGGATAGAGCTTATTTCTAGCTGTAGGAGACAAAAAAATAAATTTATAAACACATGAATAGATGAATATATTAGGTTCTGATAAGTACCATGAAGAAAAAGAGAAAAGAACAGAAGAACAATGAGTGACAGTAAGGGATTCTTTATATAGAGATGTCAGGGAGAACCTCTCTGATGAGGTGGTAGGAGACACTTAAAGGGAAAAGGATTGAGCCATAAATATCTGGAAGGAGTGTGTCCCATGCAGAGGAGTCTGAAAGGTAAATTCCCAAGGTGGGAGGATGTTGGGCAAGTTTGAAGAACATCAGCCACTGTGGCTGCAGAAGAGAGGGAGTGAAATAGAGATATGATAAGAACTCCAAGGGGTAGAGAGGGTCAGTACATGTGATGCCTGATAGGCATGGAAAGGATTTTGGATTTTGCTCTGAAAGAGTTAGAGGGTTTAACCAAAGGACAAGTTCTGGCTCATGTTTTAGAAGGACTACTGTGCTGAGAGTAGCAGAGAGACCAGTCAGGAGACTATCATAGCAGTTTAATGCTAAGGTGGAAGTGGTAAGGCTGGTGAGGAGTGATTGGACTTAGGATATATTTTGCAAGTAAAGTTGACAGAATTTGCTGATATATTGCTGTGAGAAGAGAGAAGTTCATTAGATGTTCATGAGGCAAACTATATATAATTATATATCATTTTTTAGGTTGAATTATTGAATCATATAAAATTACCATGTTTGCATATCAAAAAATAATCATGTCAGAAATTTTATATGGTTCAACCAAATAAAAGTAAATTCAGGTGAAATTACTGTATAGACGCTATTTAAAACTATAGGACTCAATCACATTACATAGGAAATAGAGTAAATAGAGAAAAATTACAAGAACTGAGACCTAGGACAATTCAATATTTACAAGTCAGGAAGATGAAGAGAAAGCAATGAAAGGAGACTTAGAAGGAGTACCTACGAATGCAGGAGAAAAATGGGAAGAAAACTGTGTCTTGGAAAGCCATGGAAAATGGCATTCCAAGGAGGAAGGATTATTCAGCTTTGTCAAATGCTCCTGGTAGGTTAAGTGAAGACTCAGAAATGACCAAACAAATGAAACCAGTTATGTCCACAAAAGGCTATTCACTCATAATGTTGCAATTACTTCAAACTGAATGACAAAGAAAGAAATGTCAAAATTTGGGACAGAGGTTAAGTTGCACTTAGAAGAATATTTAGAGCTTTAAATAAACCCATTTAAAAATAAGAAAGATAAAAAGTAAATGAAATAAGCATCCAACCATAAATTTTAAAAATGGCAACAAAATAAACCAGAGAGAAATGAAGGAGAAAAACAAAGATAAGGCCAGAAATCAATTACTTAAGCTATTTCTTAATAAAGATGGTTAATAAAGCTAAATGATAATTCCTTAAATAGATTAATAAAACAGAAAAGACCCTGGAAGTACTGCTTTTTAAAATGTAAAAATAAAACTAGTAATAAGCTATAGATGTAACAGATTATTTGTAAAATAACAGAATATTATTAACAACTATGCCAAGACATTTGAAAACCTAGTTTAAATGGATACATTTATGGAAAAATATAAGATGCCAAGATAAACCCAAGAAGAAATGCAATACTTGAATAGACGAATCACCATTGAAGAACTGGATATGGGAATCAAGAACGCTTCCTCCAATAAATGACCAAACCTTAGTCCTACATGGTTTTTGCAATTGAGTGCTACCAAGCATTCAAGAACAGATAATCCTTTTTTTCATACAAGTTGTTCCAGAAAAATAAAAGAAAGGGGAAAGCTGCCCACTTCATATTATGAAGCTAGTGTAACCTTGAGTTCAAAAATGGATAAACAAAGAGAGGAAAAAGTATAGATATGTTTAATTTAAGAATATTTTAAACACACAAAAATCCTTAGACAACTGAAAATATTAATTTATTTAAAAATTAATATATCATGATCCAATGTAGTGTATTAAAACAATCCAAGATAGTTCAGTATCAGAAAATATATTAATGCAATTTACAACACTAACAAACTAACAGAAAAAAACCACATGGTCATCTCAATGAAGAAAAACTATATTTGATAAAGATAAACACATATTTATGACTAAACTTTCAGAAAACTAGGAGTAAAAGAATTTCCTTGGCTTTATTGAAAACCCATAGTTAAGTACATTCTCTTTAAGAACTAAAACAAAACAAAAAGTGGCAATTTCTCTATTACTGTTCAGCATCGTAATACTGAACATCCTAACTAATGCAGTAAGAATGATAAGAAAGGATTATGATAATTACAAGGGAAGGTGAAAGACATTATTTCCTGATGGTATAATCATTAAAACAAAACAAACTACTGGAACTAATAAAAGAATTCAACAAGTTTGTAAATATACTATCACATATATAGAAATCAAAAGCTATAAAGTGAGATAATCTAATGAAGAATGGACAAGATATTTATGAAGGAAAGTTTCAACTACTTTTAACTATCATAAAAGAACACCTGAATAAGCATATCATGTTTAAATTCAATACAATATAACAAGAACTACAACAACTAAAGTCTGCAGAATTTTTTAAGGGAACTTCACAAACACTTTAATGCTTACATGGAACAATAAAATCTCCAAATAGCTATGACTCATTCTACCAGGTACTAAGTCATATTAGAAAGCCATTGCAATGAAAGCAGTGGGACTGGTCTAAAACAGACAAGAAGAAAAACTAATGAGGCGGAATAAATGGTCCAGAAGCAGGCCTATGGATCACCTTTATACAGGATGTAAAGTACAAACCCAAAATATTCTTCACCATATAGAGTGACAGATTTATCAAAAACATCTACCAAAAAATTTGGCCTTTTTCTACAAATTTGTATTGTAGGGAAATTATTGGAATACCCAGTAGGGATTTATTGGAAAAAAAAAAATTTTCATGTTTACACCCAATGCAATACACTGGTTACACTTGGTTATAATGAAAATTAGGAATGCCTTGCATCTAGTGGTTTGAACAATAAACATCACAGTGAAGCCAAGAACTCTCAAAGCTCAAACCAACATGCCCCAGAAAAGAACAGTGTGGTATTTGCAAGAGAATTCAAGAAGGGGCATGATGGGTAAATAAGGAAGTGATTCATTTGATGTTTTCAATACTAGTGAAAAGATCTTCCAAAATATTTTCTCTTAATATTATTTTGAGGCAAAATAGTTTCTTCAACATCACAGGGAGCAGTGAAGTTCATAATAGAGGTATTCTTTTATAACTAAGGAATATAGGACTTTTGATGATCAATGTTTCATGTCTTGTTAAACTAAAATACAGTAGCTTAAAAAAACCTTTGAGGGGACTTCCTCTTCCAGAAAGTTGCAGTAGACATAATTTTCCCTATTTTTCCTTCTAAGTACAAATAAAAATCTTAAACATTATATATAAAACAAACATAAGACAACTCTGAAAGATGGAAAGAAGATGGTAGATCATCAAAAGACCCACGAACCAATAAAATGGTGAGTAACCTGGGTTTTCTTTTTATCTTATATATCTCAGACTCTGAGCAAAAAGTCTTTGAGCTGATAACCCAGAAATACCAATGGGCACAAACAAAGAAACAAAACACAAACCCCCTGCTCCTGTTAGCCGAAGGACAAGGAGAGGGAAGTTTAGCAAGATAGAAAACTCTTAGAAGTATACATAGCAGAAAAACTACTGTGACCCCACCTCCTACTCACGAAAACAAAGGCCCAACGAGGAATCTAGACTCCCACCTCCGACAGACTGTAATGAGGTGTCTCAACCCTACCACCAATATTGTGTCAGAAAAGGCTAAGTAGAGGGCTGGAATTTTCATCCCCCTAGATGGTATTAAGGGTCCCAATTTCTCACAGTGTCAGTGGAGACCACATAGGGAGCTTGGATTTACACCTCTACCCAGCAATAATGAGTACCTCTCTTTCTCTCCACTGGCATAACATCAGAGGAGACCTAGTAGAGAGTCAAGATTTTATCCACTGCCCAGTAATGATGAGCTAAATCCCCTGCCATGGTGTTAGTAGAGGCCTGGTGGTGAGCTAAAATCCCAACTAGCAGTCATGGAAAGAACCTTCATCAGGTGACAACAGACGTCATCAAGTGGAGAATCTGTAGCTCTACTCCCACCTGATGGTAATAAGGTAGCACTTCTCTTTCCTCTGTCACAGGAAGACAGCTAAAAGAGAAGGTTTAAATAAGATCCAGGTTCTCATAATACCCAAAATGTCCATATGTCAGTCAAAAATGCATACTAAGAACCAGGAAGATTTCAAACTGAATGAAGAAAGAAAATAAGTACCAGCATTGAAATGAAAGAGACATCAGAATTATCTAACAAAAATTAAGTAACCACCACAAAAATGCTTCAATAGCAATTACAAATATACTCGAAACAATTTTTTAAACATAGAGTCTCAGCAAAGAAATACAGGTATAAAATACAACCAAATGTAAATTTTAGAACTGAAAAATGTAAGAATTATAATTTAAAAAAACTCAATAGATAGGCTTAACAGTAGCATGGAAATAACAGAGGAAAGAATCAGACGGTTAGATGACTGAATAATAAAAATTACCCAATCTGAATAACAAAAAGAAATAATTTTTTTAAAAAAGCCTCAGGCACCTGTAGAACTATACCAAAAGATCTAACATTCACATCATTGGAGTTCCAGAAGAAGAGAGGGAGTACAGAAATGGAAAAGTACTCAAAGAAATAATAGCTGAAAACTTTCCAAATTTGGCAGTAGACATAAACCTACAGATTCAAGAGGCTGAGTGAAACCCAAACAAAGAAATCCACAAGATACATCATAGTCAAACTTCTAGAAACTAAAGACAAGGAAAATTCTTGAAGGCAGATATAGGGAAATAAAGGGAGAAAGAGAGAGAGACAGAGAGAGAAACAACACCTTAACAATAGGACAAAAAGAATACCAGCAGCAAATTTCTCATCAGAAAGTATGGAGGCCAGAAGGAAGCGGAACAATATTTTTCAAGCACTGAAAGAGCTGTCGATCCAGATTACTACACCCAGTGAAAATATCCTTCAGGAATGAAGGGCAATCAGACATTCTCAGATGAAAGAAATCTAAGAGCATTTGTTATCAGAAGGCCTACCCTAAAAGAATAGCTAAAAGAAGTACTCTAAAAAGAAGGAAATTTTTTTTTTAATCAAGAAGGAAGAAAGAATATAGTAAGTAAAAATATGAGTAAATATAATAGGCTTTCCTTCTCCTCTTGGGTTTTCTGAATTATGATTGAGAGTTGAAGCAAAAAAAAAAATCACACTCTGATGTAGTTCTAAATGTGTGTAAAGGAAACATTAAAGATAATTATATTATAAATGGAGGAGAGTAAAGGGATACCAAGGGGGGAAAGGTTTTTACACTTCACTCTCATTAGTCAAATGAGGACATCAGTAGACAGTGTTGAGTTAGGTAAATGTGATATCAACATAACCACTAAAAATGTTATACAAAGACATATTCAAAAACACTAGAGATGCATCAAAATGAAATCCTAAAAAAAAAAACACTCAACACTCAAGTAACCCACAATAGGTGGGAAAAAAACAGAGATGAAAACAGAGACAACAAAGAGAAAACAAAATAATATTGTTTTCATAAACATGAGAGTAATTGATGGGGGCATCCAATCTCTCCCACAGATTTTGGATCTGACCTCTTGAGATCAGTTTCAAGTAATGTGACATTGCACTCCCAGTGATGATGCACTATAATATATAGTGCTGCTCCATAAAGGCAGGGATTTTGGCCAGCTTCTGGGCATTGAACACAACTTGCTAAGGCCAATTTCATTTATCCCAGGTTCCCTTCTGCATAGTTAGTGCAGGGAAGACAAAATTGTGCTGGACCAGGATTCCTTTGCCCTCAAACAATCCCTTGTCTCTTGGACACATCCTGTAGTGTGCTCTGTCCTGGATTCACTTCATAGTCTGGGGAAGACCTGGGAAGTAACTTTTTTCTCAAACTGTATAGGTGTGAGGGAGTAGACATACACCAATTACAGACAACATACTAAGAAAGTACACTGTGAAATACCTACAGTAGTAAGAAATCATGTCAACTATGTAGGAAAACCCAGAGTTGTTTTTTTTTTCTAGCTTAGTTTTCACTTTATTTTTTAATTGAATGAAAGATTCTTTAAATTCTATAGTGCTTTACAATTTTCAAAAGTTTTACAAACATGATTTTATATAATCCCATAATAACCTTTTTCCCCCTGTACCCTTATATTGCCCCTCCCTCCTGTTCTCTCCCCACTGGTAATCACTAGTTTGTTCTTTATATCTGTGAATCTGCTCCTTTTTTATTTTATTCACTAGTTTGTTGTATTTTTCAGATTCTACACGTAAGTGGTATTATGTAGTATTTGTCTTTCTCTGATTTATTTCACTTGGCATAATGTCCTTTAAGTCCACCCACCTTGCTGCAAATGGCAAAATTTTGTTCCTTCCTTTGGCTGAGTAGTATTCTGTTGTGTTATATATGTACACCACATATTTATCCATTCATCTGTTGATGGACACTTAGGTTACTTCCATACCTCAGCAATTTTAAGTAATGCTGCTATGAACATTGGGTGCATGTATCTTTTCCAATTAGTGTTTTTGTTTTTTTCAGATATATACCCAGGAGTGGAACTGCTGAGTCATATGGTAATTCTATTGTTAGTTTTTTTGAGAAACCTCCATACCGTTTTCCACAGTGGCTGCACCAATTTACATTCCCACAAACAGTGTACGAGGATTCCCTTTTCTTCACACCCTCACCAATAGTTGTTATTTGTGTTCTTTTTGATGATAGCTATTCTGACCAATGTGAGGTGATAGCTCATTGTGGTTTTGATTTATATTTCCCTATGGTTAGTGATGTTAAGCATCTTTTCACATGCCTGTTGGCCATCTGCATTTCTTTGGAAAAATGTCTATTCAGTTCTTCTGCCCATTTTTTTAATCACGTTGCTTGTTTCTTTGATGTTGAGTTGTATGAGTTGTTACTGTATGTTGGCTATTAACCACTTGTCAGTCATATCATTTGCAAATATCTGGTCCCATTCAGTAGGTTGCCTTTTCAGGAAAATCCAGAGTTTTAAGAATGGTGTTTCTAGAATCCAAATTCCCAAAATGGTTCAATACAGTTTTCTCAATTAAAAAAAAAAAACTTAAATGAAAAATGCTTTTAGCACTGATACTGCAAATCGGATTGACAGAAAACACAAGTGAAATAATCCCTGGTGACATTCCTGCAACTCCCTGGGATCTGCAGTGATGACAGGCATAAATGCTTGATTTTGTTGAGGAAGTTGGTATACGGGATTTGGCAGGTTTACAGAGCACTTACTCTATATGTAGAAACAAGATAATAGTCCAGGGCCTTTCTAAATCATAAAACCATGTTCAGAATCATAATCTCAGCTAGGGTGATCTAGTAAGATTATCACATCATTACTGCTTAAGACTCCTTAAAACCAGTGGCTACTTAGTCTCTCGGTCACCTATGATTTGGAGTATCTTGATAACTGGCTATTTATATCACTTTTAGGTTATTAACATCACTACAGTGGAACTTAAAGTTTGTTCTTCAAAGTTCTTACTGACTTTAAGCATATTTTTGCAATGTCAGAGTGAAATTCACATCCTTTGCAGCCCAAAGATATTGACAGAAGATTTAAAGTTGGGTAAAGAACACTCAAAGATAACATTTTATAATCAGGCATATCAATTGTACAATTTGATTTCAATGTTTAAAAATTCAAAGTTTTTTCTACTTTTTTCCCTACAATTCTGTTGAAACATTAAAATTAAGCAATATGCAAATATTTTATGAATAAAAACATGAGACTGGGAACAGACATTTTGTTCCATCTAACTGAGTTCCCAGTCTCTTCTTTCTCATTATGACTTTTCAGGTAGGACATAGAGATAAAAAGGTAGACCTAAGATCTTAAAATTGGCTGTGGGGTAGGGCTAAGTATTTCTAGTGTTTTATAGAAAGCCAACTTTTAAAACAATGAAAGAATCCTGTTCCCAATGGTAAGTCAAAAATATTTGGGTTTCTTTGAAGGAATTTTAGGTGTTTCCATGCCCTACTTTTACTCCCTCTTTTTTTTTTTTTTCTTTTAGGACCAATTTTTACTAGGAGGAGGGGTGGCAGAAATGTTAATTCTTTGGTAGGCTGAGGAGAGGAGAAATCATGGACATACATATGCCCACAAAACCAGCATATATAGATCCAGACGAGTCCCCATCCTCTGCATGCCTGCTTTGTCCATTTCCTTCCTTCTGTCCCTACTCCTCCAACACTATCCAAGGAAGAAGTTGTGTGAATGGATTATTGAGAAAAGTATTCATCATGGAAGAAATGATTCCTCAGGGCTACTGGTCATGACAGAGAAGACATAATGCGTTACGCACAAGATGTACACAACTTCACATTGTCCAGGACAGAATGGCATGGACAACAGCTGTTTGTTACAGATGAGGGCAAGGCTACCAGGGTTTGGGCATAACAGATATTAGAGAGGATATGGTGTTTTAATATAAATGCAGTATTTTGTCTTCTTGGACTTCCATAAATTTTTGTGAGAGATGAAAGGCAAGATTGAATTTCTTATCCATACTCTATTTCTTGAAACTCCAACCTTGCCCTTGGAGTGGAGGGAAAGGTTATGTATAAGAGACCGAGTAGAAGTCAATCAAGGTAATTGTGAAAGAGATGAGGAAATGCTAAAGCTCCAGAGAGTTTAGTTATGCCAAAGAGACATTTTTAATATATAATTTAATATAATGTAAACAAAATTAAACTGTTTAGATGTTTTTCTTCACTGAAACTTCATCCATCTCTATGCTGGAATCTTGAAACCTCATGAGTATCCAGTTTATTCCAACTAATTGAGAGGTAGAGATGAATTTATGGATTTCTAGGTATGCACCCTTATTTTCAGACTCTCTGTCATTAAAGAATATTTTTTTGCCTCTTCCCAAAATTCATATTCAGGAAGCACCCTGACATTTAGCTAACATTCCCCAAGAGTTTCTTTGGATGTATGGCTCAATATTCTGTGTCAAAATTCCCTTTTCAGCAGTCCTCCTTATCCACCTCCAATAGTACACAGTGCTTCCAAATGGCAAGCTCTATTCTGATGTAGATCAGACAGAGTCCATCACTTTTTTTCTGTACATTCCTCCTGTAATGTAATAGTTAGCAATTCTTGGTAAAACAAATTTATTTCTCCAGTCAATATAGGAAATGGGAAAACTAAGTTAAAATTAAAAGTTAAAAAAAGTCAAATTATAAATTAACATCCTGATGTCAATAAGAGATTCCAAGGAGTTTAGAGATTTTAGATTCATGTTAGAAAGATCATCATTCACCTGATACCAGTAACTAGAAGCATTAGTTACAGTTTTTTTTTAAGGAAATAATTCATCCAGAGGCTATTTTTTTATGTATGGTTTAAAGTAATAACCTAATTTTATTTTTCTACTTAGAATGAACCAGTGCGGCTGAGACAGTTGTCTAGAACAGTGGCTAAGATCACGGACACTGAATCCAAATTGCCTAGGTTGGAGTCTCTGCTTGGGAATTGTCAAGTTACATAATCTCTCAGTGCCTGTGCCTCAGTTTTGTCACCTATAGAACAAAAATATTACATATTTTATATGATTGTTATGAGATTGAGTATATATTTCAATATTTGGAGTATGGCTGCATATTGCATGTGTTCAGTAAGTATTGGTTGTTGTTCTTCTTGTCATTATTCTTATATGTCAGTATTAGTTTTAAATAAAACATTATTTCATAACTGATTTAAGCTAATTTGTCCTTATCAGTTTCCCACATGCACATAGGAATGGTTTTGGAATCTGTATTCTATTCTAACAGTTTATTTGTCTGTTCCTGTGCCAGTGCTAGAGTAATTTAATTATTATCTATTTGTAATAAACTTTTATATCTTAAGGTTTAGTCTCTCATCCTTGCTTTACTTTTCCAAAAACATAATATTGAATGAAAAAAGTAAGTGTATCAAATAAGACCATGCCTTTAAATTAAAAGCATATGCTTAAAACAACACTTAATATTGCTTTTGGACATACATATTTGCAAATATATATATATATATAAAAGATGGTTTGGAAGGATTCACATTAAATACACAAGAATAGGCGTCTACGATAGGGATGATGGATTTGGAAACAAGCAATGCAGAGAATAATAAAACTATATGAAGAAATTAAATACAAAAGGGAAGTTGAGCATAAATCAATGATAACACTTGACTATAGACTGTACACTATAGATTATAGAGAATCATGATCAATCCAATTCTATGAATGCAGAATCAAGAAAACTGAAAGGGAACAAGCAAGAGAGGAAGGAAATAATAATTGAAAAAAAATAGCTATTCTGAAGGCTCCCAGTAACGTAAGAGGAAGAAGAGGAGGAAGAGGAAGAGGAAGAAGAGGCAGAAGAAGAAAGAAGAAAGAAGAAAGAAGAAAGAAGAAAGAAGGAAGAAGAAAGAAGAAGAAGAGGAAAAGAAGAAGAGGAAGAAGAAGAGAAAGAAGAGGAAGGAGGAGGAAGAGAAAGAGGAGAAGAAGGAGAAGAAGATGAAGAGGAAAAAGAAAAAGAAAAAGAAAGAAAATATGAGCTTTAGGTCTCAACCAGAGAGGGGGTTCTATTAAGTAAACTTAAAGAATCTAATGGGACTGTCCACAGATCTAAAGAAGAACTGTTAGGAAACTTAGACACATATATCCCTACCGCCAATTACAGCTGTCTTGCCAACTCTGAAAATAAGGTCTCTTCTGCATATGGAAACTTTATGAGACTCTTTCAACTGACTTTTTAAATGGATAAATGATACATGTAGTGCTATACTTCAAACAATAATTCAAGCTTCGTGAATCATAGGGATTTTCTAATTTCAGTCATGAGTAGCACTGTTTGGTGGAATATGCACTAGTGTGACTAATGTTTTCCCAGGAGAATGCTGTCCCACCCTATGAAAGCTCCCCTGAATCCTTTCTACTCTTAAAAAGAAAATCTGTTTGACTAAATTATCTTATTTCCCTACAGTCAGCTTTAAGTTCATAATAGAAAAAATACTTAAGCAACTGTGGTTAAGATTTTGGAAAACACACATATGTGCAAAAAAAAAAAAAAAAAAAAAAACAGAAAGAAAATAAAAGAGGAATGGTTGAAAGCCTTGGCTAGAGGGATAGGTTAAGTTGAGTGGGCTTTGTTAGGAGTCATGCAGAGACTGGTAACAGCTTAACAATTTGATACAGTCCTGAGAAATTAAAAGCTTTCAAACCAGTAAGAGTGGCAATTTCCCAAATGAGGCCTATTCATGTGATCGTGTTTGGTCTTCATGAGAGCTGCAATGATTACCTCTAAATGAGCAAGCTATAAAATGTTCTTACCTGTCCTGACCTATATGATGTCCATAAAGTGGGCACCCATGAGGATGAAGAATCTGTATGGCACAATGCAAGGCAAATCTTTCATTCACCAACATGTACTTCAAGGTCCAATTCCAAAGCCAGAACCTTGACTTAGAGACTCCAGACTCTCCTGCCCTTCACTCCACAGGCATACAAACACTCAAATGGAAAAATTAAGGTCATATAAAGTCCATCCAGGTCCAGTGTGTGCTCTGGATCTCAAGTGCCAGGTTTCTATGACTTTAACGGGAACTGATAAAGACTGAAATAGTGAGGACCTAAAATTTAAGAGAGCCTCCCAACTTTCCCATTTTCCAAGCTCTGCATTATCTCTGTGAATCCGTATAACCACAATGACCCTGTAGAGTATGTGTCATCATTATTATCCCTGTAGTAAATGAGCATCAAACCTCAGAGAGGAAATACCATGCTCACAGTCAGAAAGCAAGTAGCCAGGACCAGCACTTTCACCCTAATTATGAATTCGCATGCTGTGCTCTTTTCTCTGTAAAATGCTCAAAAGATTCAATGGAGCAGCAGACACAAAAGTAAAATCCCTTCTCCAGAAGAAGTACATTGAAATTGCAGATTTCAAGTTAACCATCCCTGGTTCTTCCCTTTTTGATGGGCAAACAAGTAACACAAGTATTCCTCAGACAGTAGTGATTCTTAATAGGTACTTTGTTCACCAATAAAATAAGAAGGTTGCCCTTAAAATGTTTGAAGCTTTTTAGGTCTAACCCAATTTATGGTGTTTCCTTCCCAAAGACACCGTCCTTTCCCATTCTCAACTAAGACTTCTCATGCATTGTGGCTGCTGAATAATTGCCTTTACAGGGTGGCTTATTAAACAACACTCACTTTGCCTTGTTCCAGGACCAAATAAAACAGCTGCCTACTACCTTCACCTGTCAGGAAATCTTCCCCAAACTGCCTAGTTTAATTTGCTTCATGGTTTCTGAAATGTCTCCAACTATTGATTCTTTGGGGTAATCAGACTTTTCTTAAAATGCAAACATTCTAGGAGTAATAAGTTTATCAATTATTCATTCTTAAGTGTGAATTAGTTCAGCCAGCAGGCTTCTCTCTTAAAATCCACTTGCAATTTCTGTGAGGAAAGTAGGAGAGGCATGATTAGAGGGGAAAAGATATTATCTGAGAATAGCAGAAGGCAGAAGCCATCCTAACTAGAGTTTTATGTGTTTGGAGAGCAGTCAGAGGTACTACGTCTCTAGAAGAGAGGAAAGGATGCAATAAGTAGCAAAATAGAGGGACAAACAGGTAGATGGAGAGATACAAAACACAGAAGGGAGTTTTTATCTCCGTGCCAACTCTACCTATTGAACTATCCAGATCTTGAGACCTTCCATGAAGGCCTCGATGAGACCAATTCCCTACTTCTCAGGAGTTTGCCCTTTGCAGAGTCATGGACTTCAAACCAGGACACAGTCCCAGCCTGTTCCTGTACAGTTGACCAAAGAGTGAATTTTCTGCACTCATAGTTGCAAAGTAATTATTCCAGTGTGTGGTTACTCTTCTCCCTATCTATGATAAAACAAAAGAAACTGGAATCAAACTGCAGGATATCTGAAATAGGTTAATGTAGGAATGAATTATTGATGACTAGACATTAACCTTTATAGCTCCATACCTCTTGTTTGGGTGGAGAGGTTTCTGTTTTGTGTCTTACAGGAAGCATATTATGGGAGGGGATCTTTTTGATGATTGTGGATTTAGGGTTGAGTTTGTATTGTTGTTAATTGCTTGAGAGAGAGACAAGAGAGAAGAAAAAAGGATCAAAATGTTTTTGATATGTCCTCAGGCAATATTTCTATACTAATAAAGGAAAATGGGGAAAAGAGGTGGGTGCTTCCCTACCCTACTGAAATCTTGCAAATCCTTTCAGAGTCTTAGCAAGTGGGTAACAGTTTGATTTTTCCCTTTTACACTTCCCTTGGTTACTGAGAAGTGATAGGCAATGGAAACTTATTAGAGTGTTTTTTGTGAAAAGACTATGCAGGGGTCTGTTCTTCAGCATTGTCCTATAAGTTTCTAATAAATGTACATGCTTATACAGAGATGATATAATCAGTTTGTGGGGAGGGCTGTTTGGAATGCATTGCAGCTGGATCACTTCTAGCAGTGTATTATGTTACCTCTAAGAAGTATGAGACTCCAAATAACTTTAGAATTCGGAACCCTAGTGAGTTTCCTGGCACAAAGGAAAACTGCAGGATTTTGCCACAGAACAAGATTTTTTTTTTTTTTTTGTGGTGCTTATTCTCTAGACAGAAATCAAACAAGTGCCTTGAACAGAGATGATATTGGTAAAAACTATATCCTAGGGAGTCTTATCAGAATTAAATGAGATTATTTTAGAAGGGTAGAAATACACTTGTGATGTTTGGGAATAAAATCTTGCAAAATTCAGACCTTGACTCTTGGCATGGCAAACCTGATTACAATTTTTCTTTCACATTCAAAGCAACCTGAACAGTCTGCTTTACACTTGCAGAGACCAAGCAACAGTGGGGATTTTTTTTATAGAGAATGTCCAAAACAGCTGTTCACATGTATATAACAGGACTTTTGGAAATATTCCTGCTCTGAGTTCTCTTTAGAAACCAACATTTCATGGGTTTGTGGAAATGTAAAAGCTTTGCCATTTGTCCTACTTTGTTTATGTCTTCTGCCTACTTTTCCAGTCATCCACACAAAATCAGTGTTTTTTGTAGGACTTGTAAATGAGGAAACTAACAGAGAGCAGATAATCTGTGGGATGGGTAACAGGAACAACCCGCTGGGTGAAGTCCAAACAGAATGTTCCAGCCCATGCTCCCTTCCATGATACATTTGTGTAGGAGCACTACAGTTTGTGCAGGGCCAGACACTTAGGAGGGACTATTCCAGAAAATCTGGGTTTTTCGCATATGGATCAAACCTCAGGACACTCTGTCTTCATTGCTAAAAAATCTCCTTTTGGAGATTGTGGGGTGGTCTTCTTGGCCTCATCCATGCCTCTTTCTTATTCCATCTTGAGAAAGCAGTTCTCACCATTCAACTACTACATGCACTGAATTGCAGATGGCTATGAGACGAAAACTATTCAAATTTACACTGAGTTCCAATGAGTTAAACAATAGTTTGTGATTCTCATAGAACAGAGGAAGGAGGCAGATAATTTAGTAATTATGAAAAACAGAGTCCAGAGAAACTCTCATGTTCCTCCAACTGACATGAAAAACCTTTTTAGTAAACACAAACTAAGCCCTCTATGTCCCAGAGTTAATGAAGTAAAGTAGCATTTCTGCTGCTCATTCCAAGATGAAAATAATACCCTAGTAACAGCTAGAGATACACAAACCCCAGATTTCAAGGCTCAAGCATGGAGCCTTGAGCTATGCTTCCATAAGCATAAGTTTGATGTAATAAAAAACTGCATATTTATATTCTAAGTATCTCATCTACAAGTTCACAGAAATATCAGCTCTGAATCTCAAAAATAATTTACAAAGCATGTACAGAATCATAGGTTTTGGGTCAAACATTTGAATCACTCAAGTATAATGAATAAACAAATACTTAGAGCCATATTCAGCACTGTGGGGACAGGGGAAAAGAAAATTAGGAATACAATGAATGCCTTCACCTAGTTGGAGTGATAAGAATGTCTATGAAACCACTACAAAGGATACCGCCCACGCTTTGTGTAAGAAGAGGCCATGGATACTATAAAGAGATTGAGCAACACTGTGGCAAAATTTTCAAGAAAGGAGATAGGAACTGAGCTGAACCTTGAAGGATAGACAGGAAAAGGGTCTTTCTTCTTGGTGACAGGAGAAGAAAGTAAATACAGGGAAAACTGAACTGAATTCAATTATTCAGAAAGTATGTATTAAGCACTATTATTACCAAGAATTGTGGGAATATAAAGCATCAACCTATCTTTCCTTTGCCCTAGGAGTTGGTCAGAGAAGCCCAAGCTCAATCCTTTCTTGGTGATTGAGCCCAAGCGCTATCCTTTCACACTTAAACATGGAACTCTTGTTTAAACTTCTCATTCTGCCCTGCTATCTTGGTGTACATAACAAAAATATAGCTGAAATACAGATTGCCAGATTCAACGGCACAAATAGAAAGTTAATTAAAAAGATTGAAAATTAGTAAAAAGCTATTTTTATTTCACGTCTTCCATCTGAAGGAACAATAATCTCAGTAGAGTGAGATAAACATTCTGATTCTGGAGTTGGCAGCTAAATGGATTGGTACTAAATTTTGTATATGAATCTTTACTAAAGGGAAAAAAGTTCAACATAATTCAGGTTTTCAAACTGAATTCTTAAGAAACATGTGGGTCCATGGTCAGATTTCCCAGTTTCTGTAAATGTTTGAATAAAACAGTTTTATAAATATAATTTAATTTTTAAAATTATAGTAAAAATCTATTTGTTATATGCAAGATTTTGAAAAATGAAGACCAGCAATCCTAAACTTGCTGGACTGAATAATATATCCAAGGTAGAATTCTTTCACAGGACATTTTTCACGGAAAGAGCTTTCACTGAGTTACTTGATTTGTTCTATAAAATCTCAATGTCATTGTAATAGCTAACATTTATGGGGTGTTTACTAAATGCTTATGCTAATACTTATGCTAAGCATTTTATATGAGATGATTTAATGCTCACAACAACCCTATGAAGTAGACTCTATTAATCCTATTTTCTGACAGGGTAAATGAGGATTAGGAGATAATATACAACAGGCCTAAAGTCACAAAGTTAGTGAATAGTGAAGCCAGGATTGGCACCAAGAGAGTCAGACAGCAGGGCCCAAGCTCTTGGTCAGTAACACAATACTTCCCCTAAAGATATTTCTAGGCAAAATTCAACAAATTTGGCACAAACTAAATAAATATCATAAATTATTACAGTCAGTGATAATAGAACAATGTCTTCCCCTCTCCTCCCCCACCAACTAGCTATCAAAAACTAGATTGGCTACAAGCATTTCTGGTACTTTTCACATAACAAATTACTTTTTCATCCTCAGAGATGCTCAAGAGTATTTTGCCTCTCATGTACACTGCTTATCATGCACACTGATTATAAAGAAGTAGAGGAATTAAGATGTATCTTGCTTATAATTCTTCATTCTTTAGCTAAACATTATTAATTTTCATGTTATTCATGCTCAAGTTACTTTTTCCCTCATTGCTAAAAAGACGAGCCATTTTGAGTGTATACCAAACTTCAGGTTCCCCATAAGGAAAATTCTTGATATAATAACATGTGGAAGTTACATTTTAAAAGGTAAAATAAAAGAGCCCTATGTCAATAGCTTCTAGGTTGCCTAAACAAATAAAAATGCCTTGATTCTAGCCCAGCCAGGATATGTCACTGGCAGCTTCAGAATTCGTTTACCTTTTTTCTCAGAAGTTTTAACTTATCTTATCCCCTTCCAAAATCTACTGTCTGGAGAGTCAAGAATGCAAACTGTATTTCATATCCCTTACACCTCAAGTTTATCTCCTCCGTTTAGATGATGTGATATTCTGCCAAAATTGTAAGACTTACTAAATGCATTTGGCAGCCCAGGTTCAAGTAGCTAATTTTCTCTAAGAGGTTTTTTGTTTTTTCTTACATCAGGCATCAGCAGGACATCACTGTATAAACATAAACTGTTAAAGAGAGTTTTCAGATTTCAATGACATCATTTTTATGCGCTGCTTAGAAGGCTTTGAAAATCATTTTATTTTTATTCTGGTAACTAGTAACATGGTTTTAAGTATCCAGTTCATCCAGTACAGAGTAGAAAAATGGGCAATATTTATTAAATGCTTCACTCTCATAAAACTAGATCTTTAAAGGATTTACATGTCCCTGAACAGGATTCCTTTGTGTTCCTACCTTGGAAAGGTGGTAAGAGTATACAAGTCCTGGCTTTAATTTACTTTAAGTCCCACAGACCTCCCAGGAACATCAAAATACAATCTTTGAATTATTAACCCACTGTAGACAGAAATGTGGTTTTGAATAGACATAAGGCCTTTAAAAGGGAAACTACTAAAGAACTTGGAATTTCTAACCTCAAAAGACCTAACAGAACTCAAAAATACATGAACATACTTCTGTTCAGTAATGCTGATGGTACAGTTTCAACTTCAACATTAGACTAGCACGGCAGACCCAGTACCTATTAGATGCACTAACCATTTCTCTTTCATAGCCTTCTCTTTGCACTTCCTGCTTCCTAAACCCTCATCTTACAGTTAATTTCAGATCTCTTAGCCTACAAGGAATTCCCTCAGTACATGGTACTTATCCAAGATTACTGTACCCACAATTTGGTTCCTATGCTTTGTACAAGATCCAGTACAGGCTTTGATTCAAATGAGAAATGTGCTAGCTTTTAGGAAAATGACTTCCTCTTTCAAACTCATTCCAAAACAAAACAAAACAAAACAAAAAACTTAAAACTTTGTCATGCTAAAGAGAGAAGGTGTTTTAGACTCAGGGAGTAAAGAAAGTCAAACCCAGAGAGGGAGAGACAAAACCTCATTGCTCTTTTCTTTATCTCTCCTACAATTACTGGGCCCCAGATGTAGCTACAGTAATAAGACGTCAGCAGGGCAGCAAAGCAGGTTATATAAAGTTCTAGCTTTCTAGCCAAAAAAAAAAAAAAAAAAAAACCAAAAAAACAACAATGGAAACATCAGGAAACTGGAAAGTTCTGGAGACAGGAAGGATCCTGGGAAGTAACACTATAAAAATTTTTTTGAACTCCTAGGCTCATACCCCAAGTTCCACATGAATGGATCAGATCTTAAACAGCATAACAAAGACTGTGAGAACTGAACTAAAAGGTAAGACCCAGACTGGACATTGAATAGTGTGTACAAGGGACATATAAGAATAGTAAAGGCTTTGAAAATGGAACTGACATTCAAACCACAAAAGACAGAAGACTAGATGCAAGTTGTGATCTACATTAATTGGGTCAATTACTTACTAACACAAAAATATCAACATTCTCCATAGGATTCAGATAAGACCAAGAGTCTCATAACATTCAAAATACCCAGGACACAATCTAAAATTATTTGACATATAAAGCACAAGAAAAATCTCAACTTGCATGGAAAAAGACAATCAATAGACACCAACACTGAAATTACACAGATATTGGAATTATGTAATAAAGATTTTAGATAAGCTATTATAAAAATACTCCAACAAGAAATGGAGAACACACTAGAAATTAAGAGATTTAAAATGAAGAAAAGAGATTTAAAATCTCAGCAAAAACAGAAGATATATATATCAGTATAAAGAAGAACTAAATGGAAATCTTAGAACAGCAAAAACAATAACCAAAGTTAAAAACTTACTGTGAAGGCTCAATAGCAGATTGGAAATGACCAAGAAAAGACTGAGTGCACTTAAAGATATATTCATAGATATTTTCCTAAATGAAATACAAATTGGGAAAAAAGTAACAAAGCCTCAAGTGTTTATAGTAACATGTCTAAAGACCTAATAGTTTTGTCACTCGAGTTCCAGAAGAAGAGAAAGCCCAGTACTCAAAAAAATTTTTGAAGATCTAATGGCTTAAAACTTCTAAAATATGGTAAAATACATAAGCCTACAGATTCAAGTAGCCCAGTGAACCCCAAACAGGAGAAAATTAAAGAAATCCATGCTTAGAAATGTCATAATCAAACTGCTGAAAATTAAGACAAAAATTTTGAAAAGTAACCAGAGTAAATGACAAATTATTTATAGGAAAACAACAATTCAAGTTCATCAGAAAAGAAAGAGGCCTACAGAATGAGAGAAAATATCTGCAAACAATGCAACCAATGGGGGGTTAATATCCAAAATATACAATAGCTCATACAACTTAGTATGAAAAAAACAAACAATCCATTCAAAAACTGGGAAGAAGACCTAAATAGACATTTCTCCAAAGAAGAAACACACTGATGGCTAACAGGCATATGAAAAGATGCTCGACATGGCTAATTATTAGAGAAATGCAAATCAATGAGGTATCATCTTACACCAATCAAAACAGTTATCATTAAAAGTTTACAAATTATAAATGATGGAGAGGATGTGGAGAAAAGGAATGCTTGTACACTGTTGATGAGAATGTAAATTGGTGCAGCCACTATGGAGGTTTCCTTAAAAACCTAAAAATAGAACTACCATATGATCCAGCAATTCCACTCTTGGGTATATATCCAGAAAAGATTTGGAAAGGTTATGCACACTAATGTTCAGAGCACCACTATTTACAGTAGCCAAGACATGGAAGCAACCTAAATGTACAACAATAGATGAATGGATAAAGAATATGTGGTATACACACACACACAAACACACACACACACACACACACACACACACACACTGGAGTATTACTCAGCCACAAAAAAGAATGAACTAATGCCATTTGCAGCAACATGGATGAACCTAGAGAATATAATGCTTAGTGAAATAAGTCAGACAGAGAAAGACGAATACTATATGAGATCACTGATATGTGGAATGTAAAAATAACACAAATGAATCCATACACAAAATAGAAAGATTCACAGATATAGAAAACAAACTTATGGTTACCAAAGGGAAGGGAGGGTGGGAAGGACAAATTAGGAATATGGGATTAAGAGATACAAACAACCATACATAAAGTAGATACGCAACAAGGATTTACTATATAGCACAGGAAATTATACCCAATATCTTGTAACTACCTATAATGGAATATAATCTACAAAAAATCAAATCACTATGTTTTACACATGAAACTAACACAATGTTGTAAATCAACTATATGTCAATAAAAAATAACATGAATTATTAAAAAAAAAAAACAAAAACGGAGTGAGGAGGCCAAGATGGTGGAGTAGAAGGACACTCGTAGCTCACCCTTTCCCACAAACATACCAAGACTCACATCCATAGACCCACTCAGCCAACCAGAGCACCTGCGGAACTCCGACAGAACATCGTCCTTTTCAAAAGATAGTGACGCCGAAAATCCGGTAGGAGAAAAGGAAAAAAGAAAGAAGAAAAGGCAAAACAGTGCGGGACCGGTCCCGTAGAGAGGGAGCGGCAAAGGAGGACTGGCGCACATTCGCTGGGTCTCCCCTCTCCAACTGAGAGGCCAGCGGGTCGGAGGGGGAGCCTCCGAGGCTCAGATCTGTATAGAGCAGCCCTTGACTGACAGAACGTTAAACGGGCACAGAGGGTCCCCCCGACACCCAGCCCGAAACGCAGGCCGGCAGCTGGGGGCAGGGCCAGGCTGCCCAAGCCAGGCAGAGGACGGGGACAGCTGCACTGAGGCAGCCCTGGGGGACTGCAGGAGGCTGCGCGCCGTGGCTGTGGGTGCACAGGGCAGAACAACCTGGGCCCTCCATAAAACAGCATGGCTGATGTGCCCTGGGGGGAAGGGTGCATAACCCAATCTCTGAAAACCCACTGGAAGTTTTCTGGTGAAGAGAGGCGGGGCTCAGGCACAGCCTCCATATCCTCCTGAGCTTAGCACCCAGGCGGGGTGCGGGGCGAAACCTGAATCAGCACCTAAGGGCTTAGTGGCCTCAAAGGCCAGAGGGAGACTTGTCTACCATGAGGCAGATAGGATCCTTCCATCCTGATCCCTCAGAGAACTTGATCCGCCAAGACAAACAAGGAGCTGGGTTTTGGCCGGAACAGGGGCAGGGCTGTTCCTCGGTCTTCCCCGAGCCCGCCTGCGTAGCACCGACCTGAGGCGGAGCGCGCAGCGGCACAGAGCAGCAGAGCGACCGGCGCTGGAAAGGGCGGGCAGCCCCCCACCTTGCGGGCCGGAATGCAGCCCCTGACCGCGGTGCTGGGAGGGGGCGCGACCCACTCTCCTACCCGGCCAGTCTGCAACATCTGACTGTGGCATCAGGAGTGGCAGTGACCCGCCCGCCTACAGCAAAGGAGAGCTGCACCTGACCCAGTGTTTGGAGGGGGCACGATCTGCTTCCCAACAGGCACTGGGAGCAGCACAGACGAGGGCGCCAACAGAGGGCCTCTGGAAACAGCAAGCTGAGCTTCCAAAACAGGACAAAGACAGAAAGACTTCGCATTAAAAGCACACAGTCTCCAGGAGAACACCGCTCCCCCTTTTTCTTTTTTTAAATCTGTTTTTATCTGTTCTATTTTCTATTATCCTTTTAATTTTTACTTCTTAAACAATTATATACACCCCCAGTTTTAGTCCCTTTTAAATTTTTAAAAAATATTTTTATTATTATTTTTTAAAATCCACATCATTTCATTTTTATTTCTCTTAGTTTTGCTGTCCTGTTATTGATTATACACAGATTTCAAATACATTTTTTCCTCTTTTCTCCTTTTTTGAAGGTTTTTAAAGGACGTCTCAACCCGATTGCTATTCTGCTTCAACTTGCTCTTCTATTATTCATTACACTCTGTTTTCAAACTTTTTTTTCTCCCTTCTTTTAAAATTCTTTCTCTCACTCTCTCTCTTTTTTTTAAGTTTTATTCCTACATAGGCATTAGATAGATAAACTCCTTAAGGACCACAATAGATAACTGATACTCCATAAACCACAGTGCCAGAGAGGTATGAGCAAGATGAAGAAGCAGAGAAACCATTCCCAATTAAAATAACAAGAGAAATCCCCTGAAAGAACGATCAATAAAATAGACATCGATAGCCTACTAGATCAAGATTTCAAAAAAGGAGTGATCAAAGTACTGAAGGAACTAAAAGAGATACTGTGTAGAGATATAAAATATGTCAAAAATGAAATTGAAGCTATAAAGAAGAGACAAGTAGAACTGGTAAACTCATTGGCTGAGATGATAAATGATCTAAAGGCTGTGCAAAGCAGACTAGATAATGTAGAGGAACGAATAAGTGACCTAGAAGACAGGACAATAGAAAGCACCCAATCGGAACAGCTACAAGATAAACAAACAAAAACAAATGAAAATAGCATAAGGGACCTATGGGATAATATAAAGCATGCCAATCTTTGCATAATAGGGGTCCCAGAAGGGGAAGAAAAAAAAAGGGGATTGAAAAGGTATTAGAAGAAATCATGACTGAAAACCTCCCAAACTTAAAGAAGGAATCAGATATCCAAGTGCAGGAAGCTCAGAGGGTCCCAAACAGGAAGAATCCAAACAGACCCAAACCAAGACATATCATAATCAAGATGGCCAGAGTCAAGGATAAAGAAATGATCCTAAAGACAGCAAGAGAAAAGCAAAGAGTGGGTTACAAGGGAACCCCCATAAGGCTCTCAGCTGATTTCTCTACACAAACACTACAGGCCAGAAGGGAGTGGCAAGATATATTCAAAGCCCTGAATGAAAAAAAGATGCAGCCTAGGATCCTTTATCCAGCAAGGCTATCCTTGAGGATAGAAGGAGACATAAAGATTTTCACAGACAAGAAAAAAACTACAAGACTTTAGCAACACTAAACCCATGTTAAAAGAAATATTAAAAGGTCTACTCTAAATAGAAAAGCAGCAGGATGCTACAGAAATGAGAAACTCACAACTGGAAAGGTGATAACTCATAAATTACAAATAAAATAAACACAAAACTGTAAAAGAAGACATCTAAATCATTGAGAGTGGGAGAGGGAGGCAGGAAAATACAGAATATTTTTTCTTTCTTTTTAAAATTTTTTGTTCTCAGTAGGATGGGATTGAGATCATGTTACTATCAATTTAATAAAAACAGTTATACTAATGGGCTAATACACTTACAAAAAAGCATAACCACAAGCCAAAAACTTACAGGGGAGTCACAAAAACTAAATAAAATCCATGATAATACAAAGGAAAATTACCAAACCACAAAAGGAATAAGAAAGGAACAAAGAGGATATACCAATTCAACTGCAAAGGTAAGTTCAAAATGGCAATAAACACACATCTATCATTAATTACTGTAAATGTTAATGGACTAAAGGCTCCAGTCAAAAGACATAGAGTGGCAGACTGGATAATAAAGCAAGAACCTTCAATATGCTGCATACAAGAGACCCACTTTAGGGAGAAGGACACATACAGAGAGTGAAAGCGTGGAAAAGGATATTCCATTCAAATGGAAAAGCCAAAAAAGCAGGTGTAGCAGTACTGATTTCAGACAAAATAGAATTTAAAACAAAGGCCATAAAGAAAGATAAAGAAGGACATTTTATAATGATTAAAGGAGTACTACAAGATGAGGATATTACACTCGTTAATATATATGCACCCAATATAGGAGCACCTAAATACATAAAGCAATTACTAACAGATATAAAGGGGGATATTGATGGGAATACAATCATAGTTGGAGATTTTAACACTACATTAACATCATTAGACAGATCTTCCAGACAGAAAATAAATAAAGCAACAGAGAAACAATACAATAGAAAAATTAGATTTGGTGGATATTTTCAGAGCATTACACTCCCCAAAAATAGGATATACATTCTTTTCAAGTGCACATGGAATGTTTTCTAGGATTGATCATGTACTTGGGCACAAAAGAAACTTCAGCAATTTTAAGAAGATAGAAATTATCTCAAGCATCTTTACTGAACACAATGCCATGAAACTAGAAATCAACAACACAGAAACAAAGGAGAAAAAAAGGAAAGCATGGAGATTAAACAATATGCTATTAAAAAACCAATGGGTCAATGAGGAAATCAAAGCTGAAATTAAAAAATACCTTGAGACAAATGAAAATGAAAGCACAACCACACAAAATTTATGGGACACAGCAAAGGCAGTGCTAAGAGGGAAGTTTATAGTGATACAGGCCTTCCTCAAAAAAGAACAATCTCAAAAACAATTTACCCACCAACTAAAAGAACTAGAAAAAGAAGAACAAAAAAACCTCAAAAGGCAGCAGAAGGAAGGAAATTATAAAGATTAGGGAGGAAATATATAAAATAGAGATTAAAAAACCATAAAAAAAATCAATCAAACCAAAAGCTGGTTTTTTGAAAAAGAAAAGAAAATCGACAAACCTCTGGCCAAACTCACAAAGAAGAAAAAAGAGAGAGCACAAATTAGCAAAATAAGAAAGGAAAATGGAAAAATTACAACAAATTAAATAGAAATACAGAATATCATATGAGAATATTATGAAAAACTATATGGAACCAAACTGGATAACCTAGAGGAGATGGACAAGTTTCTGGAAACATACTGTCCACCAAGACTGAATCAAGAAGAAACTGACCATTTGAACAAACCGATCACTAGAAATGAAATCGAATTAGCAATAAAAAAACCTCCCTACAAATAAAAGTCCAGGACCAGACGGCTTCACCGGGGAATTCTACCAAACATACAAAGAAGAACTCATACCAGTCCTTCTCAAACTCTTCCGGAAGACTGAAAAGGAGGGAATACTCCCAAACTCATTCTATGAAGCCACCATCACCTTGATACCAAAACCAGGCAAAGACACTACGAAAAAGAGAATTATACGCCAATTTCACTGATGAACATAGACGCCAAAATCCTCACCAAAATATTAGCAAATAGAATCCAACAACACATAAAAAAGATTATACATCATGACCAAGTGGGGTTCATCCCAGGGACACAAGGGTGGCTCAACATATGCAAATCAATCAATGTAATACATCACATCAACAAGAGAAAGGACAAAAACCACATGATCATCTCAATCGATGCAGAAAAAGCATTTGATAAAATTCAACAACCATTTATGATAAAAACTCTCACCAAAGTGGGTATAGAGGGAACATATCTCAACATAATAAAAGCTATATATGACAAACCTATAGCCAGCATAGTACTCAACGGTGAAAAACTCAAAAGCTTCCCACTAAAATCTGGGACAAGACAAGGATACCCACTAACACCACTCCTATTCAACATAGTCTTGGAAGTCCTAGCCACAGCAATCAGGCAAGAGAGAGAAATAAAAGGGATCCAAATTGGAAAAGAAGAGGTAAAAGTGTCACTATATGCCGACAACATGTTACTATATATAGAAAACCCTAAAAGGTCCACACAAAAACTACTAGAGCTGATCGAAGAATTCAGCAAGGTAGCATGTTACAAGATTAACGTTCAAAAATCAGTTGCATTTCTTTACACTAACAATGAATCAACAGAAAAAGAAAGTAAAGAAACAATCCCATTTAAAATAGCACCCAAAGTAATAAAATATCTGGGAATAAATCTAACCAAGGAGGTGAAAGAATTATACACAGAAAACTATAAACCATTGATGAAGGAAATTAAAGAAGACTTTAAAAAATGGAAAGATATCCCATGCTCTTGGATTGGAAGAATCAATATTGTTAAAATGGTCACAATGCCTAAGGCAATCTACAGATTTAATGCAATCCCTATCAAATTACCCAGGACATATTTCACAGAACTAGAACAAATCATAATAAAATTTATATGGAACCATCAAAGACCTAGAATTGCCAAAGCAATACTGAAGAGAAAGATGAAGCTGGAGGAATAACTCTCCCAGACTTCAGACAATACTATAGAGCTACAGTCATCAAGACAGCATGGTATTGGTACAAAAACAGACATATAGACCAATGGAACAGAATAGAGAGCCCAGAAATGAACCCACAAACTTTTGGTCAACTCATCTTCGACAAAGGAGGCAAGAATGTACAATGGAATAAAGACAGTTTCTTCAGCAAATGGTGTTGGGAAAACTGGACAGCAGCATGTAAAGCAATGAAGCTAGAACACTCCCTTACACCATACACAAAAATCAACACAAAATGGATCAAAGACTTAAACATAAGACAAGATACAATAAACCTCCTAGAGGAAAATATAGGCAAAACATTATGACATATATCTCAAAAATGTTCTCCTAGAACAGTCTACTCAAGCAATAGAAAAAAAAGCAAGAATAAACAAATGGGACCTAATGAAACTTACAAGCTTCTGCACAGCAAAGGAAACCATAAGTAAAACAAAAAGACAACCTACGGAATAGGAAAAAATTTTTGCAAATGAAACCGACAAAGGCTTGATCTCCAGAATATATAAGCAGCTCATACGACTCAATAAGAAAAAAAATAAACAACCCAATCCAAAAATGGGCAGAAGACCTAACAAGAAATCCTCCAAAGAAGACATACAAATGATCAATAGGCACATGAAAAAATGCTCAATATCACTAATGATCAGAGAAATGCAAATCAAAACTACAATGAGGTATCACCTCACACCAGTCAGAATGGCTATCATTCAAAAGTCCACAAATGACAAATGCTGGAGAGGCTGTGCAGAAAAGCGAACCCTCCTTCACTGCTGGTGGGAATGCAGTTTGGTGCAGCCACTGTGGAAAACAGTATGGAGATTCCTCAGAAGACTAGGAATAGACTTACCATATGACCCAGGAATCCTGCTCTTGGGCATATATCCAGAATGAACCCTACATCAAAATGACATCTGCACCCCAATGTTCATAGCAGCACTATTTACAATAGGCAAGACATGGAAACAGCCTAAATGTCCACCAACAGATGACTGGATAAAGAAAATGTGGTTATTTATACAATGGAATAGTACTCAGCCATAAAAACCGACAACATAATGCCCTTTGCAGCAACATGGATGCTCCTAGAGAATGTCATTCTAAGTGAAGTAAGCCAGAAAGAGAAAGAAAAATACCACATGAGATCGCTCATATGTGGAATCTAAAAAAAAAAACAAAAAACAAAGCATAAATACAAAACAGAAATAGACTCACAGACATAGAATACAAACTTGTGGTTGCCAAGGGGGCAGGGGGTGGGAAGAGAGAGACTGGGATTTCAAAATTGCAGAATAGATAAACAAGATTACACTGTATAGCACAGGGAAATATATACAAGATCTTATGGTAGTTCACAGAGAAAAAAATGTGACAATGAATATATATATGTTCATGTATAACTGAAAAATTGTGCTCTACAATGGAATTTGACACAACATAGTAAAATGATTATAAATCAATAAAAATGTTTTAAAAAAAAGCATTAAAAAAATGCTTAAAGGTAGGAAGATGTTGAATAGTACTCGAAACACTGACAGAATGTTTTCTACCAAGTTGGTGCTCAAAAGCTAATGAAGTGGAATCATGCAACCTTTAACTTAAACAAAATCACTTACCTCTACTTTGCTAAGAAAGAGAAGGTTTATGCTGTTCTTCTTTGTAACAAGGATCTTCCTCCCCTTACCTTTACTTCCTCCCTCCACATTCTTTAAACTAGACATTGGTTTATTACCCCCAAAGAAAAGAAAAATCACATCAGAAATACAAAGGAAAACAAAATAAGTTAATTATTGGCTTGGTAACATCAATAAATCAACCTTGTCAATGAGAATATTTTGGAGATAATTTCACTACACTGGATTTTCATTTACCGAAGTAGAGAACCCACAATTATCACTACTATACTCCTGCCCCTTCCCCACCCTTCCTCAAGTAAGGCATTTCCTCTGTATTGGCCTGGAATAGTCTCCACATTCCCATTCCAGCTCCCCATCTCTAGGTGGAAAAATTAGGCTACCTTTTAAATACTTATGAAGATTTCCCTTTGGCTTTAATTTGGTTTTCTTTCTTTCTTTCTTCCTTCCTTTCTTTCTTTCTTTCAAAAAAAAAAAAACAAAACAAAACAAAAAAAAAACCTGCTGCATCTCTCTCATCCCCTTCTCCCCCGTGTAGGGTGCTGTACCATTTCCATAATCCTCCACCAGGAGTCCCTCACTTCACTAAGAGAAGAACAAGCAATCAAATGTGTAAGTCATATTCCTGACTTTCTCGTCTTAACACTTTCTTGCAGTAGTAATCCAGGACTAGGAGAGTCAAGCACCAAGCTAAACTGGCATGCTCAGTAAGCTCCATCATGAGTAAGTTTACACACTTTTCCTCGTCTCTCTTCCCGCATCGTGAACATTGGTCCCAAAAAGCACAAGTCAGAAAAACAGGCTACACATAAGCTGAGGAGCGGGAGAAGAAAGACCAGCATGAGCTGCAGGGCACAAGCTACCGGCCCCCCATCTACTCGTAAACCCTGACTTACTCCCCCAGGGGTTGCAGCATTCCTAGAGGTACTGCAACACCAGGTCGATGCGTGGAGTGGATGCAGGAAGCTCCTATTACAACTCCCTGCTCCAAAAACCCATTTAAGATATTGTCCTTGGTTAGAAGAGTTATCAAATACAAAATTAATAAGAATAGATAGTACACATCATCTTAGCCAAAAGGCTGAGAAGTGATTGATTCTCTTTTTCCTTTTCTTCTTCTTTTTTTTTTTTTCTTTTTGGTTGTGGTACAAGAAAAAATTTACCCTAAAAATGGCAACATTTTGCTTTTCCTAAATAGTCAGGAAAAAAGAAAAGAGAAAGCCTAAGTGATTTTTCATAGGTTCTAAAACCCTAACCAAATTCCTCAACAGGTTTTATTCTTTCTACACACTGTTCCAATTTCTCATCCTCTTCTTACTTCTCAACCCCTGCAATTCAGTGTCTATCTTCATCGCTTCATCAACAGAGAACTTGCTAAGGTCACTAATTCATTACATGTTACAAAATCTATGAACATGGTTCAGCCTTTATCTACTATCACGTGTTAATCAGTCCTTCTGAAGGAGTCCTTTACTCCTTTATCCCTGGTCACCCCTGTATTTCCTTTGCAGGCTAATCTTCATCCACTCAGCCATCAAATGTGGATTTCCAAAAGCATGGGTGGTAGACAGACAACCTTTCTCTCTCATCCTCTGTACTTTTTAAAGAAAAGCATTTCCACAGCTTTAATTGCCACATATACTATGATCACCTCCCCCATATTTATAGCTCTCATCCAGGACGATCCTCTGAGCCTTATATCTTTATTTCAACCTCCTATCCTACATTTCCATTTAGAGGTCTCAAACTCAGCATGTTCAAATTCAGCATATACAAAAAACAAGGTATTGATCGGTCCCCTAAAACATGACTCTACTTTGGTTTCCCCATCTTAGTGAAACTTGCAGAACTAAGAGTTCTACTTGAACCTTCCTCACCTCACCAGTCATATCCATTCTATCACAAAGTCCCATTAACTCTTCATCCTCTTGATTACTACTAGTCCACTCTAAGAATCATCATCTTTCATCTTAATTACTGCAGTAGTCTCCTAACTGATCTTCCTACATTCATCTGGCCTTTCTCTAATCGACTGCAGGCAGTGTGATATTTTAAAAATGCAAATGTAGTTATTTCCCACCCACCATTCCCAGCCACCCTCATTGCATCCGAGTCCAAGATTGCCAATAGACACAAACTGATCCAGGCAACTGTAACTGCATGTAAGTGTGGGTGGAAGTAAAAGAGAAGGAGCTACAGAAACAAGTCTGAGAATACGCCTGAATGTGTACGCCTAATTACATTTCAAAGCCTCCCGCAAAGTTTCTAGGCTTGTTCACCATTTGAAATCATCTATGCCTTTTCACAGGAAATGTCAAGTTTTCTCTATGGTAAAAATCTTCATCACTTTCCACTTTTATTTTTCTCTCTTCATGGCACAAAGAAGTCATATAACATGGTTGAATTTCAGGGGGCTTTGCCTTTTGAGAGGCAGCACAGTGGAGGAGTTAAAAACTTGGATTAGGAAGTCAAATAGATAAGAATTTAAATCATAGCTCTGCAACTTATTATTATTATTTGAGCTTATGTCTTTATTTTAAAATAGGAATCTCTCATAGGTATTTTTGCTTTTTTAAAGAATTTTATGAGCTCATCTATGCAAAGATTCTAACATATCATCTGATGTGCAGGAGATGGCCAGTGAATGTTGGTTCCTTCCTACCAGGATGGGTGGTGCCAAAATATTCTAGTCCAAAGAAAATCCCAAAATCATTTGCAAATTTCTTCATAGCCTAAGTTTGCTTCACAGATGCTTGGAAGTGAGTGTTGAGGTAAAGTTTTATTTCTGTTGATTCATTTTAGCTAACATATATTAAGCATTTCCTATGTGCTAGGCTTCATGCTATGCAATTTATATTCATTATTTAATCCCCACAAATTCCCTGTGATGTATCATACTATTCAATTTTATAGCTAAAAAGTGCCAGAGCTCAAATCTGAACTCAAGTCAACTGACTCCAGAGCTTGTGATTTTATCTATAGGATTCTGACATCTCTCACTGAGAGACCCAATCTGGAAAACTCAGAGAAGTAATGCCTTTGATTATCCAAGTTTCATCATGGACCTATGGAACACTTTATTTTGCTCAAATCCAGAGCCGGAAATTCAACCATATGAACTTCTTTTACATGAAGCAATTTCACTTCATTACATTACATGGCAATTCTAGGATTACAGACCTAAAATGTACTTTAGTTTTCCATGTTTGATATTACAGAAATAATCTTTCTGGAGTTATCACATTTAATAACTCTTTCTGGCAGTGTTAAATACTGATACCCTAAAGGATTATGCATACAGTGTTAAAGATAGGATCGGATCTGGCAAGAGAGAAAATTTTAATTGTGATCTTTATACAATCGAGAATAGTTTAGAAACTTGATTCTGACAGCCCTGTGTATGAAAGCATGTAAGCCTCTATCTTTGACAATACTGATAGGTTTTCAAACAAACTATCTCTGAAAGGAAAGTTTAAGCCCCAGAGAATATTCCAAATATACAGGGCTGTGCACCCGGAATAGTTATGCAACATGATATGAACTAAGTTCATATATAAGGAAACATTTATTTTCCCCCAAGGCTGACTAAGGGTTGAAATCTATCCCATAAGGGAATTCTATGGCAAAACCCAAAGAAAAACACATCTGTCTGACAGCCCACAAAGAAATCCATAGGAAAATATGAGATGTGTCAGGAACATTAGTTCACAAATCTGAGTACATTTCACAGTATTCGTGGAAATTTGGATTCAAGAACCAATGTGAAAACCACAGAGTACCTATAGCTAAATAGAGTCATTGCTTTGCTTTGTTGGCTCCTGCAGTTCTGAGAAATCTAATAAATATGATAGAACCCATTAATGTTTTGTTTAAGTATATCCTAAATAGAGTAACCTCAGGGCAAAGACCTTTGCTGGCTGACAAGTCTCAGCTTGCCTTTGGCCACATCATTTGATCATTTGAAATAGTGAAGATGTGTTAAAGTATACTTAATAATCTTGTACAAGGCTGAGTATATGATAGGTACTCAATGGAATATTGATCAATTGAACAATTTCTCTTAGAGCACTAATGCTGTTTTTAAGAGGGCAATGTTTAGCTAATAAACTCCTGTTTCTTTTTTTTTTGTACTTTCAGATGATCGACTTTCATCTTCAGAAAAACTTGTAGCCCAAGTATCAACAAATCCCTTTTTAAAAGACAATTAAAAGCATGGAAAATGTTGAGTGGCATATTTAAAGAGCCATCATTTAAAAAATATATCAATCATACAAACTTTTTAATTACATCTCTATGCAGGTAATTTTAAAATAATTGGAAACAGTAAAGAGAGTTAGGTAGGACTGCTTAATTCAATTTCTACATAATAGAAAGGCTGACTTTCACAAAATAAAATAATATAACCTTGCATTGATCACATGAATCACTGGGACTAACCCATAAAACATGAGTGTACTTAGAGTTTTAGTACTCAGAAAAACCTCAGAGATCATACATTTCATTCCTCTCATTATACAAATGAAGAAGCAGAGCCAGCACATAGAAATTGACTCTTTCACCAAAGTACCAAGTAGAAAAAACAAACATGGATCCACATGGGATCAAGTCCAACACTTTTTCAATATTGCAGATGATCAACAACTCACTGGGATCCTTTGAGATCCCTAATGTCAAACAGAAGAGCAAAAAATAAATCACAGATTTTTAGAAAATGCATATAAGCTATATAGCTTAATGAAGGTCAATATTCACAATAGCACAATTAGCTCCTAGAAAAGTGACTCACACTGTAGCACTCAATGAATATTTGATAAATTAAAAAAATCATATTTTCATATGCAATCACCACTGAAACATAAAAGACACAAGCCCATCCCCATATACCTTGATCTGAAGGCAGCACACTTCTGTGGGCAAAAGCCACAGCTACAACGTTGATGTCAGACTCACCTGAGTTTGAATGTAAACTCTAAGAATTATTCCTTTGTAAACTTGAGAGATTTCTTCTAACTCTCAGCTGTGAGCTTCCTCATCTGCAAAATGAAGGTAATAACAATGACCTGCCATTGTTGTGTTCAGGTTCTAACAAAATAGTAAATGAGAATGCCTAGCATTTACAGAGTGCTCTATAAACATCACTCTATTTCCACTCATTGATGAATTTGGTTTTAAATGAGGAACAGTTTTTCCACTTAATTCAGATAATTCTCTGTGTCAGAGGCACTTAATACAAATGTACCTTCAATTCTACATTAAGAAACATTTTCTTTGAAAATAATTTTCTGTTTATGAGGATTAACCACCTATCTTTTGTCCCCTCAACAAACTCAGTAGAAAATAAAGGTCTAAAAAGTCTAGGAAATAAAAAAGTTTCATTTGAGTAAGCCTGAATTTAGTGATACTTAGGAACCACATTAAAAAAGAAAAAAGAAAAAGGCAGCAGCCTGAAGATTCTTAAATTAATCATTGATTAGGAGTTTACATAATTTAGAAGTAGTAATCCAAAACCTGTTTCAAATTAGACGAGAGAAGAAAAGTGATGTGGAATTAGTTACTGTTAAACTGGAATTCTTCTGATTGTGCTATTTATCAGGTAGTATTTCAGATAATTAAATAGAACTATGAGTAACATGAAAGATTATAGTTATGGTTCATTTTTGCACAGGTCTGTTGAGACTTAGAAATTATGTGCAGGCAGAGTTGGAAAAATTCCAACACAGACCATACTGAATTAGGCAACAGCTGGTGAAGAAGGTTTAGTTTAGGGACTGTTCTGACAGCTGGAGAAAAAGTGATATGTGGTCGATACTAAATGTCACATTAAAAATTAGCAGTAAATAATTACAAGTTAATTAGAAATGTACTGTCTTGATTTAAAAGCTTAAACAAGCTTCCTTGGGCCATTTTAAGACCATTTTAAAGCTCTTTAATCTCTGCTCAAGAGAATTTATTTTCTAGCAGGTGTGCCTTAAAGCTAAAAATGTAGACATGACTTGAAATCATTTCCATGAGCTTCAAGCACTTCCACATGTTTTAAAAAAATAGTAATTTCAATGTTGCTTGAAACCCAGGAAAGGTCATGGGGAGAGGAAGCTGTGAATACCTTAATCCTGCAAAATCTCATGACACATGGCATGATGCAATGGGGTTTGGAGCCAGAAGGCTTGGGTTCAAGCCTCTGCTCTGCTAATTACTAAGTAGGAGGTTTGGGGTAAATTCATGCCCTTTTCAGACCTTAGTTGTCTCATCCAACTTGGGAATAATAACATCTACCTTCCAAGCTATTGTGAGAAGTAAGTGATCTATATATATATAGAACCTAGAATATGGTTCTCAAATTGTGCACTGAGGCACCCCAGGGAACTGCAGGACATTTATAGGGGAAGCACGGGATATTTTAAAATTTCAAGGGAAATACAGCAATATTTGAAATCTGTCAGCCACTGTGTGAACTACTAGTTCCAGGCAGTTCACAGCTTCAACATCAGATCATACTACATTCCTTTCAGTGACATCATATCTCTGTGAAGCTGAGTTTTGGTGATTGTTGGACAAAAAGCAAATTAGCATGAAAATCAGTGTACAACAGGAAATGAAGATGGTGGTGTTGAATCTGATTCTGATGTCTGAGAAGTGTGCAATGCCCAAGAGGCCCATACATCTTGTTAGTAAGTTAACTGTGGTTAAGACTAAAACAATTTTTTTCTTTCAACTATGTGTATTATTTTTCTCAAAAAGCTACTAAGTTGTTAATATATACATTTGAAGTGGACTTAGCCACTCAATCAACAGTATAGTTGTTATTTATTTTGGTCTAGGAATCCTGAGGATGTCGTAAATAGAAAATAATTGGAGAACTTCTGCAGTAGGTACCTAATTAATATTCGCTTCCTCTCAGGCTTGATGTACTTTCACATGATTGAACCCTTTCTCTCAAAATCTAGACAAATTTATTTCTGTTCTCGTCAATAATGGTTACCACTGTTTTCAGCCTTTGCAGTTTGATGGGGCCATGTGATTACCTTTGGCCAGTGGGATTTAAAGAAGTTATGAATTCTCCATTAACTCTTCCCCTGCTAAGCCATTTCTACTGAGATGAGGAGAAAAGAATTCCTCACTATCTAACTAGGTTCAATTGTCAGGTTACTGTATGAAAAACAAGTTTTCCGGGAAAGTCACCTGGACCCACTGTCAAGCCGATGAGAGTTGCTGGTTTGTGTGCTATGAAGTATAGGCTTGTACTATATGACTAATACTCAAACTTCTTTCTTTCTATTGCCTTCTTCACCATTCTCTTAAATATGGCTTTCTTACTCTTTTTATGGCCAATTCTAAAAGATAATTGGGTTAATAACCAATACTGTAGAAAATGTGGCCTGAAAAATAGAAGACTGGATGGTGGAAAACTCAAAGAATAGTTATTAACAGTATCAATAAACACCCTGATCATAATGTTATGCCCTAGATAACAAATAAGGGTCAAAAATACATTCAGTTAACATCAAATTATGGTTTATCACATTTGAAGGGTTAAAAAAATGTGAACATTTTAACAGGACAATTTTATTTATGTACAAAGACATATACAGCATGTTAAACCATTTTTATATAAAATATTGGAACCAAGGATGTTCAATAACAAGGTATTTTCTATATTCTTAGAAATTTGGCCTTATATCACAAATGGGGAAGCGATTCAAACATGCACACATTACTATGCTGGGGAAATTTCTAATTGGGCTATAAAAGTAGTCATTTTTTCCAGTGGTTATAGAATGACAGTAGGAGGATATTGCTTTACGAGGAAAATTTAAATAAGTTCCTCAATACTTCAGGTATTAGAAAGAAGATGAGATTGTCTAGGATGAAGTCAGGAAGAGAATGAAAATTATATTCATTGAGCCATCAGTATTTATTGAATAGCTTATGCTTAACATGCATTCCATTGTGCATTTCATAAACGCTACCAGGTAACTGGGACTCAGTATCTGATTCTAAAGGGTTATTAGTTTAGCAAGGAGACAGACCTGGAAAGTATAATCAAAACAAAATATGTCAATTACTAAAGAGCGACATATTGAAAAATCACAAATCTACAAAATTAACTTTTCTTGGAAGAATCTGTGAAATTTTCATCAAAGAGGAAATATTTAAGCTGAATCTTGAAAGATGAATAGTGTCAAGAATTGTGAAGTTTTGAGATTTTACACCATTAGAAAACTAACGAATTATCTTGCAACAGTTTCATAGATGCTAGCAGAAAACATAAAATTCCTGAATTTAACAGAAAGATCTTAATTACTCAGAGCCATAGTCATAGCCAGACTATTAGCAGTTTCTTATACCCATTCCCTGAGTCCCAGTTTCCACGGGTAACCCAACAAAGGCCAGGTAACACTTGCACATACAATAGGTTGCATTACAGGGGAGAAACCCTGAGCTAAGGGAGCCCAGTGTCTTTTATAACAGGCAATAATAGGCCAGCTCTTTGCTCAAGAGGAAGACACTATCACAGTCTTCCAAGGCTGCTTGTCATACAAATATGCCAGAAAAAAATCATCTGCAACAAATGCATTGAATGCCTCTGCTCTTAAGAAATGCAGAAATATAAGAGATCCATGGAGAATTGTCTCCCAACAAACAGGAGTCAACAGGATGGTAGCAGATGATATCTGAACAGGATGTATAATAAATTTGAATTGCTGGAGTACAGAAAACCTTTCAAAGAATGAACCAGTGGGAGGTGTAGGCATAGGGGCAATGTGTGTTGAAAAGAAAAAATAAATCCATAGAATTATATTGGAATTAGATTATTGAGTAGAAGAAAAATATATACAGTATTAGTCTTTGTTCATCAATATTTATTCAGTGTCAGCCTCATGGTAGGAATTCATTATATTAATTGAATAAACGGATGAATGGAAAACCTGCTTTGTCTTATAAGCATAGGAAGTCATGATAATTTTAAATGAAGAAGCAAATGATCATATCTGGCAGGAGTGTGACTAAAGCATTACTGTTGAAAGAACAATTTAGGCACTTTGCTTGTATTTAGTAGGTTTTTGTGATGGATAGGTTAGGGGAGGTGAAGGTTTAAACTGAAAGAAGAATTGAGGATTGAGAGTTGTTGAATTAATTTAGAAGAACCAACAAAAGAATCTGGTAGTCAACTGGATGTAGAAGGAAGAGTTTGAGGATAAATGTGAGTTATCTAGCAGGTTTAGGAGTGTAGGGTTGTTGAATAAATGGTGATGTCACTAACTGAGATAGAAAATGTAAGAGAAGATTCAAGTAGGAGATAATTAGCTTGATGTTGAGCTTGTTTCATTTACAACTTAAGACAATCCAAGTGCAATGTCCAGAAGGATTTCTGAAGCTCCAGAGAGAGAACGAACTGGCAGGGAGCAGTAGGCATTGAGATAAAATGCTAAAGACAAAAGAGTGAAGGAAATAATCCAAGGAGAAACTCTATGACTAACAGAAAAAAGGCTTGCTTATCTATGAGATGTACCAACATTACTGTGTGGGAAGGAGAAAAGGCTGGTTAAAATGGAAAAATAAATATCGGGAGAAGTAGAAAGGGAACCAAGAGAATGATATGCTAAAACCAAAGAAAGACAATTTCAAAAGGGAAAGTCATTAGCGAGGAGGTGTCAAATAGGATGGGTGCTAAAAAGTACTCACTGGATTCAGGTTTTTGGATCATCGCATATTTCAAGAAAATAGTAGGGGCAAAAGGCAGATTATAGAAGGAAGTCTTAATTCAGAGAGGGGAGAGATAGAGTCAATCAAGTTGGCATCAGCTTATTTGGTGTGTTAAGAAGCGAAAAGAAAGTACTTTTCCAAAAATACACCTTAAAAAGAACTTTCCAAATGGCACCCATAGATCATCACCTAAAATTCCCTCCATTATACGTCACTACTTTGAGTCATAAAGGTTTTTTCTTTTTCAAAGATTCCCCCTAATAAAATGTAATTACTCCTGAAAATAGTCATGCCTTAAACTCTTTCTCCGAAGCGTTGGCTGACAAGAATTTAACAGAGAAAATGTTCTTGGCTAATGAGACACCAGAGTGATCTTAGTATTCTAGAAGCAGAATAACAGAGGAAAGGGCCTATTAAGAGGGGACCTGTGAGGTCCCAAAGAAACATGGCTCCTATTTAATTAAAATTTCCCAAGTTTTTCCCAATTCCAAAACTTTAACACTAGTGTCTGGAACAAAAGAAGTAACTGGTACATTAATTATTTTACAGGGTACTTTACACCACAAGGAAGAATCACAACTAAGAAATTTGGGGAGAGGAGCACACACAGTGTGGAGCTCTTGCATACAACTCACATGCAGCTCCCTGAGTATCAGTTATACTGCAAAAGGAACCTGAATTGTGACCACATACAATTTAACAATATGCTGCAAAATTTAAAGGTTTTGAATACTCTCTTTACCAGAAATTCTACTTCTAGGAAGCTATCCTAATTAAATAGTCACGGACATGAAAAAAGATTTATTTACATAGATAGTCATAATAGCCATGTCTACTGAAAAGTTGAAAACTCAAATATCCATCAATAGAGGATGATTCAATAAACTACTATAATATTCTCTGATGAGAGAATATTATGTGGATATTAAAATTTAAGTAAATGGTAAAAAAAATATTCACAGTAAATTGTGAAGTTAAAAAATCAAGAATTTAAATAGTATACATATAGTATAATCAATTATATATATAATTATATATACATAGCTCTAGTTACAGGTAGATTTAGACATGACTAGAATAAAGACTTGAAGAACCATGCTAGTCAAAGTTATCATTCACTTGGCCTACTACAATAATCTCCTAAATGTTTTCATCTATTCTTGGCTTCTAATAATCCTACTTCTTCTAGACTGCAGCCATATAGTTTCAAAATGTAAATCCTATCATATAATTCCTAGTTAAAAATACTTAAAAGTGTCCCGTCCACTTTTAGGATAAAGACAATCTCCTTCTTGCAATTTGCAATGATTGTTCCCTATCTGGCTCACTCGCTTGCTCTCTCTCTCTCACCTCCTGCCCCTCTCCCCACTGCCCCAGGTCTCTCTTAACTCCACTGTCTGCATTCCTATCAACTGTACTTCAAAATTCAGTTCAAGCAGACACATGTGAGATATCCTTATCCTCCTAGAACTAAGCATTGTTTTCATCCTCCCTAATTTGTACAGCATAAGAAGCTTCAAAAATCCATTCTTAAAGAGGAATTTATATTTCCTACTGTATTTAAAAACAAAACAAAACAAAACAAAAAAAAAACAGGCAAAAAAGTTTTCAATCAGCCCTGAAGCATGGTCTGGGCTAGAAAACAAACAAAAATGCACAAAGGCAGTTGACCTCTCACTGAAGGGTTTCCCTGGCAAGCTGTCTTGCTTACCAGGAGAGCATAGGGCTGTTATCATTGGGGTATAGAAAGTGGAGGATCTACATTTTTGTCTTTGTCTCTGAACTATGGTCACAGAGGAATACTGAAACATTAGCAATAGTCACATCCTTCCTCATCACATGTATCACTCACACCAACTGTGTGTCTTTAGGAAAATCCTTTAACTTCTCTATACCTCAGTTTTCTACACCACAAAAATGGGAGCTAACTCGGTCCTATGTCTCTTTCTACATTTTGTCCTGATAGCTGTCACTCTAAGACTTGCTGGCCTTGGTGTTCACCTTAACTTGGTTTCACCTGTATACAAAATTGGACATGAAGGACATATACTGTTTTACCTTGGTCCTGTAAAGACCTGGGAATGGATTTGACCAATAGATGCCTCAAAGAAAAGATTGCTGGAGAAGTAGATATCACACGGTATTGGCAGACAAGTTAAAGCTTTTAGCCAAATACATTCAAATGCATAGGTCAAACCCCAGTAGCCCAAATGTTTCATGAATTTCAGTAGCTGGATAAACCTCTAAATTTGTATAGTGTGCGTGTGTGTGTGTGTGTGTGGCCTTCTTGCAAGGGAAATCCCCCAAAACTGCAAACAATCCTCCTTGTGTGCCTGAGGCCTAGATTGTTCAAGACTACATTGAGATAAATTCACAAACAGGTTGTGTAATGGGACACCTCAGGAGGCTGATAGGCTAACAGACCCTAATCTTAATTAGACCCTAATCCTCACAATACTCCACATTAAAATTCATTTGAAAAAGATACTAATAAAAGGGAAATAACATGTCCTGCCAGGAGAAACCAAGGTAGACAGTGAACTCTTTAACTCATAATTTTTCTTACTAGTCTTTTTGATTTTACAGCATGATATGTCCTG
Source organism: Camelus bactrianus (assembly GCF_048773025.1). Classification (NCBI taxonomy): domain Eukaryota; kingdom Metazoa; phylum Chordata; class Mammalia; order Artiodactyla; family Camelidae; genus Camelus; species Camelus bactrianus. Next base: position 14,839,767 of record NC_133563.1, on the reverse strand, counting down.
AAACTTTTAGTAAAATGGAGGTTTCTCATTTCAGCCTAACTGCTCTTAATTTGTTCCAAATGTAAAAGTTGCAAGTTAAGGTCTGGTAACCATCGCTGTATTGAGTTGATAATAGAAATAGAGCTGATCACCATCTGGTTTGGTTCAGAGTACAACTTGCTGCCTAATATTGCAGAATTTGAGTTGGAAGTCCCTTGTATTTCATGAATGCCACAAAAAAGAATTTAAACAAAAAGCACTCCCCAATAGTCATATGTCCTTATTTATTGCTCTATAGGTTTGCTAAATATGGAATATCACATTACTAATTTTGGCTAATTCCAGGGTACATAAACAGGCCAAAACCTCTTAACATAAATTATGCCAGAGCTGCCTAATGATAATTTGAAAACTTCATGGTGCTGGTTTTCCAGAGTTATGACAGAAAACCATTTCAGAAATAAGAAACAAAATTGGAAATTGGTTTCTTGTTGCATGCTTCCTTTACCAATGCTGCTGTTGCAGATCTACGAAAATATACTTGATTCTACCACATTATGAATAAATTGGAAAATCTGATTTATCAAGAACTACCAGTGATTTCTAAAATAGATTCTTGACTCAAAAGGAAGCATTTCACAAGTCCTTTCCAATTCTAAAATTCTCTGTTGCATTACAATAATTCTGGCAACAATCTAGCTTTATAAAAAGGAAATATTCTCCTAATTATATAAAATTATTACTAGGTATGATATTCTCTGAAGAGTTTGAGAGTCCAGACAATGAATATTTAATGACAAGGACCATGTTAATCTATTTCCATTGTATTCCCAATGTTTTGAATTAACCTTGGCACACAGGAGTCTACTTAATGAATGGAGCCCAAGAGACATATACGGGAAGGAACAAGTCTTTGAATAACAACTTCCTATTTGCTTGAAATTTCCAGCAATTTTTAATCAGGAGCATTTACAAAAGATAATCAGAAGGTAAAGTCTCCATAAATAACACAATAGCACACAATGCTCCTTTCAGGTATAATATCTATAGTGGCAGGAGACCCCAATTTCCTGAAGGCTCATTGCTCACTTATTTAGGGATTCATATCCAAAAATGCAAAAGCAAGGCAGAGACACAGTATGGGAATAGACCTCCTTGACAGAGTTTTTTCTTTATATGGTTATATAAGTACAGAATATCTCAAGGCACTTCCTCTACTGCAAGGAAACAAGATTTATTTAGACATAGCTTTCTCAATTAACAAAGGCATTAGGGAATTCTTTCTGAAACGTATGCCCAATTTTAAGCTATATTAATAATTGTATCATTTCATTTTACAAGCTAGACCTTCTAATACAACCCAGTTAAATAATTCTAAATATCTAATGGCCAGTTTCTTTGGTTAAATGACTTGAATGTAATCAACGATTTGCAAGGCTGTAGTAGAAGTCATCTAATCCTGCTCTCTGCATCCAGAGTCATATGAAAAAGCATCAAAGAAGGTACAAATGAATCGCTCCTATTTTTAAAGACCTTCCAAATAGATTTTAAGAACATCCATTCAATGACCTTCCAAAAATCCTTCTAGAATGAAGCAGTTCTTTAAACTTCATTTTCCTTCTACACCTTTTGGTCTACCTGTCTGCTAAAAGAATAGCTCTCATCTCCAAAACCTAATGTCCATGAACTATGGATTGTTTTGTTTGTTTCTTTCTTTTAAAAGTATAATTTCCATAATAAGAGCAAGGTTGAGGTAAAACAGCAAATTTATCTCCCTATTCCTTCTTTTCTTTTTGCTTTTCAATCTTCAAACTCCTTTCTTTTAAGGTTCTGCACATCATACCTCATAAGTATACTGTGTATTTGCTCTGTCACCCATCAGACATAACTCTGCAGAGAAAAAAAGTGTCTCTGTGGCACATTATAACTTGTGCCAATAAGTCCCCACAGTATCAAGAAAATTCCTTTGTACCGTGATGAAGGCATCTTCTAATAGCCAAGAAAGGAAATGCCAATCCACATGTGTATCTTAAAAGAAACTTCATGTACTTTGTTTTTTCTTTACAGCTGACAGCCCTGCAATCTGGGAAGCTAAGCAGAATTGGGTCTGTTTAGTACTTGGAAAGGAGACAGTTTGAGAATACCCAGTACTGTAGGCTTTCTCTCTCCCCGCCCTCATTACCCATACCCCACCTGCCCAGAACAGTGTGGTGGTGGAGGAAGCATACTGAACTCCAGATAAGCAATAGGGTGATTCAATACCTTTCTATGAATTACAATCCCTCACTGTGCTGAAATTCTCAGGACAGATTTTAAAATTTTCTTTCAGCTCTAAAAGTCTGAAATAGATTTTCATAATAAAACTGACCATATGGTTAGGAATAGGGTATGTTGATGAATAACTGAATTTAAGGAAGTAGAATAAAGCTAAATGGATGCAAAATTGACAATACTCTGAGCTTATGTTCTCCTTTTCCTCTGCATTAGTTTGCTCTGACTTTTCCTCCATGTCTGAATCACATTTTTCCTCCACACTGTTATATGCAAGTTCTAGTTCATCCTCAAGACCTAGTTCAAGTCTAATATTCTGCCTGAAGCTTGTTATAATCCTCATTAAACTCTCTATCCTCTGAATATTATACCCACAGTCTCAACCATATGCTTCTGGGTTTAATTATTCTCTGTTTTTTTCTCATGTATTAGTCTTATCTGCCCATCCAGACTGTCAATTCCCTGAGGAAAGTTAAACTGCTGTGAGCTTTGGTACTACTCCTTCCAACAATTTCTAAGTATGACCTTGAGCAGGTTTTTGAAACTGTGCCTGAGTTTCCTCATCTCTAAAACAGAGCTAACAATAATAAGCATACTTGGTTGTTGGGACATAGCAGATAATCAATAAGTACCTGCTGATGGATTAATGTTTCTTTAATAATTTGGAAAGTGTTTTATAAGTACTTCAATATCATCATTATAAAAATCGGTTTCCATTGGACAGTATTTTAGACCTAAGGATAGGATAGTCAGGTGATTTAGTACTGACCTTGCTTCAGATCTTGATGTTCGAAAAAAAAAAAATCTCTCTTAGTAGTCATACTTGCTTTGTCTCTGCTTCTCTCAAAAAAAGACCAAACAGAAATCTGTTTGAGCTTTGGTGAATGTTTCTATTCAAAATAAAGTGGAATTTATTATATCCTTATTTTATGAATTGAATATGTCTGCTAAATATCCATAAGAAGGAAAGAAAGCATGCTGAGAGAATCTGTTATAGGCAATGGTTTAGACACCCCAAGCTTTTGATACATCATTCACAAGAGGGGTAAGCAGTAAGACTGTAAAATCACCAAATGAATATGATTAGGGCAGGCCAAAATATCACTCATCTTAGCTGTCCTTCCCCCTGGTGTAGTCCCTTGGGGATAATGGGCTTAGCTCACTAGAAAAATTTTTCCTATTTTCTCTTCTGAGAGTAAAACAAAAGCAAATGACAAAAAAGTTTAGTAAAAACCTGCTTACCTTTAATTGCTAACACTAAGCGGTAGAGAAAGGCTTATAACCGAGAAGAGTGTTTTCTATTTGTGTGTATGAATTATATGATTTTGTTGGCTACTGAAGGTTAAAACACTCAGTGTAGTTCCTGTACAAGACACTTCATTGTTACTATCCCGTATATAATATGCTGAAAGAACAACAGGTAACAAAACTAGGGACACTTAGGTTGGCTCTTCTTGCGGTACACATCATAAGATTCAAGACCCCAACTCATGGAACTAAGTTGCTGTGATTCAGCACGCACATGATGAAAAAGCTGCACAATATGAGGAAATGACCACAGAGGAAGGAAGATTTGTCAACATTACAAATGGAAAAGAAATTTTCTAAAAAGGCCTAGCCTGAATGTGAATTTAGCTTGGATGTGAAAGGAGAAATTGCCCAGCATTTTCCAAATGCTAGCATTGCTGGAAACATATATAGATCCATCAAGCAGGGTCAGCCTTCCTGCCCACTCATAATAGCTCAGTTTGAGGAGGATGATTACGGAAAAGCTGTTTCTGCTCCTTTGATTTCATACTGAATCCTGGAGTCTAGGATTATATGAGCTCAACTAAATTGAAGAGAAGCCCGGTTACTCTTGATTTTCCAACTTTAGAGAAGGGGATTAAAGACACAGACAGTCCACAACTGTGATAGGACAAAGGTCATTTATCCTATATACTATTGTCAATGTGATCTTTCTTTAAACCCTGCCCACCTGCCCAACAACTTTCAATGGCTCCCTATGGCTGATAGAATAAAATCTAAATTTGGTAGTATGATATACAAGGCTCTTCATGATTTATATAGTGCCTATTTTTCCAATGTTTCCACTGTCTTCCATATGAAAATACCTGTGCTTACTTGGATTCACTTATTCTTTTATGCTTTTACCCAGTTGCTTGGAATATCCTAGCCTTATACCACTACTCTTCCTGAATTAAGCAGGGAATAGGATAATATACTATGAAAAACTCCTCTCAATAAGTTATGTTATATTATATATACAAAATATATATAAAATGTCTGTCTCTTACATATAAAATTATATAAACTTATAATTCTCTCATATACAATCCAGAGGTAGGTTTGGCAGAGCAGCTCTGTCATTCGTAACACATAGCTCCCATAGCTCTGTGTTCAGGACAGCTGCTCTAATTCTGACCAAGTCGCAGCCAGTGGTAAAGGGGAAGAGGGTAGGTATGAAGGCCATCAGCTTCTTTCTTTAGGGAAATGGCCCAGAGTTGCATAAATTAGTTCTCATATACCAGTGGCCAAAATTTAGTCACATGGACTTACTTGGGTGTGAGGAAGGCTGGAAAATGTAGTATCTAGCTGAGCAGATTTGTGAAATATTTGGAAATCTGTTTTATGACTGAAACAGGATATCAGTGAAGTAAAACACTGAGCGAGCATTCATGAAGCAGACTCAGGAAGAGCAGCTGATGAGTAGTGCAGGGAATGAGCAAGAACAGGCGAAGGAACAAGCCATATCCACTTCTCTATATACAACATATACAAAAGGCTACTATCATGCAATTGTGCACTACAATATAATTTATTAAAGCAAGAAGGGAGATGAAGAGTAGGCAGAAATATACAATAAATAAATACTCACTTGGAGAATTAAGTAGTTTTTTAACGGTTATCATTGAAATATAATAGCATATTAAGTATCTAAAATATAATGCTCTAAAAAAACAAGCAGAACAAAAAACTGAATGCGCACTAGAATTACAACTATGCAAATATATGTTTGTGGGGAAACATTTAGAAGTGAAAGCACCAAATGAGTAACAGAAATCACGTGACAACAAACACACTTATGGGTGGCTTTTAACTTTATCTTCCAAACTTTCTGTAGCACTGTTAAATTAGTAATAAATGTTTTCAATTTACTATTTTTAAAATTTACCTTTGGGAAAGATCTTCAGCTATCTAACTTTGAGGTAACTAGTTCAAGATGAATAGAGCTTAAAACCAGGACATAAATTGAAATGTTTGCATTTTCTTGCATTCAACACTGTGCTAGGTGCTGTAGATATAAAGATGAATTGAATATGATCTCTGCCTTTGAAGACTGTCAAATGTAAAGGGGAAAAGCCTTTTCAAAAATATAACTATGATAGTCACATGAATATGCAATGTGACTCTCAGAGGAGATAATTCAGTTCAGCCAAGGAAATCTTCACAGAAGAGTTGGCATTTAAATGGGGCTTTGAATAGTGATTGCTCATCTAAATTTTTTTTTAAATAATAAAATAAATAAATATAGCTTTGAAGAACAAGTAGGAGTTCAGCTGATAGACAAGGGAAAACAAGCAGATAGATGGAATCTGAAAACTTACAGCATGGTAAGTAATAGGTATGGTGGCTGAAATGAAGGGAAATAAAAATGAAAATTAACATATTGAATGCTCACTACATACTGAGCACTGTAAATAAGTCATAGCTAATTTAATACTCACAAAATTCTAGGAGTTTAAAACTACTATTGTTCTTATCTTATTGTTATCTTATCTTATTGTTCCATAATTTACTGTTATGGAAACTAGCCTTAATAAAATTAGGAAGCCTGTCTGAGCAAATCACACTGGAAGTGGTAAAGATGGAATCTGCATCCAGGTCTGTGTGACCTTAAAGCCCTAACTTTATTTACCAACAACTACAATACTGAGGCAAGAAAGTACCTTTATGGTCCTATCAAGATAGTTAGACTTGCTAATATTTTGTAATAACTATAAATGAAAAGTAACCTTTAAAATTGTATAAAAATATAAAAGAAACTTTAAAAAAGGAAAGTTAGGTTTAATTCCACAAAAAATGTAAAATAATAAAAAATTCCTAAGGTACCTTGGGAGGCTAGAGAGATTGGAAGACCAGTAGGAGCACAATGAAATAGTCAACTAAATCTCTGAATCAAGGAAATGAAAAGTAAATGGAGAAGACTCAAGAGGCATTTCAGAAATTGAACCACAGAACTTAATGATCATGAAGAGGAAGGAGCTCAAAGTTTATACTTTAGCGACTAAAAGGTTAGTAAATAATTTAATCAAGAAAGTGAATAAGAAAAGTATAAAGAAAAGAAAAAAAATAATGAATATGACTGGGGCAACTTGAGTGTTAAGGTATCAGCAGTACATCTCAATGAGCACATTCAAAAGGTGGTTATAAGCACAGCCTACGGACAGAATTCTCTTCTAGAGTTTCTCCTGATGTTTTCACTCACCAGTTGAAATTCTGCATTTCAGCAGAATTCCTTTTTATCTTAATAGTTGGTAAAATTAATAGTTTAAAAATAAGTCTTTTGAAATAATGAAAATTCATTGTTGATACATTCTTAATTAATAAAACTAAAATATATTCCACATTTAAAGAAATCATTTCAAATTTTAAAATATAACCAATGTTTGATAATTTAAAAATAATCTCATATTTTCCCAGCCATATCTGAAGTTTAAACAACAACAAAAAATAGCTCAACTAGGAAAGAGAGAGATTTAGTTTGGCTCTATGTGCAATGGTCATTTTTTACTTGAGATTTCCAAAAGTCTAATGTAATAGAGACATCTTTAATTGGACAACTTCAAATGCCTTCTGTGCATGTCAGGGAAATGAAAATGCCAAATGATTCATCAGAAATCCAAATCTGTCAGGCACAATTAGGAGTAAGAACAGCCTCATTAGGAATTGTTGATTTGGGACCACTCTGCTATTGGAGATTTTCTGATTTTTCTTTGCTGACTGAAGGGTTCTTTTGTGTCAGCCCTCAGTCAACCTGCTTTAATAGATTATTTCCAAAGCCAACATAAAGTATAATTTCTTAAAAGACTTCTTGTAGAAAAATTTTAAAAAAAGAATGAAGAAATGAGTGGAAAATAGTACAATCAGCTATGGAGCATTTAAAAATCAAGTCTATATATACTCCCAGAAATTTTGCACACCAATGTGAGATTAAATTTCTTCCTTCAATTTCTTATTTTCCTGAAACTCAGACCAATTAATATAATAATATCATTTAAACATCTATAATTCATAGTGCTGAGTTAAACCATAATGCTGAATATTATTTAAAAATTCAAGAAAAAGTACAAAATATGTAAAGCAGTTAAGTCAGATGGCATTTAAAAAGCCTTCGAACTCATTGAAGAGATGAAAATAATAAATATAAAATAGTTAAATAAAGCCAAGTATGTAATAAATTATTAAGTTCTATAGTATATGCTTTGCTACACAGTATTATCAAAACTGAGAGAGGACTTAAGCTGTCCCTAAGGCAGAGTATTTAGAGAAGAGGAAAGGCATCCCAAACCCTTCAAACTGTAGGCCAAGGAAAACATTTAAGGGAATTCTCATGAAAGATTCTGAAACAGTGGAAACCTTTCTCCAACTCTTTCAATTGATGAGAAGTCCCTGGAAATCCCTAAGGAAATTTGTAAGGACCCAAGTGGTTGTAGCATTAGTAGTAGAAGTAATAGTAGTAATATAAAACCATGACTTTAAATCAGCGCCTACCACCCATTCAGTGTTTCGTATGTGCCAAGTACTGTTTATAATTATTATATGAGTAATCCTGACAACAGCCTTAGAAGTAGATATTCTTATTCCCATTTTGCAGATTAGGAAACTGAAGCTTCTCCAAATTGTGCAAAATCTGAAATGACTCACACACTTTAGCTCTTCTTAGAAGAAATAAACTGTAGAAATATATTTATGCAGCTCAGCTGGTAGCATTCCAGTTAATTCACTAATAAATACTAACTGATAACCAACCATATGAATGGTTATGCTAGGAATTTACATTTTAAGGAAGACTTCTTCAGGATGATGGAATTGATCATAAAACTGATTCTATCAAATGACTATAACTCAATAAAAAAATGCTTAAAAAAACCTGGTTCTATCAGTAAATACATATGTAAATATCCAAACGTCACTCGTTCTGATGATTGCTATTTCACTAAGGGAACTAAATTCAGGCAAAAATCACATTGCTGATTCCTATCATTAAGGAAGGGTTAAAGATTAGAAGAGATAAACAGCTCAGAAGGAATTAAAATCAGAAAAAGGGAAAGCGAGGAGACACTTGCCACTAGAGGAAAAATAGAATGTGGTTATTCACATTACCAAAAGCAACAGTAATTCACCATGAGTGTGATAACAGACCTAGCAACATGGGTATGGACAAGCTTTATTTTTTGTGTAGATTAATGTTGGATGATCTTTCCAGCTACAGGGTATTATAGTGAAGAATTACTTCAAATATCACTAAATAAAGACACTGTATTCTGACAGAATCATTACCAAATTGAGAAAATCAATATCAAATCAGTAATTTGTCTAGCCTAAAATTTCATGCCACAAAAATTTTAGTTAATCTAACTAGCTAATAGATATGTCTACTCACTCTTACATTCTGGAATGAATAAAATAATAGTGTGGAATTAGGAAATAACTTTTAAGTTCAATCAGTAGAAGCATGAGTTAACTGTGTAAGAAGAGAATGTACTTCTGTTCCTCTACAAAGCAAAACTTATTGCTTAACATATGTATTTAAAGTTAGAATTACACAAACAATTAAATTCATGGTGTTACAGAAATGAAGCATAAATACAACTGATGGAAGAATTCGGCCATTACTCAGAGATTAGAGAGTTTGATAGATTTAGTATATTCCAACTTTTCAACTTTCTGAACATAATTAGGTCCTGCTATTTTGCTCACCAAAGATCTGCACAAACAGATATGGGCATTTTTGTGCCACTGAGCTCTGTCCTAAGCACAAACATCGGGTTGAGCCATAGCTTTTTTTTCCCTGAATCAATTTTTCTTCCTTACAAGAAAAAAGAAACTATAAGAGCTAGCTGGATGCTTCAGTGCTGAAGGAAATTGTTTTGGTGTAATCCAAAAAGAGGAAAAAAGCCAGGAAATTTAGAAAGCTCAGGCCATTTTTAAACCACACCCGGTCTGCTGCACGTAGGCTGTGTGACTTCTGTTTGGCAACTTCCAAAACAGCTATATGCACCATGCAGGCTCAGAGTTTAAGTCTTAAATATAGTATGTGTGGCCTTAACTGGCTTCTACCAGCTGACTATCTCATTTTATGCAATCCAAATCAGCCACAATGTTAAATATCTGTTTAACTAAATCATACTGAGTGCAAAACTGCCAGGCAAGCAAATGGCAGAAGAATTGGACTCTTAGGTTTAAAGATATAAGAACTAGTTACTGACTTGTCAACAAAGAAACTATTTGTAGTAAATCCTCAACTGATTAAAGTGAAACTAAATAATTCTAAAAATTCAGCTAACACCACAGCAAATCAGAGATGTGGTTAGAGATTTAGGAAGAGGATAATGATCAGTGATAATTAAAAAACACCTGATAAACTAAGGAGACCATCTTTCACCATAGGTACAAATTCTACCTCTTACTTCAGGTTCAAAGGATTTTAGTACTGTTAAATTCCTTTCCTACAAATATCTTTGTTTACTGGGAATTTAAATTATTAAAACGGTAGTGCTTTGTGGTATAGAATGTTTTTTATAAGCAATATAATTTGTTACAAAACAACATATATTACTTTTGCCAAGTTGGGAAGTATAGTTGTTTGCCCAGGATTGAATTTTTTATTTTGTTGACTTTGTAGTCCTAATCTACAAAACCTTCTGTCGTGCTACTTTTGAAACAAAAATACGAAGGTTTTGGTGTATGTAGAAGTGGGAGATTAGTATTTTTTGAACGATAATATGATAACTCAGGTCCTAAACAACATTTGTCTGGTCCAGATTCCCTTGGATGTAATTTGTTGGTTTAGATTGTTCTACTTTAATTGACTATGAACGCAAAAAGAAAACAATCCTAGATTAAACTGTTTAGAGAAGACATGCCACACTTAAAATGGAAAGGAGGGGAAAGGGGGTGGGAAAGGATAAATTGGGAGTTCGAGATTTGCAGATACTAACTAATATATATAAAATAGATAAACAACAAATTTATACTATATTCAATATCTTGTAGTAATATGGTGAAAAAGAACATGAAAATGAATATATGTATGTCCGTGTATGACTGAAGCATTATGCTGTACACCAGAAATTGACACAACATTGTAAGCTGACTATACTTCAATAAAATATATATATTCAACAAATACAAAAAAATAAAATGGAAAGGAGCAATATCTTCTATTCCTACTCTATAAAAATCCAGACTTATTTGTCATTTGTTCTTTAGAAATGATGGTCTAATGAGTATAACACTTAAATGGTAATATATTTACTTCTATTCATTTTCAAAAGCAAGGCTCTGATGGAACATTTGTGTTTCTAATTTTTTTCCTCTCTGGCATATAATCAGCTTGCTCTTTTCCAAATGACATTTTGTTTCTGGGCTTTGCTATAATGCTAATAATCTTACTCATTTCCTTGTTAGATTCATTAACTTACTCTGAGCCATAGCAATGTTTTAAGTGTTGTATCAAAATCCAAACTTGAAACTGTTTATTAATTTTGTAATATAATGTTATCATTTAATTTGTGCCACAAATTAGTGTTCTTTGTCTTCTTTTATTCACTTCCCTTTATTTGATAATATTCTCAATCAAGTCAAATTTGAATATGCACAAATAGAATTTCTATGAATTACCTTTCTATCAGAACTGGGTAAATGGCAATGCCAAAGTAGAAGACACTGATCATATTTCAGTTACTGAATGAATTTTTCAAAATGTTTTACACACTGAGAGCATTTCCATATGCCATAAAAACTGAATGTTAGAATTTTTATATAGAAAAACATCTGTATATCTGAAATAAGCTTCTTTATTTTCTATGGTTAACATGAAATGCTACACTGTTACAATCACAAAAGGGAAATATTAAATGACACCTGACCCCTTCTAATTTCTGTATGTGAAATTAATAAAAGTATTCTTTTATTTTAAACATCAACCAGATCTAAATCTAATGGCCAGAACCTTAATAACAACTGTATTTTCAATCACACTGGATATTTTTCCATATATAAAACTATATTAATAAACATGTAGTCTTAGAAACAATTTTTAAAATTTTATCCAAGTTTTATCTTATTTGTCATTCTAATTTGGAGAATGGATGGTATTACATATGTAACTAACTCATTAATACAAAACTTCATAACTCCATGTAGCTTCAATAAAAAAAAAAAAACATTCTGGAAAAGGAAAAACTATGGAGACAAAAGATCAGTGGTTGCCAGGGTCAGGGGAAGGGGGTGATATAAATGCAGAGCACAGAGGATTTTAGGGCAGATAAAATATTCTACATAATATTATAATAATGCATATATGTCATAGTACTTTTGTCCAAACACATAGAATATACAACACCAAAAGTAAACTCTAAGGTGAACTATGGACTTTGGGTGGTTATGATGTGTCAATGTAGGTTCATCCTTGGTAATAAGTGTCCCATTCTGGTGAGGGGTGGCTATACATGTGTATGGGCAAAGGGTATATGAAAAATTTCTATACCTCCCTTTCAATTTTGTTGTAAACTTAAAATTGCTCTAGAAATTTAAAAATCTTTAATAAAAATATTTACAATTATCTTTAAGTAGCTTTTAAAGCTCAATTTTAAAAATTTGAAGGAATGCATGTCCCATACCCTGTTTATTTCCTATCAAACATTATATTATCAAGGTAGTCACACAAGTGACTGAGAAAAATAGAATTTTTCCTAAACTCCATGCCATCTCTCACTTTCTGCAATATTCATTTCATCAAGCCCAACTACTTTTAGTAGTTAAACAAACTCATAGAAATAAACAAACAAATTCATAGAAAAAGAGATCAGATTTGCAGTTACCAGAAGCTGGGAAGGGTGAACTGGATGAAGGTGGCCAAAAGGTACAAACTCCTAGTTAAAGGATACCAGCAATGTAATGTGCAACATAATAAATATAATTAACACTACTGTGTATTATATATGAAAGTTGTTAAGAGAGTAAATTCTAAGAATTCTCATCACAAGGACAAAACTTTTTTTTTCTATTTTAAAATTTGTCATCTATTTGAGATGATGGATGTTCACTAAACCTACTGTGGTAATCATTTTACATGTTTGTAAGTCAAATCACTGTGCTGTACACTTTAAATTTATACAATTTATGTCAATTATATCTCATTAAACTGGAAGAAAAAAGTTAATTGCAAAAACAAGTTTTAATATTTCTTAAAATCTGCCTATTTTCTCTCATTTCTTTTATACCTACCATAGTTTCATTTTTTTCTCACTTGAGCTACTCTGTTACTTCCTTTTTTCACCAGCTTAAGTCTGTTCCGAATACATCAATTACAGCGCTAATAAGATATTACTTCAATGTGGACAGCACTTTAGTAGACTCCTACCATCCACAGGATGAAGTCCATGCTCCTAAGTATAATGTACAAAGCTACTGGTAATCAGGCTACTCCTGTTTATCCTTCTTATGGTAGAAATCTAATTCTAACATAGCCTGCTTTTTATCCAACAAATATTTCTTGAATGGTATTTTGCTGAGTATCTTCTTCTTTAAATTACCTATTCATGTACTTTGCCCAGTATTCACTGATTTTTTAAATTCATAAATGTTCATGTTATTATACTAAATGATTTTTCTTCACCTATTGAAAAAACATTCATCAGCATTAATATATTTTTACATAATAAATTCTTTAAAAATTTATGTTGTCATCAATTTAAGACAGACCAAAATTTCTGTGATCCCACTTCATCTAAAATTGCGTTTTCAGTAGTATTACTGACTCACAGTGGCTACAACAGGAAGATTCAGAGTAAGGGAGAGGCAAAATCTTCTCCTTGGACTTCAGAAGCCAACCCCAGTGATTCATATACCATCCATCCTTGTCTTTCACCAATTAACATTCATATTATCTTCATTTACCACCATCTCTGTACTTTTCTGTTTCTTTTAACAGTCTTTATTTTAAAGTCTACTTAGTCTGATATAAATATTACTCCAGCTTTCTCTTGATTTCCATTTGCATGGAATACCTTGTTCCATCCCCTCACTTTCAGTCTGTATGTGTCTTCTAGATCTGAAATGGGTCTCTTGTAGGCAGTATATATACAAGTCTTGCTTTTGTATCCATTCAACCATTGTATGTATTTTGGTTGGAGCATTTAATCCGTTTACACTTACGGTAATTATGATTGTATGTTCTTATTGTCATTTTGTTAATTGTTTCGGATTTATTTTTCTAAGTCTTTTTTTCCCCTTTTGTTCTTTTGTTCTCGTCTCTTATGATTTGGTGACTATCTTTAGTGTTATGTTTGGATTACTTTTTCTTTTTTGTGTGTATATCTATTATAGATTTTTGGTTTGCAGTTACCATGAGGTTTTGGTATAGTAGTGTGTGTGTGTGTGTGTATATATATATATATATATATAAAATATATATATAAAATTGCTTTAAGTTGCTGATCTCTTAAATTCAAATGCATTTTAAATACCTTGCATTTGTACTCTCCTCCCCTCATGATTACTGGTTTGATATCATATTTTACATTTAATTGTTTTGTGTGCCCCTTAACTGCTTATTGTGGATACAGATGATGATTACGACTTTTGTCTTTTAACTTTCCTTCCAGTTTGTGTGTGGATGATTGCCTACTTTTACTGTATGCTTGCCTTTACCAGTGAGATTTTCCATTTCATAGTTTTGTTTCTAGTTGTGGCCTTTTCTTTTCTGCTTAGAGAAGTTCCTTTCGCATTTGTTGTAAAGCCATTTTGATGATGCTGAATTCTTTTAGTTTTTCTTGTAAAGCATTTTATTTCTCCATTAAATTTGAATGAGAGTCCTGCTGGTTAAAGTACTCTTGGTTGTACATTTTTCCCTTTCATCACTTTAAATATATCATGCTACTCCCTTCTGACCTGAAGAGTTTCTGCTAAAAAATCAGCTGATAGTCTTCTAAGAGTTCCCCTGTGTGTTATTTGTTGCTTTTCCCTTGTTGCATTTAACATTCTCTCTTTACCTTTAATTTCTGTCAATTTAGTTATAATGTCTAGATGTGCTTCCTTTAGGGTTAATCCTGTATGAGACTTTGTGCTTCCTAGACTTGGATGACTGGTTTCCCAAGTTAGAGAAATATTCAGCTATTATCTCATCAAATATTTTCTCAGGCTTTCTCTCTCTCTTCTCCTTCTGAGATCCATATAATGTGAATATCAGTGTACTTGATGTCATCCCAGAGGTCTCTTAAACTGTTCTAATTTCCTTTTACTCTTTTTTTTTTCTGTTCTGCAGTAGTGATTTCCACTACTGTCCTCTAGCTCATTGATCTATTTTTCTGCCTCATTTAGTTTACTATTGTTTCCTTCTAGTATATTTTTTTTATTTCAGTTATTGTGTTCTTTAACTCTATTTGGTTGTTCTTTATATTTCCTAACTTTTGGGGGTGAGGGTATAGCTCAAGCGGTACAGTGCATGCTTAGCATACACAAGGTCCTAGGTTCAATTCCCAGTACCTCCTCTAAAAAAATAAATAAATAAATAAATAAACCTAATTATTTCCTAACTTTCTGTTAAAGACATAACTTCTTGCTCTGTGCATCCATTCTCCTCTCAAGCTCTCTGATCATCTTTACAGTCACTACTCTGAACTATTTTTCAGGTAAATTGCCTATTTCCACATAACTTAGTTCTTCTTCTGGGGTTTTATCTTATTTCTTTACCTGGAACATATTCCTCTACCACCTCATTTTATCTAAATTTCTTTTTTTATTTTTATGAATGTGGTAGGTTAATTATGTTTCTCAACTTTGGAGAAGTGGTCCTCTGTAGGAGACATCCTATGCATCCCAGCAGTGCATTCCCCTCTTGTCACCAATGGCCAGGGCCAGCTAGTCCCAGGGTAGAGTCTGGCCAGTGTTTGTGGACTTGTTCCAGAGGCTGTAGGATCACAGTTTTCCTGCTTCTTGTGTCTGCCCCCTGTTGGGTGAGGCTTATGCAGGTTCCTGGTAAGAGGGGCCAGTACCAGTAGGTGGATCAGGATCCTGCCCCTCTGGTGGGTAGGGCCATGTCTAGAGGCAGCTGTGGGCTCAGGAAGTCTTTAGGCAGCCCTTCTGCCAATGGGTGGGGCTGTGTTCCCGCCCAGTTAGTCATCTGGCCTGAGGCGTCCCAGCACTGGAGCCTACAGGCTGATGGGTGGGGCCAGGCCTTGGTGCTAATGACCCAAGCAAGATGTCAGCCTCAAGGAGAGTTCATGCAAATGAATACTTCCCTTATGTCTGCCACTAGCTTTTATGTCCCAGGGTGAGGCACAGCCACCACCTTACATCCCCAGGAAAGCCTCCAACACCAGCAGGTATGTCTGGCCCAGGTTGCTATGAAGTTACTGCTTTATCCTTGGTCCTGGTGCACATGAGATTTTTTGTGTGCTCTTTAAGAGTGAAGTCTCTGTTTTCCCCAGTCCTGCGGTGCTCCAGCAGTTAAGACCTGCTGGCCATCCAAAGCCAAATGTTCTGTGGGTTCCTCTTCCTGATGACAGATTCACAGGTTCAGGAGCCTGGCTTGGGACTCAGAACTCTCCCACTCATGTGGAAGAATCTCTGGAGTATAATTACTTTCCATGTTCTCCAGTTTGTGAGTCACCCACCCAGGGAATATGGGATTTTATTATATTGCGAGTACACTCCTCCTACCATCTCATTGTGGTTCCTTCTTTATGTCTTTAAATGTAAAAGATTTTTGGTAGGTTCCAGTCTTTTTTATCTATGGTTGTTCAGAAGTTAGTTGTGATTTTATATTCATGAGAGGAGGTAAGCTCAAGGTCCTTCTATTCTGCTATCTTAATCCAGTAATCTCTCTGATAAAGGCACTTTCAAAACTACATGTTTTGACTTTAAACAGCCTCCTTGCAATGAAAGATTAAATAGATTACCACATTTTTCGTTGCACCCAATCTCCACCCTACCCTTTTGTTATATTTTTCTCTTCAGACCATCAAAGCTTACATTCATATTTTATTCATTTGTATTTTGTAACAGTAATTCCTAGTTGCTAGAGTTCCACATTTATTTTTTAAATAGAATAAAGATACTACATTATAGGTATTTAAGATTAAATAAGAATTATACAGAAATCCCTTATAAACTGTAAAGAGCTAGAGAAATATCTATTCTAATATATTAATACTTCTCAACATTCTTTCTCTGAATTCTCATCCTGACAAAAAAGGCCTACTTACTGTGCCTCTAGAAGGTAGTTTTCTCCTACTACTGATGCATAAATTGTTACCCCTACCCAGAATGCCAACACTCTATCTAAAACTATTTTTTAGTACCAAGACCAAGTTTATCCCTTTCCCTTAAGTCTTTACAGAGCCTTCCAACCTGCAGTGACATCGTCATCTGCAGCTGTACAGCATTAACATATTAAGTCACTAGGCAGTAAGAATTACTCTTATATTGTTCTACTGGATAGTTATTTGCTTTTTACACTAATAGAATTTTCCTTCTTATTCACTGTCTTTCATACTAAACTGTAAGCTCCTTGAGAGAAAAATCTAAGTATTAGATTTTTGTCCCCATACTCCCTTCTGTTTTACGCATACTGGTGCCACCAGTGTATTCATTTCATAAGCTTCCAGAGACCAGGGAATATAAATGTGCAACATAGTTGTGGTATAACAGAGGTAAAAGTTAATTTAGTAGACATTTAACTAAACTTTGCCTCAGAGACTGCCAGTGTTCAAAAAATAAAATGAATTACATAAATTAAAATGAACATAATCTACAAAGTATAAAATATATATATATAAATGTATATATGCAATATAGTTCAATATGTCAACATTAAGGAGTTAATTCTTGGTTCTTTATATTAAGAATCAGTACTAAGAAGATGAAGATAATCTTTATAAACATATAACATTACAGGTTTATGTGATAAATGTAGATGGGTTTGGAATACTGGCTTGAGATAAACACTGACTCTAAAACACATTAGTTAATTTTAAAAAGAAATCCATTTTACTTTCATTTTATATCTTGTTTTCCTTATAAAAATTGATCAAAATTCCTTTAATTAGTTTATTTAAATTTTCACTTGTTTTAAGTAAATGAAAGCTTACACAGTGATATTGATGATAATAAGTTTTCTTTGACCAAGAAAAACATCATTCCAATAGCAAGTTTCCCATGTTAAAATCCCACCTGAAAATTGTATGTCAACTGACAAGACATAATATTTTAGTTTTTAACCTTTTGGTTTTAATAGTATTATACAACTTTATTACAACACAAATACAATCAGTTATAGGTAGAGTAACTATGGCACACGCCTGCAGTTACATTTGGTGTTCTTGGAATATATGGGTCCAAGGAACAAGAAGCTACTGCTTCATTGCCAAGAAGTCAAGTTTAATTTGCTTCCTTTTTCCCTCCCTCTACAACTGGCCAAAATACAAATTCCACTGCAAATGCAACAACCAGCAAATACAGATGCCATCATAAACACATAATGCTGCCAAGTAGGAAACCCTACATTGACGAATAACAGAACTCCCCATGGCAAGTGGAAGATATTCTGGGCAGCATATTTCAGGTCACAAAGCTGTATTACAAATAAAATGCATGCATCCCTTGTAACTAAAGAATACTTGGGTTCTTTTTTTAAACACTGGCATTTATTATCACTCAATGGGTAATTTTTCTGTCTGGGTTCATACTTTAAGTGGTTTGATAAATTTTATAAATCTTTCATTCTGAACTTCTGCAACACATAATTGCTGTCAAGGAGATCCTGATGTGCCTTAAATAAAGTTTGCCTAACTCAGTTAAAAAAACACACACACACACACAAAGAGTTTTCAAACT
Source organism: Camelus bactrianus (assembly GCF_048773025.1). Taxonomy (NCBI): domain Eukaryota; kingdom Metazoa; phylum Chordata; class Mammalia; order Artiodactyla; family Camelidae; genus Camelus; species Camelus bactrianus. Next base: position 14,821,392 of record NC_133563.1, on the reverse strand, counting down.
TTGCCAATATTCACAGTCTGATAACCTACTTTGACTGTTAGTTTAATAACTGAATGACTCTCCTCACCGACTTCAGTTAGTTTGGAGACAAAATGTGAATTCAACAAATACTTACAAGCACCTACTGTGGCATGATATGTGTTAGATGCTGTAGGGAGAGGAAATTAAAAATAAAACCTCTACTCTGCAGTAGAGTAGATCCATTTTTTTTCTGGATAAGTGTAGAAATCACCTACACAGGACTCTAATAAATCAAAGCAGCATTTCAATAGAAAATTGGGTCCCTTGTGGGATGTTATAAGAAATATCATTTGCCCACAGCTGCCCCAAATTCTGAACTCCTCAAAGCAAACATTCCGAGCATTACATATCGATAGACACAAAAACTAGAAGAGAAAAGAATCTTAAAGCGCAGATAAGATAGAGTCTCATGACCTCCCCAAATAGCTTTGACTTGAAATCCAAAATATTTTGCATTCAATTTCATGAAATTTTCCCCCATCACATTCACTATGAAATGTCAATGCTGAGGGGTGACATCACCAAGATGGAAAAGTAGGAGACCCCAGCTTCCATCTGTCAACAAAGATCAACAATTAGACAGCTATCCATGAACAAAGTCTGCTCTGGGAGAATTCAGGAGTCCACTTAAGAAACTTCAGTAACAAGGTGGGGACCTGAGAATAACCACACAAAAAGTAAAGGAAGAACAGCTTTTTTGCCTACCCTATCCCCCTAGGCTAGCACTGCTCCTTGACAAGATGGAACTCCCCGGCTAGAAAGAGCTCCCCTTGCAGTGAGTGATCAGATGCCCCAACCTTTCATGGCACTGCGTGAAGAATCCACTTCAGTTTCACCCCACCCAGAAAATGGCAAAGCTGAGACATACAGATACGGCTAGGAATAAGGAAAAACGGCAGGGGCTACCAGTACCAGTCACAGAGTGAGAGTGACCATGGTTCCCAGTGATCTCCTCTACAGAGGACCCCAGAAGTTTTGCTACTGAGGAAATCAGCACAACCACAACAGACCCTACAGATTTCACTGGTTTATGCCCCACAAGTTTTCACATTCACAGACACCAAACATCTTGAGTCCCTCTCTTCACTCCCTGCTTCCCTCCCTACCAGAGCCTAGGATCTGCACTGGCACCCTGCCTCTGCAGCTTCATGAGTGCAAAACACCAGCCTGACCCCCTTGGCTGACCCCCCAATGCCATATACATCCTTGGGGCTAGCTCATGCAGCTGTGCACTTGCATACCTCTAGCCTGATTCCTGATGCACCAAACTTCACTGCCACGCATGCACCTGTGGCAAGACCCTGCAGCCACAGGAGTGCATGCTGATAGCCGGGGTCCCAAAACTGTCAGTGCACCCAGTTGGCTCCAGCCCTTGCTGCTTGCCCTGGCCCCCACCACTATGTGTGTATCTGCAGCCAGCACCTGTCATTACACAGGAATTTGTAACTGGCCCATAGAGCCACACAATCCTGGCTCTAGTCACCACCACTGCCTGCCTCGGTCCCTAGACACTGGACCCGGAAGCATGGTTGAAGAAACCTGCAGCCACTAAAGATCCCCCACAGCGCTCACCAGGGACCACATAATTGATGTTATGTACTCCAGTTGGCTGAGCCACTGAGACAGCATATTCCTCCTCAGGATCCAGAGTCACCACATGCACCCACACTTGCTACCCTGAACCACTAGACCTAGGGTCACATCATACACCAGATGCCCTGCCACACAAGTGAAGGTCTTTCCTTACTGAAGTCAGCCCATAAAGTCTGGAAGAGGTGACTACTTCTTCAAACGTGCAGACACCTATGCAAGCCTACTGGCATCATGACGACTCAGGAAAACATGACACCACCAAAGGAACAAAGTAAATTTTCAATAAATGAAGCCAAAGAAGTGGAGATCCAGAAATTGCCCAATAAAGAATTCGAAATCATTGTTATAAAGATATTCAGAGAGCTACAAGAGAACACAGATAAACAATTACTAAAATCAGGAAAACAATATAAGAACAAAATGAGAAGATCAACAAAGATATAGAAAACATAAAAAAGAACCAAAGGGAAATATTTAAACTAGAGAATATAATAACTGCACTGAAAAAGTCAATAAAAGCTTTAAGAGCAGACTGCACAAATGAAGCAGAAGAAAGAAACAGTGAATTCAAAGACAGATCATTTGAACTTATCCAGTCAGAGAAGAAAAAAGAAAAAAGAATGAAAAGAAACAAAGAAACCCTATGGGACTAATGGGACACCATTAAGAGAAACAATCTATGCATCATTCAAGTACCAGAAGGAGAAAAGAAGGAGAAAGGAGAGTGTGATGCTGAAAGGGAAAAATTGCCAACAACAAATACTTTACCTGGCAAAGTTGTCCATGAGAAATGAGGTGAGACAAACACTTTTCCAGTGAACAAAGGCTCAGGGAGTTGATCACCACTAGACTTGCCTAATAAAAAATGCTGAAAGGAGTTCTTCAAGCTGAAACAAAAGGATGCTAATTAGTAATATAAAAACATATGAAAATATACAACATACTGGTGAAGTTTAGTATAAAGTCAGATTCAGAATAATACTATGATATGGTAGTGTGTTAGCTTCTTTACAATAAATGTTAAAGAAAAAAGTATTAAATATAGCTATAGTTCCTACAATTCATTAATAGATACACAATATAAAAAGATACAAATTGTGACATCAAAAACATAAAATGTGGAGAGAGAAGTAAAATTGTAGAGTTTTGTAAATATAATCAAAGTTCAGTTGTTAACAGCCTAAAATAGACTGCTATATCCATAAGATGTTCTATGTAAGCCTCAGGATAAACACAAAACAAAAACCTATAGTAGATACTCAAAACATAACAATAAGGTAATCAAAGTATACCACTATGGAAAACTATCAGTTTACAAAAGTAGACGGTAAGAGAGGAAGAAATGAACAAAGGAAACACAAAAGAGCCAGAAAACAGTTAAAAAGATGACAATAGTAAATCCCTAACTACCAATATTTTATTTAAGTGTAAATAGATTAAATTCTCCAGTCAAAAGACACAGAGTGAATAAGTGAATGAAACACATACACACACACACACGAGGCCCAACTATATGATGCCTAACAAAGACACACTTCAAGGACAAACATAGATTCAAAGAAAAGAAATGGAAAAAAAAATGATGTAAATGAAACCCAAAATAGAGCAGAGGTAGGTAGCTACATTTATATCAGACAAAATAACTTTTACGTCAAAACTGTAAAAGGAAACTAAGAAGGTCATTATATAATGATAAAAGGGTCAATTCATCAAGAGGATATAACAACTGTAAATATATATGTACCTCACAGAGTACCTAAATATATTAAGCAAATGCTAACAGATCTGAAGGAAATAACAGCCAACAACACAATTAATAGTAGGGGACTTCGATACCCTACTTTTAATAATGGATATATATAATGGAAACAAAGTATCAATAAGGAAACATTGAACTTAAATTACACATTAGACCAAAAGGTCCTACATACAGAATGGAACAGTCCATCCAATAGCAGGAGAATACACATTCTTCTCAAGTGCACATGAAACATTCTCCAGAGTAGATCATATGTTAGATCACAAAACAAGTCTCAGAAAATTTAAAACACTGAAACCATAGCAGGTATCTCTTCTGACCATAATGATATGAAACTAGAAATCAGTAACAGAAGGAAAGTTGGAAAATTCACAAATACATGGAAATTAAACAACAAACTCCTAAAAAACAATGAGTCAACAATGAAATCAAAGAGAAATTAGAAAATGTATTGGAAACACCACATGCCAAAGTGTATGGGGTGCAGAAAAAGCAACACTAACAGGAACATTGATAGCAAAATGCTTACACTGCAAAAAGAAAGAACTCAAATAAATATCCTAGCTTTACACCTCAAGGAACTAGAAAAAGAAAAATAAACTCAGCTAAAAGTAATCAGAAGTAAACAGATAATAAAGATCAGTGCAGAAAACAATGAAATCAAGAATAGAAAAATAATAGAAAAGATTAATGAAACTAAGAGCTAGTTTTGTAAAAATAAATTTCATGAGCTTTTAGCTAGAATTACCAAGAAAAAAAAGGGAGAACCTAAATAAATAAAATTACAAATGAAAGAGGATACTACACAAACAAAAAGACTCATAAGAGACTACCATAAGCAATCATATACCAACAAATAGACAACCTAGAAAAAATGGATAAATTCCTAGAAATATAAACCTACCAAAACTGAATTGAGAAGAAATAAAAAATCCAAACAGACCAATTAAATCAGTAATCAAAAACTGCCCCACACATAAAAACCTAGAACCAGATGGCTTCACTGGGAAATTCTACCAAATATTTAAAGAATAATTAATGCCAATCTTTCTCAAGCTCTTCCCCAAAACTAAAGAGGACAAAACACTCCCGGACTTATTTTACAAAGCCAGTACTATCCTGATATCAAAGTCAGATTAGGATACCACAAGAAAAGAAAACTATAGACCAATATCTCTAATGAATATACATGCAAAAATTCTTAACAAAATGCTAGCAAAGCAAATTTGACAGCACATTGAAAGGAATACAGACCATAATCAAGAAAAATTTATCCCTGGGATGCAAGGATGCTTCAATATATGCAAATAATTCAATGTGACAAACAACATTAAGGAATGTAGAACTCAAATCATTTATCATCTTAATAAATGTAGAAAAAGCATTAAACAAAGTTCAAAACCCCTCCATGATAAAATTCTCAACTAATTAGATATAGAAGGAATATACTTCACATAATAAAAGCCATGTATGACAAATACACAGCTGACATCATACTTAACAGGGGAAGATGGAAAACTTTCCCACCAAGATCAGGAACAAGACAAAGATGCCCACTCTCACCACTCCTATTTAACATAGTACTGGAAGTCCTAGTCAGAGCAAACAGGTAAGAAAACAGAAATAAAAGGTATCCAAATGGAAAAAGAAGAAGTAAAACTGTTTTGTTTGCTGATAACATGATCTTGTAAACAGTAAACTCTAAAGACTCAAAAAAACTCATTGAACTAACAAATGATTTCAGTAAAATCAACACACAAAAATCAGTTTTGTTTCTACACACTGACAGTAAAATATCTGAATAAGAAATAAAGTTAACATTCCCATTTACAATAGCATCAAAAATAATAAAATACTTAGGAATAAATTTAACCAAGGAAGTGAAAGCTCTATAACACTGAAAATTTGATGAAAAAAGTTAAAAAATATACAAGTAAATGGGAGATATTCCATGCTTATGGATCAGAAGAGTTAATACTGTTAAAGTGTCTATACTTCTCAAAGCCTTCTATAGAGTCAATGTAGCCCCTATCAAAATTTCAATGGAATTTCTCACAGAAACAGAAAAAACAATCCCAAAATTCTTATGGAACCACAAAAGACCCTGATTAACCAAGTAATTCTTGAGAAAGAACAAAGCTGGAGACATTAACACCTGATTCTAAACTATATCACCAAGCTACAGTAATCAAAACAGTAAGGTAGTGGCATAAAAAACAGACACAAAAACCAATAAATTAGAATAGAGAGCTCTCAGAAATATATCCACACACATACAATCAACCAATATTGACAAGGAACCAAGAATATTCAATGGGGAAAGGACAGTCTCTTTAATAAATCACACTGGGGAAACTGGATATCTATGTACAAAGAATAAAACTGGAACACTGTCATACTCCTCTCACAAAAATTAACTTGAAAATGGATTAAGGTCTTAAACATAGATAACTCCTAGAAGAAAACATAGTGAAAAAGCTCCTTGACATCAGTCTTGGCAATAATTTTTTTTGGCTATGACACCAAATGCACAAGCAACAAAAGCAAAAATCAACAAGTGAGACCACATCAAACTAAAAAGCTCTACAGCAAAAGAAATAATCAATAAAACTTAAAGGCAACCTAAGAAATGGGAGAAAATACATGCAAACCATGTATCTAAAAGGAGGTTCTTAACTAAATTATATATGGAACTCATTCAACTCAACAGCAAAGTAATAATAATAATAATAATAGTAATGGTAATAATAATAATAATAATCCATTTTAAAGATGGGCAAAGGACCTGAATAGACATTTTTCCAAAGAAGACATTCAAATGACCACCAAGCATTAAAAAGTACTCAATATCAATAATCAACAGAGAAATGCAAATCAAAACCACAAGATACCACCTCATACCTGTTAGAATGGCTCATTAAAAAGTTCAGAAATAACAAATGTAGAGAAGATATGGAGACAAAGGAACATTGGTTCATTGTTGGTGGCAATGTAAACTGAAACACCCACTATGAAAAACAATATGGAGATTACTTTAAAAAATTAAAAGCAGAACTACTATATGATCTAGCAATTCCACTTCTGGATATATAACCAAAAGAAATGAAACTACTATCTTGAAGAGATATCTGCACTCCTATGTTCAGTGCAGCATTATTCATAATAGCCAAGACATGGAAACAACCTAAGTATCCACTGATGGATGAGTGGATAAAGAAAATGTGGTGTACATATATCTAAAGGAATATAATTCAGCCATAAAAAGAAGAAAAGCCTGCCTTTCGTGACAACATGGAGGGATCTAGACGGCATTATGCTAATTGAAATAAGTCAGATAAAGAAAGACAAATACCATATGATTTCACTTATATGTGGACTCTAAAAACATCAAACTCATGAAGAAACAGAGTACACTGATGGTTACCAGAGGTTGGGGGTTGGGAGAAATGGTAAGATGTTGGGCAAAGAATACAAACTTTTAATCATAAGATGAATAATTTCCAGGGATCTAATGTACAGTATGAATTATAGTTAACAATACTGTATTGTATACTTGAATGTTGCTATGTGAGTAAATCTTAAATGTTCTCACCATAACAACAACAGAACACAATAAAAAATGTTAAAAAAAAAAAAAAACAACAACAGGACAGTAATTATGTGAGGTGAAGGATATGTTAATTAATCTTTTTGTGGTAAACAATTTGCAATATATACATGTATCTAATCATTACACTGTATACCTTAAACTTATACAGTGTTATGTATCAACTATATTTCCATAAAATTGGAGGAAAAAAAGGAAAAGAAAGAAATGTCAACACTATTTAACACTGCCTAGTTGAAGAAGCCTATAGGCCTAAACATCTTACACTGTGTTTTCCCTTTGATTCAGTAATCCTATTCCTGGACATATATCCAGAGGAAACTTTAATTTGAAAAGATATATGCACCTTAGTGTTCGTAGCCACGCTATTTACAATAGCCAAGACAAACAACCTAAGTGTCCATTGACAAATGACTGGATAAAGAAGCTGTACTATACGTATACAATGGAATACTATTTGGCCATAAAAAAGAATAAAATAATGCCATTTGAGCAAGATGGATGGACCTAGAGATTGTCATGCTGAGTGATGTAAGCCAGAAAGAGAAAGAAAATACCGTATGATATCACTTGTATGTGGAATCTAAAAAAATAACACAAATGAATTTATTTACAAAACAGAAACAGACTTATATACATAGAAAACAAATCTATGGTCACCAGGGGAAAAAGTGGGAGGGTGGAGGATGTGCAGATACTAATTACTATATATTAAATAGATAAATAACTAAGTCCTACTCTATAGCACAGAGAACTACATTCAATATCTTGTAATAGCCTATAATGAAAAAGAATATGAAAAGGAATATATATATATATACACAACTACGTCACTATGCTGTATATGAGAAATTAACACAACATTGTAAACCAACTATAATTCAGTAAAAAATAAATGAAGAAAGAGAGAGAGAGAGAAAGAATGAAAGGAAAGAAAGGAAAGAAAGGAAAGAAAGAAAGGAAAGAAAGAAAGGAAAGAAAGAAAGAAAGAAAAGAAAGGAAGAAAGAAAGAAAGGAAGAAAGGAAGAAAGGAAGAAAGGAAGAAAGGAAGAAAGGAAGAAAGGAAGGAAGAAAGAAAGAAAGAAAGAAAGAAAGAAAGAAAGAAAGAAAGAAAGAAAGAAAGAAAGAGAAAGAAAACGAACGATAGATATTTAGGGTTATGGAAAATTTTTAAAACATGTTCTTTTATATTTTTTCTACCAAGTATATTTCATGCCCACCTGAAAAACTGTAAGAAGCCAAATAAAAGGTTCTTTTCATTCACATTTTATTAGCATTTGAAAAACTTCACCTACTCGTATATTCAGATCTCTATAGCATCAATGCTTACTCAATGGCTATATCTTCTACAATTATACTTTTAAAATTCATTAAATATACAAAGATTAATGTTTACTGGATTTATGTATATATCCAGAATTCATTGCTTATATTAATATTTCCATAATTATTTTAGCTGATAATAGCATGTTAAAATTACCCAGTACCATTGAAGGTTTTAAAAGTTGTAATTCCTCAATTTGATTTGTTAACCATTTCAAGAGAGCACATTATGTAAATTGCATAATGTGGAACTATTAAAAATAGTTTATTTTACATACAGCAACATTAAGAAAGTCAAATGTAAAGATATATAGAAAAATCCTATAATTATTATATTTAGCTTGATTTTGATTAAAATATTCGTCCCTTTTGTAGTTTAAAATAACATAAAATCAGCCTAGCAGTTTTTACATTTCAGAAGTTAAAAAATTTACTCTAGGTGGCGTACTTCTATAAGCTTGTAGAAGGAAAAGAATACAACTGAAAATCAAGCTTTTTCGTAATTTCTAATCAATGACTGTCAAAATTAAGAATTCAAAAACTAGTCCAATGGTATGAAATTTGTTAATAGAAAATTAAGTTTAAAGTTATTATGCTAACTTGGGATATAATTAACAATATAAAATACTCTGTTATGATCCTCTTTAGACTAGCAACTATTTCCTTGTATGAAAAACTTTAGATAAATCACACGCAGAAAAATAAAATACCTAGCAGTAACCTCCCCCATGGAAAAAGCCCAATATTGTGTTCAACTAATTTTACATCTTTAATTTGCTTTTTAAAACTCCCTCTCATTCTAATATTAAGACTGCATTTGTGCAAGCATCAGAGTTCTGACCCTGAGTGCCACTTGCGATGCTACTTACACCATGTCTATTTCCCAACTGCCATTACTTTTTTTTCCAGCCAGCATATATATCATGCTGTTTGAAGTTCTTTTTAGCAAGACAATTTTTACAGTTTTTCTTCAATCGTTTTTATCTTGAACCATACAACTTTGATTCCCTTAACAAGAACTGCAGTCGTATTAGAGTAATTTTTTTTTAAGTCAAACTAGGGGAGGAGACATTGGGGAATTACCAGCCAATGGAGCTGTGTTGTCTCCAGTTCTGTCTGTCATACTGAGTATGACATATAGACCTGTAGGCCAGTATAGTGAAATGGATCCAAGATCAGCTGTCATTTTGAGTCCAACTTTTGAAACTACTCTATAGTTACCACTCTGTAGAGCTTCAAATTGATTTTAAATTGATATATTTTTGTACACACAATTACCTAGAATTTTTAAAGAACATGCTTTTTGGTAGACCAACTCTTTTGGTTATTCCTCTGACAGTCACATTTTTACATAATTCTTATCCATGATCTCATGTAATATTTAAGTTGCCTAAAAAGGAACTGAATTCACAGTTAAGGGAAATTCTTAATAGTTTATCTCTCAGGTTCATGAGGCATAAGCTCAGATTTCTTCAAAGTTACTGTCTACTCTACTTGGAAATGTCCATTATTATTTGGACATCTGCAAGTAAATATTTCTCTATTAATGACTTATTTGCTAAGTACTTGTCTCCAAGTTTGTTTTGGTGGCAGCAGTTTGCTGAGGTAGAGGAATTTTTCTAGGACCTAAAGACTTGAAAATGAGTTGTACATTCTTATGTTTGTTTTCTTATGTTAAATAGTAGAGATGTAATTGATATTATTGGAATTCAGTCATTTGTGGCTGAAATGGTTTGTTGCAAATGCTATTTCATTTGTTTATTTGTTTTGGAGAGGGAGTAAGTAGGTTTATTTACTTATTTTTTTAGTGGAGGTACTGAGGATTGAACCAAGGACCTAATGCATGCTAGGGATGCACTCTACCACTTAGCTACACCTTCCTCCTTGTTACAATATGCTTCTTATTGAAATTTGGGCATCAAAATTTCTAATTACTATTTAGGTTTTATATCAATAAACAATGAATATAGAATAAAGGATTTGATTTATTCTTGCTTTCTACCATGTGTACTGTAATGCAAAGCTCATACATTCTATACCCCATTGTGATTATTACAATTAGGTGCAAAGTGAAATATAATGAGGTGCAAAGTAAAATACGTATACAGAAATGGAGAGATGTGTATATGAACGTCTGTGTACGTGTATTTAAATTCCATGCTAGAAGCTGGAAAAACAATAGTAGACAAAAAAAAAAAAAATTGCCTCTGACCCCATGTAATTAAAGAATCTACTGGAGGAGATAATCACCTGAAAATATAATTAAAGTGACACATGTTCCAAGTGAAAGTTACAAGATAATATAAAATATATGACAAACTGTTTTCCACAGTGACTGAATATATGCTCCCCTTAATCATCAGCACATAGGATTATGGGTGTTTTATTTATTTTAGCCATTCCAATACGTTTCAGTGGTATCTCATTATAACTTCAATTTTCACTTCTCTATTAATAGCTATTTATGCTGAACATATTTTCATGTGCCACCACTACAGCCTCTTCTTTGAAGTGTCTATTCAAGCCTTTTGCCCATTTTCTACTTGGATTGTTTTCTTACTATTGAATTTTGAAAGTTCTTAATATATTCTGGATTCAAGTCCTTTACTGAGTATCTGTTTGCAAATATTTTGTCCATGGCTTGTCTTTCCATTCCTTTAACATGATCTTTCTCAGAATTTTAAAAGAATGTATTTTTCACAGAAAAGTCCAATTTATTCATATTTTTTAAAAAAGATTACACCTTGTTGTCACTTGAAGAATTCTGGCCTACCTGTAGGTCAAAGAGATTTCTTCCTGTTTTTTTTTTTCCCTAAAAATTTTAGTCTTACATATTGTCTTTAGATCCATGACCCATTTTGAATTAATATTTTTATAAGATGGTAGGTCTAGGTTGAGGGATTTTTGATATAAATTTCCAATTGTTCCAGCACCATTTGTTGAATACCAATTGTCCCAGCACAGTTCCTCCATTGAATTGCTGATGTACCATTCCCCAAAATTAGTTGCCATATTGGTGTGAATCAATTCTGGACTCTGTATTTTGTTCCATTGCTCTATGTGTCTATTACTTTGACAAAACCACACAATCAATGCCACACTGTACTGTTTACTGTAGTAGCCATATAGTCTTAAGTATCTTGCAGTCTCATTCCTTCCATATTATCTTCATTTCCAAAATTGTGTAGGATGTTCTGGTTCCTTTGCCTTTTCATATAAATTTTAGAAAATTTGTCTATCTGCAAAGAATCCTTCTGGGATTTTGACAGAAATTGTATTAAATCCATTGATCCTTTGGGGAAAACAGACATCTTTATCAAGTTGTCTCCCAGTCCATGAATATGGTATGTCTCTCCATTTGTTTGGGTCTTCTTTCTTTCACTAGAATTTGTAGTTTTCAGCAAACATATCCCTTAAGTTTTTAAAAATTTATACTTAATATTTTCCACAATTCTAAATATAAGTGGTAATAGTGTTTATTGTTAGCATATAAAAATACAATTTCTGTTGACCTTACATTATTCTGTGATCTTGCTAAAGTTACTTATTATCAGGATGTTCTTGGAGGCTTCCTGGGATTTGTTATGTAGACGATCAGATTTTCTATGTAAGTTTTGCAGATTTTTTTTTTTAATCAGACTGAGGTGGTTTCCTTCTATTGCTATTAGTTTTTTTTTCTTTTCACCATAAATGGGTGTTGATTATGTCAAATGCTTTTTCTCATATCAACTGATATGATCAAATGGTTTTTCTCATTTTCTCCTTAATATGATGAATTACATTAACCAATTTTCAAATGTTAAAGCAGCCTTGCATATCTGGAATAAACCCCAACAGGCTGTGGGAACAACTCAAATGTCTTTCCATGGTGAATGGATTACCAGACTGTGATACATCCATACAATAGAATACTACTTAGCCATACAAAGAAACATACTATTGACACATACAACTACAATGATCGAGCTAAAGGGCAATATGCTGAGCAAAAGAAGCCAGTCTCAAAGGGTTAGATATTGCATGACTACACTGGTAAAATATTCTGACAGTGACAAAATTATAGTGACAGAGAAAAAATCAATGGACAGTAGGCATTAAGGTTAGATGAGGATGTAGCAAGCAAGAAGTTCCTGTGATACATACTCTATATCCTGATTGCGGTGATGGTAACATGAATCTACACATGTAACACTTCATGAACAGAAAAAGAGAGAGAGAGCATGTAAAAACTGTGAAATCTAAATGAAGTCTGTACCTGAGTTAATAGTATTGCTGCAATGTCAATTTCCTGGTTTGACAATGTATTAAGATTACACAAGACAGTAAGGAGAAGCTGGTACGTGGGAACTCTGCATTGTTTTTGCAGCTTCTTCTAAGTATTAAAAGTATTTTTAAACAAAAGATTATTTTTAAAATACAGTAGGAAAAATAAGAGGGGCCTGACCGCTGAAAGATGTATCAAGGAAAGCTTTGTTTTAAACAGAAGGAATAGAGTACCAAATTTGTGGGAAAAGGAAGCATAGTAACCCCATCGAATTTAAGTATAGCTAAAATCAGAAACAAAGGGGGAGAGTTGAAGACAGTTCACCATTAAAAATATCTGAACCTTCCTTCTGGTTCTGATACTATATAGAACCTGATAGGTCATGTTTAAAGCAACAAATGGGAAACAACTGAAGAGTTTTAAAGAAGGGGAAGGATGAAAAGGCATTATTAGTGATGTTATGTCACCTAACTGCAGTGGAGAATGGACTAGGGGGAAGTGAAGATGCTATCTGGCCACTGTTGTAGTCCAGGAGTCAAGCAATGGCAGCTGCTTGACAACAGAAAGTGGAGAAAAATTGATAGACTTGAGGTGTATAATAGAGCACAAAATAGATGGAATATAGTCATGATTTAAAAGACTGAAAATGTCCATTAGATTGGTGACATGGGACTAAACTATTTAAAAGAAATAATGCAGGAGGTGGGGGGAATGCCAGACTAGAGCAATTTAAAGGCTGAGAAAACAAACATGAGTTTAGACAAGTGAGGAAATTTGGCTGTAAAAAAGAGAGAAATGGGTAGTAGCTGGAGGGAGGGCTGTGAGAAAGAGGGAAGATTTTTTTTTTAAGGGAGTGTTTAATCATGATTTTAATAAATATTTTTAAGTGAAAAGGGAAAAATTAGGGAACAAGCTGAGCATATTTTAGTCTTAACAGGAAGAATCTGGTTGAAACAATAAAAAAGAGAAGAGATAATGAAGAAAAGAGATGACATTTGCGGTAAGTCAGGACACTCCACAGTAGTAGAGAGTATGGCAAATTCATGAAACCGAAGTATGGTTAAAGCATAAAAAATGAGAGTGACAGTGGTGGGAAATAGCTCATAAAAAAGTAGGGCTAACTTTCTTCTACTGTAAGAGGAAAAGAGGTGAAGCTAGGTACAAGAATGTCTGATACTGGGTATGTTTTATCTGATGACTTCTTTTTCTCTGTGAAATAGTAAAAGAGCTATATTAAGTCAACTAGAGCTGCTGTAATAAAGTACACAGAGGACAGCATGTCTTAAAACAACAGAAATTTATTTCATCACAGTTCTAAAGGTCAGAAGTCCAAGATCAAGGCATCAGCAGGGATGGTTTCTTCAGATGAGTCACTCCTTGGCTTGTAGATGGACATCTTCTTTTTGTCTTCCCATGATCCTTCCTCTGTATGTCTGTGTCCTTATCTCTCCTTACAAAAATATTACTCATATTGGATTAGGGCTCACCCATATGACCTAATTGTACTCAATGATCACTTTAAAGACTCTACCTCCAAATAAAGTCACATTCAGAGATACAAGTTAGGACTTCAAATATGAAATCTGGGAGACAATTCAGCCTGTAACAAGAGGTTACTTGCCAAGACTGAGAAAGGAGATAGGATAAATCAGAGGCTCAGAATAAACGAGGTTTGAAATAGTCCTAAATAGTTTAAAATAGTTCTCACATTGACTATAAATGAAGCAACATCTTTAATAGTAATTTAGTTTAAATTCAATTAAATGAAAAATGAAATTCTGACTTTATTATTCCATTAAAAAATGTTTTACAAGCCTAAAAATCTGAATTCTAATCCTTACTCTGCTAACAAGCAATGTTCCTTGGATATATCTGGCTCTGATTTTGGTCACACTAACAGGACAGACATGCATTTCTGAGAATCTCAATACCTCATCTCAAAATGGAGTACAACTAAATCTCTCTGATGTTCCTTCTAAACTCCTATAATTCTTTTAAGTAAAATGAAGTTACTTTGAGATTAAATGGGTCATGGCATTAGGAAAAAAAAAGATTCTTTGAAATATTTGCTAATAAAAATGTATGCTTCTAACATACTAAAACATTAATTTTCTGCTTCTTTTTTTTCTGTATCCTCCTCTGTTTCCAAGTCAATGTTATCCTCATGATTGAGGTTGTTCTAAATATGCGTTTTTCTCACCTCTGTTGGCTTAAATACTAGGCACTGAGTTGCAACGATACTACTTCTTTTGTTATATGTAATTATCCACTTAACTTTAAATCATTACATTCTGAAATAGCATTCCTAGCATGTCTAAAATAAGAGTTTTACATGTTAAAAAAAAAATGTTGAATAGTGGAACTAATAGTCAGAAACATATGTGGCTAAAGTAATAGAAAATCCAAACAATGGCTTAACAATCAAGTGTTTATTTTGCTTACGTAGTAAGTGCAGAAACTAGCAATTGCTCTTGTTAATTCAGGTATTCAACAATGTTATCAGAGACCCAGGCTCCCCTAATCTTTCTATGGAACCATCTTTGAAATGTAGCTTTCATTCTCATATTTGCTATTTCATGGTTGTAAGATGGCTATTGACCTTCAGACATGCTGTTGACATTTACAGCCAGAAGAGGCAAAAAGTGTCCCCTACAAAGCTTTGACAACAGGTTTCTGTTTATTTCGTTAGCCCTAATTAGGTTACATATCCATACTTTGGATTATCTGCACTTTCCAATATGGTGTCCATGAGTCACATGCAGCTATTAAAATTAAAATTAAATTAAAAATTCAGTTTCTCAGTTGTCTTGGTTACATTTCAAGTGCTCAACAGCCACATACAGCTAGTGGCTGCCATATTAGGCAGCACATATATGGAATATTTTCTTCAGTGCAAAAAGTTCTGTCTTAGCATAACACAGACCATAGAAATGAAACCACTTCAGTTTTAGAACAATCATGACACTACCCCTAGGGTTGGGGTAAGGTCCTAAACTCCTGGAAGAACAGGGATTATGCTCCTATCTGAACAATAGACGATACTGTTAATAAGGAAGGAGGTAAAAGCGGTTGGGTAGGCAACTGTTGACCACAATGAAGTTATCAGTATACTTAAATTGAGGTTTATAAATTATCACACATTAACAATGTACTTATAAATAAAAAATTCCTGGCAAGGAGGTTATTAAAATTATAAAAAATAAAGTGAAACTTACGGCTGATGTTAAATTACTTACTACACAAATACTGCTAAACACTATTCTAGTGACTCATGGGGAGAGATTAAAGGGAAGAGAGGTAATGGAATAATACGCAGGCACTGTTTTCTTTAGAGCAAAAAAATCTGAAGTGGCTGATTACGTTGAAAATGGTTACTAAATTCATGGGCAAAAACAGTGTATCTTATGGTAACAAAGACTAGCTGATAAGAACTATCTTCATATGGAGAGTTATTTCACATCTGCTCATTACTCATGGCAGAATAAAATGAAAAAACCTGCAAAATGAAATAATTAGACTAGATGTGGAGAATAATTTATTAACAATTATTCAAAAGGCTAAAAAGCTGATACTGACAGTTTTCTTCCTTAAGATTTCCAGGTTATCAATTTTTCCATGATCCCCATTTGCCCAAATCCAGCAATGACAAGCATGCCGGAGTTTCTGTATAATGCTGGTAATAAATGAATGAATGAATGAACACATAAATAAATAAATAAATAAATAAATAAATAAATAAATAAATAAATAAATAAATAAATTAGTTATATATATGTAATTTATATGTATAAATTACAAACTACAATTAACAGTATCTGCCCTGAATGAATAACTGCTTATTTTAAAAACTGATTCATGTCTGAATAAAGTCTTCAACTCTCAAAGTTTTTTCTATTCTATTGAACCATGCAAAATACTGCTAAAGGTAGTGTAATTGGTTGTACATTATGAAAAGAAAGAAGAAATTCTAATTATCACTAAGGAGGTAATAACAGAATTGTAAAACTTTTGCTTCTAAAGATAGTTAAGATTTTCTTATTTTTTCCTAAAGTAAAAATAACTCATACATGAACTCTAAACTATTTTATACATTAAAAAAAAAAAAATTATGTCTATAGCAAAGAAAAATTTTACAGGAAGTGCTGAAATTTGGAGAATGATATATTTTAAGCAAAATTTATCAGAGTAACATTACAGCACAAAAAATAATAGCCCACTGGAATGCAGAGCAAAATCCAACGTGACACTATAAAGAGAATCAAAATAATTCACCAGTATTTTGCTTCTGCCAGTTATATGTGCTATGTTATTTCCTGCCACAAATAAAAAGGCGTTAACTAGAAACTGAGTTCTAAAACAACATATTCATATTCACTATTTGATTATAACAAAAAGAATCTGAATTTTCATATGCAAGTTTAATACATCATCACAGTTTATTTAATAAGGTTATTTCTAGATCAGCTTATGGTTTAAAAGCAGTTATATATGTGTGATATGAAGAAAATGATGTACAATCAATAAGAATCTTATTAAACCTTTCTTCTATGGGCTTTTCCCCATCTTCCTGCTTAGCAGTAAATGGCATTTTTAGGTTTTATAAACACACTCTTTGCAACTGCCTTCTCAACAGAAAATCAGAATATAAACAGCACTGGGCATCTAGTAAGTAAGTCACAAACCAGTAGTTCATTTTTGCAGTTGTGAAATGTAACGTGAAAGAGTTTTTGAAACCTTAAGACTGGGTGATCTGCAGTGTTTCCAACATGTCTTCGACTGCCTTGAGAGAGTATTTGGTTTCCTTCTTACTTCGACCTGCAAACTAATTTTTTAAAAATGCAATTAGGCTCCATTTCAGTGGCAGGTTCAAAATCACAATCTTACCTTCAAATTGTTAATGAGAGTTAACATTATCTATTTTATCACAAGCATGAAATCAAATATGATCTTTTTCTTCAATAAAAAACAAAATTTGGGTTTTAAGGACATTTTCATTCAGGCTTCATCTTCAACTGAAGTATCAAAAATTTCCCCATAAAACTGGCCACTTTAAGGTTTAGTATGATAACCTATAAAAACATAAATTTAATTTTCAATCTTTCCTTTTCAGACTAGAAATCCTTTATGAAATGAAAAACATAATTTAGAAATGAAATTTATGTAGAAATGTGGACCATTTCTACTTGTGCGACCTCTAAACAAATTTTTACAACTTCAAACAAAGGTAAAATATATAATGTAAAGGACTTTTATTAATCATTTTTAAAGTCGCAAGATTCTTCTAAAATTATTTACAGTAGGTTGCAATTTTTAATTTTCCAGATTTATTAGTTGACCAAATAGTATGTTTCTGCAGCAAGGAGCTTTCAAATAAAACTCTAGGCTACATATTGAAATGATATAAATATGTTTCAAAGCATGCATTTCTATTAAGTCATAATTTATTTTGTAATATCAAACTGGGACTGGATTTTACAATGGAAATAAGACATAAGTGCATTAAATACTATCTTTGAATATTTAAAAGCAAATTTATGGTGTATTAAATTCAACACAGTGCATAATCAGTGGGGGAAACATTGCTGAATACCCCATGCTGATTTCAAAACGAGTTTTCTAAATAGACTGACAATTTCCATCATTTACCAGTTTAGCTTAACACTACAAATTTACTAGTAAGTAAGTGTTCCTTGTAAAGGCAGGGGAAGGTTTATTATATCTATATTATCTGTTTTTCCTCTGGTTAAAGTACTGATTAACATTTGCTTTTAGCAACATATAGTATTTTCAAGTTAAGATCTAAGCACTCAATACATTTTCAAGTGATTGATCTTTTCCTTCAAATACCAATGCTGTCTTAAGTACTTAATACTTGATTTATGATGTGTTCCTTCTCTTTTGTAATTAACTTAATTTGGCAAACTTCATGTGACCTGTTGAGAAAGATTAAGTGATCAAGCACAGGTAACATCATAGAAGCAATAGGCTTCAGGAATGGTAACCTGCCTCTGACCTCTCTGGCTGCAGCTTAACATTATGATTATCCTACTTCCTAAAACATTAGCTTCTGTGGTTAAATCTTGACTTGATAGAGTAAATAAAGGGGGTTTTTAGAGGAAGCCAAGGAAAGAGAAAAGTTTCTCCTAAGAATTAAGATCACTTTGCCTTTCATAAAATATTACTAATTTAAGGAATTCAAATGATGAACTTACAAGTCATAATTACAAAATATGGTAACAGCAACACATTCAAAACTTTGCCTTTACATAATTTGCCTTGGTGTGTACAGGATGTGGAGTGTGCTTATTACTCCTATTATCCAGTTGATAAATTAACTTTCACAAGGACTTACGAAGAACAGAAAGCCTTTCTTTTACCACTGCCTATCCAAAGTAAACAGGAATGGTCCTAATCACATACTTAAAGGTCTAATTCTAAGAAAAAGCTTTTGATGGATTGGGGGAGGGGGTAGAAAATAGGACATCACAAAGTAACACTTATTTTAACTTTTTAAACAGCAAAATAAAAGTGAAAAATTTTTGTAGAGATCAATCATAACAAGTATTTTAAAATACAGCATTTTTCTTGGTTTGTACTTAAATGTAATAAAAAAGTAACAAATATAAATTTGTAGTTTCTAAAATTAGCTAATTAAAAAAATCACCTCAGATTGTGTGTCAACACTACTGACAACCACTGCAATTTAGGATAAACCAAACTAACTTATCTGTGTCAGAACAAATAAAAGAAAGCTGGAAATACAAATCTATCACTTCAAATTTTACCTGACATGCAATTATTTTGTCTATTCCAGAAATTATATGGCAATTTAACTGATTAAGCTGCAATCCTATTTTTGTCTCAAATCATGATTTAATTTTCTATTTCCCAAAAGGATAGTAACAGAATCACCTCTGCAATCATAAATAGCATATGGCTCACCAGCATACACGAATTTAACAGAGTACCAAAGAAACATTTATCTGGAAAATTATTGAGCAGGTTCACATTAAAGTTTTTCATGAGCATTAATCAAACTTGCCTGCCTCTACTGAACATGTTAAACCAATTACCTAATTGAAGAGCAAGTAGTAGCCATATTCAGTTTCATTATTTAATAGAAACAAAGAAAGTTCTTAAAATCTCATTTTCTCTAATTTTTAAATGCCTAGAAAAACATTACAATAAGGAATATTTATTATATACTTTATATTTGTTTATATGCCTAGACATGTTATAAAGTTCTCAATTAGACCCCAGAGATTTATCTAATTACTAAAATGACAATCTCTGAAAGTTCTACTTTTCCACATTAATCACAAATTCTGCATTTTTATTTTCATATAGTTAGATTTTGCTTAAGTAAACCTTTTTTCATAATTCCCTGTTGGATCCTAAAGAAAATTCACAAGAAAGAACACACAAATAATAAAAACTTATTTATAAAATTCAAAGGTCAATGATTTACCATTGTGATAACCAGGATAAACTGGACTAAAATTGACAAATTTACACAATTTGTGGAAAATTCTAGGGTGGACAAAGTAATAAGATAAATAAAATGGAACAGTGGATGGATGAATCTCAGAAACATGCTGAGTGAAAGAAGCCAGGCACAAACAAGCACATAACCTATGATCTCATTTTATAGATAAAGTTCTAGTACAGGCAAAATTAATTTATAGTGATGAAAATCAAATCAATGCTTATCTGCAGTGTGGAATGGGGCTGAATACAAAGTGGCAGAAGGGAACTTTCTGGGGTGATGGAAACTATATCCTGAATGTAGT
This sequence comes from Camelus bactrianus, assembly GCF_048773025.1. NCBI lineage: Eukaryota > Metazoa > Chordata > Mammalia > Artiodactyla > Camelidae > Camelus > Camelus bactrianus. The sequence goes on along the minus strand of NC_133563.1, from coordinate 14,801,035 downwards.
GGTAAGAGAGGAGTATGTTTGTCAAAACTCAACTGTATACTTAAAACGTTATTATATGTAAATTATACCTCAATAAGGGCAGAAATATAAATAAGCCCAGTATAGACTAGCAAAATTACTCAACTAAGCCCAAACCTACCTGATACCTTACAGAATCATAAGCAAATAGGTTGTTATTTTAAGCCACTGTTAGCAAAAGCCAATGGCTACAAATATTTATGAGATCTGATTCACAGAAAGAGAACCCTGCCGAAAAAGCACTGAAGATAAAAACTTCAAAAGCACCAAAAGATTTTATTTAAAATCAGTTATTAGTAACTAGAGGCAAAAAAAAACTTGTGCACAACGGGTGACTCCCCGTTGAGGAGTATTTTAGGTTGCTGTACAGAAACCTGACATGATCCAATTGAGAGGTATGTTATCTTCTTGGAGTGGTATCCAAGATGGCAGAAACTGACAAAAACTCCTTGTATTATCTTTTCCTTAGAGTCAAAAAAAAGGCAAATCATACCTTCAGAAAGACATGCAAAAACACCACTGGGGACTATGGAGTTTATGGTGCAAAACTCAAAGACAGAAGAGCACAAATAATACTTTCAGAGTTCTTTGCAAAGAACACTGACACTTTATAGAATAGGGTTTAGACATATAAACAATGCCTTAAAATACTGAAATGATGGGATTCCTGTCTAGCGGTAAAGTCCATCTCAAAAGGCAGGGAAGGGCATGTTTGTCTGGTCATGTATTACTGAAGAGACAGAAAAAAAGAGGAAAAAAAAAATACCCAAACAAAACTCTGAATTTCATTACTACTGAGAGCTTGGGTCAGAAATGAAAAGACAAATAAGCAGAGGTAGGATATCAATTGTTCACATGAGAAATAACTGAGAAGGGAGTTGGAAACTGTAATTACAGTTTCTGGTACATTTATACCTGACATCACTTTATAAAGGCAGTATATTGTGGCCATTAAAAACATCAACTCTGGAGTCAGACTGCCTAGATTTGAAAACAGCTCCATCATGTCACCTTGAAGAAAGTTATTTAATCTTTCCATGCCTTAATTTCCTCATTTGTAAAACAGAAAAACTACTGAGCTTATAATAAATTTTCTACGTGTGCTACTGTAACTGTTGTTATTGTTGTTTGTTGTTGTTGTAACTGCAGTGGACATAGCAGGCATAATACAGTGAACTCAGAGCATGCAATTAGTGAACACAATAAAACGTGTACTGCTGTGGTCTGATGAAAAGTATGTTTCATCCTTTAATCCTCAGAAAACTTTTATTATGCCCATCTTACAGATGAAAAGCTAGGCTCAGAGACGGTAAATAATTTATCCAAGGTTGCATACTAGTAAATGACAGAGCCAAACTCTGAAGCCAGATAAAACAGATCTAGTATCTGTGTACTTCTCACAATTACTACAGCATACTAGCTTTCACAGAATGGGACTTACGACCCAATACAGAAAGACAGAAACACTCTGGACAGCTACATGGGGGAAATTGACACCTATTTCACATCATACATAAAAATCAGCTCCAAATGGATTGTAGATCTAAATGTGAAAAGTAGAAGGAAAAAAAACTCTAAAGACACACAAGATTATCTTTATGACCATAAGTAGCAAATGATTTCTCAGAACACAAAAAGCACAAACCATAAGGGAAATGAATGATTAGACTGAAAATAATCTTCAGAACTTTTGTTCATCAAAATCATTTGAAAATGACTGCAACTAAGGAGCTGAAAAGATTTGCTACACATATAATGAACAAAGGGTTCATAATCAAAAAACTAAAAAAAAAGTAAAAAGTCATAAACCAATGAAAAAGACAAGACTTCATGAAAGATATTCAAATGACCAATAAACATACGAAAAAGTGTTCAACCTCACTGGCCATCAGAGAGACACAAAATGAAACCATTAAGATACCACTACACATACACTGGAATGGCTATAATTACAAAAACTGACAGAAGCAAGTGATAGTGAAAATGTGGAACTATGAAACCTCTCAGACACTGCTGATGGGGCTATAAACAACTAGTTCGGAAAACAAACTTTATCTACTACAGTTAGATATAGGTATATCCTATAACCCAGTATTTCCAATCACACATATACACCCATCAGAAGTATATGTATACATACACCAAACGACTTGTACAGCAAGATCATAATAGCCTCAAATAGGAAATAATCCAAATGCTTATTGACAGCTGACTGAATAAATTGTAGTATGTTCATATAATAGACTACAACACAATGAAAATAAATGAACCATAGACATAAATAAGAATAAATCTCATAAACAGTGACCAAACAAAAATAAACACACACTGTACGATTCCATAAAGTTCAAACTAAGCCAAAACAATGGGATTATAAATTAGTATTCTTGAGGAAGACAGTAGGAGTAGAATCTGAAAGAAGGTACCATGAAGGTTTTGGGGTGCTGCAATGTTCCTACTTACTGCCCTGGATACATTTACTTGTATAATTCACTGGAATGTACATTTATGACTTGGGTTATTTTTTCTATGTTTGTTATAATTTAATAAAAATTGATTTTAGAAATATAGTCATATAGTCATGCCATGTCAGAAAACAGCAATCTGAGTAGCTAGTTGTTTCTCAAAAAAATCTTTAAAATAATGAGGTAGTTTACGTATCCGTATCATAATTTGCATATCAATCACCAACAAAATACTCCTTCCTCCCTCCCCAAGCCTACTCTGTAGAATCCTGTTACAAATCTGAGCTCTCTCAAACTGCATTTGAAGATGCACAGCCTAGCTAATGTTGTAAATATTCTGACTTGCAATATGCCAACAGAACATTCTCTATTATATGTAATAAAAATACACAAAAGTTACTTTAAATGGTGTGATCTTCAGGGCACCGAACAGTTTTAATCTCCTCAACCTAGAGTACAAAAACAAAGAAACAAAGAGCACCAAAACCAAAAACAAGCTAACAGAAAGCAACCCAACAAAGACATCTTTTTTAAAAAACAACATTGCAAGCAACCCTCTAAAACTCTAGAATGCTGTTATACCACCAATAGTGGCAGGACCTATGGAAGTTCAAGAGCTGTGTGATAGGCACAACAGGATGTAAAAGAGGACAAGCTACCACTCTGTAAGCCACAGAAATGAAAAAAGTATGAATTCATGAATCTGCAAATGGCCTACAAAACCAAGATAGTTTCAAAGGCTCCAAATCAAAGATAAGTGTAAAAAACTGCATGTAGATGTGACATTAAACAAGTCTAATAGTCCAAGACTTCAAAAAATCTCTGAAAAACCCAGCAAACAACTCCTCCAAAGGAGGAAAAAAAAATTCACACTTAAGGAAAACTACCAGAAACTGAAAAACACTGGGGGTAAGAGGGAGAGACGGTTCAGATAAGGGGGAGGGGAGGAAGGGAAGTAGTGATGCCCAGAGGCAGCAAATCTTAGAAGAAACAACAACAACAACAACAACAACAACAAAATGTATCAGTTAAAGCTGAGAGCAACACATAAGAATTCAAGATCTGTAGGCACATAGGGGAAGACGAGAGGGCTGGAGCCAGAAAACTCTGAACCAGACCTAGTTCTGAGAAAGACAGGATATACAGAGAGGTCATATTTGAGTTCTCTGTAACAAAGATGAGGAAGCATATAAAGGTCAAGCTGGGAAAGTTACCCTGTCCTATCATCTCTGACTCCCCTTAGATCATAAAACCTCCTCATAACAGTCCAGAAAAACTACCTTATGTAATCGCAGAGAACAAGAAAAAGAATATGCACTAACTCCATAAAAAATTATTATGGATAAAAAAGATGAAAGTAAAATATAGAAAATGACAGAAAAGGATTTGAAAGAAAGTGAATGATATAGGAGGTGAGAAAGGAGATCCAATAAACTCAAAACTGGAGACCTGAAAAGGAAAATGTAAGCAATCAAGCAAAAAAAAAAAAAATCATAATTCTAAAAGGAAATTCTATCAAATTAAAAGAGGACTGAACCTACATGTTAAAAGGGTCTATTGTATATTTGGGAAAACTGACCCAAGAAGAATCAATAAAACATTATTATAGTGAAAGTACTGGATTTTCAAAATAAAGAAAAAATTCCTTTGGGCAATCAGACAAAAACTTCAAGTCATTTATTAGAGAAAGAAAATCAGGATGGCATCAGACTCCTTGACAGCAATATTTCATCCTAAAAAACAATGGAACAGTATGTTTAAGTACTTAGGTAAATGTATTTTATAGTCAAAAGATGTATAAAAAGTCAAAATGTCCTTCAAATATAGACCGTAGACAGAGAAGTTACAAACATGCAAGATGTAAGAAGATGTGTTTTTCCACGAGTCTGAAGAGGCCTGAAGAATCTCCTAGGGATGAGCTTCAAAAAACTAAGAAATAAGTGAAGTTTCAGATAAGATCTGATGTGTAAGCACAGTACATACACTTCCTTATATAGTCTGGTTAGTTTACTTCTAGGCTTTCCTTTCTTTTTATTACTTGAGATACCTCTGATTAATAATGCACTCACATACCCAATCTGCTTCTGAAATGCATCATGCAAATTATTTATCCTCTCTGGATTTTTGTAATTACTTTTTATTTGCCAAATATAGACTGAGATAGAAAAGCTAATAATGGGGTCATAATAGTAAGAGACTCCTTTTGAGAAAAAAAAAAATGTGATCCTACAACTACAAATTAATTCCACACAGTTAAAGCACATTTGATAAATACCTAAAAGCATAAAAATCCAGTGACAGACAACTGGCTCTGTAGTTTGTAGAAATTTAAACAACTAAGAAATACATTAACTGACCTATATAATAATATAAAATTATCAATACTAACCTGATAAGCTCTGTTTATTTGACTAGCTGCCCAACTAGCATATTTCACGTTGTCCTTTTTTGTTTTTGCACTTGCTTTTGGATTAGAAGCAATATGACTTGCTGACTAAAAACAAAAAAAGAAACATCAAAACCAAAATTATTTTATGTAGCCAAGACAATCAAAAACATGTACAGGTCACAGTTGCAATGGGCTGATACAAAGAGCTTTTAAAAACTTGTACCAAAACAATTTTTTAAATGAAAATAAAGTTGAATGAAATTCACATTACAAATGAAAACATATTTTTTGAAAATATATTTTAAAATAGAAAATAATCCAAAGTAATGGGGAGAAAAAATATATCTTAAATAATATCTAAAATTTTTTTTACTAGTTGTCTACCACAGCTCTTGAAAGTAAAATTCCATTATCACTTAAATACTATAGGTTTTTACTGGTGTTACTTCTTATTACTGAATTACTTCAGCTTTCCTATATCAGAATTACAGAATTATTGAATATGAATATAAGGAACTTCAAAAATAATTTAGCCCAACCTCCTATATTAACAGGTGAAAAAAAAAATTAAGTCCAATAGAATTGATTTGACTTAACCAAAGTAAGTTAACAGAAGTCTTAGAAATAGACAGAGATCATCACTTCCAATCTGTTTCTCTTCTCACTATATATACCAAGAGTTGCCAAACTATGTTCCATAGAGTCAATTAGTCACCCTTTCCTTTTTAATTTGATCCAGTCGCTCCTTGTTAAAAATGTATTTAAACAAAGGATTGTTAATCTGGGATCCATGCAAGAATCTAGAAGCCCTCAAAATCATATGTTAATTTTTAAATGTATGTTCGTATTTCTGGGGAAAGACATAACTTTTATGCTTAAATATATCTTATCCTTAAGAGCATCTGCCTATGTGGTTTCTTTTCTAGCTAGCTTGTGTTTTAGACTTTTCCCCCACCTCCTTCTCTGTCAGTAAGGAATTTATACATCAAAATTAGATTTTTACCACTCTAATATGTCTTTAATGTCACCTTTTTGGTATGAATTTCAGCAAAAGGACTGGTTAACGGAATGACTCCAGAGTTAGCCACCTACGCTGGAATCTCAGCTCAATCACTTCATAGCTCTGTGTCTATCTCCCACAAATTAATCAGAACTCTGTGTCTTGGTATCAATTTCTGTGAAATGGTAACAGTAACTTCTAAAATAGCTGATGTGAGCATTTAATGACTTAAAATAAAAAATAGAGCTCACAACAATGCCTGGCACATTAAGTGCTATGTATTTTACCATTCTTAATAATTTGTTATCAATTTTTAAAATTAGTATTTAACTGATCTGGTAAAAAAAAAAATTGTTACCATACTGTTTCTACAAGCTATTACAACTGGCACTGGTAGAATCCAGGAAAAATTTTTTGAAATTCTTTTGAACAGTTTTCTAATTATATTTTGCCATTTCTTTGCTGAAAATTATTTCATCTATGTTTCTTCCTGCCTCTGTTTCTGCAATCAATTCTTCTTCACTGAGCCCCAATAAAATATTCATCTAAAAGTCCATGACAAAACCAGGATAAACTAAAATTTCAAAGAACTAGCCTATTAAAGAAAATTTTATTTTTTTAGTCATTCTGATTGTAGAGAGGAGCTCATTTATATAAATTTTAAAGGTCAGCAAATTCTTCCTCTATTCCCCATAGCTCTTGTTAACTGACTTTTTCTAAGCTCGTCATTTAGCATAAACAAATATTTAATTATCTGCTTCTTACAAACAACTGAATTTTCTATACCATAAAAAAAGTTTTAGGTTGGCATCAGAGATTTTACTTCTAATATGTCTTTTATAAGTATAGTTTAAAAATATTTCATACAATTATAATTTAAGGTAAGAAATACAATAATTTGGGGGCATAAACCCAAGAACATCAAAACAATTAAGAAACACATAATATAGTTTTGTATCTGTTACTGTTTAATTTTATAAGGTGTATTAATACCTAAAAATAAAACTGCCTTACAATCTATTGCTTATAATTAACTAGAGGAAAAAATCATATGCTTATCAATGAAATTAAAAAAAAAAAAAAGAGGGATGTGATTAAATGGGATAGCTAATGGACTTTAAATGACATTTCATAAAATAACATTAAACATGCACCTCAAACTCACCATGTAAAGTCCAAACAAAGCTCTCATATTTCTGTTGTTCAGTTTCAATGCCTGTGCAAAATACTTTCTTGAAAGTTCGAGATTTTCAAGTCCACCTTGGGTATATTTAACCTGTTAAAAATTGCAGAGTGCTGAAACCTGTTTATTTTACTACTTTGAAATATAGCATGTTTCATCATACCATAGGCACTAGTAATTGAAACATATTCTGTAAACAAATGCAAGATGTTAAAAGAATTCATCTTGAAGTTGCTAAAACTAAACTAAATTTTAAAGCATAACCTACCTCCCAAAACTATTCTAGTCTATAAACAATAAGATCATTGAGTAGCTTTTAAAATAAAAATGCTAATACAAAAAAGCCAGTATAATTTCTATTTCAACTACCTTATAAATGCTTTACAACTTTATATGTTCTATTATTAGCATTGTAAATCTAGACTTGGATACTGAATTGTCCCTTCCTAGCCACAATGACGTTCCTTAATAATGAAGTCCTTTTAACCTTACAGCATTCAATTGTACTGCTATTCTTCATAGTTAAGCAAATAAGACAAATACTTCCTACTTTCCAAAATACTGAACTTAATATGAATTTCCAAGAATATGGATATAAAAATCCTAATTATTGTAAATGCCTTAGAAGCCATTAAATGGTGATTACTGTGACATAATCAATTCATAATTAGGAAAGAGAACGATACACAATTAAAAAATACGAAGAATTTCACTGTTTAAAATAAGTGCTTTTAAATGAAGTCAGTATCTCCATTATAGTATTAAAAATTTAAAACTATTTCCTCCACAAATCAATTTTCATCACATATTTTAAATTTTTATATACTTACCTAACATTAAGGACATATTCTTAGCTCTATAATAATACCTAACACCAACAAAAATAAAATCATATACAATTATTGTTTTTGAAAACACTTACTTCAGCATATTGCTGACAATATAAGTGGTTGTGTGGATTAGTCATCATAAGCTCCTCTAAACAAAAGGCTGCTTTAGCATAGCTGAAAAATATCAGAGTTAATTTTAAAAGCCACAAATTTTATCTAAAGTTACACCTTAAAATAATTTAAACATAATTTTAGTGATGTTAGACATTTTATTCCCAAAATAATTTAAATAGCTTTATTAATAAAGTACTTGTTATCTTGAATTCATAAATACAAATAATATTACATTTTTAATGAAATGAATAAACAAGCTTAAATCCTTAAAGCTGCCTATAAACAATCAAGAGATATTACACTTTTAACTGAGTTACTGCTATGACATCCAAACATTATTAACAACATAGGCTTCAAGACCTTGGATCAGGTTACATATAAAGTAAGTTCTATAAGTCCACTAATCATTTAATAAACTATTCAAATAGCTAAAGTGTAAGGAGGAAATAAACATTTTATTAAATATCTCTATTCACTAAAATTCCTTTATAGATACATATTTACCAATATATTCTATTCCAAAGATTTCACTACTTAAGGTTACTGTCAAATACAAAAGTATGATGAAGTTTCAAATTTCTAAACCCAAGAAAGGTAGATCAAGTTAGTGGTTTTAATATGCACTCTATCATGTGGCAGAGAAACAAAAATCTTTACTGAAAATCTAAGGAGAAAACTGAAAAGGGTTCTGGAAAAATGGTTTTATACCACTTGACTATAATTCCCCTTAATGTATTTTATATTTTTAAGTCATGTGAATATCCTTAACTATTTACAGGAAATTCTAAAGAACACAGGTGTTGTAAGATGTATTCCCAGTGAGGAGGTGATGATATTACAACAGAAAAAGGCTACCTATAATTATTTTTGACATTTGACACCAATATACAAAGGTACCTATCTTTACTCTAATGTCTGATAGACTTTTCAAAATATGTATGTTGCAGTTTCACATATGTGTAATACTAATAGCTAACTTTTATTACATGCTCATTATGTATCACACACTTCTCCACATCTGTTACATTCATTTAATCCTACCAAACCCCTAGGAAGTGAGCAGACAGACGACACTCTTAACCACTATACAACTGCCTGTATGTGCTACATACCATGATGAAAAATTGTGGTGGTAACGGTAGTGATAAAGATGTCAATGGTAACATAAAAACAGGTACAACAATCAAATCAAACGGCCTGAGGAATCAAAAATACTCTGCAGATTACCTGCAAAATCACAGCACTTTAGATTTATGAAAGATCTTATACATAGACAGATCCTCATCAGAGACCATGCAGCTATTTAGTCCTTTTCACTTTTATGTCCAAAACCTAGTACTGGTTCTTGACATATGGTAGGTATATAAAGAATGAGCAAATGACTGAATAAACAACTAGAACAACAGTATTATGACTACCTATCTAATATTTATTCATCACTGCATAGGAGAAAGGGAAGTAGTCTCTACTGTTAACACCCAACTTCATCCAAAAGATAGTTCCCTTATAAATGTGTTCTTTTAACTAGAGTAATGCCAAAAACTCATATTAATGCTAAGAATAAAAGTTCTTAAATATTTAAATGGGTTGAGCACAACTGACTCTGATTCTTATATAGCATAAAGTAAGAGAAAATGGGCATGAAGGTGTTTCTAATGTAAAATGAAAGCCAAGATACTTCTCTCAAAAATTATTTAGCATCACATACAAGAACAGGGTATCTTTCTCCAATTTTACGAAGTATAAAATCAAATTAATTTTTGTGGATAAAGTATAGAACTAAATAAACATAGAGCTGGAAGGAGCAAGAAATGGACTAATCCAGTTTTTCTCAGCCAGGCATAGTCAAGAGTGTTCAAGCAGTATTAAAGTGATTTGAGTGACTATTTTCTCAATTCTCCCAAGGACGGTGCATTGCCAGTACCATTCCAGATGAAGAAAGAAGCTAATTCATTCTATACAATGACTTAATGAAACTAAGATTATTTAGAGAAGTAAAATTAATTTGAATCTATTTAAAATAGAATAACTACTATTACTACTATGTCATAGTCAGTAACTAAATAAAATTTCTGAAGTCCTTCTGTTCCTCACAAAAGCATATGTATAGGTACAGCGTTTGTCCCTAGATTGCTTTATCAACATTATGATTTTTCCTTTAGGATTTCAATAATTCCATTTTTACAGAATTTTATAGTAAAGGTGGGCCTACTGTAATTATAATCATAATTAATTTATTCTAACTGCTCCTTGCTAATATAAAATTATGTTTTAACTATAAATCAAGCAAAAAAAATCAGTATCTTTGTTTAAAATATTTACTTTTGTTTATAATACATACTGTTGGGGTTAAGGTATAAATTATAACTAACGTTTTACATTTAGAACAAGTATCTCAATGTGGCCAATTAGTGTGACATATCACTGGAATAACCAGAATTTATAAATCAGAAGCAAATATAAATAAAAGTAACTTAAAAAATATATAAATAAAATTAACTTAGAGATATTAAAAAGGTATGTGGCAAAATTCTATACCACCTTTCTATAAAAATACTGAGTAGACCTGTATGTACATTCTACTGTACAAATTTATTTGGAATAAAAACTTCTAGATCTAGATTAGCAATGCTGCCTGTGACTTACTATAATGATTCATATACAGAAAAAAAAAAGTCAAAATGTCAAACATATCTAGCAATTCCTAAATCACTACATTTTTGCCACTGTGCCCACAAAACTGTGCTAAACTGATGTTCCACAGTAATTTACCACTTCTACCAAAACAATCCTACCTACTACAATGACTTGCTCAAACAAGTCAAATAAATTAAATGAACATTCTGATTTTCATATAGTTTCATAAAATCTGGAGCTATTTATTTCCACTCACCCTAAATCTGAATATTCCTTCTAATATGTTCAGTGAGAAAAAATTAACAGTCATTTTGTAAATAACTAGCTTCAAGACCAAAAAGAGTTTTGGGTAGGCAGAACAGGATTATCATTTACCATAAAAAGAAATTATTTTTCAGGTGCTATTCCATCTTTGTATTTCTTGATTTCTTGGGATTTTTCAGTTCATTTCTCTTAAATATACATTCACCTCTATCTCAATAAACTCTTCAGAGACCCAAAATAAAGCAAAACTGAATGTGGTCATTATAATATGAAGCATGTAATAATAATAAGTATAATGATATATTAAAAATAAAGTATAACCTTTTGAGAACTAAATACAGAAATATTACAAACACATACAAAAAAGTAAAATTGATAAAGAAGTAGAAAAAAAACCAGAGGTGATTAATTTATATAGTTCTCAGAGGATAGAGAACATGAAAGCAATATAAATTGATATATCTGACCATCAAACAATACAAAGTTTCTGTATGTTTAAAAAATCAATATTAAAAAGACATAATAAATAGAAATATATTTTTGACAGGAGAAAGGTTCATATCGTTTAAATAAAAGCTCTTTTTAAAAAGTGTAACCAATTTTCATTTATCAAATTTTGCAAAGATTAAAAAGAATGACAGCACTCATGGTTGTAAAGGGGACACACTAATAATTGCTGGTATAAGAGTAAATTGATACTATCTTTCTAGTAAACAATTAGGAATGATTTATCAAAACCACTGAAAATGTGCATATCATTTAATCAAGTAATTCTACTTCTAAGAATTTAGCCTAAGGAAACAATTAAAATAAAAATAGTACAACATTAAAGTTAAAATGAAAAATAATCTTTATATTCCCTTAGGAAATTGGTTAGGAATACCAGGGTAAATTGATAAGATGGAATAATACAAACCCATTGAAATCACATTGTGGAATGTTTATTTGTGATAAGGAATTTTTTAAAATTGTAAGTGAAAAGCATAAGCTACAAAAGATAAATCTATTTTAGGTTCCTCTTTGTTTCAAGAGGCACTGAAGGAAAAAAATAAAATGTAAACTGTAGTTAACTTAGGATGACATAATTACACATGATTTTTATCTTTGTCTTTATTCTTTACTGGGTTTTCCAAATTTTCTGTTCAGGTACTTCTCTAAAGAAAAAATTTCCTTGATGATTTGAAATGTTTATAAATGCTTTTAATCACACGATCTTCACAAGGCATAAAAACATTTTAAATAACTGTCATCTGACAAAATAAAACAAATATTACTGTTTTCACCACACTCCAAAAATTGAGTCTCCTGTTATTTAAATCATATAATGTATACTTTATAAATGAAGACTTTAAAACTATGAAAAATGGAAACAGTATCATTTAATCAAATATACTACCACTCTTGAAAGCATAAGAGAAAGCTGAATATGTTTATGTATGTGATCACACAAGCATATGTACATCTATACTGAACATGATTCAGAAAATAATTTCCTAATGAAAAGCAAAGAGAATCCGATAACCAGTATACGTAATAGAGAACTGAAGAACGATCCCCAGAATATAGTATACATTCATTAAAGACAGCTATTGCTTTTATTTTACCTCCCACTTTTATTAGAATTGCCCACATAACCACCTTAACTTTCTATTTCACATTACATATACAGCCCTGGGCAAAGGCAAGAGACAAGTCTTCATTCTATTTCCTGTGTCAGCTATTTGTAGTATGAGAATGAGGTTAACTATTATTCATGCACAGTAATATGCCTGAGAATCCGATTCTATTCTCTCAAAAGGAAAGAAAGAAACAATGTGATATACTTCAGATTCAGAAGAACTAAGGAAAAAAAGGGGGGAAAAAATCCTGCCTTTAGATAGAGGTTAGCGTTAATGCTGTGATATTAGAAAACTTGCACTAAGACTGGACTAATCCTCTCACACTGGGATTTCCTCCTGTCACTGCAGCAATAAAAAAGCTAACAAAAACATTAAATATCCAATAAGCAAGTTCCTACAGCACTCAACATTCTTGATTATTCTTGGTTTTTACCCAGGCAACAGAATGCTTCTACTTTGGAAGAGCTGATTCTTTTAGTACTAAGGCTAATAGATGCATACAAGTGACAGAATTTTTAAACAGCATGGGGTATAATACTCTTTGTATATAAGAACAATTTAAATTCTAAAAATTCACAATTTTGATTCACTAAAAATAACCTTAGCTCAGCAAATGCATGCCTTTCTAATACTGAAGAACGTCATCTCTATTTGAAAGAAAAACTTATTTCCCAGACAAAAATAATTTAGCAAAACACAAATGATCTAGTTAAAGCAATTCACATATTATAACCAATAAACTGTTGATCTGTTTTTTAAATGTAACTATTTATTTCGTTAATTTAAAATGACATATGATTCATACCTTCTCACCAATCTTTTGGTAACCACTATGCCTTCTGAACTTACATAGTGATGAAAACTGCACTCCTAACAGCATTTTATGTGTGTTTAACAACTTACTCATGTTCATTGATATAAAGTTCTGCAAGTTCATGCCAGGCTTCTTGGTCTCCGACAAACCTGGTGAGAGGGAAGGGAAAAAAAGTAAGTGTGTAGGAATTCTGTAAATGAACAGCATGGAGGCAAAAAGGAAAATGAAATGCAAATTCCATTTTAATTAAAAAAGGTTTATCAGAATAACAAAACACAATCCTCTTGTAAGACACTCACTGTTCCAGATACTCATTCAGTTCCCGAATGGCCTCCACATTTTTCCCCTGGGCTTTTCGAATGGCAATCTTACGCTTTCTTGCAGCCTATGGGTTGACATTAATAAAGGATTAGGCCCTCATGATTCCCTGGGTTTTGTAAAGAAGGTAATTTGACTGTGCAAATTATTATCTCAATGCCAGTGAAATTCCATTGTAGAACTACTGCTTATTGGGAGTTTATAAACATACCCCATGACATCCCACTGGGGAATTCAAACATTCCTCCAACAATCACATATGCTTTACTTTTGATGTATACAATGTATGCATCACTTCATTCAAATAAATAACCATCCAGATTCTGATAATTACAAGCCAGCAGGGAATCCTAATCTTTATCCATCCTAAAGTCCTTTACTCTGTCTCATTCATGAGATCTGTATCGTAAGAGATAGAGGGATAATGGAGATTAGAAAATAATCTCACTGTGGCCACTTGAATGTCATTATACGAATATGGCTTCTAATAAAATGGTTTTAACAGAAAAATCTACCTAAGATTCTTTCAAAAGAATAATGTAGGTCCTGAAAGAAATATTTTATAATAGACAAAACAATTAGAACTTGCATTTTAAAGCTTTTTAAATTTAAATATAAAAATCAATGCCATTTATTTATATATTCATCAAATATGTAATGAACATCTGTTGTTTGCCAGGTACTGCACAGGACAATCAAAGTATAAGGATTGAAAAAAGGAACTGATAATTCCTTGCAGGAGCTCAGTATGATGAAAGAAACACACATCAAATAAAAGAAAGTGATAGATCTCCGATGATGTGGCAACATGGAAGTGGTGGAAAGACAGGAAGCAAAGAGGGTCCTAAATGTGATACCTGTACTGAAACAGAAAGGGCAAGTAGACAGTAAGAAAGAAAAGGAGAAAACTGTACGGAGGAACACAGGGAGCAAAGGCACAGGAGACAGTAGCATTGTGTGTAATCAAGACTATATGTTTGAGGTTGGAGTGAACAGAGACAGGAGGGTGCTATGTGAATTATTAAGTTTGCATCCCCTTCATCTCTGTTTAATTCAATGCAGAAGGCTAAACAATAAAACCACACTATACCTAGGGCTAGGTTAAGTTTATTAATTATGAGTAACACATACTCCATAAGATATAGACAAGTAGAAGTAAAATGAATGGGGCCTCAAACAACAAGGTCTTACTGTATAGCAAAGGAACTATATTCAACAGCTTGGAATAACCTACAATGAAAAAGAATATAAAAAATAAAAAATATGTATGTATAACTGAATCACTATGCTGTATACCAGAAACGAATACAACACTGTAAATCAATTACACTTCAATTTAAAAAAAAAGAGGGGGTGCTCTTTAGACCAAAGGAGGTAGCTACCTGTCCTGTAGTGGAAAAGGTACGTTTTTGCTTTGAAAAACTGAAAGTCAAAAAAGTCAAAAAAAAAAAATCAGATTTAATAAATCTCTTATTTATTAAATAAGCCTATATTTAACAAATAAGACCAAGAGCAATATTTATTATAACAGTGATAACATTTTGGTAATAAAAAATGACAGGTGTGTTAAAAATGTATATCCTTGATTATTTGGCTCATGCCAAAAGCCTACCACAATGTCTGCCTCAAATATTTTTGAAATAATTTCACTACGTAAAACAACAGAAGTGCCATAATAAATGCAAAGTTTATCCCAAGAATTCAGAAGGAAAGGAAAAGTATAGCTCTGAAAGTAACTCAATCCTAAACCTTTGAAAAGAATATGAGACTTGAAATGTGAGCCTTATTCCAAGTCCTTCTGAAAATACATGAGTGATAAATTAACATAATTAAGCAACTAATTTCTTTGGGGCATACATTATCTAATTCTGCCAGTCCAACATTATTAAGGCACAGGTGAAGAAGGACAGTTGATCCCTGTGAGACAGAAATAAACCAGGTAAGCCCTATTTTTATTGCCCTGGCTCACTGCCATGAGAAAGTTTCTAGGGTGCTGGGCAAGGAGAGAAAACCAGGTTGAACCCTAGTAGACTCCAAGAGTTCGAGAAGGAGCTCAGAGTCCAAGAAGACCAAAAAGGCTATAGTTCATGGGACAGAGTATTGCAGAAGAGATAAAAATAAAGAATAAAGACTCTACAGAGATTCCCCTTGAATCTCAAGGGATCCCCTGAGTACTCTGCTTTGTACTGATCAGTACGTGTATAAGGAAACCACCCAAAGGCAAAGGAAAGAACTACTAGACAGGATTAGCAGAAAAGTGTCCAGAGCTGACACAGGGCTGGAGTAGTGCCTCTTTCTACAGCCAGACTAGAAAAATGTCATGACTCCTGAGGTACTGATAGAGTACCCAGGATGATACAATGGGGAATAATTAGCCCCAGTATAAACACTGTTCAGGTCCTGTCTAATGAAGACCCAGAAGGATCAAACTGTCTGCAATAACTTAATTATAACTTACATATATCCCACAAGAAAGCTCAAGAATATTTATAAGAATACAAAAATCAAAAGCAGCAAAGAAAACTTTAGAGGATGATGGTTTTGTTTACTTCCTTGATTATGGTGACAGTTTCACAGGTATATATAAATGTCAAAACTAACAAACTGCACACCTTAAATATGTGCTGTCTATTCTAAACCAATCATACGCCAAAACAGCCTTACAAAACAGCATTAATTAGACAAATGTTATAAGTTGTCTTGAATATCAATTTTCATTTGTATTTCTTTCTTGCACTTTTTTTCTTGTAAAATATTTCAATGTTCTGAATTTTTCTAAATTTCTTGTTTAGATCAATCTTTGTAAGTCTGTTTAAGTCAAAAGTGAAAACCTGCCTTACATTTTACAAACGATTTTAATAATGGTGTCAGAATTTCTATTATAAAGTATGAAACTTCAAAAAGTACTTACGACCATAAATTTGTACATGCCTCTGTAACATTATGTTCAAGGGGCTAGCTAGTAATTTTTCCTGAAAGACATGTCACATCTTAAACAGGCCATATGGGGAGAGATATACTACCCAGAAAAGGATTAAAGGGGCTACCAGCAAAATATAATCTAGAACCCCCCCCCCCAGTTGCTGGGACTCAGAAACAGTCAGGCAACAGAAGGAAAGCAGAGTTCCAGGTTCTTTTGCCTCTAAGGCTTATGCCGATGGCCCTGGGAAATGTGGCATTCTAAAAGTTTCTTCACCCTTTGCACAGAGGCAGGTATATGTAATCCCACAATAAGAGTTCAAATATTTGATGTATCACAACAGGCAGTTGACCATTCAAGGCAAAATCTGATTTTTCCAAAATATGAAATTCAACTAAAAAGACAAGAATTATTGTACTTTCTTCTGAAAGACAGCAAGTATTCATTGAAGACGTATCATTTGCTAGGCATTGTTCCATGTAATGGACATAATTTTTCCCTCAAAGAGCTTTCAAAGGATAAAACGCCTACCTTTATTTTAAAAGCAAGCAAATTAAAAAAAACCTGACTCATGTTGGGGTAATCTAAGGAATAAAAACTCAGTGAGCCTAATCCAATACTTGATTTTGAGACTGGTGACTAAAACTTTTACACTTGAGAGTTATTCTATAATAGCACTTATGTCTAAGTTTTCAGTGTTTTTGTGCTATTATTGCAGAATATACTTTCATCCACCTCCAACCCCTCCAATTCCACTTACCCCAAGTTTAGACCCCCATAATCTCAAGCTTAAGGCAGAACAGCCTCCAAATTACTTATTTTCTCTCTTTCCACCTCTTTTAAACCATCTCCCATATTACTGACAAAGTTATTTCTAAAAAATTCTGGTGGAATTTTGCTAATCAAAATTTGACTTCATTCTCCATTTTCTAAGAATAAAAATTAAGATTCTGTTATACTCTGTATCTTGTAATAACCTATAATGGAGTATAATCTGCAAAAAACTGAATCACTATGCTGTACACCTGAAACTAACATAATACTGTAAATCAACTATACCTCTATTTAAAAAAAAAAAAGACTAAAAAAACTGTATTCACTTATTGATAATACAGGGAAAAATATTTAAATTCTAAAGTGTAACATACCATGTTGTTCACAAATACAAACCTTATTGCATTTCCAGTCACTCTGTATCACGAACCAACTCAAAGGTATAAAACATTGTTCCTTAGAGCCCTAGTTTTGCTCAGAGGCAAATCAGTGGGGAAGAATGGGGAGGTTAACTGTACAGACCACCAGAACCCTCTCTTCAACTAGAACAGAAATGAAATTTCAAGTGAAAACTGTGTTAAAGGAGGCAGTTCAGACAGAGAAAAATAAATGGCTTTCTAAGCATATTAAAAGCTATTCAACATCATTCACAATGCAAATTTTAACAAGATAACACTTTTAACTAATTAAATTGGCAAAGGTTAAAAATGAAAAAGTTGATAATATACCATATGGGAGGATACAGAGAAAGAATTCTCTTACACCACAGAAATGAGTATAGATGGCTAAAAAGCTCTTGTGGAGGGACATTTGCATCAAATTTTACAATACATGGACCTCCTGACACAGATATTTCACTTCTAGGAAACTACCCTACAAATGACA
Organism: Camelus bactrianus; assembly: GCF_048773025.1. Lineage (NCBI taxonomy): Eukaryota > Metazoa > Chordata > Mammalia > Artiodactyla > Camelidae > Camelus > Camelus bactrianus. Next base: position 14,782,805 of record NC_133563.1, on the reverse strand, counting down.
TGCACTGCAACACTGTTTCTGGGAAGAAGATATCAGATACCAAATGGGACTTAAAGCTTTCCATCAAGACAGGGACTATACATCCATGCAATACACAGCTACTTAAAGGATGAAGCAAAGGATGTACTGACATAGCATGACCTTTAAAAGATATTGCTAGGTAAGGTATGCCACCATTTGCAGTTTCAACAACTCCCCCGTCAAAACATACACACACACACACACACACACACACACACACAGTTATATGCAAGAGCAAAAAAAGTTCCGGAAGAATTCTTAAGAAATTAACAATGTTTGCTTAGGTGGCAGAGGACTTGAGATTAGGGATGGGAAGAAAGATTTATTTTTTACTGTATACTCTTTTGTGTTGTTTATAATTTTTAACATGAGTATGTATTACTTTTTCAAGAGTATTTCAGAACTTTTTAAAAATAGATGAGGAGATGTCCCATTTCAGCAACCTCCCAAAAGGAAAATTTGAAAACTTCCATTCTAATCATTTTATTCTTTTTTCCTTAGGCAGCCCTTGTACTTTAACAATGGTAAGGCTTATTCACCCCATTCATGGGATATGATGCCTTCCCCCAGACCACCATCTTTGTCTCATTTAAGCCATACTCATCTTCTAAGGCCTACAAGGCTCAAAAATAATGCAGCAAATCATTTAAAGTCAGGCTTTAATAAGGCTACTTCAAAGTCCAAAATCTGTTCATTACATCATGCTTGTCTCTGTAAAAGCAAAGTCAAGGATGGTATCTAGTTTATCCTTCTCTTCCCAGCACCAAGCGAACTGCAAGCACTCAACAAATGTTTTTTGAAAGAATAATGAATGCACATGAGAGGTCAAGAGAGCTCCTTTAAGCTTTAATGAATAACCTCATTTCTATACTGGGTATCTAGGAACACAGAAGCACAAGACGAAAGAAAGAGTTATATGATCACTTTTAGACAATGCAAAGAACTAAAGTATAAAATCCTGAACTGTAACTATGGATATAACTGTGATGTCTTCTACATAGTAATTTAACTGTTTAATATAAGTAAAGTCTTCCCCTACAAGACTTGATTAGTTCTAGGTCTTACATGGCTTTGTTTTTCTCCCTCATTGTCTACCATTTTGTCTACCAGTTCATTCTGTGAATATAGTAACAGATACAGTGTCTAAGTTAACATTCACACTTTGGTGGCTCATGACAGGTACTCAATAAATATTTACAGAAGGACAGAAAAGACCGAGGGAAGATTAGATAAAGATAATATTTAATGAAAGGATAATACATTTAGCAAAGCTGAATTTAGTCACCTTGTTCTGAAATGTTTACCTAACAATTAAACGATTTAGTTACTACCCTCTCACACAAAGTCTATAAGGGGAATCAAGCCATAAACATGGAAAGTACTACAAAGACAAAACACTTAGTTACATATTATCTTAGGCCCTGAAGTAGCAAAATAATCTATTAAAAATATGCCCAACTTAAACCAACACAGAAGTTAGAAGTCTGACTTCTAATTCCAAAAAATGTTATAAGCTATTGTAACTTTTTTATTGTAATTTTTAACCTGGTATGAGAAAAATACATGAAACAACTTTTTCAGAAATCTGATTTCATATTTTCAATATATGGCTGCATAAAAAATGAATACCTTTGACACGGTGAAATCTTACAGTTGAAATAAATACATAAAATATCTTCAGGAATAAAAAATGGTGCTTTTTATAAGGAACTTTTTTATTAAGACAGATGGCAAGCTATTAGGATAAATCAGATTTAAAAATTATCCAAAACTTCTCAATTTTAACTGTTTTATTGGGGATATCTAAATTAACTGTTTTTTTTTTAATAACAGGTCAGCTTGCAGTTCTGTCAAAACTTTTCCTGAACTTTCTATATTCTGAGAAGCCTCACAAAATGATGAATCCTTACCACTCAAGTATCTACCCCAAAAACAAAAACAACAACAACAAAAACCTAGGAAGTTTCCGGAGAAAATTTCCCTGGGGTGGGATTATATTAAAAGCAAAAATCTAAACCATTTCACTATCTATCTATCTATCTATCTGTCTATCTATTTATCTGTCTGTCTATCTATATCTCAAATCACCACATTGTATAACTTACACAATGTTACTTGTTGAGTATATCTCAATAAAGCTAGGGAAAAAAAACCTCTATTATTTCGGCAAAAAACATATGCATTACTACAGAGTAACAAAAGGGGTAAGCAGGGATTTATGACCAATAAATGCCTGGAATATTGCTACCAAGAAATTGTAAACTTTAATATTAATTAATTTCTAAACTTAGCATAAATAATTTAAAATGAATCAAATTACTAATATCCAGTTATCAAGCATTTCTGCATCTTATAATCTACAATCACATATTACAGGACTTTTTAAAAATGTGCATTTTTAATAATATACTTGCCAAATAAGGGAAAACCTTCATGTATTTGTATTATGTGTTAATATAACAATTTCTGTTTCTATAAAAGGAATGAAACACTGATTTTCGTTTAAAAAGTCTAAAAATATTTATTCTGTTTCAGCAGACATATATGTGCACGGACATAATAGAAAACTTTAAAATGCCTGATATGTTACCTATTTTATAAAGTCTCTAACTTTTCCTTTAGTAAAAGTAAGTCTGAGGGAAGCCATTATGCCAATACACTAAAAGTTCTCAATGTTTAAAAAAAATCTTCCCCAGGGTATTCTTAAAACAAATAATACTATATAAGTATATTTGAAATAATGCTTTGCCCAATAAACTGATATAAATATTTGTTCAAAATCAGGATAAATTAAAGATGTTATCTTAAGGAAAACATTATATATATGTATATTCTTATTCAAGTACAAGGCAGAAAAAAGCAAACTTGACACAAAATGACTTCATTAATGAATTTCATATACTAATTACTGAGGTGACTTTTTTCATTTTTTATTAAGACAACTAAAATACAACTGCCCAAACAAGACAAGTTAGTATTTCATAAACTTCAAAATATTATAAAAACAATAAGCTCTGTTTGGCTTTTTTTTTTTTTGGCAAGCAAATAAAATTCTTTCTTTCTAAATTTCAACCAGATCCTAATAAAAGATCTTATAAGTCAAATTTTATTGAACTGTTTTAAATCTAGTTTAAAATCATCATGAAATATTTAAAATAAAAAGATAAAACTTAGTTGCATATGTATTTTCCATTGTTTCCAAAATGAATTAATTTCACCTTTTAAAATAAAATTTAGATGGTCTTCAGGACAGTCAACTTACAGTATTAGTTGGATCTTCTTGTAAAATTCGATCATATAGCTGTATAGCATCATCGTATCTATTTAAAAAGAAAAAGAAACACCAAGAATTATTACCTTAAAATTTAGTGACAAATGGTAAACAAAGAAAAAGGTTAAACTGACAGGGCTTTATATGCATTTACAATTGTTACTAAGCCTCTTCTGATCTTCATATAACAAGTTAGTTTGCTATGATGTCATTTTCTTAGCAAAAAAATCATGTATGAAGTATTTTTAAGAAAACTTACTTCAAAAATATACTGATTCAATCTGATCTAAATAGGAAGTTAAAAATTAGCAGCGACAAAGAAATATCTTTGTGGTCCTAGTTATACGTAGAATTACAGCTAATAAAGCATCAAAAAAAGTTTAATTTTAACAAATACATTCATAAGGAAATGATCTATATATTAATTCTCCTTTAATGAATATTTATGACAGCTTTTCTTAGTTGAGCTGAAGTTCAATTCATTGCTGGATTACAATCTCATAAAGAAAACAGTTAACAAAGTTATCAAATGAAAAAATAATCAAATATGGCAAAATATAACTAAGAAATCAAAATTAACAGTATGTGACAGAGAACCAAAGAAAGGGATACATCAAAAATCATACAACGAATTTTATGTAATCGTATACTTCTATATATGGTCATCTTATTTGGGGTGCAAGGAAATAGCTAAGTGATTCTGAAATTCCTTCCTAACCACATCCTTAACCTCCAACTCCCTTCCAATCAATTTCTCCACTCCCAGATATAGATCTTTAGAGAAAGCAAAAAAATAATGTTTAAAACATTTATAACAAGGTTTCTAAAACTAGGAACAACAGATAACATTTTTCTGATCTATTCATAAGTTCCCTTTGATAATTTTTTAATTTTAAGTTTTTCTCTTAATAACATTCAACACATGAATTTTCTATGTATCATGATGACACATCTTCTAATGAAATACTGCCCTACAATGTTAGTGCCCAAGCCTGTTTTTGTGATTGCAATCATTACCAACAGGTTAAGAATATTTTAACTGCAGCAAACTACTGAGAAAAAAGCAAACTTAATTTGTGCAAATGTGTCCATACCACACAAAGGCCAGAAAGCATCACTACACTGTACGAGTCAATCAGACTTAGCAATAGTTCAAAAAAAGAGTATTAGTTTGAACACCAAATACATGGTAATATACTAGGATGCTAGCCTCATAAGAACCTGCAATTATATGGGGAAACAGAAAATAAAATCATTAAATAGTAATAAAACAAAACAATAAAATATACAAACAAAGGCAAAATTAATGCTATAGAACAGGGTTCTCACAAGACATAGTTACACATAAGAATCAATTGGGAATCTTCTCCCAACTACATAACCTCTAGGAAATATATTAGAAATGACAGAGAAAAACAGGAAACCACTCATTTCATTAATATAATGATAATTTGAATTTTAGTATTTTCTAGTATTTTTTTTGTTTTTTTATTAGAAAACATAGTGTTTTTATAGTTGTATGAAAACTATACACATAAGGCACTAATACCTAGTTTTATATTTGAACATGTTTAAGTTATAGTGTAATGAAAAGTAGGAATTTATGTAAAAATTTGGTGTGGTGATTGATTTCATGTGTCAACTTGACTGGCCATTGGGTGCTCAGATTAAATATTATTTCTAGTTATGTCTGAGTGTGTTTCCAGATGAAATTAGCATTTCAATCAGTGGACTCAGTAAAACAGATTGCCTTCTCCAGTGTGGGTAGGCACCATCAATCCCTTGAGGTCCTGAATAGAACAAAGGTAGAAGAAGGAATTCACCTCTTTTTACTGCCTCTCACTGCTGGAGCAGGGACATCTCATTTCATTTTCCGCCTTAGGCTGGGATGTACACCATAGGCTCTCTTGGTTCTCAGGCCTTCAGACCTGGACTCAGACTGAATTACAGCACTAGTTTTACTAGGTCACTGATAGCAGATCCTGGGACTTCTCAGCCTCCATAGTTGCTTCATAATAAATAAGTGTATACCTAAACACACACACACACACATATAACAATATCCCATTGGTTCTGTTTCTCTACAGAATCCTAATACACTGAAGATCCACAAAAAGTTACCTTTAGTCAGCATCCTTCTCAAATCTACCTGTCTATTCTATATTACATGCCTAACAGGCTGATCTCAGTAAGGTGAGGACTGAGCAACTATATTTTTTTAAATGCCACAAATAATTCTAATTCACACAATCATGTTATGTGAACCAATGGTTAATGGTCCTATATAACAAAAACACATAATAACCACTCCTTCAGAAAAAAACAGCAAAACTTAACTAGGTAAAATGATGATGTGAGTTTTAATTAAAGAATAAAGGCTTAAAGAAATTAAAGTCCAATAGGTTTCTTAGAAACCTAAGTTAATACAAAAGATAATTTAAAAAATCATTCATTTTCAACTCTGGGATGTTGTTTTGCTAGTCACACATTGTAAGAATGATCCAGGAATTCATACTACTTGAAATAAAACAAAAAGTGGTATTAGAGTAGAACATTAATTCAGGAGCAATCCTTTGCAGATTTCTTCCATTCTGTCCTCTAATTCAAAAATATTTTCTGCTAACCTATAATAATACTATTTTATTTGTTTTTATTTAACCATGTCCTTGGCTTACTAACAGAAAAGATCCAAAAATATTACAATATACACAAACACTTAAGCCAAAAGCCAAGAAATAAAGGGCTTAAGAAAAACTGTATCAATACATCCTGCTTGAAAACAAGCTACCACAACTGACATACAAGTTAATCCTGTTTCACTTAAAACACCAAATTAAAAATGTTAAGAAGTAACAAGTTGACTCTAAAATTAATATGTAAATTTAAGGAACTCGGAATAGACAAAGTAGTATTGGGGGAAAAAAAGGAACAAAGTTGAAGGTTCACACTTCCCAGTTTTAGAACTTACTATAAACCTACAATGTCAATACAGTGTGGTAAATGATAACCATAAAGAAGAATGCAACAGAACTGAAAGCCCAGAAATAAACCTTCACATTTACATCCAACTAATGTTCAACAAGGATGTTCAAGCCAATTAAATGGGGAAAACAGTCTTTTCAACAAATGATGCTGAGACAACTGGATATCCACATAAGATAGAATAAAGTTGTACATCTACCTCACATCATAAAAAATACTAACTCAAAATGGGTCAAAAACCTAAATGTAAAAACTAAAACTATAAAACTCTTAGGAAAAAAGAAGCGTAATCTTTGTGACCCTGGGTTAGGCAATGGTTTCTAGAACCACCACCAGAAGTACAAGTAACAAAAGAAAAATTGAACTGGACTTCATTTAAAAAAATCAAAACCTTTTGTAATCAAAAGACATTATTATGCAAGTGAAAGACAACCCACATAATGTAGGATTTTTGCAAATCATATACTTGATAAAACACTTGTATCTTGACTACGATAAAAGACTGGTATCTTGACTGTAAAGAACTCTTATAACTAAATAATAAAAAAGACATAAACAAGTAAAATAACCCAATTTAAAAATAGACAAAGAATATGAACAGACATTTCTCTAAAGAAGATATATAAATGGCCAATAACTGCATGAAAAGATACTCAAGATTTCTGGTTTCTGGTCTGGCACGTAAAGACCTTGTAAGTCATCACTCCCACACTCACAAGAAAAAAAGCTGAACAAACCAACTACTCTTCTTAGATCCATCAGAGAATTAAAGTTATAGGGCAAACCACTGCCCCCCAAATTGCTAGACAGGTCAGTATAGACAATCAAAGCTTACTGGTGCAAAGGACACCATGAAAACTGTTACAACTTATAAGCAAATTCAGTAAAGTTGTAATATACAAAATCAATATGTAAAAAAAAGGGTTGTGTTTCAAAACACTAAAAAGAATCTATAGAGAAATTAAGAAAACAATCCCATTTATAACTGCATCAAAAAGAACAAAATACCTAAAAATAAATTTAACCAAAGAGCTGAAAATCCTGTAAGACACTGATGAAAGAAATGAAAGACACAAATAAATAGGAAGATATCCCATACTCATGAATTAAAAGGTAGGTAGGTTTGTTTGTTTGTGTTTGTTTGTTTGTTTTTACAGTATGAATGGCCTTTATTGCTTGCAACAAGAAGTGGAAGAGAAGGGGATATAACAGCACTGGCTCCTGGGATGGCTCCACAGACTCATCACTACCCTTGAAAAAGCTGGAAGGATTAATATTGGTAAAATGTACCTACTACCCAAAGCAATGTACAGATTTGGTGTAATTCTAATCAAAATTCCAATGGCACTTTTCACAGAAACAGAACAAACAATCCTAAAATTTGTATGGAATCAAAAAAGACCCCAAATAGCCAAAGTAATGTTGAGCAAGAAGAACAAAGCAGGAGGGATCAGGCACCCTGATTTCAGACTATATTACAAAGCTATAGTAATCAAAACAGTATGGTACTGGCATAAAAACAGATACACAGATCAGTGGGACAGAAGAGAGAGCCCAGACATAAACCCACACTTATATGGTCAATTAATTTATGACAAAAGAGCTAAGAATATACAAGAGGTAGAAGATAAATAGTGTTGGGAAAATTGGATAGCCAGAATGAAAAAACTGGACCTCTATCTTCATACCATACAAAAATACAACTCAAAATAGATTAAAGACCTAAACAGAAGACCTGAAACCATAAAAAACCTAGAACATGGAGGATAAGCTCCAAGACATGGGTCTTGGTGATGATTTTTTGTATTTGACACCAAGAGCAGAGTCAACAAAAGAAAAAATAAACAAGTTGAACTACATCAAACTAAAAATCTGCTGCACAACAAAGGAAACTGTCAACAAAATGAAAAGACAACTTATGGAATGGGAAAAGTGTTTTCAAATCTCACACATGATAAGAGGTTAATATTCAAAATAGTGTAAGAACTCATACAATTCAATAGTGAAAAACCATACAATCCAAGTAAAAAGGGGCAGAGGAACTGAAAATACATTCTTCTTAAGAAGACATACAAACAGCCAACAAGTACATGAAAAGGTGCTCAACATCACTAACATCAGGAAAAAGTGAAAATCAAAACTACAATGTGATATCACCTCATATCTGTTAGAATGGCTCCTATCAAAAAGACAAAGCATACCAAGTGTTGATGAGGATGTAGAGAAAAGGGAACCCTTGTGCACTGTTGTTGGGAATATAAACTGGCACAGCCACTGTCAAAAGCAGTATTTAGTTTCCTGGAAAAACTAAAACACAACTACCATTTGATTCAGTCAATTCCACATGTATTTAACCAAAAAAAAAAAAATAATAATTTTCTTGAAGAGATATTTGAATCTCCATGTTCATTGCAGAATCTTAACAATAACCACGACATGGAAACAACCTAAGTGTCTATTGACAGATAAATGGACAAAGAAGTTTGGTCTATATACAGTTGACCCTTGAACAATTTGGGGGTTAGGAGCACCAAACCTCCACAAATTTGAAAATCCACACATAACTCAAAATAAGCCCTTCATACACATGGCCCTTCTGTAGTGAAGGTTCTACATCTACTGATTCAACCAACTGCAGACTGTAGCATTGCAGTGTTTACTATTAAAAACAATCCAAGTATTAAGAGGACCCATGCAATTCAAACCCATGTTGTTCAAGGGTCAATTATACATACAATCTAATATTATTCAGCCATGAAAAAGGAAAGAAATTCTGCCATTTATGACAACCTGTACGGACCTTGAGGGCATTATGCTAAGTGTAATAAGTTAGGAAAAGAAAAATAAATATTGTATGAACTCACTTACGTATGGAATCAAAAAGAAACCTGAACTCATGGATACAGAGAACAGATTAGTGGTTAACAGAGGTGAGGATGGGGAATGGGTAAAATGGGTGAAGGTGGTCAAAAGGTAAACTTTCTGTTATAATATAAATTAAGTCCTGGGGATATAATGTACATTATGGTTTACTACAGTTAGCTATACTGTGTTGTATATTTGAAAGTTGTTGAGATTAAATCTAAATATTCTCATCATAAGACAAAAGAAATTTATAACTATGTGTGACAAAGGATGTTAACTAAGACTATTGTGGTAATCATTTCACAATATACACATTTATCAAATCATTATGTTGGGTACCTGAAACTAATACAATGTTATATGTCAATTATATCTCAATTAAAAAGGTAATAACAACAATAATAGCTTCTATACTTTTGAGTGCCTGTGAGAGTACTACACATGTATCATTACTAACTCCCTGGCAAATTGGTAATACTCTTGTTTTACAGAAGTGTGAGGCAGAAAAGGCATAAGAAGTTATGTAATTTGCCAGGTCAATAGCTAATAAATCCTTAGAAACAGGATATGAAGCCAGTTCTTACTCCAAAGCATGATTCCATTTCACTTAGCCAGAGATGGTAAATGGATTACACTCTTATATCAAATCCTATTTACTGAGAGTAACTGGCAGGATTTATGGCTGAAAAGCACTCTGACACTATTCTGAAGTTTAGAAGCAAAAGATCTTGCACAATTAATGATGTTGCCATGGGTGTAGAAGAATCTAAATGTAGGCCCTACGTTTGCCATTTTAAAACAAGATCACACTATTTATAAGATTCAGTTACCTCTCCATGGCTTCAAATCTCATGCCAGTCAGTCGCTTCACTCTGTGACTGCCAGGGAACTGTCTTCTCAACTCCTGAAGACAAAACTAAAAAAATAATTGATAAGAAGACTTGAAGAGTAGTAATTATGTAACATATACTAAATGGGCTACAAGGAATGGCTTACATAGTCTGCAATGTGTCTTCTTAAATAATTTCATTAATGTAATCTAATGATGAGTCAAATTAATCATTAATGAATATGTGCTGAAAAAAAGACTGAAATTACAGTGAGGGCAACAATCAGTTCTCAGAAACTGACCAAGCTCTTAAGCGGGAAAATGAGCAGATTACGAGGTCCACTAATACTTCTTCAAAAACTACTACCATATCACTTCTCCTTAAAAAATGCTTCCATAATGTGTCAGGCTCCACTTAAAAATCTACAATAGCTTCTTGGCTTTTTCTTCCTAACTATTGCATAGGCATTCTCTTGATAAAAATTAAGTTCTTTGGTAGTACTCTCAAGTCTCTAGCAAATACTATTAACATTTTGTTTAACGTTGCCCTATTGAAATCATATACTAATCAATCACCCTGTCAGTACACATATCCTACTCTGAAGGTCTTAAAATTGAGACATTGTCTCAATGGAGTACCAACCTCCTTTTAGTAGATATCCATAATTCACCCATCAACTCAACTAAAGAAACAATCAAATATTTACTGTGCACCTACTATATTCTCAGCAACATATGAGAGATTATAAGTCTTGAAAGTGCTACAAATATTAAGGATGATAAAAATGGCCCGTTCTAGTGCCCCAAAGCATAAGAGATTAAAAATGTCTTTAACTAACGAAGAACTTTTGTAATTCTTTTCGGCTCAAATGAGAAAGCAACATGAAGTAGTGTTTAAGACTCAGAATGATAGAACAAAAGAAGAGAAACCACGGCTTCCTGATTTATATAATGAATATAATGATAATAGCACATACAAATCAAATTAAGAAATAATTATGAAGATTAAATAAAGCATGATGTAAAGCATTTAGTATAGTGTCTACCACATGCGTGTTCAAAAATACAGTTATCATTCTTTTCTTTTAAAATTAATTACTTAAAATTGAAATTAAAAATTGCTTCCATAATGTGTCAGACCCCACTTAAATACCTAGCATTAGTACTTTAGGTCATGTTCTGTATATGCTAGAATTTTCTAATAATTTAAATATACTTTTAAAATATTGCAAAATAATATTTAACAATATATACTTTGGAGGTCATTTAACACCCCAAAAGATAAAGTCGTTTTAAACTATATGCTTATTTTTAACTCCATGATATAGCATAATTTACCTATTAAGTGAATAACCTTCACCAACTAATTTAGCTTCTTCAGTAAAACTGGGATACTAAATATCTACTTCTCAGGATTGTTAAAAAGAAATAAGATATTGTGCCCCAAAGTACCTAGTTAGTCCCACCTACTCTTAAGAGTAACACTGAAAACCAGCTACAGAGAACATTCAATACAAGCCATATACTAAGTCTTTAACTGCTTATACAAAATTCATGAAGCAAATTATATATAAAATTTTTTACAAGGGGTGGGGGCGAGGGTATAGCTCAGTGATAGAGCACATTCTTAGCATGCACGAGGTCTCGGGTTCAATTCCCATTACTGCCATACAAATAAATAAATAAATATCTAATTACCTCCCTCCCCACCAAAATAATAAATTAAATAAAATTTTTAAAAAATAAAATAAAATATAACTAGTTTACAGCCATACCAATGCCAAGTCATCCCGACCATAGTCCAGGGCCGCAATCATCACCTGTTCATATATGATCCAAACTACATACACAGAAAAAACTGAATTTAATATAAAAATCTCACAACAGAAACTAGACAATGACTTCTACTTGGTTCTGATATTTTAAAGAACAATTACTTATAACTGAAAATTGATTTTTTGTATTTTATCTGGAATTAAGGAAGGAAAGCATCCTTAGGTTTTCAGCAATGTAAAAAATTTTAATATCTTATAAAGTAAAAAAAAAAAAAAAAAACTCCAATTATTTAATATCTTTACTGTTTTAAAAGCGTCATCTTGAAATACATTTTGACCAGACCATGACTGCAGCTTTCTGAGGTTTAAAACAAAAATGACAATTTGATAGTTTCACTACTAATTGTAAGTCCTCCTCAAAATAAAGTATCATTTAGACATTCTGAGAAGTTTTTTAAAAAGTAACAAATGATAGATATATTGATATCAACAGCAGAAAAAACATAACAAAAAGATTTTTTTTAAATCTAAGAGCCATAAGTGAAACGTGCTGAGCACAAATAAATTTAAAAACTTACTATCATCTCCAAGCTTAGAAGCATATTCATTAATTAATTCCTCTCCAACTTCCACAATTTGCTCACTATTTCGTGAGTTTTCTTCTCTCCATTTTCTCATTTTATCTCGCATTTCTGAAAAAATAAAATAAGCTTGCAATTACATGTATATTTGATTAATATCTAACTGACAAGATGAAATCAACTTTTTAAGATAAGAAACTCATACTAATATCAAAATCTATGATATCTCAAATTTCATAAAGCATAAAATCAATTTAACAAGGGCAACAGATTCTTTAGAAGACCAAAAATGTATTACAGCCGACATTACAACTATCTTTAAAAGTAATGCCTGGCATGGGTCTGCTACAAAGAGCCTCATCCCTTTAAGCAACTATGGACCTTCTCTTTTTTGGGGTTATAAACAATGTTCAGAATTTGATAAAACCTAAGGATTATTTTCTGAGGAAAAAAACCAAAATTACATATTGAAATCCCCCCAAATTTAAGGTACTCCTAAAGCTTGCCCACTGACTCAATAATATAAAATTTTCATAATCAGGGTATCATACTAGGCTATCAGCACTGAAGGAATATTCATCACAAAACTCCCTTAAGAACAACATGACTACAGTAGTCCACATAAAATATAAAGATACACAACTATGCAAGGAAATAGCAGAAAAAATCAGAACGAAGGAAATCTTTTGATTATATGTGCAGTAAAGAATAAAATGAATAATGTAAAGGAAGGCCCAAAACACTAGCAAACAAACAAGTCAAGAGAACAGCTTTATATATTATAATACAACAGGGAACTCTGGAGTTTTAAAGAACAGTATTTTGGTAACAGCAGAAATAGCAACTGGGGGGGAAAGTACATAATCCAGTAATAGATTCCCGTTTTATACAGTTAAGATAGAATAAACTGTCCATTTCACCAATTACATAGTTTTCTTAGTCCTACCTCTGAAAATCTTATATACTCATCTGAAGTACTACCTTCTTCCTTCTACTGACATAAATGTTGCATAGATTTAAACAGCTGAATTAACTTATTGTTGAACAGGTGAGTTAAGCAATACACTAGCTTCTAAAGACTATAAGAGAAGCACACAAGATTTCCACTACTTTTATATGCATTATCTAAATCCCGACAGTTTGAAGTCTACAAAAGACAGCAAAAATCCTCGTAAGAAGAAAACAGACCCTAACTGAATTTACAAAAAAAAAAAAAAAAGTCTTAAAAAATCATTACAAATTAACATATAGTTAATTCCTTCTACTGAAACCTAAAAATCAGCTTGACTCTCACTCTGCACAGGAAGTAACCTTGAGCTGAATATTAAAGATTGAAGAGGAACTGAGCAGGCAAACAAAAAAGTAGGTTATTCATACCTCACAGGTTAAGGGCTCAGTCTCCAAGACTACTCCCACTTCAGACACCAATACAAGTCAGGGACACCCATAGTTCTAAGCAACTCCTTATAGTCAGTAGTTCTTTCTACAACTGAAACAGCCAAATGGAAGAGATTCATAGGGCAAAGTGTTGGGGAAGGGAGGGTAGAGGAGCTTCCACATTCTCCCTGGGTGAATCACTATCCCAGCACCTTGATGTGTTTACCAACATACAAGCTCTCCAAACCCTGCAGTTTAGGGGGTTTTATGGCGGTTTCATTCCATAGGCATAACTGATTACATCTCCAGTCATTGGTTATTAAGTCAATCTCCAGATCCTCTCCCCTCCAAGGAGGTCAAGGGGTGGGCTGAAAGTTCCAACCCTTCAATCAAGCCTTGGTCTTTCCTTCCTGAAACTATCCAGCTGCCAGTTATTTATTAGCATACAAAAAGACACTCACTGCTAGAAATCTTAGAAGATCTTGTGTTTGGAACCTAGGACTAAGACCAAATATTTTAATAGAAGATGTTCCTATCAACTCTATCTCAGGAAATTACAAGGGTTTGGGATCTCTGTGCCAGGAACTGGGGATGAAAACCAAATATGTATATATAACTTATATCACAATGTAACATACATGTTATCTTTAGATCCACAACTTGGGTTCTCACAACTCATTCAAACCACATTCCCTAAACCATAGTTACACTAAGTTCACATTCTCTGTCAATCTCGCAGATATTTTAAAATAGGGAGAAAAGCCTTGAGAATATAAACCATTTAGTTTTACAGATGTGTTCCATAACACTGCTCATATCCAAACACACAAATTAAGAAATGCTAGCCCAGACAAATAAATAAAATATGCTGTTTGAATTCATGAATTACTTCTTACTCTATTAGATAAATTCTTAACTTGCTTCAGAATAGGAATTCTCTGCAATGCCCTTTAAGAAACAGTAGATTTTCTGCCCATAAATGAGAAACTAAAAAAGAAAAACTGGTCCTATCTCCTTTTTTGTCAAACTTTTCATTTGCCAACAGTATTCAATTTTCCATCAGTCTCCTACTTATTCATAATCAAGGTAAATGCTGGAAAATCTCTCACTTTTAAAACTATTGATATGTCCCCCATGACTTCTACTTAATCACTCAAAAATATATTAATGTATTACTTCTATAGCACATGCTAGAAACATAAAAGATAAAAAAAGAATTGCCCCTTGTGCTTAAGAAGTTGACAAGTTAGCAGAAAAACTGTAAACAACAAAATAATGTGATAAAAGCTAAGACACTGGTATGTTCAGGTACTAAGAAAGCAAGGTGAGGGGGAGAATAATTCCACATGGCAGGCAGAAAGGGTTAAAGAAGATATCTGTGATACACGAATATATTTGTGATATATGAACTCTAAGGATCAGGGTGTTTGTTAGATAAAGTTTACAGCAAAGAGCATAAACTCTGGGAGAGGGATGAAAGCATCTGATGTGCTGAGGAGTACATCAGGGGCAGGAAAATTGCCCATCCCACCTAGATTAGGGGGAGGAGAAGAGAGAAAGAAAAGCAGTTTCTTCAGGGCATCGCAAAATGGAGCTCAAGTTAATTCTTCATTTATGTAACTTACCCACAAAAGGGTTGGGGAACATGCTTCTCTGTCAGAGACTACTCACAGAGATCCACCCCACCCTCCCCCCAAAAAACCTGAAGGATCACCCAACAGACGAGGGAAAATTAGGAGGAAAGCACTTTTTCTAAAAGCTAACTGGGGAAAACAACAAGCCCTTTCACCCAAAATATTTCCCCATTTACTCAAGCTTTAAATTTTAAAAGAAAATCCAACTGTGTATAATATGTACTTCAAGACATTTTTAAAGTAAGATATAAAATAAATGTATTATCTATATATGGTTATGACTCCCTCAAATATACATTCAAAGTGTTACATACACTTCAATTTTACCTCACAATACTTTTCATTATACAAAGGTTTTCCTTGTGTTTTAAAACTTACATAGTTTTACATTTTTACCTTCTTCAGTCTTCTTTTCTACTATCTAAAGGCAATAGTGTGTAGAGTGAAGATGCAAAACTCAAACTGCTTGAGTTCAAATTCCAGCTCTGCCATTTTCTAGCTGTGTGATATTGGTTAATTAACACTTTGCACTTTAACGTTCTCATCGAAAAAGTGGAAATTAAACTCTTAGGTAATAACTTCTCTATATAATAAACATCAATAACTTCCAACTGGATGAATAAATAAACCATGTATCTACTTTTTACAGAGACCAACAGAGACTGTAGGAGTGTTAGACTTCGTGTATAGGTCTTTTACAAAAGTGTTACATTTTCCTACTACAAGAATTACACTACTCTTTAAAATAACCACTTCCATGACTTTAATTTATGATGTTATTCAACAAAATTCTTTTCTTTTAACTTTTTAAAATTAAATTATAGTCATTTTACAATGTTGTGTCAAATAACAAAATTCTTAAAGGACACAGGTCCAACTTACACTACCTCCTCCAAGAAAATCTAAATAAAAAACTATCCCTGAGAGTCTTCCCATCACCCTCTGTTACTATAAATCTCTGAAAGAAAAATCTACAATATTCTTTTCTTAAAAGTCCCCTAAAATAGAATTTTAATTCTACTCATTAATTACATTAATTACAAAGGAGCAAACTATATCCTATGTGTTAAGCGAGTTGCCTAAGTCTAAGATACTAAAATTATTCTAACACTAAAAAATATGACTTATAATTTTTGTGACTATTTGTTAAGGTTCATCTTCAATTCCATTATTTATTCAGCAGATTATTGAGTTCCTTCAATATGTCACACACTAAAACAAGACAGGTCTAGTCCCTCCCTCCATTCTAGGAGAGATAAAATTTCAAAACTTCACACAATTAGGTAAGTACAATAAATATGAGGACACATAGTTAATGGACCAGAGGTAAGCTTGTTCCTTATTTGTTTTGTTGTATATTTTTCCTTTTTTTTTTTTTTTTTATTTTAGTGGAGAGATGTAAGATGGGTGGAGGTAGAGTGGTCAAGGAAGGCTCTGAAGTATGTGACCTTTGAGGGGAATTCTGAGAAATGATGAAGTATAATGGGAAGAGAGGAGCAAGGAGGGAAGAACACTCCTAGCAGAAGGAGTAGTTTGTGTCCTGTCCAAAGACAAAACGAGCACTGAACATTTAAGGAATTTAACAAAAGCTCATAGAGTAAGGGGAGAGTAGCTTAAGATAAAGTTGGAGACACAGGCAGGAGCCAGATCACCATTTTAGACAGTACTTAACAGTTTGAAAGCACTTTAACATAAGCCTTCTCTTTTGTTTCTCAATAAATTTGTAAAGTAGTTATTATTTGTTTATTATTCTAAATCTAGTATGTCACCCATTTTTAGAATGCCCACAGGGGAAGGTCCAAGTTACTTAAATCACCTTGTTTCCTGGCAGTTACACTTGTAACTAAGATTCTATACCTGATATTATCATCTAAGAAACCTACCTTCTGGACATACCTTCAAACTAGCACTTTCTAAAAAGCATGAAATATTCAAAATATTTTCAAAAGCATTAAAAATGGCAGCCACACATCTACTGAAGGAATATATCCTGACACAAACCTTTTAAAACTTTGTATTTACAAGTCCGTCTTTCTCCATTAGACTGTGAATTCTGTGAAGGTAGGGGCTGTGTGTTACTTAATCTGACATATCCAAGATCTAGCACTGAGAACTTAATACTTTTAATATAACGGATTCCCCCAAAAGAGGTAGGAACACTGCGGTTCACAGTGTGCTAGAGGTCACAAAACTTATAAATCGCTGAATTCAGTTCCAGTTTAAAAGAATTTACCTTTTCCCATAAGTGTCTGCAACTTCGTATAATACTGGAGAGATTTATTCACCATCAAACTGACAATATAATTTTTGTCCACGTGTTATCAGGCCATTGTTTAAACATTCGAACAAATAAGCTACTGAAGTCTATTGTCAAAAATATTAGGAATATAAATTTCAATTACACAAATTTCGTGCCTTAGAGAAACTCAAGGCTCTTCTCTTAAGCATGCATGCCTTCCACTAAAGTTTTTACGAAAGGAAAAATCCCTCTTACAGAATAGGTCCAATTTGGGGGTGCGTCCAAATTTAAAGAACATACTCCACCTCAGATTAACCTAGAATGAGGAATGAAGTCCACTCTTGAGCACATGGCCAAGATAAGAGGTTCTTTACCACTTTAGAAAAGGAATTACTGGTAGGGAGTAAGAATGAAATTGTGTTGTGTGTGTAACTGTGTTTTGAGGGGAAGTGAGTCACGGAATAATTTAAAAGGGGAGAAATTAGAAACCCAGTTTTAGAGCGAGAACGAAACGTAAACTGGCATGTAGAAGAATCAGACTTGTGTACGGGTTCTCTACACACTTTTACTGCAGAGTTGTAACTCTTAACACAGCACTTTAAAGGCCTTTACAGGCCCCGTATTTCCTCGCTGCAAAGACGCTTCAAGCAACTATCCTGCCTCCTCCGCGCCGCCCAGCAGCCACAGGAAATGTAAGACAGCTCCAGCTCCAGGGCCCTGCCGCTTTATAATGGAAGCTGGCCTGGGCCGCTAGACTGACGGCGGAGGTAGGGAAGTCAGTCTACCGATGAGCACAAGCGGTGGAGAACACCGCAGATTCCAGTCAGTGGCGGGCCAAGAGAGGCGTCAGCCTCAACCTCCACCTCAGCCACCACCTCAGCTCGGCCGGTTCAGTGCCGAAGAGACCGGAGAATCCAGCTTTCCGAAAGCAGCAAGTACTACCGAGCCGCTTCCCAGCGCTTTTGGTTTTTCCGCGCCCGCCCCGCCCGCAGTTACCTTCCCAAGTGACATCGTAAAGCTCTGAGACCTTCGCCATCTTCTCAGAACCAGAGGCCGCGGGGTGAGAGGGCGGGGAGACGCGATCACGTGACGTGTGGCCGGGCGGCGGGGAATTACGAATCCATTTCTCATTGGCCGACAGGGCGGAGGGGCTGGGATCCGCCGCGCACGTGCACGAGGCTCCGCGGAGGGGCTGCTGGGGGAAGGGGCGGGGCGACCTGGGCGGTGCGCCGCGCGCCGGACTGTGAGGACACGCCGCTGGAGCCGGCTAGGGGTGAGGTGTTTACTTTACCATGGATTCTTAACAAATACTGGGTTTTTAACGTGTCCCGCTTCTGGTTTTTAATATATTTAACATATTTTAAATATAATATATTTAATATATAAGTGTGTTCATTCTCTTCCCTCGCCGTAATTAGCACCTTGCTCTCTTCAAGACGTGCTGCAGTGCAACATTCTGTTCAAATGCCTTTTCGGTTCCCAACTTTTCTCCTTCCATAGTGGGATTCTCTTTCCATTTCCTTTTTAATATTCGGCCAAACTGATACACTCCAAGGAATATTCGTTAAATCTCTTTGAAGAACTACTGGTTCTGCCTTTGCACATTATGTTCCTGTGGCCAAGGACTTCTTAATGTTCACGGGGTTGGCTTCATGCCATCCTAAACCGCTCTTCGTGAATCACTCACTGCCTGCCTCTCTAGATTTCAAACTGTAAGAGCAGCCAATATGTAAGTGCTTATACGTAAAGGAAATGCTAAATAAAAGTACACATGAGATCATCACAGGCCCTACACGTCACTCCTCTTCAGTCTCATAGCGAAGTGAGGGGGACTTTAGTCTAATTCCTTTCAGAAATCTTTGGACCTGGTCTACTAGAGCTAGGGAGAAATGTCTAAAGTAGAAGCTAAAAATGTGAGGGCCATAAGGGTATATTTAGTATTTGAAGCAGTGACAAAAAATGTAAAAGGGGAATGTGCAAATTGAAGAAAGAAGCCTAAAAATCCCTGCATAACAGGTGTAGTTAAGGATTAGTGAAGAAAAGGTAATCAAGATATGAGAAAGAAGGAAAAAAGGGAGTCATATCCCACAAGCCAAAGGAGTTAAGTTAAAGAAAAAAAGGAACTGTTAATGGCACCTGCCACAGGGAAGTTGCATAGGGATAGAGAAGACCAATGAATTTATAAGCTTGAATTAGATTCTGAATTAGCTTCATTCTTTCAAGACTAGACAGACCTTTTAAAGAAAACCGTTATTCAAAAAATTAAAAATCCTTCAGTCAGAAATTCACATATTCTAATGAATGCTTCAATAAAACAACCTGGTGTAGTGGAAGGAACAAGAACTCTTTATCAAATGGACTTGAATCCAGACCTCATTCGGTAGCTGCTTGACTTTCAGCACATGTATCTCTGATCACTGGAGTTGCTCAGATATAAAAAGAAGCTAACTATCGATATAAAAAGAAAATATCTACCTTAAGTTGTTAATCAAGATTAAAAGAGACACTGCATGACATTCTTGGAGGTAGCAGTCCTGTGGCTATAAGTACTATTAATATGCTAATGATGCCCAAATGCATAAAATCGAGCAGTCCTTACTTCTCCCCTGAAACCCAGTTCTGCTTTGTTGACATATTCACTTAGGTGCCTAGTATGTATCTCAAAGTTAACATGTCCCAAACAGAACTCTGGATTCCTGCCACCGTGTCTCCCAACTTGCTCTTCTCCCTCAAAACTGATGAAACCATCCACGTAATTGCACCAACGAAAATTCTAGGACTTATTGATTCCCTTCTTTGCCAACACTCCCCCCGTCCCAGTCTACCAGCAAATTATGTATTGTATATTTTTAAAACTTTACCAAATCCATCCATTTTTTTCATCACTACTACTACCTTAATCAAAGCCACAACCATCTCTCACCCGAATGACTGTTACAGCCTCCTAACCTCCATAGTTTCATTCTTGCTGTGTAAAATCTATTTTCTATACGGTGGCCTTACTAGTCTTCAAGAAAAAAACGATCACAAAAGTCCTTTGCAGCTCTCAAATGGCTTCCTGTGGCAATAAATATATACTCTATAAACACTTTACCGTTGATACAGGAAAAAGTAGGGTGAGAGAGGTTGGCCATGTCCCAGGTCTTGGTTGAGTCCTAGGGATGTTCCCCTCCAAGTGTGGGTCTTTGATGTCACAAAGGAAAGAATTAAGAGCGAGCCACAACTGAGTAAAAGTGAATTTATTCAGAGAGATACATACTCCATAGACCGAGTACAGGCTGTCTCAGAAGGCAAGAGAAAGGCCACGAGGTGTGGGGTTGGGTGCTTAGTTTAAAGTAAAAGTAGTTACACACTCCATAGACAGAGTGTGGTCCTTCTCACTCAGAAGGGAGAGTGGCCACAAGGTGCAGAGGCTGTTAGGTTTTATGAGCTCAGTAACTTCATATACTAACAAGTGGGAGGGTTATTCCGACTACTTTTGGGAAAGAGTCTGGGATTCACCACCCACTTTTTGACCTTTTATGGTTAGCCTCAGAACTGTCATAGCACCTGTGGGCATGCCATTTACCATGTTAATATATTACAATGAGCGTGTAATGAAGCTCAAGGACTACTAGAAGTCAAATCTGCCATCTGTAGCCTCAAGGCCTACTGGGAATTGAATTTGCTGCCATCTTGGTGTTAACTGCTGTGTCATTCCTTGAACGGCTGTCGCCTGCCCTCTTCCTTCCTGTCTCACTGTGGTTTATAGGGCTTTACTCAGTCCTGCTCCCTCCTACATCTCTTAACTCATCTACTACCATTCTGTCTCTTTTCACTAGACCCCATTCTCACCAACTTCTGTTTCTCCAACATGCCAAATTCCTGTCTGCCTTGGGCCTGGGATTTGTTCAGTGGAGGTGAAAGCCCAAGGAGTTGTCTTTTAATGACTTACATGGGTATTAAGGATTACAGCTAATTGAGAGAGTAAGTGTTTTCTAGTCACTTTAACTAAATGCCCTTGTAGCTAGCTACTGTTGCCTATCAGGCAACAAACTATATGACATTATCAGAATTTTTGAACTGAAAACTAGAATAATTTCATTTTAGACGTAAAAGACACTTTAGAACACTATTTAGGACAATATTCTTTAGAACAATATTTGTCAAAATGTTTTGCCTGTAACTCATAGTAGAGAATACATTTTACATCACACAGTATGCATACATACATTTAAAACTGAAACAAAATTTGCAAAGTAGTCTTTTAATGTGGCTTGTCCTCTATATTTTCTATTCAAATTGAATCAATTCCATTTTATTGTGTAAATATATTTAGTTGTGACCCACTAATGGAGTAATGACCCATGTTTTGAAAAACAACTAATTTGTACGTTTCCTAATCTGAGGCCTTGAAATGAAATGGTTTGCTCAAGATCTTACCATGGGAAATTCATACGGAAAAGATCAGTTGTTTAGATCATAGAAAAATGAAATGTTTACAGGAAAAATGTTGAAGGGAAATTTTTGTCACCAGTAGTATTCCCTGAAGTGAGTTAAGTGTTCATACTTTATAACATTTCAGATGTCCAATAAAGTTTGCTTTCCTCAAACACACTCAGGAAAAAACTGGTCTGTTAATGACAAAACTTCTATATTCTTTAACATTTTATAATGTAATTATAAATGTAAATAAAAAAGAAATATCTTCTATAGATAAAACCATGACGTTGAGAATATATACATCAAGCATACTTTCTATAAATCCACCTTAGAAAAGTTCTGTTTTACCTTTCACTTTCTCATTCCTTTGATAAAGAAGAGTTTTTATTTGTGTATGTTAAAAGTGCTTAATCCAGTTTCTCTGGTTGAACAACTGCCCAACATTGGTGACAAATATCAGGAAAACTATCCAAGCAGCCAAATACTAGATTATGCCATGTCAGACACCATGGGGAGCACTGTTTTATTTAATAATCTCAACATCAGAGTTAAAAAGGCACATAAATGTGATCTATTATATGCCCTTTTTCATGTTAAACTATTTTATGATTTTCATTTTTTCCTACAAGATCATGTTTGAATGGTTAGAATAATAGTACGTTGGAATGAACTAGGGGTTCAAAAAGGAATAACTTTGAATAAGCCCACATTTTCTTGGAGATGGAATAAGCTTTGTTAATTTATCAAGCCAGATTGACCCACAAAGTACTTGAGAGTGCTTCTCTTTTACAGTCAGAGTTTACTTAATTCAATTAATATATTCAGACATTATGAAAGACTAAAGCAACTACTTAAATTTAATAAACCTTATAGCATTTATAAAGTGGACATTATTTAACAACACAAAACATAATACCATTTTAATTGATTTTGCAATATTCAGCATCATCATCAAATTATTTATTTAGAATCTACTTTCTGCTTTGTTCTGTCTTATAATCATAGTGAATTAAACTATCCCACGTTATATAGCACAGTTTACAACCCCTACTTACTACACAACAATTATCCATCAAAATAAATTGGTCTCACTACAACTCTCATATAAAATTTATCATAGTTTTAAATTATGTTATTTTTTCTAATTAGTGAATCATAACCATAATCCCTTTGTATTTAAGGGAAAATATTATTTGTTTCATCTTATTTCCATGTCAGTAGATTTTTACTGTGACACATTCACATTTGGAAGGAAGTTTTCCTTAGAGTTTTATTTACTAAAAGCCAGATTAATACAGAATTGCTTGAGGAACTTTCTGAACATTGTTTTTTATTACATTTTTTAAAGATATGTAATTTAATATGTTCCCCTAAAACACAAGAGCCTATGCCTTCTTTGATGGCACAGCCATAGCATTTTTAGGCACTTCTAGTTTTTCCAAGTTTGCTGTCATTTGTAATACATAAATGTTTTAAAATGTGCCAGCCATTTATTTCACATTCAATTATATTATTTTAGAAAACAAAGGAGAGTCTCTGGGAAACATTTCTAGTGAGATCACCTTGGTCCTTTCACAGTAGAATTCACAAAGTGATAATTACCCCTCTGTGCCATAGTTGTAACAGTGAAGAGGAAAGTACATCCAGAAAGAGTACACCCAGAATTTCTCCCTCATGGGCAATAAATTAGAGCTATTTCTTTTGGAGATTTATAACCATACTTAAAAGTCCACTTTTTTAAACTATATTTGCTTAATTTCCCCAAAGTGCATTTTCTGTTCTGATACACACGTACTTCTGTGCATATGTAACAGTCCTTGTGCAAAAATGTGTTTTCACAAACATCCCTTTTGGGCAGCAAACATCCGGGAGTTTCTATGTATTGTTACTGTGACCTGTGGTCTCTGGAGCCCATCTAGACTCCATTTTCTACAGTAGACTTGTAACTGAATTAGTTGTTTACTTGAAAAATGTTCTAAAAAATATCTATTCACAGTATACGGATTGCATTATGAGTAAACTCACACAAAAATATAATGAATATTAAGTTATACTTTTTTTATAATTACATATTATTCTGTTACAGTAATTTTCATTTTTCAACAGTCCTTCTCTTTGGTGGTTTGGTAGCATCACTCTAGCCGCAAGTGGCTATTTGTTCAGACCTGTCGTTCTGAGGTATCTTAACCCTTGTCACCAGACCACAAGGTCATTTACTGGTCATCTTTTTCTGTCTAAGGTCATGCTGACCATTCTTGGCTTAAATTAGTTTAAAGGCCAATAGCCACATTGGGCATAATGTGGCCACATTACTTTTCAGATCATAAATCATACACCTTTTTTGCATATAGGAGGGCTTATTTAGTCAACCTCATGGATTTATTTAGAAAAAAGACTGGTTTCCTGGCAGAATGTGTGTAAGAAAACTGTCCACCCCCTAAATCCATTCCAGCAACCCCATCCAGCACCACCTCATTCCTGAGGAAATAGCACAATATCAGAATTTTTTTTAACTTCATGTAGCATAACTTCTTAAATTGTACTTAGGATTGTTTACCTTAAAACTACGAAGTGAGGAATAATACAGATGCGCTCCAAAAGCTACCTTTGGTTCAAATTGCTGCACCTCACTACAGATTCTTTATAATATTTTGACTTCCTCTGCTCATTATGCTTCTACTGTTATTTCTTTTGCATCTTTTTATAATGAGCTTTAACATTTGTACTGTGTATGGATTGGAAGTTGGGACAGACAGAGGGGGAGTGACTTCAGTTGATGCAATTTTTCTAGCAATAGCAAGACTGTGGAATATTAAACATAACCTCAATCGAATCATGAAAAGACATCAATCAAACCCAAATTGAAAGCCATTCTATAAAAATAACTGACCAGTACTCATCAGAGAGTGGCAGTGGCATTATGTATTGCTCTTCTAAGCTTTTAGACAAATTCTTGGTCTTAAGCACCCATTGGCAGATTCTGATGTCATATATGTGGTAGAATTAAGAGTATAGAATTATAGTTATGAAAGAATTTCCAAAGTAGTTTTTATTAGATACAAATTGTACATATCAAGTCATAGAGGATGTGGAGCTCCTTTACATTCTACATAACAGCAGTGGATTCTTTAACATATATATATGTTGCTCTCCTCCACAGAACTTGCTGGGTTTTAATCCCAGGTTGTGCATTCTAGCTATATAAATTCAGCAATTTGAGCAAGTTATCTTAACTTCATTGAACACTAGTTTCCTCATATGTTAAATGAGCATAATAATACTTGCTAATTATAACAAGTACTACAAGTAATAAAAAATTCCTCACACAGTGTCTAGCATATAGCATAATAATACCTTTAGTATTACATACCATTTATTGAGTACTTGCTGTATACCAGACATCAGACAAAATGTTCCTTGTAGATTATTTCATTTAATTCTTACAACCCCACTTTATAGATGAGAGAACTGTTAGAAGAGGTTAAATAACTTCCCCAAACACACTATGATATACTCCTTCATATAGTATGTTCTTAGTAAATAGTAGCTGTGTCATTTTGGGCTTCTGGGAAGCAGATGTTGAAATGGAGTTGGGAATGCAAGAAGTTCATTAGGGGACAATCCATGTGAAAGATAAGAGGGGGAGGAAGGAAGATTGGGTAGGAAACACTTTTAGACCACAGTACAAGTCTGATACCTGTGAAAGAAGAGAGTAGGAAGAGGATTGGACAGAAAGAGCCTCCCACCATGATTTACATGTGACAAAGTATCAGCCAACTCAATGAGAAGAGCTCCTGAGCAAAGATTACCCATTAGAAGAGTCCTACATTGAGCAGAAATAGCCAGGCCTTAGGACCCCTACATGTTCAGTCATTAGACAGGGGCTGTCTGGAAGGGCATAACATCAGCTCAGAAGCTGAAATAAATCCTGAAGCCTTTAATAGCCAGAGGCTGTCAGCTCCCCGCCCTCCTTGCAGCTGAAGAGCAAGTTCTTTCTTAAAGGGAGATTCTAATAGTGTACCTCCATAGCTGTCACGGTAGCCCTTATTATTATTCTTCCATTCTGGGTATGATCTTTCATTTTTGATGAGAGGTAGGGGTGTGTCTTCTCCTGACTAGACTCAGAAGCAATTTACATAGCTATTTGACATATGGAAATTATATTTCAACTCCACAGAATGTCTTTTTCTAGTATATGATTAATAGCTCCACAGCGGTTGCCTTGTGTTGAAGAAAAGACCTGGTAAAATATATATAGCCCACAGAGGCTTGAAATTTTTCTTATTTTTTATGAGACACAAATCAGAAATTTCTCATTCTTTTCTTGGTTTGGGAATTATTGCTACTACCATTGATAAATTACTTAGAACTTCATATTTCTTTCTTTTTTCACTCAGGTTCCAAATATATCCAAGTAGTTTAGGATTTTTAAACATGTTTCCAAGAATAACAGTATAACTCTAAAACATGGCAGCATTTCTAAAATTCTACAACTCAAGTACTAGAAACTTTCAAAGGCATTGCACTCGGAAATGCCCTTTGATAATTCATTGGATAACTGCTGTACTATATCATTGATGATAGCTTGTTAATAAACTTAATTAAATTTTACCAGTACTTTCCCCCCCAAACAGGTAATTGACCTGAAATATGAATAGTGCATAAATCCAGAGACCCTCACTGCCAACCTGCTCTTCTCTGTTCTGAACGCCAAGGCAGCCCTAGTTAGCATTTGCCGTACTGCACAGGTGCTCTTCTAGGAAGGTTACAGGATTACATTACAAGCCCTCCACTTTCTCGACTGCCAGAAGGAATGATACAATGAAATCACTACCTAATGCAGGAGGCAGAGTGCCTCCCAGATTCATATAAATAGCAAAGTTATTGAAGGATTGTACCTTTTAAAGAATTAAAGCAACAAAAGAGGAGTGGTGAACAAAGCAAATTTTGCCAGTTGAATTCAGGGAGCAGTCACATGGGACACAGTAGCCATGAATCTCAGTACAAAAATTCAGGTGTGCAAGAACAAAATTTGCATTTTTATACAACTCAGTTTTTATTTGAGGTACCATTCTTGGAGGAAGACAAAAATTTAATCAGTCAGGTTGGAATTTGCCTTGCACTTCTGCCTCATTTTTCAAGGCTACTCTGACTCCTGTGAAAGTGACATTAAAAATATTTAACCATATGACAAGGCCACCAGCTGTGGTAGGAGCCTTCAAGATGGACCCCAATTATTTTCACCTCCTGGTTATTACACACTGTGTAGTCTCTTCCACATTGAATAGGGATGACCTGTGTCATCAGTGGTTGTTTCAAAAATGATGGAGTGTGATTTTGGAGGCTAAGTCATAAAAGACATTGTAGCTTCTTCCTTGCTCTCTCTTAGGTCACTCATGGAGAAGGCAGGTCACATGTTACGAAGACACTCAAGCAGCTTCACAGAGAGGTCTACATGGTGAGGAACTGAGGTCTCCTGCAACTTGCCAGCCATGTGAGTGACACATCTTAGGACTGATTCCTCAGCCCATCAAGACTGCAGACTCAGCTGACATCTTGACTCATGATATATCATGAGCCAGAAGAGCTGGGCTAAGCTGTTCCAAATTCCTGACCCACAGAAACTGTGTGACATAATAAATGGTAATTATTGCTTTAAGCTGCCAGTTTTTGTCAGTTTTTTTTTAAGTACAGTCAATTACAATGTGTCAATTTCTGATGTACAGCACAATGTCCTAGTCATGCATATACATACGTTTATTTGTTTTCATATATTTTCATTAAAGGTTATTACAAGATATTGAACATTTCCCTATGCTATACAGAAGAAACCTTCTAAAATCTATTCCTATGTATAATGGCTAACATTTGTAAATCTCAAACTCCCAAATTTATCCCTTCCCACCCCCTTTCCCCAGTAACCATAAAGTTGTTTACTATGTCTGTGAGTCTGTTTCCGTTTTGTAGATAAGTTTATAGTGTACTTTTTTTTTGGATTTCATGTATGAGTGATATCATATGGTATGTTTCTTTCTCTTTCTGGCTTACTTCACTTAGAATGATGATCTCCAGGTCCATCCATGTTGCTGCAAATGGCATTATTTTATTCTTTTTTATGGCTGAGTAGTATTCCATTGTATAAATATACCACAGCTCCTTTATCTAGTCATCTGTCGGTGGACATTAGGTTGCTTCCATGTCTTGGCTATTGTATATAGTGCTGCTGTGAACACTGGAGTGCATGTATCTTTTTGAATCAGAGTACTCTCCAGATATGTATCTAGAAGTAGAATTGCTGAATCATATGGTAGGTCTATTTTTAGTTTTTTGAAACTTCTCCATACTGTTTTCCATAATGGCTGCACCAAACTACATTCTCACCAGAACTGTAGGAGGGTTCTTTTTCTCCATAACCTCTCCAGCATTTATTGTTTGTGGACTTTTGAATGATGGCCATTCTGACTGGTGTGAGGTGATACCTCATTGTAGTTTTGATTTGCATTTCTCTGATAATTAGTGGTATTGAGCATTTTTTCATGTGCCTATTGGTCATCTGTATGTCTTCATTGGAGACTTGCTTGTTTAGGTCTTCTGCCCATTTTTGTATTGGATTGTTGGGGGGTTTTTGTTGTTATTAAGTTGTATGAGCTGTTTATATACTCTGGAAATTAAGTCTTTGTCAGTCACATCATTTGCAAATATCTTCTCTCATTCCATAAGTTGTCATTTTGTTTTGCTTATGGTTTCCTTTGCTGTGCAAAAACTTGTAAGTTTAATTAGGCCCCATTTGTTTATTTTTGTTTTTACTTCTGTTGCCTGGATAGACTGCCCTAGGAGAACATTGCTAAGATTTACGTCAGAGAATGTTCTGCCTATGTTTTCTTCTAGAAGATTTATCGTATCTTGTCTTACATTTAAGCCTTTAAGCCATTTTAAGTTTATTTTTGTGTATGGAGTAAGAGAGTGTTCTAACTTCATTGATTTACATGCTTCTGTCCAGTTTTCCCAACACCACTTGCTGAAGAGACTGTCTTTTCTCCATTGTATATTCTTGCCTTCTCTGTCAAAGATTAATTGACCGTAGGTCTGTGGATTTATTTCTGGGCTCTCTATTCTGTTCCATTGAGCCATATGTCTGTTTTTATGCCAATACCATGCTGTTTCGATTACTATAGCTGTGTAGTATTGTCTAAAGTCTGGGAGGGTTATTCCTCCAGCTTCGTTCTTTTCCTTCAGTATTGCTTTGGCAATTCTGGGTCTTTAGTGATTCCATATAAATTTTAGGATCATTTGTTCTATTTCTGAAAAAATGTCCTGAGTAATTTGATAGGTATCACATTAAATCTGTAGATTGCCTTGGGCAGGTACTGCCATTTTAACGATATTGATTCTTCCAATTCAAGAGCATGGGATATCTTTCCATTTCTTTAAGTCATCTTTAATTTCCTTAATCAATGTTTTGTAGTTCTCTATGTATAAGTCTTTCACCTACAGATTTATTCCTATGTATTTTATTGTTTTGGTTGCAAATTGAAAAGGGATTTTTTTTTTTTACTTTCTTTTCCTGCTAATTCATTGTTAATGTAAAGAAATGCAATTGATTTTTGTGTGTTAATCTTGTATCCTGCTACCTGGAGTAAAGTGCTGTACAACAAAAGATAACTAATATACCAAACAGTCAGAAAGGATGCAGACACTGGGTTTAGTGCTTATGCAGTGACCTAGGCTTCTCTGCTTTCCCAGGCATTAATCCTTTAGTTTGGGGAAAGTAGATGATTCTGGGAAAATAAATGGCTATCAATGAATACAAATACATTGATAATTTATCAGTCAGTATAGCCATACCAGTTATATATCAGTCATGCTTACGTAGTCTCAAGGCATTGTGAAGCCTGCCTGGTCTTCCTGTTAACCATACAGTCCTCTCCACAAGTGTCTCCAGGTCCTGTGGCTTTCCTGACTACTTCTGGGTGACATGGGAATTTGAGGTTTCCTCCTTAGGCATCCCTTCCAGCCTTTTGTTTTTTTCTCAGTGTTCTCACCTCCTTGAGACTCTGACTGGCTATAGAGCTTCTCTCCTGGAGAGCCACCAAACTCTGCTTTTAACAGCTCCCTTTGAGTACCCTCTCTACCACTCTCGCCTCTATTTCCCAACCTTGTGAGAGCAATGTTTTAGTCTCAGGGGAAATTCCCCCACATCCCCAGTGCTTTATTCCCTAGGAACTGCCTTACTTGTGATTTATCCAGAGGCACCTACTGTATATCCTCTTTGGTGGGTTTTGAAAACCAAAACCGGTTTTCTCCTCAAACACTCTCCCTCTGAGACAAAGATTCAGAGTCCGGAGGAGGGTGAGGAAAGTTTCACTCTCAAAGAGAGACAGAGAGAGACAGAACAAGAGAATGTCACTTCTTACCTCAAAAATGTTATCACACTACCCTGCCTCTAGAGAAATTAATATCTGACCACTAAGGAAATGTATTGGCTGGGACATTGTTATTTCATCAGAGTTCAACAGGTTCTAACTATAGCCATTTGCTCTAATTCCATGATGATAATGCAGCCCCTTGGTTTGCTTTTCTAAGTACCTAGATACCCTGAAGGAGATACTTCGCTCACAAAGCCAATATATGCTACTCATGTTTTGTACCTCTTTCCTCGAGAAATCCTTGCCTGACTTCCCTAGATCAGGGTTCGGTGCCTGTTCATGTGCTCCAGTACTGCCTGCATGTCTATCTCCCTTAAAGCATTTGTCCCGCTGTATTATAATCATTATTTATTTGTGTCTGTTACGAGATTCTAAGCTCTATTCAACACCTGTGTGTCATGTTCATAATCTGACCACAGAGATTCAAGAAGTATTTGTGGAAAGGCAGAAGCGCCATTAGAAAAGAGCTCACCAATTTGGGGCTTTATGAGCCAGTAAAATTTTAAGGGAAAAGGTGGGGAATCCATTTTACAGTTGCCAACTTCTTATTTTGCTAAATGAATATATTAAAAATAACAACAATAGTTTAGCTTCACATCACATCATTTCATCTTAAAATTGCTATTTTGACACCAAAGGAGTATTACGGATTCACTAAAGACTAATTCATGAGAAGAGTAAATGTAACTTCTTTACTAGAGACTAGTGGCAACTTCTACCTGAATTAGCATCACATAGCAGACACATTTGAGAACTGCTGCTAACTTCTTAAATCCCTTCCTACTCTCAGATAAGTTAAGACAATGTGAAATGGTAATTCACCTATTTTCAAGGTAGCAACTTATAGATATTTTTTTAAAGAAACACTCCCTAATAGCTAAAACTTGTTTCCTATCCTTTTTATCTATGTCTTTAAGGAAAAAGTCATTGAGCAGCTTGGCACGTGATTCTCAGCTGGGACTCATTACCCTCTTCAAGATTTTTTTTACTGTCTCCCAGTAAATCTCTGAAGGAGTGAACATATTAGAAAGTGAGAACTACTGTAATTTTGTTTATTTATAAAATATATTTGGGGAAAGATTGCTCCAGTCTGATCTAAGAAGAAAAATAAAGTTATAGTTGAAGTATGATGCAAAACATTTCTGGCAAATTTATTTTGGGTATAGCTCTTGTCTCATAAATTCAGCAAAATTCACTTTTGTTAAATTTTACAGTAAAGTGAATTAAATGTATTATTAGTGTCATATGTCACAAATCACAAAAATTCCTCATCTCATTCACAAAACAGTAAATATATAAAGATGTTTTCATTGAAACTGGAGCAGAAGCTACTGTTACCTCTGCAAATAGGTGTAATATCAATAAAAGGCAAAAAGACAATATAGACAACACTGAAGCAATGTTTCTATTTTAAAATTCACTTATTTTGAGAACCCATGGGATAAATTACAGAAGCCTTTGGGAAAGCTGAGGCATTAAAATTAGGAGATGGAAAGATGAAATCAATGATGATGTAATCTACACCCCTGATGACACAGGAGACTCCCTTAAAGATCCCTCCTGCGTGCTGTATCTGTTGTAATGCTTCAGGCTAGGAGAAATTTCTGAATCCAAATTGTGCCTCCCCAAATCTATGCTTTCTCTTTATTTTTATTTTACTTTGTATTGTAATTCCCTTGCTGTCCTTAGGAAGAAAAAGAAAGGAGGCCTTAATATTCTGGTTTTAGTATATTTTTTTCTTATGATGTTAATACTGAAAGCAAAAGCATGTTATTTTCTATCATAAAACAATTTTACAGGTAAATTTCACAGCTAAAGTCCAGCTTATCAATAAAATAGTAGATCAAATAATATCCATATGCATAAATAAAAATTAGTAATTTCATAAATTACATGTCTCTGTACACTGTAAACTCTCAAGAGGAATTATGCTTTTTGTTTTACATAGTGTTTTTTGTCTCATCAGAGTTCTTTGAAAATAAGAGTCTACTACATTTAACTCTAGTTTGAAATATATAACATGTTAAATGAAACTTGTGAAAACAAATCTATTTTAATGTATTATTTGCCCAATTATGATACCACCTAATATAATTATTTAAGGAATATTAATTTAGTAGCCAGAAATGGTATTTATGATTATTATCATTAATCTAATCTAATTCAATATGAGTATAGGACATAAGAGGTCAGATTTGCACTATATATTTAAAAAATGGAAATTAGTCTTACAGATTTTCATTTAGTTCATAGATAGCTAATAATACCTTTAACCATTAATTAACAATTAATTTTGAATGAAAGTTTTCTCTGAAACTTCTCTAAAAGTGCTAGGAAATGAAAAACAAAATAAAATGATGTTGATACTTTTTGAGAAGTGTTAATGATAACAGTTAAATATTTTTGAACTATCAAGAACTAAATTTGGTCTATCCCTTATGAAAATAGTTATAACTGACAGGATAATATCAACGAGTAGATACTGTAGTGTCAACACAGACAAGATTATCAACCTGAGCTGCAAGCTAAGCACAATGAACTGAAAAACAAAAGTTCAACCAGAGAACACTGGTCTGATTTTGAGAGTTCTTTTCCAGAGTTTCAAATTACAGTCACGTAAGAGCAGTTTCATGAAGTTAACTTAGATAAGCAACTTTTTTAAATTAGAAAAAATAAGAATGTTTTAACTTAAGGAAGAAAAAGTATATATTACTGAATAAAATATAAAAACTCTTTTTGTTTAAAGACTCAGGCAGCTGAGCTTCTGAAATATATCTGAATTACCAGTGGCCAAACCTATGAGGAAACAGGTTTTTGAAGAAATTGCCCCTAAGGAATAGTCATCCAAGTGAAATTGTAACCGTGCAAATAATGATCTGAATAAATATATGACACAAATATAAAGACGTGCCATTTCACACAGTTACTGCCTCCCAAAAAAGAACTCTTTCGAACAGTTGTTTTTTTTAGTTGCAGTCAATATACCAAAATACTGATATTCCTTGGAACCATAAAACTTTGACTTGATTTCTGGCTTTACTGATTATTAATAACATGACTTTATGTAAGTCCCTGATATCTCATTTCATAGAAGATAATATCTACCTCAGAGGGTTATTAAGAAAATTAAATGTGAAAATTGCTGTGAAAGCATAGCACATACCTGACACATGAATAAAATAAATTTTAAATAGTTAAAAATAATCGCTGTAATGAAGTCATCATTTCATGGACTAGTTTTGTTTTCTTTTCCATTCATCACTCAGCTCTAGTACAAGATGATCTAGCAAACTGTGTAATATTTCCTTAGTGACAGTTAAATAGAACCCTGATGTAGATTTGAAAATTATGTGTTGGAAGAAGCAAAGGTATTTTCTACTTGTTACATTTTTATCCACACTTTACTTATCCATCTACTTTAAATTTGTAAAATCTGCAGGCAGTTGTCTTGACTTCTTAGCGAGATATCCAGGAAGCCCAAATGGTTTCGTAAGTTTATAAAATAAGCAACTACCTACTCAAAACTAACTTATCTATGAAGATGTGGAATGCAGTGAGATTATAATCACACCTGTCTCAGGTGTCTTCCCACACATAACCTAAAACTGAAACTCTTTAAACCATAAAAGTACTGCTGATAAACCCTACTAATATATAGTATTTTTCCTTTCTCTCTTCTCTTTGGAATTTCTTCTTGATGTACTTAGGGAAAAAAGCCAAGATATGAGTGTCATTTAACATAATTTTAATTTTGTTTTAATTTTTTCAGCTCTAAAAGGAAATGAAAGCAATTATCAAGAAATAAACATATGGGATATTATTATGGGGGCTAAAATAATGCTAGTTCAACTAACTTGTGTTTTAGAATCTAATGTATTTCTTGTAGCCCATCACTTATCATCCTAACTCTATTCCTTATTACTTACCCACATAGACTATAAAATAGATGAGAGTGTAAGAATTGGTTTCACATAGTTGGAAACATAAATGAAAATTTTAATCCTTCAATAATAAGCAAAGCAATAATAGGTTGAACAATAACTTCTGGCAAAGTTTTCCTGCGACACAAGGTCTTACACCATTAACAGCCATAATGAAAATCTTCAAGTAACAACTCACATCACCATGGAATCCTATTGACCTAAAATACTGGTCAATTGTGAGAATATCTCTAAGAAGGAAAATAGAACTAGGAAAGTTTCCTATAACTCCCCTGATTTAGAATTCTAATGCATACATGTGAAAAAATTATTCAAAAATGAGAAGAGAGACATACATTTCTCTTTACACTTTTCACATTTCACCACTTCATTTGGGATAACTGTTAATCACTCCAGTTTACTAAGTGTCTATTTCATTTGGAAGAACTGGGCTAGGGATGGAAAGAAACCTTTTGAGTTCTTATCAAGAAAGCTGAAAAGATAAAGCAAATGTGTTAGTTTGCCCAGTTGCCAATCTCTTCTGTCTTCCCACAGTCCCTACTGAGTGAAAGTCAGGTCACATAATAGCTCCCTGCCCCCCACCGTCCACCCCACCCCATACACACAGCCCACAGCTGTGTGATCAATTGTAGACACTGTGACTCAGGCTGAGTTAATCAGACTCATCTTCCATACATTTGGAATTGGGATTTAGAAATTCTTCTCACAACTTTGGGATATTTAGAGAGATCTCCTAAAGCTGACCTTGGAGTAGCCATGTTTGGGCTTGTTAGAGTGAAACACAGAAACTCCATAGAGAAAGAAAGTATTGATTCAGGTGCCTAGAAAGATGAAGAAATGAGAGTCCTGTGGCCCTGGAGAGAGAAAATAGAATGAAGTCAGCAGCCTTGGATCTTGATGGCATTGTTTCCTTGTTCCAGTCTCTTATCAAACCTGCCCTTGAGTTTTTTTAAATAATGCTTTATCCTGTAAATAAATTCCCCATCACTACAGCAGGTTTGAGTGAGTGTTCCTTACAACCAATGACTAAGGTAGGAAGTGAGCTATTCCCTAGCTTCACTTTGAAAGTTTTGCAGTGCTATATTGTTATAAACTTACTCTTACTAACTTGGTAGAGAATGCTATGTGTGACAGTTTAGATCTTTTGTTCTTGTCTTTAAAAAGTTAGTATTTTTTTTTTGTAAACTTAAAGATGCCAAACAAAAACATAAATTTCATATATCAAGGCATCAACATAATGTGAAAATAAGAGAAATATCATTTGACCATAATAAAAAAAAACTTGTAAGTAGGGTCCAGGTATACATTTAAATTTCTTTTATAATATTTAAAGTTTATATATATATGACATGTCTAAGTCTTGACTCTTCATTTTTCCAGTCTCTCTTACCCTTTGTTATAGTCTTGGTTTTTCCCTTTTGTATTAATCTGAATTTTATATATTTATTTTTATCAAATATATGTGTATAGCTTTTATTAAGGCATATTTTACTAAAAGAATTATAATAATGTCAATCCTCCTCTGCCAAACCAAACATTGAATTCGTCTAAGTCGATGTGTTCCCTGGTATTTCCATATTTCTAAATAATATTTTTTACTGCTGTCTCAGTGTAGCAGGGTTATTTTTCCCACTGCTTCCTCTTCCTTTCCGCCTATCCTTTCTATATAGGATTTACTTTATTCTGACCATCCAAATACATTTCGCCATTGTAGGGCAAGTAGGACGAATAGCGTATTTTGCACAAGTAGAACACTGCAACTGCTTCTTCCCTCCTGTATAGCCCTTCATTTTTCCTGGAATTAGTTAACTATGTAACTGATTTTCATTTGCCAGTTTTTATTAGCTTTTCATTTGCCTAAATTTACTGCAGTTTTTCAGTACAAGTGCTCATTTAGTTTCTTCTGCTGTTTTTATTTTTCTTACATGCCCCTGTTCCAATCCGGACTCTTCTCTACACATTTTAGTTCTGGGAAATTTTCTTGTGTAATTCTTTAGATGATTTCATTCTCTCCATTTTCTTGTTTTAAAATTGGATCTTTTGTTGGATCTTCTAAATTCTTTACTTTTCACCTCTTGTTTCTCATTTCCTTGATCTTTTTGTTCTACTATCTGGGAAATTTCTTCAACATTATTGTCCAAATCTCCTATTCAGTTGGGTTTTTTTAGTCATCTCATTTTTTGTTTCCAAAAGTTTTTCTTGTTCTCTGTCCTGTTTTTAGAGCATGCTTATTCTTGTTTTATGCTTGCAATAATTATCTGCTATCTCTCTGAAAATATTTCTTAAAGTATGTTCTCCTTTCAGTGTCTCTATTTCCTTTAGGTATTTTATTTTCTCTTTATTTAGTCTAATGTCTGAGTTTCATGTTGAAGACTTTCCTCAAATGTCTTAAGATACTTAATTGTATGTTTCATATTTATGCCTAAGATGCTCAGATGCCATATGGAAACACTGTCTGCTTGTGAATAGGATGCCTCAACCATATAACGGTTGATGATGAACCTGCTTTTTCTATATGTTAGAATTTCTCAATCATCAGCCTCAGTAGGTGTTTTCTTTGAGGTCATTTGGTTCTCTGGGAAAGTATTCTCTTATTCTTCCACCTGGGAGGTTATATGCCTCAATGCCTGTGTTCTAGGAGCAGGTAGAAAAGGTTCTGGATTCCCACCAATCAGTGCACACAGTTAGACTTAATCTTTTTGGCTTCAGCTCCATTTCCCATACTGACTAGTGTCTGGAGCCTCTTAGATGTAGCGGTTCATCTGGAAGCTAAAACATTGGTATCCTGCAAGGTGGAAGGTGGGGAGAAAATAGAGAAAGGACAACTTGGCCTGGGGGTATGGGAGACCACATGAAATCCAAGCATCTAGCCACTTTCCACTACTCTGTTTACAGCATTGAGCTTCACCATCACCTCCCCCAGTGCCTTATGCCTTTATGTCCTAAACCTTTCTAGGTTTCTGTAGGGTAAATTAGACTAAAAAGAGAAGAAGAGAAGGAAGAAGAGGGAGAAGAAAAGAAGCATGTTTCTCATGGATAACCTTCTATCTGGGCACTCAGCTTACAGCTTCCTTTATTAAACACCACTCTCCATCTACTTTCCATCTCCCAAACAATACTTTTGAAATCTCTCATCATCTTTATCTTCCTTCATTTTTTCCTTATATTTTTTGTTCTATTTTTATTCCTTTACTTACTTGATTGAGGCTTCAGGAGAATGAAGAAATAGAGGCATGTTTAATCAGAATTTTTCTCCTTATTTCACGTAGTGTAAATTCAGATTCCCTTCTAAAAGATGCTTCTGCTCATTGCTCTTGCCACGTCCTGAGTTTATCCCCAGCATAATACTTAGGGATTTCAACCTGAAAAGAACAGGATGAAGAATTTCCTAGAATTTACACAGAGAGGCTACAGTCATAATGTTCTATAGTTTTCCTCACCAAAAAGCATGGTATTAACCAACAGGAAAAAGCACACCATTAATAGTGGTTGCCACAGCTGGCAGAGTTGTGAATTTTTAGGCAGTGAGCACACTGGCTTAATGAATGGAACAATGATTCAGT
This sequence comes from Camelus bactrianus, assembly GCF_048773025.1. NCBI lineage: Eukaryota > Metazoa > Chordata > Mammalia > Artiodactyla > Camelidae > Camelus > Camelus bactrianus. The sequence goes on along the minus strand of NC_133563.1, from coordinate 14,744,879 downwards.
TAATTTGATCAAGCTGAGTGGTGGAGCATTAGAGTTATCCCCAGAGGAGGAGAATGCCTTGTGCTTGTCACTGATTCTATGAAATAGTGTCTCTGCTCTTTAAACTGCAATCTCAAAAATACAGTACAGAATTCTAGTTTACTACAGCCACTCTCCACCACTGGGAATCATCTGAACTTTTACACATTGGCCAAAGCTTTCAGGTTACTTTATCAGAGTCTGAGGAAAGTCTGGTTGTAAATGATTCGTTAATATTAAGTATTCAGATTAGTTAGGAAAATAGCTTACTCCAGTTTACCAGATAAATGTATCCTTTCCTCTTAATTTCACTCTGCTTCTGCCACCATATCATTGATTCAGGCAACCATTCTTATGGTCCTTGAAAAAACATTGTACGACTGTGGGCTTAGTCCTAAGTCATTCTTCTAGAAAACTCTTGCAACTTTTTGAGTCTCCCAGATCCTCATGCACAGAAATTTCCATCTGCTATTCTCTTTTCTAGATGTCACGTAGTGTAGTTGAATGGCCATTGAATGAAGAGTGAAAGTTTTAGATGTGGTCTTATTTTCTAAATTTCTGTGAGAGACAATTTCCTAGAGTTGTGTGGCTCAAACAAGAACATATATGTTAAAATGCCTTGTAAATTGTAAATAAATTTTTATAATCTATTCCACCATTTTTAGTTTTTCAGAGAACACTGTGTGATGATTCTGTTTACAATAATAAGGAATGAAGTTTTAATCATTTCAATAAAAAGAATTTCAGTGGATTAATTTAATGGACCTGCCTTTTAATTAAGGTATTATTACTACATAAAAGAAAAATACCTTAAGGCCTACTTCAAGTTCAGCATTTTCTCTGTAACTACTGTTTGTTATGGGCTGCATTGTGTCTCCCTCACCCTCAATTTACATTTTGAAGCTCAACCTCTAGTACCTCAGAATGTGACTGTTTTTGGAGATAGGACATTTAAAGAAGTAATTAAGTTAAAATGGGATTGTTAGGGTGGACCCTAATCCAGTATGACTGGTGTCCTTACAAAAAGTGGAGGTTAGTACTCAGACAGAGGGAAGACCATGTGAAGATAGGGAGAGAGGCCTCAGAAGAAACAATCCTGCAGAAAACTTGATCTTGGCCTCCAGAATTGTGAGATAATAAATTTATGTTGTTGAAGCCACCCAGTCTGTGACATTTTGTTCTCAGCACTAGGAAACAAATATACTATTTAAGGCTAAAGAAGAAAAATGTAAGTTCATGACATATGTTGTCCCAGGATATAATACATTCTTTCTTAGAAATTTCACTGATACATAAAAGATTATTTTCTAGAAACAGGAAAAAGTTGGTAATTTTAATAATTTAATGTTATATTTTATATTATTCCTGATTATGTTTATTTTAGTTTAAATTTTACTAGCAAGTAAGGTGGTAGTGTTTTATACCTCATGAATAAAATTACTGTATAGTCATGCATTCAGTAGCACCATCAAAGCACATGTGGGATTTGCTTTGTTGGGCTTTATTTCCTATTTTACCAGAAAAATTTATTGGACTAAAAACTCAAATACAACTAGTATGCAAGCCATTTTCTTGAGAGATAGAGATATATATATATATTACTTATATCCTTGTATAAGCATATTTGTATAAATATATATTTATGTGTATTTACACAAGTATATGTGTTTATACAAATATATATATTTATTTATACAAATATATATACTTATTTATACAAATATATATTTTTATAATGTATATTATAAATTGTATATTTATATATATTCTATATATAATTATATATGTATTTATATGTGTATACAAATTACATATACAAATGTAATTCACTATATAATAAAAAGAATGGTATCTTGGCATATCCCTGTTAATAGAATGCCCTTGTGAGGTATGCTGGTTACTTTTTTCTTGATTAAGAGAAACAGTAAAGAGAACAGGAATGTCTACAAAGGTCTAGGCAGGAGATACAAACTTAGACATCATAGTTTTTGAAAAATAATGTAGTTTCTCATTATTTTGTCTTTGAAAAATAAAGTAGCTTCTCACTTATATTTAAGACAACTTGAGTTTTTGAATCTGTATAGTAGCTCTCATCTATTCAGTTACTAATACTATTTAAATTATTATTTATTGATAAATCAGTAAAAATATTTGTAAAGTCTGAATAATTTACTGATATTGCTTTACTTGCTCCAGTTTATGAATAATAGGAAAGAGGACAAATGTATTTTATTTAGCCTAAATACAACATATGCCCATAGATTATTTACCCCAGGGTAAACAATATGGAGTAGAAAGAATATTATCGTGGCATATCCCTGTTAATGGAATGTCCTTATGAACTTACTTTTCTCTTGATTCAGAAAAACAGTAAAGAGGCTTGGAATGCCCTGTATGAATCTGAGTCATTGCCACCATTTGGAATAGTAAGTACTACAGCACACTGGAATTGCTTGAGCTGCAAGCAAGTTCTTTAGACTGAAAGGAGACATTCTAGAATCTAGAAAGTCACTATTTATTATGTATAAACATAAAATATGTATAAAAATGAAACAAAAAGGAGTTAACTTACTTTTTTTGTTTTTGTTTTATTTTTGTTTTGATTGGGGGAGGTAATTAAGTTTATTTATTTATCTTTTTTTTGATGGAGGTGCCAGGAACCTCGTGCATGCTAATTAAGCATGTGCTCTACCACTGAGCTATACCTGCTCCCCCAGGAGTTAATTTAATTTTAAAACAATGAACTCATAAGTCAAATATAAAATATGAACTTAAGAAAATAATAGCAATAAATGAGCATAAGCTGCCTTCTGTAAACAATATATATTCTGACTTCTCTCTTGTTCCTATTTGTGAGTTGTTGGTGCTCCTATCTGAGGGCAACCCCTGCACTTGATCACTAGACTCCATGCCCTTTCTTCAACTCAAGTTGTCATTCCAGTAATCCCTTCTGCTTCATCATTATTTCTCTTCCTCATGGATCATAAGTACAAAATGTGGTTTCTCCCATCAGACTTTTGTACACCTCTTTCCCCCAATATCTTGTATTAAGGACACAAATGACCTTCACCTTCTAAACGCAATGGTTCATTTTCAGTCCTCATTTTACTTGAGCAGAATTTTAAACAGTGGCTTCCAGGATACTCACTCTCTTGTTTTTTTTCTCCTACCTTACTGGCCACTTCTTCTCAGACTCCTTTATTTGATTCTTCTTATCTCTTTGATCTAGCATATACTCTGTAATTTCATCCACAAACATAGATAGATGCCATCTATCTACTGATGACTTCTAAGTTTGTATCTTCCCCCAACTCTCTCCTCTGACTTCAGTCTCATATATCTAACTGCCTACTTGACATCCTTAATTGGATGTCTAAAAAACACTTCATACTTAACATGATTAAAAATGAACTTCTAAAATTCCTTTCTTCAATCCCCATTCAAGCCAGCATCTCCCATAGTCTCCCCTTCCTCAGTAATTGCAACTCCATCCTTTCAGGTGTTCAGACCAAAAAACTTTATAGACTTTCTCTCATACCCCACATCTAATCTGTCAGCAAATCTCTTTGTCTTTGAACTGTATCCAGACTTTAACCACTTCTCACCACATCTATCTCTCACCTGGATTATTATTGCAGTTGCCTTCCTAGAGGTTCCTACTTAACCCCTTGTTCTCTTATACTCAATATAAAAGCCAGAGTGGGCCTTTTAAAAGATAAGTTAGATCAGGTCATTCCTTTTCTCAAAAATCTTCAACAGCTTCTATCTCATTCAAAATATAAGGCCTTACATCAACCTGCTCCTCTAATACTTTTCTGTTCTTATTGCTTATTAATCTTCCTTCCTTCTGCTCCAGTCCCATTGTCCTCCTTGTTCTGGACTCTTGTTCATGAAACATGCTAGAAATGGTACCACCTCAAAGTTTTTGCACTTGGTTTTCGTTCTGCCTAAAAGTTTACTTCCCGGCATCTTCCCACCCTCTCAATAAAGTCCCTCTGTTCCCCTCCCTAGTCATTACATGGCTTGTTCCTTCTGTTTCAGGTCTTTTGCGCCAGTGTAACCTTCCTAGTAAGACCGTCTCTGATGACCCTATTTAGAATACTGTAACTCTCCCTCCACCCAAGTCTTGGCAATTAGCATACTCCTTCTGCTCTTTTATTCCCTAGTATTTCTCATCATCTGATATGATGCATAATTTTACTTAGTTTTGTATTCTCTGTCACCCTTCACTAGAATGTGAGCCCCCAAAAGAGGGATTATTGTCTGTCTTGTATCCCCCACAACCTAGAATTGTTCCATGTAAACCCCTAACAATTTTTAAGATAAATTAATATACACTGATACACTCTTTTTTTAACCTGTTCATAGCCAGATTTAAAAAACCATAGTCTACTTTTATTTTGATAAATTATAGCAAGTTTATTTTGTAATTTTCTCTCTTACCCATAACCTTTTCATAGATTTTTCTTTTTAATCATAAGATAATAGATTTTTAGAACTAGGATGGACCTTTTAAGGTAAAGAAAATCACTTGGCCACCATGGACCTCTCTGGACCTTAGGTTCTTTATCTGTAATTGAATGAGTCAAAGTCAAGTTGTAAATTCAGCTCATTTTTTAAATCAATATTCAATTTGTATATCACGATATTAGGAAGGTTTATATTTAGTTTTTTGTTCAATATACCTGGAAATCAGTCACTTTCACTAGAAATTGTTTTCCATGAAGGAAAAAATTCTTTCCAGTAGTTTAGAAGGTATAGAGGAGACTGAGAGAGTTAAGGCTAAATGTCTTTATTTTGTTGTTAAACTGGGAGATAAGGTCTTCAGCTGAAAATAAGAGGAATAAAAACAGGAATAGGCATTTGGAAAGAATGGAAAAGATTTAATGAGTATGAACAGTAAGGTAGGGAATTTACTGAGTTATTTTTCCTAAATGTATATAAATCATGCAAATATTTTTTCAAGGGCAAAATTTATTAAAATAGCAACAGGAAATTATAATAGTTCTTTATAAGAAAAATATGGATAAAATTATTTTTTAAAGATTTAAAGAAATGGTACATCTAAGTAACTTTGGTAGTACTAAAAGAGCTTCACATTTTTTATTATTAACTATCTTCAAATTTTTAGCATACATTAGGTATCAAAAATAAAGATACTGAGCCTTAATCTTACAGTCTTTCATATGTTTTGACTATTATAGCTTTGGAAGGAATTGTACTTTCTGCACCTTAGAAACTATTGTAGTTTCTTGAAATTTTATCAGGAAATTCTCTCATCTGCCTATTCCCAAAATCTGACATTACGAACATTTATTTCTCTACTATTCTAATTTTTTCATTTGATTATTCATCCAACAAGCAGTTTTTGAGAATCTCCTGCTTATTGCGTACTGCAGGGAATTGTAGGAAATAAAAATGTATAAATTTTTTTTATGTGTTATGTTAGTAATTCGAGAATTCTTACCTGGAACTACACTTAAATGTTTTCTTAACGAAACTCAGAAAGCATCCCTCCTTCAACCTCATTCTCAATGTCCACTCAGTCTTCAAATAATACCAAACCTACCTTCTAAATATTTCTAACATGTCTTCTCTTTTCCATGCCCAGTACCACTACAAAGTTTACACTCTGGTAATTTCCCATCTCAAAGAGTACAAGGGCCTCCTAACAGGTTTCTCTATTTCAGTCTTACCTCTCCAATCATTTTCACATTGCGATTAGAATTGCCTTCTAAGGCCCAAATATGGTTTTATCCCCCTGATTTAAATCTCCACAAACTCTTTGGATTCCAGCAATACTGAACCACTTGAATATTCTCTCAAAGATAATATTATCTCATACTTTGTACCTATTTTTCCTTCTGCTTCAATGCTCCTCCTTCCCCGTGCCCCACATTCTGTACCAAGCCATTCAACCTGCTCAGGCATCTCTAAGGATCCCTTCCTTGAGCTGTTCCATGCCTGCCCTTCTCTGAATTAGAACTGTGTGAGCTTCTTGAGTGCTTCCATATTGCTATGTAAACACCCCTAACATTCTGTTTATCATGCTGAATTTTCAATAACAGTTGACTTGCCTATTCCCACATTTATTTCTGAGCAACCTATAGGTGAAAATGTGTCTTTGAACTCTGTATTCTTAATAGCTCTTGCAGTATCTAATAGTAGGCATTATTTAAATGTAAAACACTTTTCTCCTGGGAACTATTCTGTACTGCTTCTCTGAGGGTAGTACTCAAACACGTGGAATGTTTTGTCTCTATTGTATCTATAGTCCACAAAAATAACTTTAAGAGAGTTTTCTTCATTTTTATAATTATAAATATAAAAGTATATAAATATTTATAAAATATAAATACATTTAAATTATTATAACATATAAATATGTATTTCATATATAATGTAGGCCATTATAAAGACTCCTATAGGATGATAAAAGAAGTTGCAGAATATTTTCAGTAAAAAAATAATCTTAGATAACTTAAAAAAAAATTTAAACCAGCTTCTTACTGAAGTATTTCTGAGAGGCTTTTTTTTTTGGCTTAAGGTAGATTCATTGAGGTTTAATTACCTGCAGTAAGATTTTCCTTTTTAAATGTATAGTTCTGCCAGTTTTGACAAATGTGTATAGTTGTATAACCACTCCGCAGTCAAGATACAGGTAATTTTCCAGAATGACTGTCGTCAAAGAGACCACAGATAGCAAATGTTGGCAAGGATGCAGAGAAAAGGGAACCCTAGTTCACTGTTGGTGAGAATGTAAATTGGCTCAGTCACTGTGGAAAACAGTATGGAGGTTTCTCAAAACACTGAAAATGAAACTACCATATGATCCAGCAATTCCACTGCTGGATATATATTTTAAGAAAATGAAGACACTAACTAAAAAAGATACATGCACCCCAATGTTCATAGTAGCATTATTTACAATACCCAAGGTATGGAAGCAATCTAAGTGTCCATGAACAAATGGATAAAGAAGATGTGGCATATCTATAAAATGGAATTTGAAATTTTGCCATTTGCAACAACAATGATGGACATGGAGGGTTTGTTATGCTTAGTGAAATGTCAGACAGAGAAAAACAAATCCTGTGTGATATCACTTATATGTGGAATCTAAAAAATAAAAGAAACAAATATAACAAAACAAATAGACTCACAGATATAGAGAAGAAACTAGTGGTTACCAGTGGGGAGAGGGAGGGGCAAAATGGGGGCAGAAGGTTAAGAGGTACAAACCACTATGTATAAAATAAATAAGCTATGAGAATACATTGTACAGTACAGGGAATATAGCCAATATTTTATAATAGTTTTAAATGGAGCATAATCTATAAAAATGTTGATCACTATGTTGTGCACCTGAAACTAATGTAGAATTGTAAATCCACTATACTTCAATCAAAAAAAAATTTTTTTTAAAGACACAGGACATTTTTATAACTCCAGAAAGTTTTTCCATCTGCTTTTCAGTCATTCCCTTTCCTCTCAGCCCCAGGCTATGGCAAATACTGCTCTGATTTCTGTCCCTATAATTTTGCCCTTTCCAGAATGTCATATAATCATGTAATTTGTAGCTTTTTGTATCTGATTTCTTTCACCTAACATAATGTTTTGAGATTCGTATTGATGCTGCATGTATCAGTAATTAATTTCTTTTTATTGTTGAGTGGTATTAAACTGCAGGAATGTACCATAACTTGTTTATCCTTTCAGTGATTGCTGGGTTATTTCACTTTTTAAAGCATGATGAATAGCACTGCTCTGAATTTTTGCGAACAGGTCTTTGTGTGGACATATATTTTCATTTATCTTTGGAAGATGTCCAGGAGTGACATTGCTTGGTCATATGGTAATTGTTTGAAAAACTATATAGTCTTTTCAAGCAATTGGAAACAATTGAAAATTCAATTTCCCCAATGGATTTCCTTGACCCTTTTGTCAAAAACTGACTTGACTGTTCTGTTCTATTCATTTATATGTTTATCCTTAGGCCAATGCCACACTGGTTACTAAAGCTTTATAGTTTTATGATCTTGATATCAGCTAATTTGAGTCCCCCAATTTTGTTCTTTTCCAAAATTATTTTGGCTATTCTGGATCCTTTGCATTTCCATGAAAATTTTTAAATCAGCTTGTTAATTTCTAGAGAAAAGTCTTTTGGGATTTGATTTGGATTTAGAGATAAATTTTGGGAGAATTGACATGTTAACAACATTGAGCTTCCAATCCATGAATTTGGCATTATTTAGGTGTTCTTTAATTTCTTCAATTAATGTTTTGTAGTTTTCAGCATATAAATGTTTTACATTTTTAAAAGACATGTCCCTAAGTGTTTTATGTTTTTATACTATTATAAATGGTTTTATTTTAATTTCAAAGTACAGTTGTTTGTTACTAGCGTTTAGAAATATAATTGATTTTTATATAATTTTCATCCTATCTGCAGGTTTACTATACTCTCTTATTAATTCTAGTGACTTTTTGTAGACTCTGTAGGACTTTCTGTATTGGCAGTCATGCAATCTATGACTAAAGAAAGTTTTACTTCTTGCTTTTGGATCTGGATTAATTGTATCTGTTTCTCTTGTTTTATTTCACTGGCTGGAATCACCAGAACAGTGTTGGACAGAAGTAGTGAAGGGAACATCCTTGACTTGTTCATATTAGGGAGAGAGCATTCAGTTTTCACTATTAAATATGACAGATAACTTCAGGTATTTTTGTAAATGCCCTTTATCAAGTTGAAGGAGTCTGCTTCTATTCTTAGTTTACTGCGAGATTATGTCTTGAATGGGTGTTGAGTTTTGTCAAGTTATTTTTCTATAGCTATTATAAAGATCATATTGGTCTTTTTTAAAGCCAGTTGATATTGTTAATTCTCATGTCCTTTATAAAGTATATTTTAAATCTCCAAGAGGAACAATGATACAGATTTTGATCACAGAGCTCTCTTTTTCATTGGATGCTTTTTAGAACTAATGATCTGTGGGACATGCTGGTAAATGCTAATATAGAAAATAAATGTATAACATGGATGTAATCCTTTTTAAACTCATAGGATTATTAATGAGGGGTAACCAAGATAATGTAGATAAAGCACTTAGCTTAATATCAAGCACAAATTAAATGCTTAAGAGATACTCAAACATTAAAAACTGATTCATATATTAATTTAAACATGGATTCTACATTTTTTGTATGTTTATTTTTTCAAAGTCACTGTTAGTGATATTACAAATATTATTAACATGACAATTAAGATGAGTTGTTTAAAACATGATTAAGTTACTTTGGGGTTTTTTTACTCAATAAGAGAAATGGATGTATGTTCTGTCATAATTATAAAGAACAGTTGTTTTCACAGCTCAGATTCACCAGATGTTAACCTTAACCTGCAAAGAGAGGACTGACTAAATTAAAAAGTGTTCCTCAGCACCAACATGATTATTATTTTAAATTATTTCATAGGTTAGAAATAGCTTTTATGAAATTCCTTCCATGTAAATATGAAAAGGGTTAGACATGCCTACTTTATGAATTTCTTGTGGATGAGAAATAGGGAGACAGTTTACTCTTTCATATTCTCATGGGCCCATCATGCATGTAGGAAGTCTTCAAGTGTGTCAGAAATCTTGGACATCAGTATCTGGGCTTTAACCATCATTTGTTCCAAAGGAAATGAAAACATTTCTATGGACTCATGGAAAGCAAGGTTATGATTATTGAAAACACATACCCCCACACCCCCCCCCCCGCCACACACACATATACACAAAAGTAAATGCAGCTTTCCCTTATATTTTATTTTGGACTTGGAGAGTTGTAAACTTATTGTCTGTACTAGTGTTATACAACCACAGATAATTTAGTGATCGATCATAGACTGAGTTTTAATTTGCCTAGAGTGGAGGGCTTGTTCTTTTTAGTGTAAGAATTATCAAGCAAGCAGAAGAACCAGACAATTGCAAGTGACACACCAAATACTTCTTTCCTTTTAACAAGTTTTGCTTTAAAACTAAGAAATAACAGGGATCTAATGATTTGTTGTCCCTGGGACAATAGTTTCCTGACATTTCAGAACAGCAGTTTATAATAATGCTTGCATATGGGTTTGATATTGTATGTTGTTAAAAGAATCAGCAGGTCTACACTAGAGTTTATTTTTTAGGTATATGGTAATGATGTGCTGTTTCCCAAACAGAAGGACATGTGTACCTACCTCCAAGCATAAGGAATTGGGTACCAGGAAGGAACCATACTGCCTATGCTGTTTGGAAGGAAGGAAGGTAGTGATGTGGAGAAGAGATTCATCAGGTCTTTATTCCATAGTTCTGGGAATGTATAAAGGAAAGGTTATCTGGATCAGTAAACAACTCTGTACTTGGTATGATTCTGCCTGGGAGAGATCAAAAAGGCCAAGAGACCAGCCTTAAAATCAGAAAACCTAGGTTCAAGTCCTGTTAATGCCACTTACTGTAGAAAACTTACTGATTTCACTGAGCTTTCTCATCTGTAAAATTCCTATCTCATTTTTTAAAAAATGCTTTTAATGAGTTTTTTCTCTTTTTTCTTTATGGGGGGAAGGTAATTGGGCTTATTTATTTATATTTGGAGGAAGTACTGGCGATTGAACCCAGGACCTCGTGCATGCTAAGCATGCACTCTACTGCTTGAGCTATACCCTCCTCCCATCTCCTTTTAATCAATCTTATAGTTCTATGGTAAAACTATAGAGGTGACCTTCAAAGTATTTTATGAACTACAATTACTATAATATTATCTCTTGCTCAAATGCAAGAACTTAGAAATAACTGCTGTGTTAATTTTTAATAACATTTAAAGAAAGAAAACAAAAAGAAACCAAATTGTCTTTTTGGCTTTTGGGGTTTTTTTTAATCCATGGTCTTAATGACTGTAAATCTATTTCTTTGAAATATGTATCAATATTTTCTGAATTATACAGTCGCTATTATGAATCTATAGTCTCTAATATTGTCATTTTCCCTCCTTATGATTATAAGCACTTACAACCTAGACCATTGTCATCTGCCCAATCTCCCCAGCTCTTGAAAACAATTATTATTTAGTTGCTCGTGATGACTTAAGCTAATTCCTTAAGAAACATAAGAAGAAAGAATTGGAATTTATAAATTGGAAACCTCTTAGTTTAGAAAAATATCTATTTTCTTATGTATTTTAATGACATCTTTGGTCTTTCATTCATTTGTAGCCACCAAGATGAGAAGATCCCAAATGATTTTTTCTAAGAGAGGAATTAAAAGTAAATATTAACTCTTCAGTTTATTCATTGGGATAGTTGAGATATTCTTTTTGTTTTATTTCTTATGCTTAATATATTCAACAAACATCTTTATCTTTTATTTTTCTGTCTACTTATAGTATATTTATTTTAACATCTTATTTGAATCCTACAAGAATATCCTAATATACATTCAGTTGCCTTTAAAAACACTATTACCTATGGACATCTTACAGAGATTTTTGAGCTGCTTTTAAATTTTAGCTTCCAAGTGCCATTATACTCCATGCCTGATTTTATTTATAAATATAAAATTCATAATTCTGTGTTCATCTAACTTCTAAGTAAATGTTTTTAAATTGTTTTGCTCTGTTTTTTAAAGTAGTACCATCAGAGCATTTCTGTTGACCTCATGAAGCAATGACCCTTTTCACTGAATTAAGGACTCTTTAAATAGGGATCTCCTGAATTTATAATATTATTAAGAAGATGCTTTACCAATCTCTTAAAACAGAGAACTACGTTTTGACAACCATGTTATTATATACTGGGCATACAAAATTTCATACTTTTATTGCATAGTCATGTGGATTTTAAAATTTAATTAGTGAAAATTAATTAAATGAGAATGCATGGGTTCTATTAATGTTTTGGGTAACTCATCTAATCAGTTAGATATTCTTAGACAAATGTCTTTTATTATGCCTTATTGAAATTGTTAATCCTTAACTATAAGGCATATGCCAAAGGTTTCATCACATTAATAAATGTCTAAAGTAATTTCATTTCCTTTTGGTAAATGTGACCTCTCTTCTTTCACTCCATATAAGCTTTTAGTTTTCATTTCCTTCATCAACAATATGATCACAGTCAATTTCAGTATTCTCTCATCTTTTTTCTCCATTCTTTTATTCTCCACACAGAAATTCCAAGATAAAGAAAAGATGCTATACTCCTAACTTTCTCTAAATGAAGACATTGGTTACAAACATTAAATGATTTAATCAAAAGCACTATGAAATGATAAGAACATAAGTGGTGTTGCAGGTATTACACAGGCTTAGAAATTTTAAGTAATAATTAACATAGCCAATAAAGAGCAGAACTGGTACTCAATTGAACTGAATTGAATTGAGTTGAGTTCTCTCCTAGACCTCTCGAAAAAGAAACCTTATTCTTTCTCATCACACATGTAATATATGTTTATTTGTAAACCTTAGAAATTAAAAAGGCAAAAGTAAGAAAATAAGCAACAGTAAATCATAACCACTGTTAACATCACTGTATATACCCTTCTTAATCTATGCTGCCCAGTATGGTAGCCACTAGCCACACGTGGTATTTAAAATTAAATAAAATTAAAAATTCAACTTCTCAGTTGCACTTGAAGTGCTCAACAGTCACAAGTTGCCAGAGACTACTGTTTTGAACAAGAGAGATTCAGAATATTTCCTTCATCATGGAAAATTCATCAGATAGTGCTACAAGTGTAGACTTTTTTTCATGCATGAGAAAGTGCATACACACACATGCACACAGAGGTATATGTGCACATACACCTATAAATTCACATTTAAACAATATAAATGGTGACCCATCACTATATATAATATTAGCAGTCTGACTTTTTTCACTGAACACAAATATTTCCTATGTTAATATATAATCTTCATAATCATTTTAAAGTATGAATTGTTCATTGGAACTATGTACCATAATATATTTAATCAAACTCTTCTTTTTTTAGCATTATTTTAATATGATGCACAGTACTACAATGAGCATCCGTGTATATGCAACTTCATACTTTTATCTAATTATTTCCTTAGGATGAATACTCTAGTAGGGGGAATTTTTAAATAGAAAAGATGTGCACAATTTTAAGGCATTTGCTATAAAGACCAAATTGACCCCCAGGGGAAAAAATGTAGCAATATACATTTTCCTAGTAGTGGGAAAACTCATCTGTTACTCTCTACGCCTGCTAACTTAGGTGTTAGTTTATTTGCTTTTTAAGTTCATAAAGACTTCATTTACCTTGTTGTTAGTCCATCAGTTTCCTCATAAGTTTTACATTGAAGAAGCAGGATACCAACTAAATAAACTGCATGGAAGAAAAAAGTATGAACTAAATCTGGAAAAAGTTAAAATGAGTTTTAATTTATATATGCATATAATTATATATAAAATCATATGAATTAATAAAGTGTATTAAATTATATGTATATAAAAACTCTCACACATGTCAACATTTGTAATAAGGAATAATTTTCACTTAATACTTTAATAGGCATGTTATTATTTTCTGCAAAACATCTTAATTATGACAAATTTGTCACTACACAGACCATTTTGAAACCACAATAATACATTCCAGGGTGTGTTATGCTGGGAAATTGCTATTCCAAGAAAAATGAAGTCACTTGGCCTTTAGGTTGGTGTGTCAGAATATGCTCAAAGATAATATCTAATGAGAAGGCATGTATTACAATAGCCACTTAATTATAATTAATTAAATTTTAGTTCCAGTAACACCTATTTATTCCTTGAGTTTTTTAAAACATTGTGTTTTCTAAGTGAAGGATTTTACATTAAATTTATTTTCTTTAAAGTACCAAAACTTTATATATATATATGTGTGTTACATATATATATATGTATATATATATATACTATAAGCTATAAAACAAACCAGAAAAGAAGTTTTTTCCTAATTGTGGTAGAATCCAGCCAGCTGGTTCCAGTTCCCATGCCTGGCAACTGATGATCGCTGCCCTCTGAGCTCATACATTCTCAGATTCTGTGTTTTATATCCATCCTATCATATGACCATAAGCAATACTCCTTCAGTACATTACATTAACTCTAATTAGTTTCTCAGATGATCTAATCATCACAGAAACGCTCTGGGGGAATGGAATGCAAGGCAGGTAAAGGTTGATGAAAAAATAGACGCTAAGGGCCACTGAAGGAGAGACCTCTATAGTAGGAGTAGGGGTTATTGGAGTGGGAAAGGAGAGAGGTGGATAAAAAAAGATAAATTAATATTTTTACATTAAACTGGCCCACTTTGTGAGGTTGAGGTTGAAAAGCACAATAGTTTTATTGACATTTAGTCTGAGAAGTTTTGAGGAGAAGGTGAGATTTGAGGGAGACTTAATGCAGAAAGGAAACACCAGGGTGGGTAAGAGAAAGAAATTTTTCCTAAAGGCAAAAAATCCTAATTATATAAATGAAATTATTTAGATCACTGATACATTTTCTAGGACAAAATATGAAATGCAACATTTTACCAAAATAGAATTGTGTGAAGACTTAAATTACAGCTGAATCACTTTCATTGACGATTAGAAACTTAAATTCCAGAGTTGTTTTCTGATATATATCAATAGAAATTTGTTAGACAAACTATAAAGGATTGCAGAAATTACAGTTATTATTTCAACATGTATTTTTAAAAGCCTCTATACAATAAATGATTAGTAGCAATCTCGTAAGGTAGAAGGTATACATTACCCTTTAGGGCACAGGTTTAAAATTTGTCATTACTTTGACTTATGGTTTATTTTATTGTTCTTGCTCCATTTGTGCTAATCTATTATCTAAGTATAGGCTATGAAGTAAGCCGGGAATGCTAAGTAAATTTTCCATGTGCACTTAATTAATGTGATTTCTAGAAGTTCCCACAGTGAATGTGATGTACTTTTAAGTCATGCGGTCTCTCAGAGGGAAAAAGTCATGGCAACATGCAATTGAGAATAATTGGAATATGATTGCATGTTCTTATAATAATGCCATAAGTATAAGATGAGGACATTAACATTAAATTCAGAACACAAGAAGGGTATCCTGCCCCTCCCAGTAATAAATCACTTAGGGAAATTTTTAGTTTATTAATGTTTAATGCTTGAAAATAGCATTTTAAATTTTCCTCTTGAACTCTTTTAAAAAAATTAACAGTGTGCCTGATAAATTTCCTTCGGGAAAATAAATTTTACCTGTAATTTAAAATTCTACAATTCCACAATTTTATTTAAATACATTTCTAAGAAACTGCCACTACAGAAACATTTCTTCCTTTAGAAGGAATCAGAAGTAACTGAGAAACATTTAACCCATCTTTATTTAGTTTACCAGTTTTGGATTGGCAGTAAATTTCTTCTTGAGACTGTATAATTCAAACAGTTACAAAGTAAAGAGGTGCAAATGCTTTGTGTGTGTATTAGGGGAGTGGGGATTAGAAAAAGGATAGCCTTAAAGTCTTCAGAGAGGAGATGAGGCTTAAACAATTTTAAACAAAGAATGAGAGGCTCTTACGTAGATAGTAGTCAAATCTGGTGACTACTGAGCTCTTACTATGTGTTAGACTCCGTTCCAAGTGCTCTATATGCATTAAATACTTTAATCCTTAAGGGGCTGTGAGGTTGGAAATATTATTACCTTCATTTTACAGATAAGACAGCTAGGGCATCTGGCTCAAAGCCTCTCAGCTAGTAGAGAAGCTAGAAGTCCATCCCAGGAAGTCTCCAAGTCTCCATTAGAGGCAGAGGGAGTGGCCTTCAGTCTCTGCCTCCCTTAAACCTCCCTGCGGAGAATGGTCAAATTAATTAAAGTTCCTCACCTCTACCCTGCTTCAGCCTTCATTTACAGTTTCCACAATTCTTCATTTTCTACAGCAATTGGTACTTTTCAATCTATTTTCTTTTAAAACTGATATATGAATAAACTGAAACTCCTTCAAAACTTTAGGGGAAAAAAATTTCCTCCTCAAAAACCCTTTTCTTTTTAAAAAGCTCTTGCCAGTCAAAAGGCTTCATGTTTCATAACTGCTTTCACTGAAGTAGGCATTCTTTCACTCTCATTCTTTTTCTCGCATTCACCCTACTGCAACCCTAATCCTCCCTGAGTCTGTGGAGGCCTCTAGCCTAAGAGGGAGTAAGACACGGCTAGGAAGGATGGGAGAACAAAGTGTGTTTATAGGATTCAAAATATTTAAAAATCAAGATAGTTTCAGATTATCATTATTACTAAGATGGAAAAAAAAATATGGGTGAGGAAAAGGAGAGGAAATGAGAGGAGAGACTTTAAGCAGGTAATCAAGGAAAGCCTCTGAGAGCGTGGTCTTTGCTCACTGACCTAAGGCTGAGGATAAGCAAGCACAGGGGAACAGCTGCAGGAAAAACAGAGTAGCTAGAAACAAGCATAAGGGCCGGAAAAAAGCGAAGATTTAGTTCCTATAAGGAAGAGAAAGAAAACCAGAGTAGCTATGAGCAATGAAGAGAGGACATGAATTACAAAAAAATCATCAGGGCAGGGCCTTTTAGACTCTAATAAGGAATTTGAATTTTATTCTAAGAGAAATGGAAGCCACTGAAGAAATTTAACCAGAAAAGAAACAAGATCTCATTCATATTTTTAAAATATAACTTCCTGGAGAATAGATTCTAAAATGGACATAATAACATCTGAGTGGAAATATAAAAGGCAGTTGGAGATTAGGTAAGTGGTCTGTGCTGGAGATGATTTGTAGAGCCCTGTATGGAGGAGGTAAGATTACCTAGGGATAGAGCCTAAACAGAGAAAAGAATTAAGATCCAGGACCAATTCCTGACGCTATCTAAACTCA
This sequence comes from Camelus bactrianus, assembly GCF_048773025.1. Taxonomy (NCBI): domain Eukaryota; kingdom Metazoa; phylum Chordata; class Mammalia; order Artiodactyla; family Camelidae; genus Camelus; species Camelus bactrianus. The sequence continues at coordinate 14,727,969 of NC_133563.1, read as the reverse complement.
AGAGCTTGGGTAGAAAAAGAGAGACTGGGGAGGTCCAAGCAAAACTTAAACTCTCTCACCAGCCAAGGCTTTGTTGTCATAAAGCATGGAGTGTGGATGCCTATAACATTTGAACTTCTATGCTCATCTAGTCTATTATTATTAAATATGACTTTGCCAATATGAAATTTTAATTTGAGTTTATGTTTTTGTCTTGTGAAGAAACAGCAAATATTGATTAGATTCAATTAATGATATTGGCAATCAAATTTTAGCCAGCACAGGTCAGTATATATTAAGGAATGTAATTATTAAAGAGGTAGGGCTACAGTAAATACTCAGTGTCTTTTTAAATGTCCAAAGCTTGAACATGATGATTCTAACATTAAAGAGATCCATTATATCAGGCTGAAGTTAGTAAGAGTTCAATTATTCTTAGTATTATACAATAATACTTTATAAATTAAGAGAAGATATAAACTATCCACAATATAGCCACAGTCTTTCTAGGAAGATAATGTGTACTATGTCTGGTTGTCCAACTAGCCCAGTCCACCTAAACTTTAACTGACAAATTTTCCCTCATGTTAAATTTTATTACTTTCAAAAAGTTTATTGTTTTAAACTTAGTCTTAATGTGGGATAAGCTGTATCACAGAAAACACAAAGACACCAATAGCAAAAGTAGTTTCATTTGATGCATTAATATCATGTAGAAAAAGCAATATATTTATGCTGTCTCATTTTTTGAATTTCAATGTCAAATTAGGCTGCATAAAAAGTTCCAAACTTTCTTCAGGCAAATTTTTTTTTTGTTTTTTTAAGCAGCAGTTTTCACTTAATACAAAATAACTCTGTGGCAAATGCCCAGATTTTATATTAGCCCCTGTAATTTTCCAAAAGAAATGTCAAATGCTATTGCTGGCCCTTTAGTACGGATTGATTGGATGCAGTGTCAGAGTTCTATTAAGAACATCTGAAATGAAAAATGTCTAGAAAAGTGGGTGCATCAGTGGTAACATTAATATTTTGTTTCAAAGGAGGGAATGATTTTTGCTAAAACTGCACATTTCTCTGGGCTTGAATGAATTGGATAGAATTTCAGACCAAGTGATGAAGTACAAACACTTGCATTCAGATACTTTGTTATTTTACACATGTATACATGGCTGTCAAGGGAGTTTCTGGTTCCTTGTGATATTCATTAGCTTTGGGGTCTCTTAAATCATCTAGCTGTAACATACAGCAATAGATGTGTACATCCAATTCCAACACCTCCAGGTCATCCTACATCTCCCATGGGTCACATTTGTCAAAGTTAGTCTGTGAAGCTTTTGGATCTGGAGTCTTGTCTTCTTCAGGGCTGAATTAACAACCATATTGTTTTCGCTGTTCCTGATTACATTTTAATTTTATACCAGAAGATTCTTTCTCCTTTTCATGTAAAATTTTCCAAGACTGATCATATATGTAGAACAAGCAATGATATTTACCCTTTTAAGTAATAAACCAAATAAAACAACAGCTATTTTCACCGTAAATTGACCTTGAATCTGATTTCTACCCACTATGGCCACAATTTAAAGTTTAATATATACTCACCTACACCTTAGAATTTCTATATCTCTTCTCTTTTTCCTCAAGGTCAGATGGAGAAATTGGTTTCACATTTTTTTAGACATGAAACATTAGAACATTTAAAAAAATATATCTGCCTCTACTGCACTGCCTCTTTTCTTTTTCTTTTTCTTTTTCTTTTCTTTCTTTTTTTTTTTTGTCTACAACATTCTTTATATTTACTTTATCTTCCATATGGATTGCTACAGTATTTTCTATGATGCTAACTTAATTACTTACTTAATATCAAGTATTTGTTGAGTATCATCTATGTGCCAAACACTACACTAGACCCTGGAGATTGTAACAAGAGTATAAACAAGTTAGTTCGACTTCCTCCTGGAGCCTGTGAATTCATGAGGGAAGCAGACAGATGGCCAATTACATTCTTGGATGGTAACTGCTATGATGGTGGAAGTACAGGTTCTAGGTGAACACATTGCTCTTAAGCAATCTCTTCTTCCTATGGGATCACATTCCCTCTGTGTAAGTCTACTTTATTTCTTAGGAACTTTCAGTAGCTCTGCTACATTATTTGCCAAATACCCACCTTTTTTCTGTAATAACTTTGCTTCTGTACATAATTTTACTTGCATTATACTGAAAAGTAGCATGTCAGTCTTTTGAAGTCCCTTCTGTAAGCATACTGGGCTTTTCTGTATGCAGATTCATTAATGTGGAACAGTTTTCCTCTGCACCAACTGCCAAGTGACCCAGTGCTCTGTCATTTTTTCAAATGCCTTCATGAGGGACTGATGCTTATAATACTTTTTTCTTGGACTATGAGCAACCTTTTCTAAGATGCCGTGAAATAGCAGCATTCCAGAGGTAAACAAAGATCAGGCTCATCAAGGAATCACTGGATGTACTAAAGCATTATGTCCGATGTTCCTCATTATTTACCAGCAGTATATCTCCATTTGTGGCCCAGTAGGCAGAGGCACAATATTCATATTTATCCTTATGACTTCTTTGTCTCAGAGCACTTGAGAAATGAATAGATATTTCAGGTTGTATAATAGTCCTTCAGGGTAACAACTGATACAGTTTCCAGCCTGTTTTTGCTAATAACATCATTATTCTTTTTTAAGCTGCCACTTGACAAGTCATTTTCTGTATCAACTACTTTTACAAATGTTGTTCTAGCAATCATGCTCTTTCGGTATATTTGTATCCACATAAAGCAAAAGAAACGAAGTTCAGAGAGATTATAACGTCTTCCAGCTAGCAACTGGCAGAGAGAAACCAGGCTGTGGGTCCAGGTTCCCAAGCTCTTTTGAATGATACCAAACCACCTCCCTGCATTAAGTAGCCTCAGATTTGTCTAGGTCCTGAGACCACTGGAACCAAGGCTTGCAATGTGTTAGATGCCTCCTTTACCCAATGCTTGGGATATTTAATTAGCATTTTACCTACTTGAAGTCAGAATACCAAAATGCAACCTTGGATACTTGTACTCTAACTGAATTGTGTTAAATTCCTTAACTTCCATCATAGATTTTAATGAATGATCCAGCCTGCCAGTCTTCCTTCTTCCTGGTGCCTACCCTTAATTCCCACCACTTAGCAATACTGACTGATGATTATATCAACACATACATGACACCAGCCACCATACCCCATTTTCCACATTGGACTCACTGAATACCACTGAATCATACCCAAGCTTAAGTTGCCATATTCAATGTGATTTTGAGTCTTGTCACCTTCCTTTAGGACGACTCCTATAGCTAACCTAGTTCTAGCTACATTTGTCCTATTCTTGCTCTCTATTTCTCCCTGGCCTGCTAATCAGAGAATAACATAACCATTGCCAGTATTATCCAAGTTTTAACTGGAAAGAAAAAAGGAAATGTATATCCTACTTCAGACTATATTTTGTTGCTCTGATTTTTCTTATTTTTTTTTTTTTACTTCTTTCTCTACTTTCAAATGGGTCGTGTCTTCATATTTATATTTCTGAAGATTTACGTCCATTACATCATGCATATGACATTTTTAGAGTATCCTATTACCTAAGTGTTCCTAGTCTGATGTGCAGACTCCACTACCACTTGATGGAAACTTAATATACCTCAGTCAGGTGGGCATACTCCCTACCTTCTCCCACTCCAGCCCACCTCAAAGCCTTTTCTCTTTTCATTGCACTTCACATGAGTGTCCTGTCTTATTCTCTCCCTTGCTTATCTAATTCTACCCATCACTTAAAGTCCCAGTTTTATCTTCACTGAGAAGTCCTCCTCTCTATGATCAGGGCACAATAATCTCCCAATATAGAATTTATTGTCTGTGCTGCTTAAAACATACAGCTTCTTAAAACATGAAGTGAATGAAATGATCTTCCAAACTAACAATTTTTGATGGCTTTCCATTGCATTTAAACCAAAATTCAATCTCTATGTCATTGGCATCAGGGCTAGATATAATCAGGCCCCTGTCCACCTCCTCTTTGTCAAGTCCTGATTGATTGGTCTTTCACTGAGAAGTGAAATGAGGATTAAAAACCCCAAGAAAAAAAAGTCAACAAAAATATTTTTACCAAAAGTCCTTTTATTCTTTTTATCCAGTAATGAGACTTTGCCCATACAGGTCCTCAGACCTCAGCTGGTAAGATTTCTTTCTTTATTTTAGACGGTTGCAATTGCTCTTCTGATCTAAAGAGGGGAAAATAAAATAAGATTCATCTATGGTTAACGTCTGTGGGGTAACTTATTCCAAAGGTGAGGTGGAATACAACCTTACTCATTCTTTTATAACCCAATGAATGACAGCCTTGGTGTACAATTACAATGATTCTTATTGGCAACACTAAGAGGTAGGTCTTCAGCATTTTCTAACTTAATAAAAATAAAAATCAGCATGGATATATACTTTTTTTAAGAGAAAGAATGGAATATAAGAACTTTATAAAACAACACATAATTAATTTTTCTTCTTTTATTCTAACTTTCATAAACTATCTCTTAGAATGCAATGGTTGGATCTTGTACTAGTTTGGTTTTAGAACAAAGGTCAGTTTTCTAATCTCATCACTCCCAAGTTAAGACGGAAATGAATATGGCAAATACTCAAAAGTCTCCATCTGCAAGCAGAATATACCAAGGATCTTTTTCCTTATCTCATGTCTCTGACCCCATACTGTACTTATCACACTGGCTTCCTTCCTTTTGCTCAGTTAAGGCCAATCTATTTCCTACCTCAGGTCTTTACATGTCTGCCCAGAACATATTTCCTTTCATCTCTTTTCATGGCTGTTTCTTCTCTCCTTTAGATGTGTCACCTTCTCAAGTAGACCTTCACTGACTACCCTATCAAAAAGAGGTTTCTTCTTTAACTTCTGTTTTAGCAACCTGATAGGTTTTTTACAGAATTTTTCACAACTTTTATAAATTTCTTTTATTCATTTATTCATCTATTTACTTCTTAACAATTTATTTCCTACTGGACTATAGGGTCCATGAAGGCTGATGATGTTCATTTTACTAACTATTGACTACCCAGTGCCTAGTGCAGTGGTTAAAAATTAACAAATTAACAAATATTTGCTAAATGAACATTTCCTAATTTCAATTATAATTGCAGTAGTTATTTTTATGTGCTTATGTCTTGATTCTTCAGTTAGAAAGAGTATCTTTAAAGAGACAGAATCTTAAACCTCTTGATCAGAAATTATAAATACCTGTTGAATTATATGGTTTATTTATTTGTTTGTTTGTTTGTTTGTGAGAGTTATAGTCCTTAACACTCCCTCTTTTTTTATTGAGGTATAGTCAGTTATGTTGTGTTAATTTCTGGTGTACATAATGTCCCAGTCATGCATATATGTGTGTGTGTGTGTGTATTATATGTATATATATATATATATATATATACGTATTTTCATTTTCATATTCTTTTTCATTAAAGGCTATTAGAAGATATTGCATATAGTTCCTGTGCTATAAAGAAGAAATTTGTTTTTTATCTATTTTTATATATAGTGGTTAACATTTGCAAATCTCAAACTTCCAGATTTATCCCTTCCCACCTCCTTTCTCCTGGTAACCATAAGATTGTTTACTATGTCTGCAAATCTGTTTCTGTTTGGTAGATAAGTTCATTTGTCTCTTCTTTTTTAGATTCCACATATGAATAATATCATATAGTATTTTTCTTTCTCTTTCTGGCTTTCTTCACTTAGAATGACAATCTGCAGATTCATCCATGTTGCTGCAAATGGCATTATTTTATTATTTTTATGGCTGAGTAGTATTCCATTGTATAAATACACCATATACCACAGCTTCTTTATCCAGTCATCTGTCGGTGGACATTTAGGTTCTTCCATGTCTTGGCCATTGTATATAGTGCTGCTATGAACATTGGAGTGCATGTATCTTTTCAAATTAAAGTTCGCTCTGGGTATATATCTAGAAGTGGAATTGCTGGATCATATGGCAGGTCTATTTTTAGTTTTTTGAGGCATCTCCATACTGTTTTCCATAATGGCTGCCAAACTACATTCCCACCAGCAGTGTAGGAGGGTTCCCTTTTTTCCACAGTCTCTCCAGCATTTATCATTTGTGGACTTTTGAATGATGGCCATTCTGACTGATGTGAGATGATACCTCACTGTAGTTTTGATTTGCATTTCTCTGATAATTAGCAAAATTGAGCATTTTTTCATGTGCCTGTTGTCCATTTGTATGTCTTCATTGGAGAATTGCTTGTTTAGGTCTTCTGCCCATTTTTGTATTGGGTTATTTGTTTTTTAAAATTGTGTGAGCTGTTTATATACTCTGGAAATTAAAGCTTTGTCAGTTACATCATTTGCAAGTATTTTCTCCCATTCCATAGGTTGTTGTTTTGTTTTACTTATGGTTTCCTTTGCTATGCAAAAGCTTTTAAGTTTAATTAGGTCTCATTTGTTAATTTTTGCTTTTATTTCTATTGCCTGGGCAGAGTGCCCTAGAAGAACATTGCTGAGATTTATGTCAGAGAATGTCCTGCTTATGTTTTCTTCTAGGAGATTTATCATGTCTTGTCTTACATTTAAGTCTTTAAGCCATTTTGAGTTTATTTTTGCTTAACACTCTTTTAAACTGGTATTTAATTACAGTGTTGGATAATATCTTCTGGAAGCTCCTTGAATATTAAATTTAACTGGCAGGGGAAGAGCTTGGAAGTCATATAATTTGGGGAGTACCTTTTGAAAAGTAATGGATGTAAATTAAGTGCTGGTCCTTATGAAGAACTTGTGTAAGTGAAGTGCACCTAAAACTTAAGCTTCGTTTAGTTCCACAGTAAATCTGCCTTTGTTAACAGGACTAAAATCTTGATTGCAACATGTTTCTTCTTGCACTTATGGCCAGTGTTTGCAAGACAAATATTTGAGCCACACTCATCTCAAAGATCAGTCTATCTGAACTTTGATGCAGCCCCACACTTTCTACCCACTCCCATTGCTCCTGTTAACTGCATTCAACTAAATGCCAACTGGTAACAGTATGAGAAGCCACATTTACAGCAACAGATGTCAATACACTGATTCCAATCCAATAATGCTAGTAGTTATGTTGGCATTGCTCTAGCTTCACATTAGCCTGAAAAATCTCATTCTTCTCTTTCTCAAATTTTGTCCAAAGTCCCAAGTTTTCTATTTTTTCCCCTTTGACTGTTACCCTCCATCAGGATTTGGCATCTATCTTATTGACAACAATAACTTTTTTTGTTGTTTATTTTTTCTCATAGGACTTGAATTTCTGAAGAAGAAGGGTAAGATAAATGCATAGCAACCACGACACTGTCCATGTGACTCATTTCCTAGGTACTCTATTTCCATTCTTGGAGGCAGTTTCAGTTTTACTGGTTATGCAATAAAGTTAAGGAAAAAAACAGAAATATACTAAATATGTCACTAAGAATTAGAGTTTCTCAAATAAAATTTCCTTGCAGCAACAGAAGGGCAGCCCTCTGCCCTGCTGCCCATATTTTAGGCTAGTGAATTATTGGCTTTCATAGTGAGCTGGAGTTCAGTAGGTCTGGACAGGATCTGCCAGCTGTGAGGCAATGTTTAGGTTGAAAGATCTATCTCAGAGATCAGGAATGCTGAAACATGGATAAAGAAAATAAATGTCTTGAGGGACATTTACTTATGGAGAGCATATTTATCCCATAGGAATACCTTGCTAGCCTAGAGAAATCCAAAGATTAGACATCTGAGGCAGCAGTTGAAGCAGAGAGTAATGGAAGTGATGAAAATGAAAGAGAGAAGGAAGGGGCATGACTGTGGTGCTGAAGAGATTGTGGTACTTTGGTTTTTGAAAAGAGTCCTCAGGTAAGAAACCACATAGTGGGCTCTGTTAATCTATTCAGTATTTAATCAGTACCTGCTACATGGCAGGTGCCTATCTATGCTCAACAATAGGAATGTAGCAATGACTAGGACAGGAACATACACTGTAAAAGGAAAGAAACAAACTTAAAAAGTGTGCTATATTAGGGGGTTATACAATAAAGCGATCAGACAAAGGAATAAGTAACTTTTTATTGGGCACCAAGGAAGATATCACAGAAGAAAAGCTCCTGAGGTGTAAATGGCAGACACTGTTGACTGCTGACTTGGTTGAGTTCTGACAAAAGCAGACCCCAAGACAATGATTTGGGTGTGATACCAGGAAGCACTGTGAGGAAGTGAGACACTAAAGAGAGTGAAGTCAATGGGGTACATGAATGAGTGGATTACCACTGTGGGAAAGTGGGGCTCCAGTCTACTGATAACCCTCTTGGGAGATCATGTGGAATATGCTCCATAATTATGGGGAAGCTTGGGTATTAACCCATCACCTTCTGTCTTCAGTAGTTCAGGATTCCTCTCGGCAGAGTAAGCTTCCATGGGGAAGAAAACACTTTCAAGCAGAGTGAAACAACTGTGTGAGGAAACTGTGGGAGTCCTTCCGAGTAGGCTTTTTCCTTCAGAGCAGGTGTGGTTGGGACACATACCTGTATCTGCTAGAACTGTCTATTCAAAAGCTAGTCTTGTTTCTATTCCTTGTAAATAGAATTCTGAAAAAGAATTCTGTTTGAAAGCCTGACAACCAATGGGCTCCTCTGCAGCACCAGAGAGTGAATGTAAATTAGTGTAAGCCAGTAATGATTGTTTCATTTCTCTTGTCAGTGATCTTTTTAAGCATGAAGCAGTGGCCAATAGATGTAATGAGAAAAACTTAATTATCTACCCCCAAAAATAAAATAAGTTAAATTAAAAAAAAATTTTTTTAAAGATGCATTGGGGTGTTTTCTGGGAGCCTTCTGGGAAATTTTTTCAACTTTAACCTTGACAGAAGCAGGGATTCATCTCTTTACTGCTGGTTGATGTGGATTTGTGAGATTGTGATATTAGAGCCATCTTGCAGCCATGATTTAAAAAGCCTGAAAAGATCTAACATATAAAGGTTGGCAGAGGGGAAAGAAGGAAAAATCCCAGGTCCTTGACAATTTCTTTGAGCTTCTGAATTTATAACTTTGGAACCACCTGCTTCTGGACTTCTTAAAAACTGAAATAATAAGGCTGAGTTTCCTGCCCAGATGAAGGGCACATGGCAGAGGAAGGAGTTGAGGCTGACTTGCTGAACTGGTTGGATGTGGATGGTTGATGATAGCTCCGTAACTGTTTATTGCCTGTTCTCTTGACAGCCTTAATTAATGGCTTCTACATGAGCAGACATAATAGAAACATTTGCCTGACTTCAAATATTGATTGTTTCCTGAAACTGCCACCTCCCTATTTCTAGAATTGTAGCATAGGACAGAATGGCTCCCTGGATCACAATGGACTTAATCATATCTTTTGGACATGCCTTCAGACCTCCCTGTTGAGTTAGTTTCTCCAGTTCCAGCCTCCAGCCCAATCCTAACACCTTCTTTTAGCTTACATAGTTGAGATCACAGCATAATTTGCCCCAACCCTTGCACTGTAGAGATAAGTATGTGTTTGGTGTAGGATATGAAGTCTCCAGGGAGGGAGTAAATATCACTGTGTTTTAAAGGACTAGACCTTCTGGGGACTGAAGGTAGAATGTACAAGTTTTAGGTTGCAAAGGGCTAGAATTCTAAACCTACTATCTTTTTGAGGCCTACTATTTTCTAGCAATGAAATAAACTTGAATATTTGTGGGAGAAGGCCTAAAAAGGGTAGGGGAGTTACTTGGGGGAAGACACTGAGAAAGAAGAGGGCAACAAGACTTGAAACAGGGGTCCTGAGAGTCATATACCAGGACCCCATATCCCACAATTGTCCACAGTCAAGAAAGGACCTGTACTTATGGGACAGGGCTAGAACTACCATGAGGGGCATAGTTCTACCTCCAAGAAGCTGTGTTACCCCAGAGAACCTAGGTTAGACTAGAACCTGAGGGCCAACTCACCTGGAAAGACTGCCGATTCAGTAGAAACACGTTTGCTTAGCTTCCTAAATTTGGGAAAGGTCTATAAAAGTTTATACTTTATTCTTATTCTTGATAATTTTCCAATATCTGATAATTTTCTTCTTTGTAGTAAAGGCATAGCCAGAAAATGCAGAGCTTAAATGTAGGGTAATTATGAGGTAGAAGGAGGAAGAACTACTTACCATTTATTCTTTCAAAAGGTGTTTATTAACACCAACTATGCATATTAGACTATGTATAACATTAGTCTGAGTGCTGGGGATACCAGCATGAACAACACAGAGAAGCACCCTGCCTTCACAGAACTTACACACTAGTAGCAGAAACAGACAATAAATAGGAAAGCAAATAAAATAATTTTAGAAAGTGAAACCTGCTAAAATAGAAAATAAAAAGGATCAGTTTTAAAGAGAAAGTGTGGTAGGAGGGCAGGATAGAATGGTCAGGGATGGTTCTCAACGGAGGTAAAATCTTCAGCCTTGGTAAGACTCAGGGTAAAAACTGAGACTGGAGATTATGCATTAGAAGCAGTTCAAATTTTATTGTAGAGTACAGCAGAATGTCATTGAAGAGTTTTAGACAGATTGTGATCTTATTTACATTTTTTGAAATATTAGGCGACAAAAGTTAAGATGCTGTTATAGTACTCTGAGTATCAAATGTCTCTTAAGGTAATTAATTAGTTAAACCAAAATAATTGAGAGCTGTTGGAAAATACCAGAAAAGTTTATTCCTTCACTTTAAGTTAAGCCTTAGTGCAAGTAAAATTTCAAAATTGCACGTATGGTAAAAAGGTAAGAATACCTGCTAGTACTAATTCAATTCAGTAGAAAAGATCCAAAGGTTTAAAGGTAGAAAAAGAAGAAATAAAAGTCTTATTATACAGAGATGATTTGATTATCTTAATAGAAAATCCAAGGACTCTATAAACAAACTATATGACTGATAATGAAAAATCATGAAGGTTGCTAGGTTTAAGATCAAGTCAAAAAAATTGGTTGGGAATCCAATTGTCTACAAAAAAAAAAGAGTAGAAATAAGTTATAATACTTTTTAAAATAGGTTAATTTTATAAGGAATCTAGGAATTAAATTTTTTAAGAGAAGCAAAATTTTATGGAGAAGATTGTAAAACTGTGTTGACAATTTCCTACACAAATGGAGAATATGTCATGTTTGTGAATAAGACCCTCTTACGTAAACATTTCCATTCTTTTCAAATAGATCTTGAATATTCATTGCAATTCTGATCAAGATCTGAACAAGGTTTTTTTTGTTTTGTTTTGGTTTTTTGTTTTAGAAAATTTAAAAGGTAATTTATGTAGAAGAGGAAAACTGAAAAATAGTCAAGATAATTTTAAAGGAGAAAAGGGTAGGAAGAAGGAAAGGAGAGACTTTCCCTACAAAATATTAAAACATTTTAAACATACAGTAATTATGATGATGTGATATGATAGAAACAGATAAATAGACAATGGAACAGAACTGATAGCTCCAAAACTCTATATATTCATCAGTGGCATTATAAACTTGGAGAAAGCATAGACTATTCAGTAAATTGTGCCAGGACAAATGGATATTCCTAAGGAAAAATAAAATAAAATTAGGCTCTTAATCACAAAGATAAATTACAAGTTGATTAAAGACCTAAATATAAAAAGCAAAACTTTCAGAAGAAAATGCATAAGGGTATTTTGACTCAGGCTTAGATAATGATTTCTTATGCAAGACTCAAAAAGCACAAATCTAGAAAATGAATTTACAATTTTTACATTAAAAATGGAAATTTGCCATACACTAAAAGGCACCAAAAGTGAAAGATGAGTTAAAGCCTGTAGTAAGATACTTCCAATGCATATAATCAACAGAAGATTTGGTATTCAGAATGTATGAAGAATTCCTCCAAGTCAATGAGCAAAATAAAAAATAATAAAAAATGAGCAGAGAAAACCAAGTAAATTTCAGGTAGCTTGAAAGGCCAATTAATTTATGAAAAGTTCAATCTCACCAGGAATCAAGAAAATGCTAATTAAAATAATAACAAAATACCATTTCCATTAAATTGGCAAAAAATGGAAATATGACAAGTGGTGTGGAAGAAGAGTATTAGGAACTCTCATACACTACTGATAGGAGGGTAAATTATATAAAATAATATTGAGGAAAAATTTGACAATATCCTAGAAAACTGAAGATATGTACACTTCAAGGCTTAGCAATTCCTTGTCATCTGTATCATAAAGAAACTTTTGTACACGTACACAAGAAAGTGTGCACAGGAATGTTCATGGCAAGATTGTCTGAAATAGTGAAAAATTGAAAGTGACATAAATTCTAGCAGTAGAAAAATGGATAAATAAACTGAGGTATACAGTCAGCCCTTTGTATCCACAGGTAATGCAGCAGATTGAATATATTTGGAAAAAATCTTTCAGAAAGTTCCAAAATGCAAAATTTGAATTTGTGGTGTGCTAGCAATTATTTGCTTAGCGTTTACATTCTATTTATAACGATTTACATAGCATTTACATTATATTAGTTATTATAAGTAATCTAGACATGATTTAAAGTATATGGGAGGATGTAGGCAAGTTACATGCGAATACTAGGCCATTTTATTTAAGGGACTTGAGCATCCTCGAATTGTGGTGTCCTTGGACATCCTGGAGCCAAACCCTCAAGGATGCTGAGAAACAACTGTAGTCACAAAATAGGTCATTCAGAAAATAAATCTAAATAGATTATAGATCTGTTTAAATGAGTTAACTAGGGCTACATAGTTCATACTGGTTAAGCCTCAACAATGTAATTTGAGTGAATAAGGCAAGGTACAGAAGTTTACATATATATGTGTGTGTGTGTATATATATATATATATATATATATATAAAACTTTAAAACATCACAAAAGAATACAATTAATATAAATATTATTTAAAAAACTATGAAGCAAAAATTAGAGAATCCATGAGAGTGATAAAGACCAAAGTCAGAATAACAGTTATCTATATAGTTGGAGAAAGAGTACTGAAACTTGGAAGGATAAACAGGAAGCTTGAGCTTATATGTAATGTTTTACTTCAAAAAAAAAAAAAAAGCAAAAATAGGAAAATGTCTCTTAAACAAGCTAAGAGGTACTTATGTTATGTGTAATATTATTCCTTATTGTCCTTTATGTTTGTAATCTGTGTTTTAAAATCATGTTCCTTTTATAGTGGTTGCTAATTCTATTGCCTAGTAGTGCTAGTCAGGGAATGTGAATGCAAGAGGCCTTTCAGGGGGCACTTTGGCGCTTGAGATCCCTTTCCTCTCCATCCCTAGTTACCTGTTGCCAAGTGGGAACTCAGACCTTGTATTGCCATCTGATTTTCCTAGAGAAGTCAATAATCTGAATTTTTTAAAAATGTGAAATGTTCTGATTTTTTACAGTTGGCAACTAATTCAAATTAACTAAACAAAGTAAAATAAAACACTATGAAGGTCCAAACCAAGAAAAAGAATGCCCGTGCATTGTATTCAGCTCGCAGGTTACTAGTCTGCCACCACCTCTGCTGTGGAATCTGTCATAATCTATTTGTGTGGCAAATGTAGGCGAAATATTGTAAAGTCTTTTATTGTGAAAGGTGTTATTCAAGTGGAGAAGGTGAAAAATGTTCCAGGGCTCTGCAGAAAAAGTGTACTGACCAGACTCCCTGGAGCCCTGCAGAGAAGAGCTTTGGCTGTGCTAAGGATGATTCTTAGCTTCTTGTATACTTTACAGTCTGCAAATCCTTCACTGTGAGGACCTCAGAAGAGAAGCCAGACTTTTCCATTGATTCCAAGGCTGTGTCAGCAAATGCCAGACCCAGCAGGCCCTTTCTATTGTATGTTAAGGCTCCAAACAGCTGAAAATAGTTTGTGCCAAGATCTCTACAAGTGTGACAAACACACGATCTTTTACATACCCCAGGAGACCAATTAAAGCTAGGAGACCACAGATCACAGTCTCTGAATACAGTCACCACACCTCTCAGGGCTGATGGCCACGATGTTTGTTTGTTTGTTTCTTTCTTTCTTTCACTATTATTTCCTCATCAGAAATGAAGCCTTAAATTGAAGGTTATTTATCCATGGGTTTTGGTTTAATTTTCAGTAGAGAGCTTTGAACTGAGTATCTTTTTAAAAAAGAAACCATGGCCTGGATTTCTAGTTCTTACATTTTCTTATCAACATGTTCTCATGTAAGTGAATTACACAGTTTCTTCTTATACATTACCCAGTCCATTGAAGAGTTAGGTCACTATATTCTTTGGACAGAAACTGTGGTTATTAAAACGTCCTCACAAGTGCTGTAAAGTCCTTATGTTATAGAAATAACTTGTGAAACCTTTTATGGGAATAAGTCATGCATCTTAATTTACAAGTTTTCAGACCAGAAATTCATTCCCTCTTAAAGGAATTTGATTCTGTTTCTGTATTGACAAATCCCTAATATTTTCCAATTCTTTATCACAATATTATTATGCCTTTGGATAGGATTCATATAGTAACATTGTAGTATAGTATTAGCTACATGGGGTTGGAACTGCCAGATGGGGATAAAATGAACTAATGATCATATGATGTTAGCATGAATATTTGTATCACTGACAGCTGCTATGATACCTTAGAAACAATTGGTGTAAAGGGACATTCACAACAAATTGGGAGTGCATTATACCAGAAGCAACAGTGGGTAAAAGAAAATGAAGAATACTGATGTAGAAATCCTGCTTAGTGGGAAATAAATACAAAACCTTAGGATGAGCCTAACAATTTTTACTCTGAAAAGAAATTTTTATTTTTGACTATATTCACAATGAAAAGTAATCAAATTCCTTGGAATTTTTTAAAGTAAAGAACTAAGTCTTCAAACTGACTAACTGTATTATTTCCAAATTAGCAGAGTTTCTCATTCTTTTGTTTTACATACAATTTTTACCTACATTTCCATCCATTTAACATTCACTGCTGAGTAATTCTCTTGGAGATCAGCTGTATGCAGAACTTAAAAAATGAGAGAGTTGGAAGATATCTTACATAATAAGGAAAAATTTTTTTCTCTCAAATATACACGTAATTCACACTAGACAGGGATTATTGGCCAATCTATTTTTTAAAACACAAACAAAACTAACAAAGAATTTGTCTATACCTATGTTGAAGGACTGTGGATAAACAAATAGAATATAGTTAGGAATGGAAACACTAACCTGGATCATTCAGGGAAAATGAGCAAACCATCAGTGAGGAAAAGGAATGTTAACACACACTAAAGTTTCTTATACAATTGTATAGACATGTTCTTTATTCTGTTGTTTAGAAGAAAAACCGATAATAAGCCCTAGCTTCCTTTTGCTATTTATTGAAATGACAAAGAACTAACAAACGTAATAATTCAGCTCTCTGTTGTTAGTCATGCTGTAACACAAAGGAGCCTGGGAAAGGAACACTCAGTCAGCCTCTCATTTGTCTTGTCAGTGCCTTTCCATTCTCCTGCCTTGCAAACAAAACTGTAATTTTGTTTGAGTAGCAATCCCCCAGCACCTGGCCCAGGGGATGATTTCTTATTAGTCTCCATCAGACATAGGAATCTCATTCTTTATTGGACTACAAGTGAGCACGCAACCCATTTCCGGAAAATAAGGCAGAATCTCCATGGGGGAAAAAGTCTCTTTTCTGCCTGTCCCCTTCCTTCTTGCTTTGAATATTTTCATGCAATGCTGTAGCCATCATGTGACCACGGATAGGGACTGGAGGCACAGAAACCGAAAGAATTCCAGAGACATTGGCTAATACCCTGACATTGTTGAGCCTCAGAGGGTACTGCCAAATCTCCAGCTATCTTATTAAGTGAGAAAACAAAGTTCTGTGTGTTTAGACCCCTCTGACTTGGCCTAAAACTTACAACTAAAAACATTTTAACTGGTACATTCAGCATGAACAATTATGCTGAAAAAGAAAACCGGTAACAATAAGTAACAAATGTTGATTGAGTCACTATGTGCCAAGCCCTATATTTTTATCATTTGAGACCTCACAATAATTCTATGAGGTATACTATCATTGTCTTCATTTATCAATAAGGATAGTGAGATATAGAAAGGTTAGAGATATGACTGGTAAGTGGTAGAATTAGGTGCTTAACTACTATATCCCAGCAGTCTTGTTTGATGGAATTACCACTATAACAATTTTATAAATCAACTTTAAAAAATTACTTGTATTTGAACTCGGGTAAATAAAATGATTATAGATGAAATTGTGAAAGAATATTCTCAGGTAATGAAATCTAATAGAAGTATAATGTGTTTGTAGTTGTTACTCACTCCAGTCTCTGTTTATTCTGCATTGTCGCTAATAGGCTGTGATTGTACAGGTTTTTGGCTCCACTGTTACATAATTTTTGGCATGATTTTTTGGCAGAATAGTGACTTGAATTCAATAGCATTAAATCTTAGTAAAGCACAGGTACAGAGAATCTTTCACACATCCAACATGTAGGCAAAAAAAATTGTTAATTTAATGTAAAATGATATCAGATCATCTAAAATACAATTTAATGGGAAGACTGACAAATAGGCAAAACTAAGATTACTACCACCAATGTCCAATTAATGAATTTTCATTTTGTTTATGACTAGAAGCCAAGAAGCAAGGAAAAGTTGGCTTTTTCAACACCAAGCATCTGAATAGCAACCATCACCAATGGAGGGGAAACTGCATACCTGGAAAGTAGAAATTTGGTACTAAAACTGATTCCCTATATGCTCCCAATGAGTCATTATAAGAAAACCAAAATTAAAGACATGATACAGAGCCACATATTGGGCACTCATTCATAGTCTCTTAAATGCATTAGCTAATATAGTTCTATCATGAACATAAAATGTATGAACTTTAGTTGTCTCTTCTCTTTAGGAGTTCATTTGCTAAGTTCAATTTCTCTTGGCTTTCCTCAGAGTATTTACTTTTAAAATGCATTAGATTCCTACAGAAACAGGCTCACAGACATAAAAAACAACCTTATGGTTACCAGGAGGTAGAGGGGATGGGAAGGGATAAACTGGGAGCTTGAAATTTGCAGATACTAACTACTATATATAAAATAAATAAAAAAACAAGTTTATACTGTACATCACAGAGAACTATAGTCAATATCTTGTAGTAACCTATAATGAAAAAGAATATGAAAATGAATATATATGTATATGTATGACTGAAACATTATGCTCTACACCAGAAATTGACACAACATTGTAAACTGACTATACTTAAATCGAAAAACAGAATGAAAAAAGTGCATTATATTCCTGCCTCATTCTTGTATTTAGACCCCTTACTTCCATCAACACTTTAATAATAATATGATATATTTCCAGACAAGCTTTTATTTCTTTTTGGCTTTAAGATATCCTTTTTATAGAACTGGGCTTATTAAGATAATTTGTTTTCTTTTATTAAAAGATCATATGGATAAAGACAGAAATAAGATGGAACGGAATGTGTCTCCTTATAAAATACTGATAAAACAATCATGCTCAAGGGTAATGTTGACTGGAAAAAACCTCCAATGTAAGAGCTATGAGTTGAGTTTCATTCAGTGTCTTACTAAGAACTGTATCCTGGGAGAAAGCCTCTCTGATAGCACTGAGGAAATTTTCCAAAGAGGTATGATTTCAGCTAAAGAGTCTATACAATCCAACATACATCATGGTAGAAAGTTAGTCCTAGTCATGAGGAACAGATACTTCAGTTAATAATTTTAGTGCTTTTCTGAGTTTTGGAAGATGCAAGAATCTGGGTTCATAAAAATTTTTCCTGAAATATATCTAACAATCTAAGGGCCTGTTTTGTCTGTTTTCCCAAAGCTCAGAATGCCTCATCCTGTTCTTTGTCCTGAATTCAGCAACTGCCATGGCCAATGACTTAATCCGTGTAGAACCAGGTGGTAAGTGACATTCTTCCTTTTACAGTAACTTCTTTTAGAATGTACATTAATTTTTGGAAACAATTTAAAAACATCCTTGGTTATCAAAACTACACTCATTAATATCTTAAAATGGCAGCTTCAATAATACTAAGCATATAATCAATTTTTGAGGTGCTTTATTTGTTCAGAAAAGGTACAAGGCAAAATTGGAAGTAGTTCAGATTTGTCTTCTCTGCTTCCCTCTAAGGTTTGGATTTTTTTTTTTTTTTTTTTGTAGTGTAATGGAAAGCCTATATTCACTGTGGTCCTTTGGGCAAGTTCTACAGCATGTCTGAGTCAACTTTTCTCATTAAAAATAAGAAAAGGGTTCTACAGACTCAGAGGTTTTTTTTGTTTTGTTTGTATTGTTTTTTGATAATTGCCTAAGCTAATGCTGTGAAACAATTTTATAAATATTAAACATTCTAAATTTCTTTTTTATCCATCCCCCCTGAGTCATCAAAACTTACACATCATGTGTCATTGTTTAGGGAACCGATGTGACTAGCTATCATCTGTTATAGTTATTTGTGTTTTAAGTTATTTTAGCTGAAGGTAAGAAGGGCAGCTGATGTTAATCCTGAAAAGCCCAAATTTGCCAGCCTTCTAGAGTAAATCTTAACAAATTTGCTCAGCTCCCTATTCTATGAGTTCTGGGAAATTCAGGACCCTCCACAATTTCCAGGTGTTTCTTAGGATGATGGGGGCATGAGAGAGGCTTGCAGGATGCAGTCATCTCTCACTCCCAGTCTCAGTCTCCTTTCACTGCCTTGCCTCTGTGACCTTTTTTTGTCTGAAACCCCTTGTTTCTCCCAAAGCTCCACTAACAAAAGACTACTGGGTAAAGAGCAGTTTTTTAATTAAACAAAACATTTGGGGAGGAGGACTATGTCCAACTTAGAAGAGGAAAAAATAAAATTAATTATTAAATGATTATTTTAAACTGTGCTGTCTCCCATCTTTGGATATTTCTCATTTTCTTTCCTCTTCCACTGTATCCCTCTATTCCCTGTCCAGAACCCCCAAATCTCCAGTTTGTACCCCTGTGCCCAACCAATTGAGAATTTCTGTTAATATATTATGCAGAGCAATTTTTCTTTTTCTCCTTTGATTTTTCTCCTTCCAGACTATGTCTAAGGACCCTGCTATCACTTAAAAACATTAAGATATTTTCCTAAATAGAAGAACAGGGTAGAGAGCTAAGGAGAAGCACTGAAATTAGAGGTTTCCTTTAAAGTGGCTAAAAGTACTCTGCAGATTTTTTCCATGCATTATTGCATTTAACCTCACAACAACCTTGTGAGATGGGTACTATTATTATCCTAATTTTGCAGAAGAGGAACATGAGGCCAAATATATATTTGCTCACCTGTTTCTGTTCTTTTAATATTTTGTTAGGGAGGAAGGGTTTCATATAAACTAGATTTAAATGATATTTTGATCTAGAAGAGTGAGCTGAGATCCCATCCAATAGAAAACAGAAATAATCAGTTCCCCCTAATGGAAAACAATTGGAATAAAAATTTAGTTTGTGTGTACGTGTGTGTGTGTGTGTGTGTGTTTATGTGTGCTTAGATGTCTGTACCCTTTATTGATTTTATAGATATACTGTAATTAGCCTTATGCCATATTTATGCACATTATATACTTGATCTTATCACTCATTCTTCTATTTATACTGATTCATTAGTTGAATAGTCTTTATTCAACTGCGAATTGCCACAGCTATGGAGGAAATTGACTTCCATACTTTCGTATCTGATGGGAATTCATGTGTCTTTGTCAAATATGCACAATTAGTTTACAATAGTGCCAGCATTGTTACTTCTTTTTTCCTTTTTGGCATTCTCAAATTATATGGGTTTTTTGTTTATTATTTTTAAAATATTTGGGAAAATTCAACATGATTTTGTGGCATGATGACAGAGAATTGGGAATGTTATGTTCCGATCTTGTTACTCTCCCCAAATTCCTAAGAGATCTTAGGCAATTTAAAAAATTTTTCTCTGTCTCTAACACTTTATTTTAAATTGAGGAAAATGCCTAGCTCTGTAAGAGTACAGAATATATTAAGTAAGAGATGATTTTAAAGGGATTTTAAAGATGATTTAACAGGATTTTACAATACGCAAAATTAAAAGATACTTTATATATAACAATAGTATGTGTTCTGCTTATGGATTGCCAAATGTAAATGCTCTTAAACAATGTATGAGGACTTTAATTTACACTCCAAGTAACTTTAGTCACAAAAAATTCTAATCAAAAATGAATTTTTTCTTTTTATCAGTTAGTCACACACACAAAGAGCTAAATTATTCTACAAAGATAAAAGAAAATTTGTTATGAAAAACAGAACTTTTAGAAAATGTATTTGTTATTTACTTCCATATCTTTGAAAGTACATGGTTGTGATGCCACTTCTGCTTTTTTCAGTATTAGGCATCATCTACTCACATCTTACTGGGGCTGGGGATGTGGCTTTCTTTCCTCTGCCCATCCCATCATACATACACTTGCTTCCAATCCCTTATCCTTCCACTATAGTTAAAGCACAATTTTAATTATATCATTGTTCAGTGTTCAGTATTTACATTAGTATAACTTTGTAAGTTCTATTCAAACCTGTGCCATTGAAAAGACTATAATTACTCTGCCTTTACTACTAATCTACATTTTTCCTGAAAGTTAATATTGCTTCATTTTTAAGTTTTTAATATATCTATCATAAATTGAAATTCAAACCTTGAACTCCCTGCCAATTGTCTGACTCTCCACTTAAGAGTTCAGAAACATCAGATATTATGTTAATCTTATCTCCTTGAAAAAATCATTCCTAGAACTCTTACCCTGACTGTTTCCACCCCTGGGGTTCATTTCTCTCACCTTGCCTCTTTCCAAGTCTCCTCTTTTTTCTTCACTCTCATGACGCTTCTCTCCAACAGCTTTCTAAGTTACATGACAGGAAATTTTCTGAGAGCTTGCATGTCTAAAAATGTCTTTATTTTGTTCTCAATGTACTAATAGTTTATAGAATAATATAATTCTCCACTTGAAGTCATTTTGCCTCAGAATTTTGTGGGCATTGCTCCATTATTTACCTCCCAGTGTTTATGTCAAGAATTCTAAAGCCTTCCTGGTTCCTGTTCTTTTGTTTGTGAAGTGTTCTTTTGTCTTTGGAAATTGTTGGCTCTTTGCTTTATCTATATAGTTTTCTGATTTTTGCTGACATTTGCCTTGGTCTGGGTGTCTTTTCATTTGTTGTGCTGGCTGATATGTAAGCACGTTTTTCTAGAAAGGATGTTTTCTTCTCTGAGTTTCTAGTTCTCTTTTTCTCGAACTTTGGAAAGGTTAAGTGGTAAAATCTGAAGTCAGACTGCCTGGGTTTGCCTTGACTTTCTACTTACTAGCAGTGTGACAGTTTTTTTTGTGTGTGTCTCAGTTTTCCCACCAGAATAATAGAAATAATAAAAGTACCTACATCATAGGCTTTTATGAGTAGTGTATGATTTAGTATGTGGAATGCCTGTATGTATATCATAAATGTCTATCATTATTTTTCATCTCCTGGACTGTTGTTCATTCTTTTTCTCTCCACCTGCCAATTCTTTGTCTTTTTGCTACACTCTCTGAGAGATTTTCTCAACTGTATCTCCTGCTTATTTTTTTTAAACCTTCTTTCATATTTTTAACTTCCAAGAACTCTTGCTGGTCTCATTTTTGCACCATCTTCATACCCTCTGAGGATATTAATGATGTTTTGTCAAGTTTTCTTCTTGTTACATAGCCTCTGTTTCTATCAAAGTGTTGTTTTTTTCCCTATCTTTCTTTTTTTCCCTTTTTTTTCTGTTTTATGTTCCATGTTAAAGCCTTTTCTTAAATGTCCAGTAATCATGATTATTTGTTCATATGTAGGACAGAGGACTGAAACACTGATTTGAAGATCTGAGCATGGGGGATAATGATCAAACATGAACTTTACAGAAAGATAATTTGGCTTGGACATTTTGTTGATTTTCTTCCAATTTCAGAATCTTTAGATATTTAGATGTCTTTGGGAACAACCATTTCCCATGAAGAGACTCTTCCAGTGTTCTTCCTGGAGGGTTAAAGCCTGGTTTCCAGTGTTCCCAGAGCCAAACAGACAGAAAGGACTAGACATCTCAGAATCCTGCTTTCAGTAAGGTACCACTTAATCAACAACTGTCCAGCGTCTGCCAGTCCAGAGCCCTGCTGTATTATCCCTTCCAAGCAATAAACCTCTGGTCTTCTATTGGAATGAAGAGGGCAGTCTGGCAACTGCACAGAGAGAATGTGCCATGGGTCACCAATTCCTGACATTTTAAAGGGTTCTGTAAAATAAACTAAATTCATTCTTTATTGCTCCCACTGCAGGCTTGGGATATAACTTTCTCAAGTATGCTAGCTCAGTACCACTTTTCCATCTGCTTTCCAGCTCTTCTAAAATTTTGTGCTATTCTCCCTCTTGTGTTTGCCCTTATCCTTTTGAGTTTATTTCTTTTTTAAAATCCATTTTCTACACTAATCGAAAAGATACATGCACCTCAATGTTTATAGCAGCATTATTTACAATTGCCAAGGTATAGAAACAACCTAAATGACCATCAATAAATAAATGGATGAAGAGGATGAGATATATATATATATACAATGGAATACTGCTCAACCATAACAAAGAATGAGATTTTATCATTTGCAGCAACATGGATGGACTTGGAGGGTATTGTGTAAGTGAAATAGTCAGACAGAGAAAGACAAATAATGTATGATATCACTTATATGTGGAATCTAAAAAATACAACAAACTAGTGAATATAACAAAAAAGAAGCAGCCTCACAGATACAGAGAACAAACTAATGGTTACCAGTTGAGGTGGGGAAGGGCAATACAGGAGTGAGGGAGAGGGAGGTGCAAACTATTGGGTGTAAGATAGGCTCAGGGATATTGTACAACACAGGTAGTCCAGCCAATATTTTGTAATAACTGTACCTGGAAAATAAACTTTAAAAATTGTATAAAATTTTTTAAACGTAAAAAAATTTTAAAAAGAAACTAAAACTAAAAATAGAAAATAAATAAAAAATCCATTTTCTGATTTTTCTTGGTTGGGTTGAAGAGGGAGTCAAATTGGATGTGTGTTCAATCATCCGTTTTTACCTGGATATTGCAAAACAAAGATTTCAATGGGTCTTTGAGATTGCCAATCTATCTAGATCTACTACAGATAGAGATTTTTCCACAACTCCTCAGAGAAAACGTCATGAAAATTGGGGGATCTGTTAGAGATTCTCCCTACCATGGTACTGCGATGCACACAAGTCATCAGACTGAATAATTGCTGTGACTCTCCAGACTTAAAAAATTAATTCTTGCCACCTAAACTTTTTATACTGAAGAAGCTTATACACTTGGTGAATGGGAGAAAAAAAGAGACAACTTAGTCATTGGCCCATCTTCTCTGCTTGTTATGGACTAATTGTTTTGCAACAAAGCAAATGAGAGAATGGAGATTCTGGTTGTGGGAAGTTAAAAAAAATCAATCAACCACAGACAAGTAAAGAGAGGAACAGACTCCTGGTGGCAGTGGGTCCCAACTCCAGTTCAGTTGTTTCTTGATTTCATGGCTTATCTTTGTATCCTTCTTAGGTACATGTATCAATAAATTATAATTTATTTCCCCGAAATCATTTGGTTTATTGTTACATTACTTACTGCTGGAAAGGTCTTGATTAAGTCACTAAAGTATCAACAGTTTCCCACTACTAAGAACATGGGAGTGATTTTCATCAACATAACTAGCACAGAATTTTTAAATTGTCTAAGAAATTATAGATGGATTTTATTTCTACTTTAATAGTTTGATCCTAGAAAAAAATAGACCTTAAATACAAAGAATAGTTAATGGGCATATCTAAAAGAGTTTATTAAGGTTAAATTTTTCTGGAACACTTTCTTAAAGTTTTGGTGCCTGCTTTTCCTTATCTTCTGGCAGATGTCAAAATAATTTGACACAAAATAATTAAATTCAGAATTGTTACTAAACCAGTAAAGCTTATCCTTCACATTACACTGGGTGACTAGGATAGGTAATATCCATCTTCCAAAACACATAGTTTTACAAATTTTATGTACTATTATTTCTGAGATTTAGAAACTCTTATACCTATAATACAGTCTCAGTTTCTGATAATAAAGTTGTTCCTAGTCATATAATGGCATAAATGTGTAACTATTCGGGGGTAGAAGGACAGAGTACCAAGGATGATGGCTGCTTGATTAGCTGAACAAATTGAAAATCACTGTCCTGAAGATGCTCTCTGTTTTCAGTTTTTAGAACTTGGCACCTAACTGTAACTTAATAGCCACAGCACACATAATTGACTATGCAGCACCAGCTCAGGCTACATCATTGCTTATCCTACCTTATCTTTACCTTTTTGACACTCAAAATATAGACTGTTACTTTGTCCTTTCTCACCAGTGTCTCTTTTCTTATGTTCCTGGTTCTTATGAAAAGTTTTCTGTTTATAATTGGTTTCAAGATCCCCTAAACCTGGATTGTGATCATTTAGTTTCACCAAAATTAGTCATTAAATTTTTTTGTAAGTAATTTGGAATAGCACCCTCAAAGAGAACTAAATCTTCAATAGAAATCAAACCAAAATATTAAATATAACAAAGCCATCAATTTAATTTTTCCCTCAAAGTGCGAAACTACAATTTCACAATGAATGTAGATAAGGGCCACTTGTGTTCACCTGGAAGGATAGTAGAATTAACTAGCTGAAGAAGTCCCTAATCTTCAAGCAATCGTAAGTTGGTTTTATTTAACCTCTAACATGCATCACTTTCATCTTCTTAACCTATCTCTCTGTTCATGCTCCAGCCAAGGTAGGGCCGTGATAGACATAAACACACCCGAGAAGTTACTTTTTATCCCATGCAAAAAAAAAATTGTTCACAGTTCAAATCTGGGTGTCCTTAGGTACGTTCACTTCTACTCCCTCACTATTAGAGAGGGGGAGAGTCAATGGTTTAAGTAGTGTCTGTGTATTACTCCTATTCACGTCATGTTTCTATAGCTGCCCTACAGCATCTTAACTGAAAAGCCTAGTTGGTGTATTTTAGGTTCAGTGAAACTCTGCTTTCAGTTTCTTAAGTTGATCTTCAAGGGAATAGAACATCTGGAAGTCCATCCATGTCTTCAGCTTCATGCTCCTAAAAGTTATCAACCTCATCACCAAATTGTATTTAATAGGCTCCACTGTGTCACTGACCGTTCAGCTTCTGGAACAGGAGCAAAGGGAATAGGAGTGGATATATGGCAACCTGTCCAGCAAAGCTGCTGTTATATAAACATGATTTAACACAGACAAAAAAAAAAAATTATTGGATTGGTAAGGTACATGTTTTTTCACTTTATACTGATTGTAACAACTGGCTTTTATGACTCTGAAAAGAAATAAACTGGTAAAAACTTGTCAAATGCTATCATTTATTGTGCATGCCACTTGTAGAATGTGTTTGTGCAGGAGGATTTGCTCTTTCCATATGGTTTAAGTTATTGGCAAAGTGAGGCTAAACAAGTGCATTTTGAAAGCATGGTGTGAATGACTTCCATTTTGGTTATTTATAGCTGTCCACAGCTATCAATGTTTTTATTTTAAAATTATTAGAGTAATTATAGGGCAGGAAGCATGTACTGGGCTTGAAAATATGACTAAGAATCATTCACGTAGTGAAGACTATACATAAAAGTAGCTTCCTTTAACAAGAAGAGTTATCCTAGCATTTTATTTTATCCAAGGATCCTGATACAGCTTTGTCCCTGGAGAAATTCCCTATCTCTTTCCTATTACTTTGATGTGTCTCCTATTTTTAAAAATGAAATTAGATGATAAAATTAAATAAAAGGTACAAATATCGTAAGAGAGGAGGCAGTATTTGCAAGTGGTGGTGTGGTTGTTTATTTAGAAAATACAGTAAAAGCAAGTTAAAATAATGGCAAACATTTAGAATTCACTAAGCATGCTAACTAAAAATATAAATAAACCATTAACCTTCCTAACACACCAAAAAACTAGTTTGAGATTATACAGAAAGAAAAGATCCAATTTACAGTAGAAATCAAAATCAAAAATCTAGGAATAAGCTTCTTTAAAAAACAAAGAAAAATTAGAATTCTACTGAAGATGTCAATATGTAGGAAGACGTAACTTTTTTTTATAGAAAGATTCATTACTGTAATTATATAAATTATCTCTAATTTATTGATTCACTTTGATTCCAATTAGAAAATGATTTTGTGAAATGTAAAAAAATACTTTAAAAAATTTTATGGCAGATGATTGGATGCATCAAATTACTGAGAAAAATCTGAAAGAAAAGAGTAACAAAGTGAGACATCCCTGCTAAATATTAAAACATATTATAAAGATAAAGTAATTAAAATAGTACAATACTAAAACAGAAATAAAAAGATCAGTGGAGCAGATCAGAGAGTCTAATAATGGATGCAAGTATATTTGAGAATTTAGTATAATCTGCGGAGGAGAGACTGATTAGTCAATAGTGTTGGGATGACTGGCTAGCCATTTTGAAAATAATTAAGCTAGATTCCTACTTCATTCATTACACTAAAATAAATTCCAGATGGATCAAAAAAATTTAAACTAAAACCATAAAAGGAGTTTAAAAAAACTCAGGTGACTGTTTTTAATAAAATTGGAATAGGAAAAGCTTTTAAAAAGTGACACAAGACCCAGAATTCAGAAGGAAAAGACTGATAATTTTGACTACATATAAATGCAAGTTTTTTCTTTATTTAAAAACATCAGTAAAGACAAAAGATACAAACTAGAAAAAAAAGAACATGACAAATATGGAAGAAAAAAGACTAATTTCTTAAATATATATTTTTAAAACTGTTAATTTGAAGATCCATAAAAAACAAATAAAAACCTAGTAACATAATGGACAAAGGACTCAAAGTGGCCTCAGGAAATGAAACACTAATCATACATACCTATGAGAAGACACTGAGCCTCACTCATAATTTTTAAAAATGCAAAATAGAGTGATACAAATTTCTATAAATAGGTGATAAGCAAGGATTATAATTTGATAATATTAAGTGTTAAAATTTCAATGTGCATCTAGACAGAGATGAAAAAATGGTATTTTTGATGAAGTTTTCTTAAATGGAGAATAAATTAGAGTACTTTTTTGAAGGGCAATGTGGCATGTTTATTTGAATATAGATATAAATTTCCATTGTTCCAGCAACTGCACTCTAGCTATTCAGGCAACAGATAGACTCACATAAATGTTAAGACACGTGTACAAACAGAATTTGCATTCAATAACCAGCAGGCAAAGTTGTAGCTTTGTATATATAGCTATATACAGGGAGACTCTTCTGTAGATGAGCTCCTTGAGGTTCTCACCCAAAACCTCAGCCACCTGACTCTCTGCAAGGGAATTCTTTGTGACTCAGGAACAAAGGATTAATGCCTAGTCTAGCAGTGGACCGCTACAATCTCCATCTACCAATAAAGTGGGATTCATTTTTATTGTTAGTGTCCATGACTAAGAAACTCTGCCTATTATATAAGTTTGAAAATATTAGTCTCTCATTTGAAACAAGTTTCGCATCATTCAGTGTAGACTTTTACAATTCTGTGATAAAGACAATGGAGTCCTCAAAAATGGTTTCTAGATCTCTGTCTTTTTAGAGCCTTAATGTGGTAGTTTATGTGAAGTTAGCTCAACTTCTCCAACTACAGTGCATCAATAATATTTCATTTCTCTTTTTTCCCTCTGTTTTCCTATTCTTTTCATCCTCTGTCTGGGCACTGGCTTTCTTTTCTATCTTTTTTCTTCACACTGGCTTTTCCCTTCCAGCTGCTCTGTTCTTTAGTCTTTCCACATTTTTAGACTGTCTTTTAGCTTGTTTCTATTCTAGCTCTTGATCTTGGTTTCAATGGTGGTTATAATTAACTCCTTATAAATCAAGATGTTAACTCTTACCACTATAGGGTTTGCAATTTGAGATAGTATTTCAGTAATAGGGGTGGATTTGCATTGATCCATTCACACAACAATAGAGTCCCCACTGTGACTAATGATACAAAAGGTCAAAATGGCTGGGATTAATGGTTATAGCATCAGAGGTTAAAGAATAGATCAAATTTAACAATCCTACATAGTAACATTGGATTGACCCTGTATTTTGACACAATGCTTTCTAATCTGACACTTTAAAAATATTGCTATCAAAAATTACTCTTTTTTCTGAAATTATACCAAATTTTATTAGTTCTACTTTTCTTTGCCAGATGAGTTTAAACAGTTAGTGGTATACATGAATGCATGTCGGTATGTGATGTGATTGCAAAAGTGGCTGTGATTGCTCAAGGTGGAGGATATATAGATGTATTTTGATTTCAGAAAATACATGTTCTAAAATCAAAGAGACTAAGAAACAGAAAAGTAATGGTCATATAGAGTGTGGCTGGGTCATATTAATAATAAAATACTAGAATATAGGATAATTCAGTGTCCAAAACAATGGAGCTCTATAGTAATGATCCAACATCTCTTGCTCCTATGTCCGCAGTGATTGCATCTATTCAGGGACTTGGTTGTGTAGCTTTTCCTTGTATAAGATCTGCTGTTATCATGATAGCTCTTTACTTGAGCTAGTTTCTGTTTCTTGCTGCTGAATAAGGTAATTATTTTGAGGAAATTTTTTAAATAAAAGGTTTTTTTATGATAATTCTGTTTGAGAATTCTTATTTATTTTATTCAGTTTTTCAGGGTACTTATGTAGACAGTATATAAAGGGCTATGGTGAGATGCCCCCAAAAGTTGGAAATAAAGTTTCTTTGAATGAAAGAATAACAACCATACATAATCACTAAAGTATAGAAGTAGTCCACTCTAAAAAGATAATTTGTAAATATGTGACATTTTGGAAACTCTCCAAAAAAGGTAAATATGTAGATTTAATCCAGTTATAGAAAGAATGACTTAACAGAGAGGGTGACAGTTATGTGGAGAATAATACATTGAATAAGAATACTAACATATCTTACCCAGTATCCTGGGTGGGTTGAAAGTGCCCCAAAAGGCTTTCTTATATATTATATCCTGACAATGGACATGGGTACATTGGCCATCATAGAATATCTTCCTTCACTTTGATTCATATTTACAAAGCAACAACTTTCTGATTATGATTATGTTTCTTATATAGATTTTCCATTAGGGGAAAAATACAATGGCCAGATAATAAACAGTTTTCCATGGCACTTGATCATTATACTTATCATTAGAAATTAATGAAATGGACTTCTGGGTTGTCCATAATTCTCTTGTGAACCTGGTTAACAGGAGATATTTGCTGAGCCTAAACTTTTCTTTTTTAATTTACTTTCTGTTTTCTGGAAATTATCCTAGAGATATTTCCCGGAAAGGGTGTGTTGGAATTTTTGTATTTTGCATATTTGAAGGTATCCTTATTAAGTGCTCATACTTTATTGAAAGATTGATCAGATACAAAATTCTTGATAAAAAGTAATCTTTACTCACCATTTTGGATGCTCATTACATTCTTTTAGCTTTCAGTATTGTTATTGAGAAGTCTGATGCCATTATAATTCCTGATCCTTAGATGAGACCTGTTTTGTTTGATGTTCTTCTCAGTGGAAGCTTTTGAATCTTTCTAGGAACTGCATAGTCACTTAATAACTTTTCAAGAGAAGTATTTTATTCTTTAACACTCATGTTATTAATTAGGAAACTGAGACTCAGGGAAATTAAATAAATGACTCAATCATAGAAGAACTAGGAAGTGCCAGAACCAAGATTCAAACACAATCTAACTCAAGAGTTTATAATGCTTTACATTATACTATAACAGTTAGTACCTGAAGGTTTTAAGGGACCTGAGAATTCATCTAGTCCAACCATTTGGCTTTCTTTATTTTGTTTTGTTTTGTTTTCCTAATGTAATCATTTCTCTGAAGAATTATACTAATTCACAGTATGGATGCCAAATTATCACTTTTTATTCTTGTGGAAAATATTTCCAAATTATTATAAATAAAATAATTTTATTAGTTACTTAAAGAGTCTCTTATCACATTCAAAAATATCAAGGACTATGTACACCAAGATAAATAATCCAATTTCAAATTTCTTACTATTTCAAAATCTCAGTCAATATATGTTTAATGAACCTATCTATCCAGTTTAATTCTCTTTAACACAGTGTTCTAATTTCTTCTCACATAAGACATTCTTATTATTTTAATGTGCTCCATGTTGATTAACATCTTAAAATCAATTGTCTGTCTTCTAAAGCACTACAAATGTGACTTGACTTTTATGAGGTGTGCTAAATGTGTCTTCCATTTCTTTGGGCTGTTTGTGTTAAATCTGTGCTTACTCCTCTAAAGGCATCATTCTCAAAAACAACTGGTTCAGAGTGACTGTTACACTAACACATATAGACGTTTTTATTTTAGCAAGCTGTAATACAATACTTTTACAGATGGCAAAGCGTTAAGGTTGAATTTTATTTGCAACAAGTGTGCTTAAATAACATGCTGACTACATTTTACTGGAGGCTGATATTATCACCAAATTATATACACTGTGCTCTTATATACTATGCAGAACAAATGTGAAATGAAATCTCTTTCCTCTACAATTCTTAGATCAGAAAAAGCAGAAGTATAGACATAATATATATAATATGTAAATTATGATATCCAAGGTGAATGTAAATCAGTATGCAAATCCAAACCTAGTAAGTGGTATCTATGCATCCTTATCTTTTACCACCATAGTTCCACAACATTCACTTAATTTTTTTTATATTTGGTTCATTATAGACACCAAATACACTTTAAAATACACCAGCAAAAGGAGAATTGGGACTTTTGTATTACCTATTATAGATTGCCTATGTGTCTATCTTGCCTCGCTCCCTGGACTTTATCATGTAGCACAAAAAAATAATCAAGCATAAAAAATTCCATCAGTATTGCTCTGTCCTCACTGGTTTTCAGGAAAAAAATTCCAAAATTGGTTTCTTTGTGGGAAAAAGTATTTTAGTAAATCCTATCCCAAAGGATATTTTATGGGATGGTAATAGATATCAGAGGAAACTGGTTAGTTGGGGAAGGATTACATAGCCAAATTACATAAAAATCTGGGTTATTTTTTCATTGCAGAATTTTTAAGACTTTAATATGCTATAATATATTCAGTATAGTCTCTACAACAGAAATGACTTATTGTATAAAAAATTCTAAGACTAATTTGACTGGAGAAGCTATTTCAAAAGAAGTCATCTAAAGATCAAGTGGTACACTTTGGAAAATACTTCTTTGACTCCTGTAGCATATCAGTTATAGCCTTATCAAAAGGTAGTAACAGGTGTTAGCGGGGAATAGCCCCTCTTCTGATTGTTAATTACATATTCATTTTATAAACAATCTGTTCTAATAGGGTTCAGACTTACATGTGTGTATTTGAATAACTGATCCCTAGAAAACACCGGATTTATGGAGAATGATTATATACAGAAAAAAATTATGAAGCCAAACTTGGTGTGGTACAAAGTGTCCAGGAAAAAAAAATGCTTCTCAAGTGACTTGATTTATAATGATAAATTCATTTATTCCAAACTCTTTAAAATTTTCTGTGTGAACACACAGTCTTCCTTTTTCTCAAATGAATTATTACTATCTCCTCGATGCCGGATATCCCAATAGGAGACATAAGTTTCCTGCTGAGATCATTGCAAGCTAATTTAATACTCACTTTTCAGTTTTTCAAGAAGCTCAGTGCATTTTAAGAAAAGGATTTTTAAAATGGTCATTCACCTGTGATTACGTTTCCTATGCCTGCAAGAAACTTTTGACCAGCAATAGGAATGCCTAAAGTAAAGTGGACTCTAATTACCTTATTTGTTCATTCTATTAACATTTATTGATTCTACTTTGTGCCTATTACTATGCTATATACTAAGAGGAGGGTGAAAGGAGAATGAAGAAGACAAGCCACAGACTGGAAGAAAATCTTTGCAAAACATTTCCAATAGAAGACAAAATATAAAAAGACCACTTAGAACTCAGCAATAAGAAACCAAACAACACAGAAAGTGGGCAAAAGATCTGAACAGGCATCTCAGCGAAGAAGATATATTTACAAATAAGCATATGAGACGATGCTTAACCTCATATGTCATTAAGCGATTACAAATTAGAACGAGATACAACTACACAATTATTAATGATTAAATCCAAACCACTGACAACACCAGTTATTGGCAAGGATATGGAGCAGTAGGAATTCTCATTCACTTCTGGTGGAAATGCAAGATGGTATATAGCCACTTTGGAAAT
Source organism: Camelus bactrianus (assembly GCF_048773025.1). Lineage (NCBI taxonomy): Eukaryota > Metazoa > Chordata > Mammalia > Artiodactyla > Camelidae > Camelus > Camelus bactrianus. The sequence goes on along the minus strand of NC_133563.1, from coordinate 14,695,519 downwards.
TTGATGGTGTTTTACAAAATTAAACGTAGGCTTACCATAAGATCCAGCAATTGCATTCCTTGGTGTTTATCCAGGTGAGCTGAAAACTTATGTGCATGCAAAAACCTGCACAAAAATGCTTATAACAGCTTTATTTATAACCGCCAAAACTTGGAAACAATCAAGATGTCCTTCAATAAGTGCGTGGATAAATAAAACATAGTACATATATTTAAGGGAGTATTATTCAGCAATAAATAGAAATGAGCTACCAAGTCATAAGAAGAAGTAAAGGGATCTGAAGTGCATATTGCTAAATGAAAGAAGCCAATCTGAATAAGTTACTCTATGAGCTCAACTGTAAAACATTCTGGAAAAGACAAAACTATAGAGACTATAAAAAGGTCAGTGGTTGCCAGGGCTTTGGAGGAGGAAAGGGAGGGATGAATAGATAGAAAACAGAGGATTTTTAGTGCAATGGAACTATTATACATAATACTGCAGTGGTGGGTATATAATATTATGCATTTTTCAAAAACCATGGAACTATAGAATGCAAAGAATGAACCCTAATGTAAATTATGGCCTTTAGTTAATAATGCATCAATATCGGTTCATCAATTGTAGCAAATGTACCACTGTTATGCAAGATGTTAATAATAGGGGAATCTGTATATAGGAAGAGGAGGTGATGCAAACTCTTTGTACTTTTTGCTCAAGTTTTCAACCAAAAGCTGCTCTAATAAGTAAAATCAATGAAAGTTTGAAGACCACTAACCTTTAGGATTACATTTTGGCAATGACCAGTTATGTATGGGCCATTTATTAAAAAAAAAAATAGCTTGAGTTAAGGGCATAAGCCTCCATGAGAGATAATAATAATTTATGTTACAGGACTGTCATAGTATAACATATGCTATTTATTTTCTATATTATTCATTTTCTATACAGAAGACTCTTCTTGAATGGACCATGAACGTAACTTTGACATGGACCCCTCTACTTTAATACTAACTATACAACTTCTTCTAAATTACCTTTTCTTCCCAGTTTCTCTTAAATCACTTCAAATCTAAAAATAAAGGGAAATGCTTTTGGGTTTTTGTCAAGATTAATGCACCCTTTCCTCTCCTATATGAAATGTTCGACTGGGTACTTTAATTCTAAGGGAATGTACCCACCAGTTCTGGGATGTCTGCCCTAGGAGATTAGCTGGTGGTTGACTCCTTGTTATACATACTCAATCAGTCTATGATTGGCCAGAAAATTTCACATTATTTTTGTACCACTTAAAAGCAAAAGGGGAGGGAAAAATCCCCCAAACTCCCCAAATTGCTATTTCCAAGTGTCCAAGTAAAATTTCAAGTAACAATTGAGTTTGACCAGCTTAGTGCAACCCTGATGCTCAAGCTGACTCTAAACCTGTCTTTAATCAAGTTAACCACAACATGCAGTGAGGGGAGAAGTAGGCATTTGCTGTTACGTTCCTCCTTATCAATACAAAATGCTACTCAATTTCCTAACTCCCCACAGCACTCTTAGCAGCCCCAACTTCCTCTTTTGCACCTCTCAACCTGTTGCCAATCTAAATGATTATGTACCATATTTTTTTCAGGAGGGCAAATCATGAGAACAAAATTTTTGAATGAGAACTTTTTTTCAGAACAGCATGGAATTATTTTAAGGTAGCAAAAAGGACAAATCAGAAACTTAGCTAAATGGATACTGTGTTCCAAGAAGTTGAGTCCTGAAGAAGTTTATTTTAATATCAAAATCATGTTGACAGCATCTCTTGGTGACACAGATTCCACTCGAATCTCCCTTTTGAAGTTTGAACCTTTTTTTCTGGATGAGCCTCTAGTGACATTGAGATTTGTAATATCAAGCATCTTTTAAACAACTAAGCAGCTGTTATAATTCTTTAGCTCTTTTTTCCTAAAGGAGATGTAAAGAGCCTCCTATCAGCTCATTTATAAAAAAAAAAGCTGTTGGGAGAAGGAGGAAAGGTAGAATGGAGATAAACCCCTTAAAAAGAGGTAGTGAATGATCAACGTTAGAACACTAAAGATGTGAAATAAGGTCTCTGCATTTCTATTTTTTAAAACAGCTTTATTAAGATATGGTTCGCATACAATACAGTTCAACCACTTGAAGTTTACAATTCAGTGTTTTTAAGCATATTTACAGCATTGTTCAGCCATCACCACAATCTAATTTTAGAATATTTCATCCTAAAAGAAATCCCATATTCATTAGCAGTCAATCCCCATTCTCCTCTCTCCTCCTCCCCTCAATTCTAAGCAACCACTAGTCTATTTTCTGTCTCTATGAATTTGTCTATTCTGGATATTTTATATAAATGGAATCATACAATATGTGGACTTTTGTGACTGATTTTCATCACTTAGCATGTTGTAGCATGCATCAGTACTTAATTTCATTTTATTGATGACTACTGCTGTGTATTATGGAATATCACATTTTATTTATCATTTCATCAGTTTATGGACATTTAGGTTATTTGAACTTTCTGGTTATTAAAAATAATGCTGCTTTGAACATTTGTATACAAATTCTTGTGGGAATGTATGTTTTAATTTTTCTTGAGTAAATACTTAGGAGTGGAGTCACAGCATCATATGGTAATTCTGTGTTTAACTATTTAAGGAAATCCCAAATTGTTTTCCAAAAGAGACCAATGCACCATTTTACATTTCCACCAGCAACATATGAGGGCTTCAATATCTCCACATTCAATCACTTTTATAAATTAACTTTCTCAAAAACAAAAAGAAAGAAAAGGAAGGAAGGAAAGGAAGGAAGGAAGAAAGGAAGGAAGGATAGAGGGAGGGAGGGAGGGAGGGAACAGATAAGTCAGCCAATGCTTTCCTGCTAATAAATTCATTCTAATGATGGATTTGACTTTTTGGAGTCAGGTATTATAAAAAATAAAGACTAAATAGCATTGACTATTTTCTTTCCTGCGTTATCAGCCATTTTCCCAATGAAATCATGGTTCTGAACATTTTTACACTATACAAAGTGAAAAATGCAAGAAACAAAAGTGTTTACATATTCACATGTATTTTCACACAGGCACGCAAAGTAAAGAATATGGGAAAAAATACGCTAGGGTTTTAATAATTGCTATCTCTAGGGATCAAGATGTCATGTGGATTTTTTTACTCCTTCTTTTGCTTATTTATAGCTATCTTTTTGAAAACAATAAGCATGTGTAGCTTTTTTTGTTTTAAAGAGAAAGCATGATTCTCCTACCAGTGGATTCCATAACACTTGTTCTTAGCCTGACTGAACATTAGAATTACCAAAGGAGATTTGTCTCTTTTTTTTTTAAAATACCAATGTCTTGACCCCCTTCCTTAGAAATTCATATTCAGTTGATCTGGAATGATTCTAATGTACAAGCAGAGGAAGAACTACACCTTGTATCTTCAATTCCCTGCTATCTTATTTGTTGAGTTTTGCTGGAGGGAAAAGCTTTCCTACAGGCTGACAATCTCCTGATGTGAGCTTAGTTGAGGCCATTTATTTATGGTTTGCAAGGTATTATCTTTACTGTGTTACATCTGGAGAGACTTCCCTAGTATCAAGAGGGTACTTCAAGAAACATGTGAAGAGGTGTCCCAAACTTTCTTCTGGCAAGTGTCATGGGAAGATCAGCAACTTAAATGTTGAAATGAAACCATCTGGCACTTAAGGAGTTCTATACACATAGTAAGGTGAAGTTTTTAAGCCACTCTTCAAAATAAAGCTGTCTTTGGCTTAATGGCTAATAATATTTACACAATGATTTGTCATGCAATCCTCTGCTACATTGTAACGAGAGACACATTAGAAGTGGTCTGGGGTTGGGAGAAAGAAGATGGAAGTAAACATTGAGGGCCTCAGCGAGAATATGCATCACTGAATATTCTATATCTATTGCCTTTTCCTTTTTATGTATAGTAGGTGGTTGGAGAGAAATTGGGTCCACTAAAATTCTTGATACTGGTATCTACTGTGAAGTAACATACTTCCTCAGTGGAAAAAAGTAGTCAGCTTCCTGGCTGAATAATGGGGCAGTGTGACTTTATGTGTCTGAAACCTTCAAAACTAAGGCTATTTGATGTTCCTATCAGAAGGATCTACTCCTAAATCTGAAGGCTTTTAACTTAAAAAAATTGGAAGCATCCATTTCTTGATAAATCTTACTCTCAGCTTCTATCTGTTCTCTGTTTGGTGGGGTAAGAAGAGGGGTAAAGAGAATGGTTGTCTTTCTCTATGACAAGGAGGGGGGAGAGTGCTACTGAATTTAAACAGCTCTTTTCACAAATGTCAGTTATTTTTAGAGGAATTATTTTCATCTTTTCATCTACAAACCAATTTTAATGAGTTTCAAGGTATATGATAGGTAAGTGGGGAAAACCAGTGATGCATGGCATTATTCAGGCCTTCAAATCCTTATGATCCAGAAGAAAAAATAGAAGTCCTTAAAAATTATTAAATGAAGTAGAATATAAAAAACTTCATATTTTGTAGATGAGTTCATAGTGTCCTTTTTTTTTTTTTTTGATTCCACATATGAGTGATATCATACGGTATTTTTCTTTCTCTTTCTGGCTTCCCTTAGAATGACGATATTTAGGTCCATCCATGTTGCTGCAAATGGCATTATTTTATTATTTTTTCTGTGCACCAGAAATTGACACATTGTAATTGACTGTACTTCAATTTTTAAAAAATTCATGAAAATGATATATAGTTCCGTAAGATTTCTAAGAATGAAGAGAGTACTTTTGGATCTGGAAGACATTTAATGTTTTTCTAGCATGATATCAAAGCTGAATTTCCCCCCACCTTTTAAAAAGTGGTACTAACCTTCAAATGTATCTGCAATCCCTTCTAATTCAATTCCAAGACTTCTGTTTATCCTTTTCTCTCACTGCACTGTTTATCATTATTATTTCTATATGATAAATGTCAGAAATGTTTAGTTGTTTTGGTTTTCTGGCTTCTGCTAAAAATAGCCAAATTACCTGTAAATTTAGAATATTAATTTGTAATCACATTGGACATTAATATCAAAGGCAATGCAAGATTTTCCTCCTAGATAACTTCAGAAGTTTAAACTTTTTTTTTAATATTTGCCATATTCATGACTGTCAATCATACTTTATCCATGCTTTTTTTTTTTGAAGTATAATTGACTTACAATACTATATTAGTTTCAGGTGTACAATATAGTGATTTGATATTTTTATACATTACAAAATGATCACAATGAGTCTAGTTACCATCTGTCACCATACAAAGTTATTACAACAATATTATTGACTATATTCCCTATGCTGTATGTTACTAAGTTTAAACTTAACACTTGAACATTATAATAATTATGCATATCATTTATTGAGCTCTTTCACTTTGTTCTTTCCTCTGTTTATCTCACTCTAAGTGTATTACTTCATTTAATATTAAAAAAAATCCTATGTGTAGTTCTTCTACATCCACGTCCATCATAATGCCTGAAAATGTACATAATACCTTGTTTTTATTGACATGCTTTTGTAAGCTACAACAATCAATGAGAAAACCTAGACAGGTAAGTGATTGTTTCCCTTAATGCACTGGTTGAGTTTATTCCCATCCTTACCTCATTCTTTTAAAAATATCTCTTGGTTAAGCTTGTGAGCTATACATTCTATTACTATTCGTCTAGCAGTTACTCTTAAGTAGTCATATATGCATAACCTAATAAGTTTTGAGGTAAATCAATAATTCTATCCCTCTTTTGAAATGAGGCAAGGACCTTAAAGTCATCTGTTTCTTTTTAGTCTATTTTAATGTACACACACACACACACACATTTAAACCTAAATATATCAACAAGCTTTTGACTTTTTGGTTTATTTACCATTGGGTCTTTCACCACAAACTTTCCTTTTATATTTAGTTTCATTCTTGCTGAAGTTTATTTTTTGGCAACATTTCAGTAAGGATCTATAAATATAGCTAGTCTCGATCTTTGTACAACTTAACTTTTTTTAATTTAAAAATTTGTCTTTGATATTTCAAAGTTTCACCCTGATTATCTAGGTGTGGATTTTCTTAAAGTTACCTCACTCAGAACTGTCAGCTCTTTGAGTATGAAGATTTCTGGTTTCTTTAGTTTTCAGAGTATTACCTCTCTCCCAATCTCTCATTCTGGAGAGATTATTTATTAGATTTACAAGACATACATTGTAAATTCTCATCCTATCTCTATTTGTCTTTTACATTTGTAATAAAATTTATTTATTTAACAATGAGTTTGTAGTGAATTAATTAATTGAGGAATAACATGAATACAGTACTCCATATACGTATATATATATGTATCTATATATCTTCCTGCATTTTAGGTGAATTTCTCAGGTCTGTCTTCAAATTTCCTAATTTCTTCTTTATCTGTGTTTAATGTGCTGGATAGTTCACATACTGAGCTTTTCCTTTCATTATAATGTTTTTATTCCTAAGATTTCCATCTTACTTTTTTTCAAAACTACATCTTTTTTTTAGGAGATGCTTTTCTTGTAATTTTTCTTTCTTCCTTATTTATTTCTTTGGACATTTAAAGCAAATTTGTTTCACATAGCTCTATTTTCTATTAGTTTTGACATGTGAATTCTCTTGTTTGTTGGGACTCCTGGCTCTCAGGAAGTCTATTTCCTGCAGTGCTTCAAATTTTAGACTGAATCTATCTTCAGATTGTTTTTGAAAGATGTGTCATGATTCAGGGGTGTGAAGTCAATATTAGGGTGGTTTATGTCTACCTCTGCCAATCCCATGGGTCTCTCAGTCAGTTTTTACAATGATTTCTTGACTTAAGATTCTCTTGCCAAACATAATATGTGAATTCAACACCCCCACCATTTCCACATAGTATCACTTTTGATTTCTCCCAGATGATTAATTTTCAATCATGAACTAGGACAGGCAATCCATTTTTTCTTGTGAAATTCCCAGTCCAGTGGGAGAAACATTCCTAGTCCCTTCTAGGCTCTTGGTTTTATCCTGAGAGTACACCTATAGCTTTCCATGACCCCAGGCCTTCAAACTCAACTTTTGTCTTTTTCCTTAACTCTCTACTCTTAGTTTAAAACCTCAGTGACTTAGACTATCCAGGTCTAGTAACCTCTTGGCCTATTTGGCTTTAGCTCTCATTCATTGCTCTGGCTTCAATTGACTCTGTTCATTTCTGACACCATGTGGTTTCTCTTTTTTGTTTTCAAGCATACTATGGATATGAATGTTTTCATGGTTTTTATATCCATTCAGCAGTACTATATGTTTGACGCAAAGGGGAGCAAGAGGCTAATCAGCCATAATGACCAGAGACCACTGTCTTATCTATATGATATCACATAGCTAATTTAACTTTCTCTGTATCTTCAGCTTGCTTACTTTTTTCGCATTAAATAAACCAATGGGTCACATATTTTCTAGCTGTCTTGAAATATAGCCTTATATCCTGTTACTCTGTCTTTCCATGTCATGGTTGTCGTGCATGGCAAACTCCTGCCATGGAGGACAAGCACAGTACTACATGCAGACACGCATCAGCATCACTGGAAAATGAAAATAAACAGTAGTGTGCATGGTATTTCTGAGAATCCTATTTGCAAGGAAAAACATCTTTTTCTAAGTTGGCAGCTTTCTCTTTGGCAACTTTATTTTGTAGATTCAGACTCAAAATGCAGCTTTCTTTTTGGTTTGGCAGTGATCATTGGTATCTTACATTATTTCCCTGTGTCTTTAGAATAAACAAGAATTGTGCTCCCACTCTTCCTTACTGTGACCAAATGTAAAGAAACTGGAGGGTCCTTGGGCACTAGCCACAGCTACGAGCTGCCGTTGCTTAACTTAATACTTGGTCAAACGTCACTCTCAAGCCTGAGATATAATAATGAGAATTTGTGGGGGAAGGGTAAAATTATGAACTATAAAACCAGAGTGACAGGAAGGTGCTAGGAGAAATGTTCAAAACACTGATGTGATTTATGAACATGTGGCAAACAGATGTGGTGGAGTAATAGGGATCCCCATCTCCTTTTATAAATTTGGATCACATTTGTTTCTCTCCTGAATCCCCCCACCCCTAGGTTCATAATATGCTTTATTAAAATTCTCTCCAGGGCATATGGATGATTAATAATTGTTGATGACAGAAATTTGGTTTTGGTAAGCTGCACAGTGAAAGATAAATACAACGGGGCTATTTTAATCTCTGTATTTAAGCTTATTAGAGTGAGGCTTCTCTGTAAGATGGCCTGTGTTGAGATTGTGTGTGATTTATGGAAATGTCACCAATGACCCTGGTTCTGGAAAAAGTCTTAAAATCTCTTTTGTTGTAATCATCACTTGAGTTTCAATTGTCACTAGGGAAAATCATTTTTGGAAAAAAACATGATCAAGAGTGGTTAAAATATTCTTCAAATAGGGTAGCAATCTAGGAATAAAAATACAAAGAAAGCTCTGAAATGGATATTGGAAATAGAAATTTATTTGTAACTAATTCTAAATGTGATGTGGAAGAGAAGCAAATAGATAGGGAAACATTGGAATATTGGCTTTTGATTTTCTTCTGACATGTCTTTTAATTCTTTCTACCTTTGTTAAGAGAGCAAGTGTCCTGCATTTAGTGTCTGTAATACATTTTATTGTTTTAATAAAACAAAAAAATTTAATGGACTGCATCTATATGACCAGAGATATGAGCAACACAAATGTGTTTATAGTGAAGAATTAGTTTTTCTTTTGTCCTTCTCAAGTCCTCAATTTTTCTTGTCTAGAAGCAACTGATATTAGTTTGAAGTTATTTAATAAAAGTCCTTATATTATAAGCCAACGTTCCAAATAGGAATATTGAAATTTACCACAAATTGCATTTAGCATTCTGTACTATTAACTGTGAGTTAATAGTCATTTGTAAAGCTGATATTTATAGCAAGAATATATAATTTCCATCTCACTCAAGTGATATGTTGAGGAAACTTAAAATGGATAAAGGAAAAAAATTTCAAAATAATGAGACTAATGTTAGAAGCATGATGATTACTGATTTGGTAAATTTTTGCTTTGGACTAGGACTCTCTCAAGCAGAACTAAAAGATCACACAGCTGAAACTCTTGATTTGCAATTTCCAAAACCCCTCAACTTATGTACAAAATTATGGCTAGCAGTTGTCTGGAAGTCACAAAGAATGATGGCTAGATCAGGGCCTCCTACAAAGTGTTACAGGAATCAGCATGGGGCAAGCCTGTGCTTAACTTGTTGGGATAAAGGAGAAAAAGAATTAAGAACCCCCATGCTTTACTTTATGCCCTCATTTTTCATTCAATTAGGGTAGATTATAAAAACAGTAACAAAAACTAAAACACACATGGTAACAATATCCTAATGTGTTTGAGAAATAATGCACAAGATGGACTTAAGCACCTCAAAAATTTTTGGGAAACTATTCAGGGGTCTAAATGGAAGTCTGGTATTTTGATTACCTGGACAACTTTCCTTCAGCTCTGTTCACATCATCAGCTTCCCTCTCACCTCTATCAGTAATGACTAGTAACTCAGTTTTATACCTGTTTCTTAGAGAGTGTATTAGAAAGCTTCCCTCAAAAAAAAAAAAGAAAAGAAAAAGGAAGGAAGGAAGAAAGAGAGGGAGAAAGAAAGAAAGAAAGAAAGAAAGAAAGAAAGAAAGAAAGAAAGAAAGAAAGAAAGAAAGAAAGAAAGAAAGAAAGAAAGAAAGAAAGAGAAAGAAGAAAGAGAAAGAAGAAAGAAAGAAAGAAAGAAAGAAAGAAAGAAAGAAAGAAAAGAGAACAGAAGAGAAGAGAAGAGAAGAAAGGAAAGAAAAGGAAAAAAAAAAAAAAAGAATGCTGTTGCATTTTCTGTGTCTTTGGAGAGTTTTGCCCTCAGTCTGAAACTGGGTTAAGACATTTAGACCTGAATAACTGGAAAGTGTTTTCTAAATTGAAGTGCCTTGGTGGTTGACAATTGAAGAATGATTTACAATTCCTGGAGTAATTTGTGGGTTTGGTTTTTAAAACCAGTTCTTAATATTCAAGCTACTTGGAAGTTGAAGCTTGAATAATAACTAGTTATTTCTAAAATGTGGAATTTGTCCAGTTTTGAGTAAATGCCCACACTGATATGTTTTCAAAAATGTAAATTACCATATTCAATTGTCCTGGGAACCAATGGAGAAGCACTAGGATTTTTTCCTCTAGATTATAAAATAGTTCACTATTAGAAAATTAAAAACTAAAGAGAGCAGATTTTCCTGTGCAGCTCCCATACACTTTGCAGTGGCCCTACATTATCACTGTATATATACCTCCAGGTTTTACTAGCACATATCTTGAGAGTGAAAAAGGGAACCACAGCATCTTGTGTATTTTTTCAGAACAAAAGTTCATGTTACATTAATCCAGACTTTAAAAAATAAATACAAATATCCTGGTATTCCATCAGTATAACAGTTTTGAATTACCCTAGCAATGAGACCAGCTCAATTCTTGCCTAATCTTAGCTATCATAAACAAAATAGTGTCTGCCTCTTTTTATCTTTCCTGAAATTAGTAAGTGTTGAAGATATATGTAAGCTGAAATAGTGTTTTAATTAAAGAGCAGAGGCAACCAGACAACTAAGAACTTGAAAACTGAGTTTATATCTCATCTGATATTCTATTCTTACCACCTAAGTAAAACCTCTACTCATTCTATCATCAATCCTACAAATAATTATTTATACCCTCTATGTGTTAAATGCCTTGGTAGAAGCTAGGTGTTCAAAGATTTAAAAACAAACAAAGACACAAAATGAAATAATAAAAAACACTACCCCTGACTTTCAGTAGTCCCTACTGTGGAAACAAAAATATAACTCCTAATAAAAATCCTATACAATATGACTGCTATAGTAGAAGTATGTACAAAATTCTAGGAAGTATAAGGAAGGAAGGATTTGCTATCTCTAGAGAAGCTAGAAAGAAGTCTTATAAACTGTGTCTCATGTTAGTGTTCTCCAGGTGTGAGAAAAGAATGATCATAATGAGGGATATGAGCAAAAATTCAGAACTGTGAAGGGAAATATTTGGGAACAAATATTGGTAAAGATATTTGGATCCATATTACAGTGTTGTCTATATTATGTTAAGAAATTTACTTATATTCATTTAAGATAATGAAGTCTTTTATGGTCTATAAGTAGAGGAACTGACAAAATCTGAGTTGGATTTACACAAACCAATCAGAACTATAAACAAGTCTGGGGAACAAGACTCTAGCAAGGAAGGGTAAACAGCAGGCTATTGAAAAGATGAAAACCTGAACCAAGAAAACTGCAGTGGGGATGAAGAGGAAGGGTATGGAAATTAAGTTCCTCAGCCTGAGACACAACTGTATGTATTCATCCCTATGTGCATCATGCTTCCCTCTCAGCAAGCTCTCTTCTAAACTGTTCCTGTGTTCTTCGTATTTCCCATCTACCTCCTTTTAAAATTATGATATATTTCAGGCATACAAAAGCCATAAGGACTAATGGAATAAACACCTATGAAACCACTACCCAGTTTAGGAAATAAAACATTAATAATGATGAAGGCTTCTTTGTGGCCTTCCATGTTGATACATGTAGCTTTTGTTTCTTGATTTTTATTGCTTAGTAATGTTTTATTGTATAAACCTACCAAGATTTATTCGCTCATCTCTTGTAAATAGACATTTAGAATGTTTCCAGTTCTTTGATGTTGTATGCAGTGCTGCTATAAAAATTACTGTATATGTCACTTTCTATACACTTTAGGTATGAACATAACAACAGAATTCCTGTCAGAGTGTGCATTTTCAACCTCATTAGGTATTAACACATTGCTCTCCAAAGTGATTTTGCCCATTACACTCTCACCAGCAAATTTGAAAAATTAAAATAAAATTTAAAAATAAATAAAATAAAAACTATTGGTGTTTCACAACTTCACCAAAACTCAATATTGTCAGACTTCCAATTTGTTGCCAGATTGTGTCAGACCTTTTAAGCCAATGAGGGTTCTTTGTTTTTTTTTTTTTAATCATTTTTTTCTTATTGAAGTATAGTTAATTTACAATGTTGTGTTAGTTTCAGGTATACAGCAAAGTGATTTAGTTTTTTATATATATACATATGTATATGTTATATATATTCTTTTTCATATTCTTTTCCATTATATTATAAGATATTAAATATAGTTCTCTGTGCTATACAATAAGTCTTTACTGATTATATATTTCATATATAGTAGTATGTACATGTTAATCCCAAACTCTTAATTTATCCCTCCCCTGGGCCTTTTCACCTTTGTTAGCCATAAGTTGGTTTTCCATGTCTGTGAGTCTATTTATAGTTTTAAATAAGTTCATTAAATTAGTTCACTAACATATGATTTCACATATGAGTGATATCATATGTTAGTTGTCTTTCTCTTTCTGATTTGCTTCACTTTGTATGGTAATCTCTAGTTTCATCCATGTTGCAGCAAATGGCATTATTTCATTCTTTTTTTGGCTGTGTAGTATTCCATTGTGTGTACACAATGTGTGTGTGTGTGTACCCACATACCACATCTTCTTTATCCAGTCATCTGTCCATGGACATTTGCTTCCATGTCTTGGCTGTTGTAAATAGTGCTGCTATGAACATTGGGATGCATGCATCATTTCAAATTAGATTTTTCTCCATGTATATGTCCAGGAGTGGGATTGCTGGATCATAGTGGTAACTCTATTTTTAGTTTTTTTAAGGACCCCCCATACTATTCTCCATAGTGGCTGTACCAATTTACATTCCTACCAACAGTGTAGGAGGGTTCCTTTTTCTCCACACTCCCTCCAGCATTTGTTATTTTTTGTTGCTGTTGTTGAAATATATAACTTTATTCTATTTTTTATTTTTTTTTTATTGAAGTATATTCAATTTACAATGTGTCAATTTTTGGTGTACTGCATAATATTTCAGTCATACATATACATACATACATATATTTGTTTTCATATTCTTTTTCATTATAGGTTACTACAAGATGATAAATATAGTTCCCTGTGCTATACAGGACTTTGTTGTTTATCTAGTTTATATATACTAGTTAATATTTGCAAATCTCAAACTCTGAATTTATCCCTTCCCACACCCTTACCCCCAGTAACCATAAGATTGTTTACTATGTCTGTGAGTCTGTTTCTGTCTTGTAGATAAGTTCATTAGTGTCTTCTTTTTTCTTTTTTTAGATTCCACATATGACTGATATTTTTCTTTCTCTTTCTGGCTTAACGTCACTTAGAATGATAATCTCCAGATCCATCCATGTTGCTGCAACTAGCATTATTTTATTCTTTTCTATGGCTGAGTAGTATTCCATTGTATAAATATACCATAGCTTCTTTATCCAGTCATCTGTCGATAGACATTTAGGTTGCTTCCATGTCTTGGCTATTGTATACAGTGCCAGCATTGGTTATTTATAGACTTTTTATTGATGGCTATCCTGACTGGTGTGAGGTGATAAGTCACTGTAGTTTTGATTTGTAGTTCTCTAATAGTGATATTGAGCATCTTTTCATGTATCTGCTGGCTGCCTGTATGGTCTGCTTTAGAGAAATGTCTATTTAGGTCTTCCGATCATTTTTCGACTGGGTTTGGTTTGTTTTTGTTTGTTGTTTTTTTTTTTATATTAAGCTGTATGAGCTGTTTGTATATTTTGAAAATTAATCCCTTGTCAGTAGCATCATTTGCAAATATTTTCTCCCATTCCATAAGTTGTCTTTTCATTTTGCTTATGGTATTCTTTGCTGTGCAAGAGCTTTTAAGTTTAATTAGGTCCCATTTGCTAATTTTTGCTTTTCTTTTCATTACTCTAGGAGACAGATCCAAAAAAATATTGCTGCAGTTTATGTCAAAGAGTGTTCTACCTATGTTTCCCTCTAGGAGTTTTATAGTATCTAGTCTTACATGTAGGTCTTTAATCCATTTTGAGTTTATTTTTGTATATGGTGTTAGAGAATGTTCTAAATTCATTCTTTTACTTATAGCTGTCTAGTTTTCCTAGCAGTGCATATTGAAAAGACTATTTTTTCACCATTGTATACTCTTACCTCTTTCATCATTGATTAATTGACCATAAGTGTGTGGATTTACTTCTGAGCTTTCTATCCTGTTCCATTGATCTATATGTCTGCTTTTGTGCCAGTACTGTTCTGATTACTGTAGCTTTGTATTCAGTATAGTCTGAAGCCAGGGAGTGTGATTACCTCAGCTCTATTCTTCTTTCTCAAGATTATTTTGGCTATTTGGGGTCTTTTGTATTTCCATGTAAATTTTAACATTTTTTGTTCCAGTTCTGCGAAGAATGGCATTGGCAATTTGATAGGGATTGTAGTGAATCTGTAGATTGCCTTGGGTAGTATGGTCATTTTAACAATACTATTCTTCCAGTCCAAAAACACAGTATATCTTTCCATCTGCTTGTGTCATCTTCAATTTCTTTCATCAGTATCTTATAGTTTTTGGAGTACAGGTTTTTTGCCTCCTTAAGTAGATTTATTCCTAGGTATTTTATCCTTTTTGATGTGATGGTAAATGGAATTGTTTCCTTAATTTCTCTTTCTGATATTTTGGTGTTAGGGTGTAGAAATGCACAGATTTCTGTATATTAATTTTGTATCCTGCAGCTTTACCAAATTCATTGATGAGCTCTAGTAGTTTTCTCATAGCATCTTTAGGATTTTTTATGTATAGTGACATGTCATCTGCAAAAAGTGACAGTTTTAGTTCTTCTTTTCTAATTTGAATTCCTTTTATTTTTTTTTCTTCTCTGATTGTCATGGCTAGGACTTCTAAAACTATGTTGAATAAAAGTGGCAAGAGTGAGCATCCTTATCTTGTTCCTGATCTTCGAGGAAATGCTTTCAACTTTTACCGCTGAGTATGTTAGCTGTGGATTTGTCATATATTGCTCTTATTTTGTTGAGGTATGTTCCCTCTATGCCCACTTTCTGGATAGTTTTTAATCACAAATGGATGTTGAGTTTTATCAAAATCTTTCTGCATCTATTGAAATGATCATGTGGTTTTGATTCTTGAATTTGTTAATGTGGTGTATCACATTGATTTGTGAATATTGAAAAATCCTTTCATCCCTGGAATCTCACTTGATCATGGTGTGTGATCCTTTTAATGTATTTTTGGAGTTGGTTTGTTAGTATTTTGTTGAAGATTTTTGCATCCATGTTTGTCCATGATATTGGCTTGTAACTTTCTTTTTTTTTTTTTATGATATCACTGTCTGGTTTTGGTATCAGGGTGGCTTCATAGAATGAAGTTGGAAGTGTTCCTTCCTCTGCAATTTTTTGGAGTATTTTCAGCTTTGGCTTTTGCTCTATGTGAGATGGGGAGCCAGGAGCATTTCAAGTAGAAGGATGAAATGATCTGACAAAGCAGGATTATTCTGGCCACTGGATTAAGAAGAGACTATAAAGAGGTAAAGGGATAAAAACCTGTCAAACTAGTTATATGGCCATTGCAATAATCTATTCAAAATATGATGAAGTATTAAAACAGAGTAGTAGCAATGGAGGAGTGAGAACTGAAAATATATCCAGAGTCTAGGCATGTTTAGAAGGTGGCAACATTTTGAAAATAAATACAATGGATTGGCTGTTAGTGTGTGAGAGACTCCAGGGTTTTAGCATGAGTAATGAAAGAATTCAGTTCCTATTTACTAAGATAAGGAGGAATGCAGGAGGAATAAGTTTGGAGGAAAGATTAGGACTCAGTTTTGGGCTTCAGATGTTTGAGAAAACTATTAGATAGATTGAAGATAGAAAAGTCTAGAATTAATGTGATTGCTCAGACCTAGAGTATAAATTTTGGAGTCTTTATTATATAGATAATATTTAAAGTCCTGAGAACAGAAGAGGCCACCAAAAGAGTAGTGTAGTCAGAGAAGAAAAAAGGTCTGTGAAAGAAAGGTCATATTTAATGGGAGTTAAGAAAAACTAGCAAAGGAATCAGGAAACAGAGGAGGAAAGCCAAGAAAGTGACTGTGCCAGAAATGAAATAAAATGTGTCCCCTGTTGCTGACACATCAAGGAGAACTGAGATTTGATCATTAGATTTTAGCAACCTGAAAGTCATCACTGATTTCTCAACAGAAGTTTTGGCAGAGTGATATGGGTGAAAGCTCAATTAGAGCATTTTATGAGAGGACAAAGGAGAGGAGTTAATTATTCCTTGTATTATTTTTGCTATAAAGGGGAATAGTGTAACAGGGCTGTTGCTGAATGGTGGATTGGGATCAAAAGAGGATTTTTTTAATATCAGAAAAGTATTTAGCATATTTATGTGCTTATGGGAATGATCCAAAAAATAAGCAAAAAAATGATGATGCAATGGAGAAAAGAGACAAATGCTAGAGTGATGTCCTTGAGTAGGTGAAAGGAGATGGGACTAGTGGACAAGTAAAAGGTGTATGGACAGTTAATTCATCAGTTGTGGTCAAAGGGAAGGCAGAATTAATGGGCATGGATGCAGGCTGAGGGATAGAAGTGGTGGTGAGATGGCGTAGAGTTGACGATTTCTTAGTGAAATTGAAAATAAGCATTAGCTGAGAGTGCAGAAAAGGGAGAGGTATTAAAAATTTTAGTAGAGAGGATAAGGTATGGAATAGTGACCTAGGAGAAAGACACTAGAATTAGTCTTCATGATTTTTAATATGTCTTGGATTATTTCACTAAACCAGTCTCCTAGTTTCTGTCCTTGCCCCAAATTGATTCTTTTAAAACAAGATCATATCACTCTATTTAAAACCTTCCAATAGCTACACATCTTGCTCAGAGTAAAAGTCAAAGTTCCTCATGTCTCCTACAAAGCTCTACACTGTCTGTACCCATATTGCCTCTCTAAACTCACCTACAAGTGCTTTTTCCCTCACTCACACCATCGAGGAAGGAAATTGTGTCTACTTTGTTCACTGCTATATCTTCAGCACTTAGAACAGTGCTTAGTACCCAATAGGTACTCTAAATACTAGTTCAGTAAATGAAAGGGCAGAATTTTAATGGTAAACCAGGAAGAATATAAGCAAAGTCATCCAAATTACAGCCTTTTTCTAAACTTGCCTTTTATTGGGATGTATGGGTAATCATGTCCTTTTTTGTTATTAACTGGCAAAATTTGGGGCCAGACAGGAGTTGTATTCATTTAAGTGCCACTGAAACTTGCATATATCTTTCACTCAAAAAATTTAAGAGATGGCACTTCAGGATATTTTTTGTACTGCAGGTTGAGTTATATGAAGTTTGTACCTCATATATGTTTATATTTAGACATGGTCTAACATGATCTAACCGCATTCAAAAGAACAAACAAAGCCAACGTGGATAAAACTATGAAACTTGTTATGGATGTTGTTAAGGATACATTTTGTTGTTGTTGTTATTTCATGATAATCCCATTATGAGACTAAAAGAGAAAATATTTATAATCCCACACTGAGGAATAGTGCTTCTTTTATCATTATGGTATAAATATTGCAAATCATATTACTGATTCTGTTCCTTTCTTTTCCTTGGCTGTTAGGACCACAGAGTCAAATGTATGCCTTCTTTTTGTCAAGCATTTGTTAGTGGTGGGCTCATGTCTGCTCCTTCAATATTAAAATGACTACGTGAATAACCAAATACACAAGAAGTGGATCATGCACACTCAGTGACCCAATTCTGTGTACCTGATGTCTAAAGGACAAAGTAGTGTATTAAAAAAAATGCACCTCTCTTGCAGGACATGTGCACTACTTCTAAAATGCATTCTAAGGGCTAACCTCACTTCTTGCTTCATCTTATTTATTCCACTACTCCATTTTCTTAAAACCAATTTGGTTCCCCCATTTAACTTTTTTATTGAGGTACAGTTGATTTACAATATTATTTTAGTTTCATGTGTACAACATAGTGATTTTAAAAATTCTACAGATTACATTATATGTCAAGTTATTATAAAATATTGGCTATATTCTCTGTGCTGTACAATGTATCTTCGTAGCTTATTTATTTTATACATAGTAGTTTGTACCTCTTAATCCTCTACACCTATCTTGACCTTCTCCTCTTTCCTTTCACTTTACCAAATTACCTTAGAGGTTCTCCATGAATGTGAAGGAACGTTAGTCTTTTAGGTTTCTGTGGAAGGATCAAAACTTAGGCGGAAGAATAGGTGATTCAGATGGAGCAGCATATCCCCTTCTCTCCACCAGTACACTGGCTTTCACTAGGCTGCAGAATGTGGTTTGTCTAGAGAGGATTCTCTCAGTAAGTCGATATTTTAATCATATTCACCTTCTATTTCACCAAGTTTCTTCTCAGGAACAAGGACTACAACAAACTGTATTCTGAGACAGAATAATAGTAAACAGGAAATTGCAATTGAGAGGAATGAGTACATTAATAGGGTTGAGCATGGGGTGCTGTGAAATCACAGGATGAGCATATAACCCAACCTTAGAGATCAGGACAGGTTTCCTAGAGGAAATGATTCCTAAACTGAGGTCTGAATCATGAGTAAAACACCTACAGCACTGAATTCTCTGTACCACTCTTCAGTTGCATGCTCAACTCTGTATGTAACAGCCTTCTTTTGAAAGTTTCCAAAGGATGTTTTTCATGGATTTGGTTGTGGTGAACCCATTCTTTATTTATAATGCTTCATACACAGTTCTTCCCTAAAACAAAACCCCCACCTCCCACCCACAACCAGCATTCTTGGGAAAATTTATATATGAAATAGGTGCTTTCACCATGGAATTATGAATTAGCAATGTGATTTAAAAACAGAAATAAAATGTAATCTATCAAGTCAGTAATTTCACATTGAAACCAAAGATTTCCTCATGGCTAAAACCCAATCTTATCAAATTACTAAAGGTTACAGTGTTTTCTTGGATCATTTTTTATTTTTACCAGGGCCTCAGTTAGAGTCACTAATCTCCAGGCTCCTCAGTGCCCTCAGGCAACTCTTTTTTACAGAGCATGTCCTCAACTATATGCTTGGCTACTCAAGTTATTTTAGAATCTGTCCATTATCATTTAATAAGGGGGAAAAAAAACATATCCCATGTCTCTGGCATATGCCATCTTAATTTTTTCTCCTTCTTTCGCATCTAATTTTTATATATACTTTCTTGCTACTATTGTTTCATGTATCTCAATCTTGTCTCCAACCTGCCTGCTTTGTTCCCTTGCTTGGATGGGTTGTAACTAGCATGGCTGCTACATCCAACCCTGCAGGCTGGATGTGCCCTCTTAATTCCAGGGCAGCATCCTCACAGAGCAAATCTGAGCATCCTCCTGGAACTGAGCAATGTGGCAGTCCTGGGGCTCCATGCAAGAGTTCTTTTGTATTTTCTAGGTGTATCCAAGGTAGTGAACCAATAAATCTAGGTTGTTTAACTAATTATTGATTGTTTAAAGGTACAAGCTCATGTTTTATGTGGCTATAATCAATAAACATTTTAAATTTTCCATAAGCTTTTCACTTCTAATAGTTTAAATTTTTTTCTAATAATCTATAATCCATTTTAAATGATCAGAATAAATGTTAGCCCAGTATTAAAACATTTAAACAAATCTATTTTTTGAGGGCTTAGATATTTAGGTCAAAGTAAAATTTCTATTTTTAGTTAATAAATGTATTTGTATGTGTCTCAGTAATAAATCCATTAGATTAAATAAGATTTAGATATTAAGAGCACAAATTTACCAAATTTTATTTTTACTTATAATACCTCAGAAAATAGTCTTTGGGTATTTATAAAACAGTAGTAAAGGCAAAATCCTTCTTTGAATATATGTCTCATTGAAAAATGAACAGTTTATGTCTTGGACTGACATCAAAACTGATAATTCTTGAAATAACTGCAACATGATAAAATGTACTGCTGCTTGATGGTTTCTCTCTTTTGGCTAATTTCATGATTTACTATATTTTCTCCAAAAGTGGTGAAATGGAGGTTTTTCTCTGAGTTTTAAAGAGGAAGTAGAATGCAATGATCACATAAAATTCAGAATTTAAACTAGTTAAATAAATGACCTCGGAGTTCACAGATCAACTTATAAAGGATGCTCTCTATAAATTATTTTATAAGAAAGCAAATGCTATAATGACCCTACATTTGGAATCAATTGAAATGTGCAAGTGCTTTTAGGTTGACTTTTGAACTCCTCTGATTTGTGGCACAGATAAGAGCAAATGATGGAGTAATTAATTTGTGCACAGTTTCTTGGCAAGATAATGAATATGGTGAAGTAAATAGTCGATGATTTCAGGCTAACTTCAATGTATTAAGCACTTTAAACTCTTTATTCAGACATAAAGTTCTGTCATTAGTACTTGAAGAATGTTTTCAACTTCTTGGTCTTCCTTGAGATTGGTGTCCCAAGTCAGGGCCTCTTTGATTGTCCATCTTGATACAAAGTTTGGCTCCTGTTTTTGTCCCCTACACTTGACTGTTTGCAAGGCTGTGGCCTTGTTTTAACTGCTGCTACCTTCAAGTGAATTTTAAGTTTCCCATTCTAATCAAGAGATCCATTTGCTTGTCCTAGAGCTTCTCCACCCCAGATTACTGCCGAGTGTGCAGTGTGTGCATATACACATGTAATTTTGTTTGTGTGTTTGTTGTCATGAATGGTAGAGAAAAGAATGAAACTAAAATACATTGTCTGTTTCCTATATGTACTTCCTGTAAGGTACTTCCTTACTTTATTTTCTTTAAACTCTACAATTTGTGAACAGAAACTATACTCTCCCAGTTAAAGCATGTGTAAGAAATCTACATAAGGAAACAAATGAGAGAGGCCGCGGATGTTGGTTAAAGTCACATAAATAAAAAGTGTGGAGCCAGAATTTATACATAGGACTCTATATCCCCTTTCTGAAGAATGTTTCTCAAAGTCTACTTGCAGCAGAATCTCCTTAGGCACTTGATTAAAATGCACAGTTATGATTCCCAGCCCTCCCTGCCTCATGGAAACCTAGGGATAGGTCCCAGAAACACTGCCCTAATATGTCCAGAAAATTCAAAGAATGATAGACTTTTAAATGATCAAGAAATACTGGAATAAGGATACAAAAACTCAAATGACTTTTCCACTTGAAAAATTTTTTATGGAAAGTGTCAGGCACCTGAAAATAAGGGTGTATAGTGACAAATGTCTTTTCAGGGATGATTATGGCTTTACACAAAGTTGATGCCAATAAATCTTTTCTACAAAGCTCAAGGCTGGCAGTAAATCATTTTACCTGGCACTGCAATTCCAAAAAGAAAGCTAGTGAGGACAATATTATGAATGTTGCTTTCCTGGCACTAGCTATCTGAAGATTAGTTGTGTTGGCATAACTTTTTTCTCATGGCCTGTTTTTAAGTTGAGAATAGAAAAATGTAGTCATTCATCTATGGAAAAATTATAAAGACTGGAAATGAGGAAATAAACCAGAGTCCAAGACATCCAAAGGGAAATCATCATTCTGTGCATTAAATGAGCTGGTTTTTTAATGAATAGAGCAAAGATATACCACATTAACATTCAATGAGACACCAAAAGAAAAGAGTGTTAATTTACAAAGAGGACATTATTAACCTACTAGCACAAATTTAGGTTATCAAGAATTTCTAAAGCTTCTTTTTCAAAGAGAGATGAACTGATTCTTCATTTTTGTCACTATTTCACCTTAAATCTGGTTTTAAACAGGGCCTACTATTTTTTAAAAAGCCTAATATTGCCAGAATCTCAATGTATATATTGTTTCTGGACTAAATTCACCATTAAGGATAGAGTGCTTCTGCACAGGCATTTAGTTTAAAAGAAAAGAAAGAAGAAGTCAAATTTGAAAACAATTGGTAGTGAAGAAAGATGTCAGATTGCCAAGTAATAGCTGACCAGAAGAGCAACTAGTATCAACAAGAAATGCACAGAAGAAGGAAGCTTGTCATTGATTATAGAAAAGAAAGAATATGATTTACTTCAGTTGTTACTAATTTGGGGAGGAGGGGAGAGCCTGATATCAAGGTTGATTCAGCATCCAAAAAGAAAAATGAGATGTGTGTAATCATATCAGGTCTTGTGTGAGTCAGGCACACAAACCTAAGAGGTAAAGAAGGTTTCTTGATTAAAGCTAATTGGAGCCAGAGAATGAATAGTTGAACTTAGAGACTTTTCTAGTTTTCTGACTATGAATACATAGGAATAAGTGAAAATATAATCATTTTTTTCACTTTTTAACAAATAATCTTTCAAAAAGTGTAGCAGGATAATTTTATGCCATCCTGACAAGTTGGAAGTTATGAGAGGAAGAGGAGCTGACATCCTTTCTTGGCTCACCTTGAAGGTTCTCTGGTTGGGCTTATCCAGTCAGAATGGGAAGGGCAGGCAAAAAGCTACCAAGAACTGAATGCAATAGTTGATTTTGATTAAAAGCTTTATTCATGACAGAGGTGATAGAAGGATAGAAAAACTTGAAGAGCTAGGATGCTCTGCCTGAGCAACCCAATTCTGCCACATAGGCACAGAGACAGTGTATGAATTAAAAATGAAAAATCAAGCCTGTCAGCCTCCACTCATTCACCTGGCCACCTTGATTATTGATAATTATTCTAGCTCCTCTATAGTCTCTCTTTGGGGTAATTTTCTATATTTCTGTTGATTAGATATTGCCTATCAGAGATACTCTAGGGAAATAGGGAAAAAGACAACTCCTGTTGCTTGTATTTTAAAAATATGAAGACTATTTGCAGAATCAGTTTATAACCCCCACAATCACCAGGGCAGGGCAGTGAGACTTTCCTTCTCCATAAGCTTCAGTCTTCCTGTCTGTTACTTCACTTCACTGTGTGTGACTTGTGATGCTTATTTCAATGTAACTTTCTCTGAAGAAGATACTAAGGAAGTGAGACATCATGGGATCTTCCATAGGACCTGATGATGTGGTGATGATGTTCTCTGGCCCTGCTGATGGTAGTCAAAGCTCAGCACAGAAGTATGACATCCCAGGCAGGAAACCACACTTGTCAAGGGACCAGCCACTAATGATTAATCCAGATTCGCTCTTGGCACCGCAAGATTCCTCTTCTGGTCTTGTTTTGTGTGCAGGACAGCCCAGAGGAGCCTGATATTTTCTGTGGAAAATCAAGTGGTTGCATTTTCCTCAAAGCTAATTGGTGATTGATTAATGTTCTTTCCTTCATTTAGGCAGTTTGATCTTCATCACTAAGATGTTTCCTGCTGAATTAATGTGCCCACTTTCCTATTTTAATATTTAGACTCAGTACCTGTTCACTAGGTTTGCCATTTTGAAAATTATATTTTAGTATTTTAACACAATAAATTATGATTTATGAATCCTAAACAAAACTGACAGAAGTCTGTAATTGATTACACCCATCTTTTGGAATGACCCACACTTTCAACTTTTTAAAAATGTTACTGATCTAATATCTTAGTTTCAAAAATGAAGTTATCTAAAAAAGTATGATTGACATTTTTCAGCTTACTTAATTATTTTAAGAATTTATTTTTATGACTGTCCAGTCTGATAACAGTTCAGTATGGTTGCCCTGATACTATATTAATTCTTAAATTGGAACTAGTCATAATAAATCATATTAAATATTTTTATGATTAATTAATTTGAATATGTGGTTCTATTTAATATGAAATGGAATTAAAATAAGCTAATAAAAGGAAAAATATAAAGAAAAATTAGAAATATTTATGAATATATGCATGAAAATTAATATTACCATTTTTCAAAAAGAAACAAATACATAAAATATATTATAATGCCTTTAAGCATGGCCTTTAGCATCAAACTGATCTCACTAGCTGTGCTGAGTACTAGCTGTGTGTCCTCAGGCCCTTTTAAATTCTCAATTTTTCACATTTGGAAAATAGGAGGAAATAATAGTGTTTGTGTGAATTAGATAACATTTGTAAAGCAGTTAGCATAGTGCTCAACACATAATGATAACAATTGGTAGTTATTGCACATTTTGTTGATACTTACATCTTTATTGTTCAAAGTAGGAGACAATCTCAAAAAATTTTTGTGCACTTTTGGAACTTATGAAAAGCCAAATTATTAATTAAGAGCAAAATCTCTTCCTTGTGTTTGTTGGAATTAGGAATATTACACCCTAGAAACTGAGAGACTTAATCAAAATGTTTGTGGGAAAATAATTAAACTGCTTAAGATAGTAGAATCAGACTTCAGACTTAACCATGTCCCTCAGCAAACTCATCTTCTTCACCACACTCTTACCCCATACCTCTTCCTTCCATGGTTTTCTCCATTTTGATCCATGATAAATTCACCCTTCCAGGTGCTCAAACGAAGAACATCAAGAGTTATCCTTGACTCCTCTTTTGTCTTTTACATGCCACATCCAATGAATCTACAAATCCTGATGATTCGCCCTTCAAAAGATTTGACTGTTTATCTCTACATCTGCTGTTCTACTCTGATCTAACCTGAAGCATAAAAAAATTACATCCTATATTGATTTGCAATTCTGTAAATATACATAAGTATTAAAATATTCATTACTTTTTTCATTTTGAAAATAATCTTTAAAAAATTTTCTATAGATATTTTAAAATAAAAACCTCAAAATAAAGAATATGCAGTTATTCTTCATAAATAATGCAGTTAAAATATATCTTAAAGCTTTTATTCACGTAAGTCATAGTGTAAAAATGTAGTAATTGCAAACCTCTATAAATTACCTTTAACAATCAGTATTTAGTTATCAGCACAAACTGAATTGCATTAAACTACATTTCTTCTATCCTTAACTTTGGGATGACTCTGCTTTGTTAGCATCATTTCTATATCTTGTTTGTTTCATTGTTTGCTTTTCTTCTATTGGGGGATTATTGGAATAGTGAAAATGAAGAGCCAAAGAAGAGGAGGAAGACATGTGTTACTTGGCCTTTCACACTGATTCTCACTAACCCATGTTTTCATGAGCACCAGATTCACCAAGTTTTCAAAGACGAAATAGCAAGTGTTTGATGAGGAAGGAAGTTTGGATTTAATTTTCACTTTGAGATATATGGATACTATTCCCTGAAAAAATACTGACATTCTGAAGATGTTCAAGCACTCTTAACTCCAGAAGCTACCAATAGCCACAACTGCATGTGAGGCTCTGGTGACTCTGAGGGCTGTCAAAGCAGAGATGTTAGAAACCAGCTGCCTCCTTCATTCATCCTTTGAGATCAGCAAAGGTGAGGGTGGACTTTTCTACCATCACATCCAAAGACAGAAAATGATTCAAATGCTATGAGGCAAAATAACAGCAAAATAAGAAAGATAACTTTCCTGCAATTTATTGAGCACTTTCCATGTATCCAGGACTATTTCAATCACATCTCCTATGTTATATAATTTCATCTCTAGAACATAAATAAATTGTGGGCTTTCCCCAGAGGAATGGCTTAAAATTATAAACAGCACCCTAAATCTTCATAGCAGTTCAAAACCACCCCACAGACAAATATTTTTAAAGGTTGAGGTAGGAGTTTTATAAGCACAGTGAATTCTGTATGGGAGATCCTTCATTGATATATCATAGCAGATCTCTGAATAAACATTGAGTCCAAGACACTATGTAGATATAACCCAGAATAGCAATAATCTTGTCCTCAGCATTGCTAAAATTGTTTCTTAACTTTCCTTAAGTGTTTATCATACATCAGAAATTTCAGATGTATGACATTTGTTTTTCAGAATTCTTGTATTATTTAACATTTGTCCTCCATTTCTTACATATGTATATATATACATATATGTATATAAATATATATATATATATATTTTTTTTTTTAATCAAGAAAAAAATTTCTGGGTAACTCTTCCTCTGCTATCATGACCAAGAACTGGAACAATGACTGATGCACCAGCATATGTTTCTAATTCAGAATGCCTTATATTCTTTCCAGGGAAGGAAAAAGTTTAAACTTAAGTAGCTGCTCTTTATCAGCATACTGGTGGAGGAAGAAAAATATCACCTTTTACAAACTCTCTCTTCATCGCTCCTTCTTTATTCTACAGATTTTATCAGCTCAGTCTTTGAGGCAGTATCTACTAATAGAGAGTTCAGATCATAACTGTTGCCTGATCCTTCTTCCTAAGATCAAAGTAGACTAAACTACAAACTTGAACTTAAATAAGAAATCTAAAATGTAAGCCTGATATTCTGTGTTGAACATTTGCAGATTCTGGAAGACTTTTATCACATTCTTACAGTTCTAGCACCCTGATTGTGTTTTAGGTAACCACCATTACCCCTCTAAGCAGCTCATGTGCTTCAGAGAAGTAGCTTCATGAGCAGCACATGTGGCTCAGGCCTAAACTAATTAGCATTACCTGAGTCCATAACTGGCTCAGAGATAGTAGCATGACCTAATTTAGTGCAACTAGAATGAAGCCTAAGACTTTAAGTCAAAGGTTGAGTGAATAGGACAAATGCAATACATTAATGAAGAATCATATAACCTGAGAGCTGCTGGCAGAATTTTTGGAACAACAAGGGAGAATCTCCTGAGACTGGAGCTGAGACTTTGGAGTTTGTCTGTTACACAGCATTATCACAATAAAAACCTATCTAGTCCACCAAAGAAGGTACTAGATCAGGTTCCAGATATTTGTGGTATATCCTTTAGAATATTACCAGTGAAAAGTAAGATAAAATATACCGAGGCAGGATGATAACATTCTAAACACTAGAAGAAATATGTTCTTTTTCTGCTAAGGTTGCTAAGCTTGGAAATTTTGAACCTGGTATCACTGGTCATCTTCCCTGACACAATGAGGAGTCTTGCAGAATGAAGCTAATTAGAGACAGTGATGAAAGGCAGGTAGAGTTAGTGAGAGAGAAAGAGAAAGAGAGTAAAAAGCAAGAGAGCAGGAATGCAAGAGAAACCAGGAGTGAGTGAGCAAATAAAAAGAAGGGGAATGAATAGAAGAAACAGTTTCATATAGATAAAAATTTAACTTTTGCAGACAAACATTTTAGGTTACACTGACCCTGTGGCTGGCATTTTTCAAATATGAAATACAGATAGAGAAATTATATGTTTATTAGGCAATTAATCAGTGCCAAACTGTATTAGATGCAATCATTAAAAATTAATGTAGACCATCAGAAATTGTTAAAGTGAAAAAAGCTTAACATGTAAAAAATTACAATGTAATGTGTAGGAGCCTTTATATAGAGAAAGATAATAAGTTTTAGGGAACACGAAAGAAAGAGAAATTAACTCTAAGTAAATGAAGATGCAGAAAATATGGAAAAAGAGTTCACATAAAATGTAGTTAAAAACCAAAGGATAAGCAGAAGTTGCCTCGCAAATAAATTATGAATAAGAACATATGGAAAGCTTGCATTAGTACCAGAAACTTAAAATTCATGTAAACTGGATCAATTTATTACCCTCTATTACCAATGTCCTATGCACTCAAACAGGGAAACAAAAATCTGCATTCAAATGGCTACTTTTAATACACCTCACTGATTTTCTTCAATCTTTTCTTTTTATTTAAAGCTTTAAATTATGCTAAACATTCTCAAGAGAGGATGAGTCTGTGATACTAGACCTACTCCAAAAAAAAAAAAAAAAAAAAAGCATCAGCCAAAAGAGATAACAGTACCAGCTATATGGAATGACTCAAATGGCACCTGATTGGCTCCTGCTCATCTTTACTATTTCCAAATACTTCTCATTTGTCTAAAATGGTTCATTTCCTTTTATCACCAATCCAATTAAAGATTCAATTGAATGAGCAAATTCATGTTTCAAAGTGAAAGAAAAAGATCAAAGGTGTCGGGGGTGAGGGAGGTGGGTTGTAGTCATTTACACCCTAGTTTAAGTAGTTTGCTTCCCTCTTTGTCACACATTACAGTGTGCAAGAAACCAGTCCAAGTGCAGATGGCAGTGTTGTGGTCAGAATTATGAATTTTCTTAAAGTCAAAAAGACCTGGTTTGAATCTTGTCTCTACCACTCTACCAGCTTTATGAGCTTGAGAACATTATTTAATGTTTGGGGTGTCTCAGTTTTCTTATCTGTAAGAGAAACATGGTTACCTACTATTGTTATATTAATGTATATACTTGACTAGCACAGTGTCCAGAACTTGGTTGAGAAACCAATGAATGGTAGCTATTGATACTAGGGTGGAGGAAAAGAGGTAATTTTGTCACAGGAGCAATGAGATCCTGGGTGACTGGAAGACAACAGAGGTTTACTTTGCCTTTTCAGTACTTTTGCCTGTGACAAGATCAGAGGTGCAGACTCAACAATAATGTTACAACCAATGTGGAGTTGATACAAATGCATTGCCACATGTCCAATGTTTTGGTGATAAAAGGATCACATGTAGTTCATTAATATTGCATCAATATTTGATGATTCTAGATTTTTGTTTTTACTATAACTTTTCTTCTTATGACTGGTCCTTACAGAGACAGGCAACAGCACTACACAGGTGCTTAAAGGAAATGCAAAGACAGTCTTAAAGGTGAATATTTTAAATGTCTGTATCCTGGACTACTTTGCAAAGACATATTTTACCAGATCATGTTTTTGAAAGCAGTTTATGGCTGACACTTACAAGATTTCTCCTTTTAAAATACATGCACGTTGAGTACAAACTGAGCCAGAAGTGTTATTTTTTTATGCTTGTCATCAGCATGTTAACATTCCCCAGCTGTCCATTTCAAAAGAACAATGGAGCCTACCTGTGCTGTAAGTGTGCTGGACTCTTCCACAGGGCAGTCACTGTGCTAAGAGACAAAATACAGAGTTGCTCTTCAGACTCCTGCACACCACTTAGACCAAACTCAAAGCCATGCCCTTGAAAAGTGATAGAGTAAAACTGCATTTCAATTTCTGTTTTTCCCAAATCTGGCTAACGTAGTTATTGACAGAACTAACTGTATTTTGTGATCAGAGCTATAAACTATAAACCTCAAGGTATTTTTTTCTCTTCCCAGTGGTTGCCCTTGATAGTAAAGTAATTACTATATTATCAGTATTCACTCAATTTCAACACTGAGGATTTCTCCACAAAGCATCTGAAGAAAAGTGCCAGACCACAAGGTAGTTTAATCAGATTATTTCTGCGTTTCACCCTGACTTGCTTCAAGTATAAATGCATGTTCTCTGGGTTATTCCACCTCTGAAGGGCACAGGGATTTTTTTTTTCCTTTTTCAGTTTTCAGTGTATAGCAGTATACTAATGTGAAACTGTTTATGGGATTTTTGACTCCATAATTTTAAATCCAATATTTATCTTTTCAATATAATATTCAACCCTTGTTTTGTGCATTTGACAGGATTGATCTTTGTCCTGAAATCATACTGAAATATTTTTAGTTTTCCACGCTTCCTCTTGTCTTCAGGACTTGGTCATCCTGAGCTGTTGAGACCTCATGCAGAAATCCAGAGACAGAGTTGAAAGATGTTACTCTTTCTCGTCTCCAGCCAGTAAACTATTCGCAAATTAAGACAAAAGCCTCAGTGTAAAGACCAAGTCAAGGGCATGGATAATCATTTTCTAATTGTGTATGTATTTTATTATATAGAATAATTTAAATTATTTTCAGTGAATTCAAAACACATCAGAAATTTAACAATTTGAGCAAATTCTGAATATGAAATTACCACAGTAACATGTAGGCATTTTTAAGTACAATTTCAAAGAGATTTTTAAATAGATAAATGGGAGAGGGAACAACTTACCCATTATCTTTTAGGAGCCCATTATATAGATCACAAGGCAAGAGCAGTCTTTAAAAATTAATATTATAAAGTACCTATAAAGAGTTTTTGTTATCCTTCATAAATAAGAAGAATTAATATTTTCATCCTATTAAGTAATAGTATGCCCATTTCATAATAAGAAGAGGAAGAAAAAGGAGGAGGAGAAGAAGATGATGATGACACAGGTTTGGAAGCAAAGACCAAATCAAGACCATCGTCACCACACCATTTGTTAAGACCTCTAATTCCTTTAAAGTGACCCCAGTAAGTCATTTCACTTGTACAAAATGACTCTGGGTAAAGAGATCATATATTGGCCTAATGGAAGCCTAAAGAGTGCAAATTATCTGTAATTAAGCCTAGAAGAGTGTTTTCTACTTATGGATCTGGCTATCGGTAAGATATATCAACAGTAAACAATGAAATCAACAATGTTTTGAAAAGGTTGTGGTGCCAACATTTCTATCAGCCTGGATTAAAAGAGTTTGTGATTGTTTGAACAATGAAACTACCCTTGAACTCCCAACTTTTTTTTTGATAGGCTAAGGAAGCTGTTCAGCAGCCAGAGAGGGAAATTTCTCCCAAATAGGATATTGGAAAAGGAAGGACTTCCCAGAGGTGAAATCAAGAGTCATAAAGAACAATGGACTATGAAGCTACCTCCAGGAAACAAAACTGAAGATTAATTAAGTAAAGTTCCCTACACTCAGGTTAGTAGACCTTATAACAATTCCTCAATGGGATTTCAGAACTGTTGTGGACCAGTAACTGCTGGGTTCTCCCTTTCTTCTCATTTCTAAATGGAAGTGTTTATTGTGGTTACACTATTTAATTATGGATGTGTAGGTGTGTATTTTATCATGTGTGGGTACAAATAACAAGTCTTTCAGTTTATAGGACTTTGGCTCAATAGAGCTACATTTTGGCATGATAGAAACTCAAGATCCTGAATTTCAAGCTAAATGTTTTTATTAGATCAGACCTTGGAGTATCTTTAGGATGGGGTGATTACATTTGGCTTACAGGAAGGAAGTGAACATTTGTGAACAGGAGCAGGCTGTGGTAGATTACATTATTTCACAAATAATAATCCCCTCCATACACTTAACCATTCTTCTCTGTGAGCACAGTATGTTTTCCTTTCCACTGACTTTGGCCTGGGTCATATTACTTTCTACTGAAACTAATAGATTGCATCAGTAGACATTTTAAATGTGCTTGCACATTGCACATGTTTTGATACCCATTTTTCCCTCCAAAATGAGAATAGCATGTCCAAGATACTAGCTTAACTCCTTCAGCCTGGGATATGAAATGAAAAATTACTTGTCATGGAGCCAAGGTCTAGTTCAGTCAAATTCAGCTAAGCCCAGCAGAACCCCCACCCTCATGAATTTGGGCAAGTAATACGTATTTGTTTTTATAATCCATAGAGATATTGGGATTGTTTGTCACTACAGCAAAAGCTGGCTAACACAAGTTTTGAATGAATTTATTATTGAAAACAAAGAAGCAAAAGTTATATTGTCTATAAAAATATTTGTTTATATAGGGAAACCATGTAAGGGTCTGAATGTACATAAATAAATGAACTCAATCAGAATTATTCATAAGTAGAACTAGCAGAGGTACTAGTTGAGTTGCTTGGCTATTTGGCTACTTGGACAGTAATTTTTAAGTCAAAAGTAGAGACCCTAGATTCAAAGGCCTCAAGGGGATTTTGACAGGCTTTTCAGACATCTTCTCTAAAAAAGTAATCAAGAAGTATGTATAGACCCAAAAATCTAAAAGATATTCCAGTATATATTAGAAGATGTGTCAAGGATGTTGATACTTAAAGAAAAGTCTGCATGTTTAAAAAAGGACATACCAATGTTGAATGCTTGAGATATTGATCGTTTAATGTTGTATACGCATGCCAACTTGAGTAGGAAGATTTTGTACTTGGTGTGTAACTCAATTATGTATTGTTTGTTCTTTGAATTTTCATCATCCCATAGTAGAGAGTACTTTTTAGACGGAAAAATAGACAAAGGAGTTTTACTTAGAAATATGTTTTGGGTGGCATCTATGTGTCACTGAGAAAAAAATTGAGTTGTTGAATGTTGCGGCAAAACCCTAGGGAATTATAAATTCAAGAGTTAATTAGAAGCTCAACATGCAGAAGGAAGTAGCTAAATAGACTTACCTAAGAAAGTCCATCATCTGACCACAGGGCAGACTAATCTCCTTATTCATCTTTTAAAATGTTCTTGTAATTGTTAGCATCATCAGTGTAATTCTTAAATTCTATAAAAATATTTTTACAAGAACTGGCTCCACCTCATGGATTGCTAGCTTTGTGAACTTTTAAATAATGTATCATATTCATAAAAATAATAGAAAGATAAAGTTGTTAACATGTATATGTTACTGAGTACCCGCCAAACGTCAATCTTCTGATCCACTGAGACAGTATAAAAGAAATGACTGTTTATTCCAGGAGCCTGTCATTTAACAGGTGTGTCAAGATTCCTATGTGCAAAATAATTAAGTAATAAACTCAAGATGATCAATGATTTTTGTGTTAAAAAGAAAATGGTTCAGGAAATAAATTCTTTGGATGCTTAGAGACTGGGATAAACAGAAAAAGGGCTAGGGAAATTTCATACAGGAGTTAGACTTAAGAGGAGTTTGTCCTTACAAATTGGTGAGATTTAT
The DNA here is from genome assembly GCF_048773025.1 of Camelus bactrianus. Taxonomy (NCBI): domain Eukaryota; kingdom Metazoa; phylum Chordata; class Mammalia; order Artiodactyla; family Camelidae; genus Camelus; species Camelus bactrianus. The sequence goes on along the minus strand of NC_133563.1, from coordinate 14,662,958 downwards.
TTAGGTAAGTTCTAAGAGCAAGAAAAAAGATGTATACATGTATACATAGGAAGCAGTAAAGAGAGCACAGTAGTGTCTCAAGGCAGCTAAATTGCTGAGAGGCTTAGTGCTAAAGGAAATATGTTTTGTGCCATATTTATACTCGAAAACCCCTACTTGATTCACAGACACTAATATTGCAGATGGAGACTATGGCTAGCACAAGTAAGATGAGAGTAAGCCTGTCTGTCAGGATCCCAGGGTCTCTAGCTTCTTTAGCATCTTTTGCCAGCTTGGTGGGTATCACACTTAGCTAAGCGAGAAGGACTACTAGAACATAGGACTTCTGACTGGAAGAGTTAAAGCGAGTTCTAGTTAAAAAAAAAAAAAAAAAGAAGAACCAATCTGTGAGATCCTCATTGTGTTAATGAAAGTAACAAAACAACATTCATGAACATACATTGTCCATGTCCATGTCTTCATTAAGCTGTTACTTCGTGGAATGGGAGAAACTCTTCATTGTACGTGAATGGGTAATAAGTGCATAGGTATTCGTATTATTTGGTTCTGTGAAGAGATTCCTTATGCCATGTGATTTCAACTTTTTTGACTGTGGTCCACAGTTAAGAAATACATTTTAAATCACAATCCAATACACACATTCATAACTATGTCTGTATTGATATATACACTAAACATACAAATTGTTATAAAACAATACATGCTTTATATTCATCTAGACATGAGTAGACTGTGTTTACTATTTACTGTAGCTGTGGTGTCAGAGGCAGTAAATTCCTTTTAGTGTCATTGCTTTTGTCTCCCCCATAGTCTTTGGGTTTTCACAGAGACTTACTAAACAGGATCTAAGGCTTGTAGTTCTTTCAGCTATAAAATTCTGATATTATACAGGAGCCCGGTGGATGTTGTGGTAAGGTGTAGGAGGAGGGAAAGTATTCTATAGTCTTATGATTAGATCTCAGTCTTTTAATGAGCCTGGACTGGGTATTTCCCTTCCCCCAGATCAGTTAGACTCTTGTAAAATCCCAGTCATTTAAGCTCTGGAAAAACAGTTTCTCTTGAGGGTAGACCTTGTTAAGAAGAACAGAAAGCTCTGGGTGTATTTCAGAATGGTTACTTGCCCCCTTCTCCTGCTGGAAGCATTAGGGGATTTGTCTCTCATCTACACAGTGAGAACTGGATAGGGCATCTAGAGGTAAAAATCAACAAAGCGTGAGAGTCCCCTTAAAACTGGACCCCTTGGAGTTTTTTAACTCTTCATATTTTGAGAGTTTTAACTTTCAAATATTGAGCCACTTAGCAATTCATCAATTACAGTGTAAAGAATTCCTACCAATACTAGCTCCTGCTGCTGGCTTCTGCTCCTGGTAAACTGTGATTCTTTATTTTCCTGTCTGTCTCTCAAGTTTTGGGAGCAACAGTTTGTCTTTTGGCCTCCACTCCCTGATGAATCTATGAATTGATGGCTTTCAGTTTGTTCAGCTTTTTTCTTGTTGTGAGGATGGGAGTGACATCTTCCAAGCTCTTTTAATACTTTATTATGTGCGAGTAATACTATTTTTTTCTATTCCGTTTAATCCTATATCATTTTAAAAATTGTCAGTTACAACCTACTAAACTGGTTTACTTTTGTGGTTATAGAAGCATTAAAGGAAACACAATTGACTTCTTCTATAACCTTAAAATGGGAAAACTATGACTCCAGAAGCAATAAAAAATGATGAACTTGATTAGATAAAAACTTAAAAGGTGATAATAAAAACAGCCAGATAAAAAAACCTCAAATTATTAACTGAGAGAGTATATGTTACAGACAAAGGGTTAATATCTCTAAGATATATAGAAGCTTCTAAAACTAAAGGAAAAAGACAACCCCATAGAAAAGTGGGCTATTAATATGAGGAGTTCATAGGAAAAAGAAATGCACATGGATCTTAAACATAAAAAAAGTTTTCAACAACATTTGTAACAATAGAAGTATAATTTAGAACTTCACTAAGTAGTTATTTCTTTCTTATCAGATTGGGGAAAATCCAAAAGTTTGATAGCATACTCTGTTGATGAGACTATGAAGATATAGGAACTCTAATACATTGTTATGGAAATTCAAGATGTTTTAATTCCTACAGAGAGAGGGATTTGTCAATATTTTACAAGTACTTACCCTTTGATTTAGCAATCCTATTTCTAGGAATCAACCACAAAGTTAAATTGGGAAAAATATAAAAAGGATGAGTTTATAAGGAATTCATTGAAGTACTATTTGTAATAGCAAAGACTGGAAAGAACCCAAATATAGGAGATGGGTTAAGTAAAACCATGCTATATCAATACAATGGTATACTTTGCAGCTGTAAAAAAGAACAAATAATATATGTAAATATAACTATAGCATGATCTCTAAGGTATACTCTTAAGTTTAAAAAGGAGTGAGGGTTTTTTTTAGCATTTTTTAAATTGCAGTGTAGTTGATTTACAATGTTAGTTTCAGGTGTACAGCAAAGTGGTTCAGTTATACATATACATATATACATGTATATATTTTCAGTTTCTTTATTACAAGAAATTGAATTAAGTTCCCTATGCTATACAATAGGTCATTGTTGTTTATCTGTTTTACATATAGTAATGTGACTCTGTTAATCCCAAACTCCTCATCTATCCCTGCCTATCCCCACTGGTAACTACAGTTTGCATTCTATGTCCATGAGTCTATTTCTGATTTGTAAATAAAATTGGTATTTTTTTAGATTCCACATATAAGTGGCACCGTATGGTATTTGTCTTTCTCTGTCTGACTTATTTCACTTAATATGATAATCTCTAGGCTCATCCATGTTGCTGCAAATGGCAGTATTTTTCTTTTTATGGCTGAGTAATATTCCATTATATATATATATATATATATATATATACATACACACACACATATATATATACACCACATCTTTAATCATCATCTGTCAATAGACATTTAAGTTGTTTTCTTGCCTTGGCTATTGAAAATAGTGCTGCCGTGAACATTGGGTGCACGTGTCTTTTTGAATTATAGTTTTCTCTGGATATACGTCCAGGTGTGTGATTACTGGATCATATGGTAAGTCTATTTTTAGTTTTTTGAGGAACCTCCACACTTCCCTCCATAGTGGCTGCACCACTATGGTGCAGGAGGGTTCCTTAAAAAGGAGTGTTTGTGGTATGCTGTCATTTATACATGAAAGTGGGAAATAACATTTCCTTATATTAAAAATAAAGGAAACAACAACAAATTCTGGAGAGTATATAAAACAACAGGAACTGTCATTCATTGCTGGTGGGAATGTAAAATGCTACAGCCACATTGAAAGGCAGTTTGGTGGTTTCTTACAAAACTAAACATACTCTTACCACATGATCCAGTAATCTTGGTCCTTGGTGTTTACTCAAATACGTTGAAAACTTACGTCCACACAAAAACCTGCGCACAATTATTTATAGCAGCTTTATTCATGATTGCCAAAACTTAGAAGCAACCTAGATGTCTTTCATAAGGTGCAATGGTCTGAATGTGTTCTCCCTCAATTTATACGTTGAAACCTAACCACCAAGGTGATGGTGTTAGGAGGTGGGGCCTTTGGGGAATAATTAGGTTATGAGGGCAGAGCCCTCATGAGTGGGATCAGTGCCCTTACAAAAGAGGCCTGAGAAAGCTCCCTTTCTCTTGCCACCATGTGAGGTTACATTGAGAAGTCAGCACTCTGCGACCCAGAAGAGGGTCTTCAGCGAACCCAACCATCCTAGCCCCCAATCTTGGGCTTCCAGCCTCCAGAACTGTGAGAAATAAATTTCTGTTGTCTATAAGTCACCAAGTCTGTGGTATTTTGTTATAGCAGCTAAAATGGACTATGACAGTAGGTGGGCACATCCAGACAATGGAATTTTATTCAGTGTTAGAAAGAAATGAGCTATCAAGCCCTGAAAAGACATGGAAGAAACTTAAATGCTATTACAAGGTAAAAGGAGCTAATCTAAAAAGATTACACACTTTATGATTCTAACTATATAACACCCTGGAAAAAGAAACACTAAGGAGATAGTAAATGGATAAGTGGTTGTCCGCCATGAGAGAGGAGGGAAGAATGAATAGGTAGAGCATACAGGATTTTTAGGGCAGTGAAACCCTCTGTATAATACTATAATGGGGGAGATATGTCATTACACATTTTTCAAAATCCATGGAATACACCAATAGTAAACCCTAATGTAAACTATGGACTTTGGGTGACAATGATATGTCCATGTAGGTTCATTGATTATAATAAATTTACCATCTGGTACAGGATTTTGATGGTGGGGGAGACTGTGTGTATGTGGTAGGAGGTGTATAGGGAATCTCTGTACCTTCTGCTCAGTTTTGCTCTGAACCTAAAATGTCTCTAAAAAGTAAAGCTCATTTATTTTTTTTAAATAAAGGAAAAAAACCATACAAATGATTTCCAACAAGAGAAAAAAGAAAATAGGGTGCAAGAGACAGAAATAGAAGTTGAATTTGAAAAAATTCTTGATATATAGAGTTGACTTAGAACTATGTAAATATTTTACATAGTTATAAGACAAAAATAAAGTTGGACTGGGAATCAGTTTCTAAAAGTAAGAGGTGAAGTGAAAGAAGCAAGTGAACCAAACTTTTATGCAGTTTAATATTGTAAACATAGAAAGAGGAACAATTTTAAGTGATTTAAAAAAGAGTAATTTGACTTTATATCCCTAGTGTAGTATAATGTGATGATAAGGAATCTGCAAATAAGAAAGTCTTATGCTATTTTTAGTAATCATTATACTTGTGGCAGTGTTTATATTATTATTCTGAGACTATAGGTAGTATTGAAAAGCAAATGAGTAAGTTGAATTCACTGAGAACTGAGATTTTTTGGCATAGGAGAAGACAAGTATACATTACATGAGGTTAAGGAAAATCTCTTTCGTCTAGTATTTAAATTGGACATGTAAATATGGACTCATCTTATCTTGTAAAAAATGCACACTTTCTAATTGTACCCACTACAAAATTGTAGAAATGATGAACCTAGTATCAATGAGCACTCTTAAAACACAGACTGTGTTGTCTAAGTACTATTTCCCACTAGAAAGAACTGGTTCTTCTTGGACAGATGGCTGATTCTAGTTCTAAAACAGGAACTATATTCAGGAATTGTGAATATTTTGTCAACCAGAAAGCAAGAAAATTATCAAAAATTACTGGGGTCTTGTCAAAAAGACTCCAAGGTGTCAACTTGGCCTTTGAACACCAATAAGGATATTAACTGCAATGTATCCATACAATTCCAATGTATTTAAATTTATAAGTTCAAAATGATACTTAAAAAAAAACTTCATTGATTGTCATTATCTTTAAAATGGACTATACATCAGGGAAAGCAAATAATTGATGTCAAGAAATTTTATTTTATGGAAATATACAGATAATAAACAGTAAAGGAATGATAGAATTATAATATCACTGTTTACAGTCCCTAATAAATTAGTAGATCTGGGCAATAATCACAGTGGCTGCTAACATAACTGAAAATGAGACAAACAGACAGTATATACTACCTGGAAGAATAACAGAACATCACCTAAGGAAAATCCTTGCTAAAAGATCAAGCCCAAATCTGTCAATGCCTCTAAATCTAACTGCCAATTTATAGGAAATAAAAGGGATAGATGAACATGTTAAATGACACCATGAGAATACAAGCAGAATAGGGGGAGTCTTTCTTCAATAATCATACCAAAAAAGAGAGATGGAGGGAGAGAAAGGAAAAGAGAGGGAAGAAAAGAGGAAGGGACAGAGACGAGGAAGAAGAAAAATTGCAAGTAATAAAAGAGATAGAAATGAAACCTACAACAACTAGTTATATATAACTAATTTGTATAACAACTAGTTAACACTGTATAGACATCATCTGGATCCTAATTCAAATAATAAACTATTAAAAAATACATTCTATGAGTTAACTGGAAATATTTCAACATTGTCTGGATATTTATGATATTAAAAGAATCATTTGCTGAGATAATGATATTGTAGTTATAGTTAAAAATTTGTATACTTACATACACAAACACACACATACACTGAAATATTCACAGATTAAATTATATAGTATACAGAATTTGCTTAAATATTTTAGAGGTGAGGTGCCACCAACTATGGATATAGAGAGGAAAAACTATTGGCCATGAGTTGATAACTGCTGAGTTGTTGAGCTGGATGATGCATGCTGTCTAATTTATACACATAGGATTTTAATTTGTGAAGGTGACTCAATGCCAATAGAGAGCTCATGCCATTGAAAGGAGATTTTTGCTATTTAAGCATTTTCCAAGAGGAGGAGGCACACCATGCTACATAGGCAAAGCATTAGTGTGGTCAGGAGGAAGAAGACAGGAGCAAGGCGAACCGCCAGAGCCTTTATTGGGGTTTCCATGAGAAAGACAAGGCAGGGCAGGGTAAACAGTTGGGACTGGCCAGTTTCAATAGTTCTAGCAGGCTTTGGACTCTAGAGATGGTCTCTAGTTACTTGATACCTGGCCCTAGGATGACTACATTAGACTATTTTCTCTATTATTATAACCATCTAAAATTTTTCTTAAACATTTTGAAATAAAAATTTTAAAAAAACTAGAAAGGACATTAGACAGTGTTAATAGGTTGGTTTTCCAAAGAGAGTTACAGCAATATCACCCATTTCACATATTCTTTAGTAATGTGGCCTTGCTACTCCCCTATCAAGAGGTGGAGTCTATTTCCTCTACCACTAAATTTGAACTATCATTGCTACCTATTACAACTAGTGAGAGATGTAATGCTTTTGATTCCTGAGGCTGTGCTTAAAAGTTATGCATATTCTATCTTTGCTTCTTATAATGCACCTCCTGGGAATTCAGTTATTATGCTGTGAGGAAACCCACGCAGCCACATGGAGAGACCTATGTGGAGAAAAACCAAGGTGCCTGACAATAGCCCCAGCTGAGCCCCCAGTCATAAGCCAGAAATAAGTGCCAGACATGTGTGACCATTTTATACCTCTAGCCATCTCAGCACCCCCCACTGACACCGTGATCCTTGAGAAAGAAGAAAAACTATGTAGCCATTCCCTGCTTGAATTCCTGAGCCACAGAATCATAAACAAATAAACAATTTTTGTTTTAAGCAATTAAGTTTGAAGTAATGTGTTACGTAGCAATCAATAACTGATTTGAAAGTGTAAGAAAAAATTGTAGGGATCATTATTTCCTTATAAGAAGAAAATGAAGAACTCCAATATAGATGTAATCTTTAAGCAAATGAATAAAAATAAAGGCGAATTCAATTTAAACACCAAAAAAATTGATTTCATGATCCATGAAATTAAGAAAAAAAACTGCCTGAAGTAATGCAAGGCAGATGGTCAATAAGTGGTTCAGAGCTGGAAATATCTTTACATTTTTAGAACAGTGAGGCATACTTAGCTGGAATAAATAGCAAAATTAGAGAAGCAGCAAGGACTAGATGAGGGAAGGTTAATAGAGACATTAACCTTAAATGTCTCAGCTAATAGCTCAGACTTTATTTTAGAGGCAACAGGAAGTTGGCTGAAGATTCTGAGCAGGACAGTGACATGACTTAATCAGTCTTTTAACAAAAGTAGCTGTTTTAGAATGGATTGGTCTAAGAAAAAAACTTGACACAGCAGGGCCAGTTAGGATGATTTCCAGATACAAGGTTATGAGAGTTTAGACTAGGAACATAACAAGTACATACAAATTCAAGAAACAATCTAATAAATAATTAAGAGATGACTAAGTGGGTAAAGTAAATAAAGAAGGAAAATCCAAAGATGCTGAGGTTTTGAGTTGAGATGAATGAGAAAATCTTGGTGACACTGATATAAGAAAATTGAGAAGAGATGTTGAGTTGAAAGATGATAAAGATGTGGTTCCAGACCTACTGAGTTAGTAGAATATTCAAGTAGAAATATCCCATGCCCAGTTTCTGGCACAAAATTGAATTAAGGTGAGATATAATCAATCACAATATTAAGCAGTATTTCCCAAAACGTGTTTCTCAAACACCACTGACATGAGATGCCCCATTCAAAGAGTTTGAGACCAAATAAGTTTGGAAAATGTTCGCTCCTTCTTGGAGATACATATTTATTCCCGCTTAAGGCTCATTTAATTGCCTAGCCTTAAGAAACAAACTCAACCAAGAAAGACTCATAATACCAAAAAAAAGTCTATATTTTATTTCATCATTTGGGTTTTTACCGCCACGAAAATATGAATGTAATTGCAGCCTTTTCCCCTTTCACAGGTGATTTCCATTTCCTACTACTTGCTGCATCATCAATCTTTTCAAGTCATCATTTCAGTAGTGCTTGGTCTGTCACTCTTCACTCCCAATGCCTCCTCCCAATACACCCAAAATACAAGGCCACTGTGAGAATTTCAAGTTTTAAAACACCTGATGAACATGAAATATGGTAGAGAGCAGAAGAATTTATTTAACACATTTCAGTTGTGCCTATAGGTCTTAATGTTTCTGACTTAAGAATTTGACTCTTCTAAGACCAACAAAGCAGTGTAGCATGTAAGAAAAATCATCAACTTTAGGTCAATAATCCAGACTTGGTTATGAATCCCAAAGTCACTGACTTGCTTGTTAGTGACTCTAGATACATTATTCTACTATATGCAGTTGGGATGATAATAACTTACAGTTTCAGGGTGGTTTTGAAAATTATAGATAACATATATAATGTACCTGGTACAAAGCAGACATTCAGTAAAGACAAGTATTTTATCCAACTACTCTGTTTAGATAAACAGAATACCACAACTAGGGCCATAGTGAGAAAAAACAATGTCTCTGGCTATAGCAAATGAAAAAGTGCAAATGAAGATGAGTCTAAATACAGAAAATTATTTGAAAGTTATTTACAAAACAGATCTCATATCCCCTTCTCCACTGTAAACTGCAAGGCAACTTCAGTCTTCATCTTCAGTAGAGAAAGAGGATAAAAACAGAAGGTCTCTGGAGTAGGGGATACCAGAGACACTGGTATCCCTTATATCACACTAAAAATATAGAGATTAAATCAATGTTTACATACTGAATGTTGAGATATCTTGCCTTCTGCCTTCATTCAGCTCCCAGAACTCTTGACAGCCAGGTCTCTACCATGCAGGCAAGGGATTGGAAGTTTTCTTTGGACAATGTGACCAGTCCAAAAGAAAAGACTAAAGATACTGAACTTCAGGAATTCAATGAAAGGGTAGACCACCAGTAGTGAGGCCCATAATTCACAAGCATCATCCAAACACTCAAGCTTGGTCTGGTTTTCAGTGCCCCATCTTAAAAGAAAAGAGCAATGAAGGACTACCAGACAAACAAACAAACAAAAATCAGCATAGAAGAAAAGTTCTCTTTAAAAAATCATCATAAGAGATGAATATTACAACCATGAGGCAAGGTCAGTATGCTATTAAAAAAAAAAGGGAGGCAGCATTCATAATTTTTCTTGAAAAGCTTCTATAATTAGAAAAGATTCCAGCAAAAATAAATTTAAAAAACACAATAGAAAGGCTAGAAAATAAAAATGCAGAAATTTCAGATAATAGAGTAAAAAGACAAAATAGGAGAGAAAAGATAAGCAATTTAGGAAGTCCAATCCCCAAATAAAAATATTTCCAAAGAGAGAGAAAATAGAAAATACAGTAGAGTATGAAAATGAATATATGTATATTCATGTATGACTGAAGCAATGTGCTGTACACCAGAAATTGACACAACATTGTAAACTGACTATACTTCAGTAGAAAGAAAATACAGTAGAGGAAATCAACAAAGAATAAGGTAAAAATATTTCCCAGAACTGAAGGATATGAGTTTACAGATGGAGAGGGCATGCTGAATGTGTAATGCCTTACCACACTGGAAGGAAATGGATTCATAATATTGTCTGTTATCATGCATTTTCTGAACACTGGGAACAAAAAGGAAATTCCACCCATTTTCTAAGAGAGAAGGTACATGAAGGAATTGGGTATTGGAATGACTTTGGACTTTTCAACAGTAGCCCTGAATTTAGAAAATATTGAAGCAATGACTTTAAAATACTGAGATTTCTAATCTAACATTCTATGCCCTAACGAACTACTAATCAACTGTGAGAAAAAATAAGACGTTTCAGACATCTGAAGTCTCCAAAATTGAGCTTCTGTGAACCCCTCAGTAAACTATTAGAGGATACATTTCACTAAACAAAAGCATAAGACAAGAAAGAAAAAATATAGGATATTAAAAGAAGTCAAACTACTCCAGGAAAGATTTCTTCAAGAAAGATGAAACTGGTAGAATACCTGATATGTCTGGATGTATTTAGAGCAATATAAACAACTAAAAATGATTGAAATTGATTTATTTGATTATACACATATATTTACCAAAGGAATATATATATAAAATCCCTGATCAAAGAAAAGAACAAGATGATGAACTTTAATGAAAAGAAAGTAAAATTAATCCTGGTATATTACGTGGCTCAGCAGGGAATGTTGATTACCTGGTTAAAAGAATGCAAACATTGACTGTTGATCTAACTAAACATGATGTAGTTGTATTGGAGGAAGAGAGTACAGGGAACAAATATATAGGTGAGGGAAATAGAGATGCAGGCAGTAGGGTAAATGGTTTTAAACAAAAACAAATGCTAAATCTTCATCTGGAGAGAGATGACATGAGATTAAAATCTATGCAATGTAGCAATAAAATCATGTTATTTGGAACTGTTCAGGTAAATTTTCAATAGTGAAAAGAAATAAAACAGTTTCTTCTGGGAATTAAAAACTAGAGAAGCAGTAGGGAGAGGGAAAGTGTTGCTTTAAAGAACTACTTAACTCTTTAAGTTAACTATTTATGTTTATACATATCTTGAATAAACATTTTAAATATAAAGAATGAGAGAGAAGCAAGATGGCAGAGTAGAAGGACACTTGTAGCTCACCCACTCCCACAAATACACCAAAACTCACATCTACGGACCTACTCTGCCAACCAGAGCACCTACCGAACTCCAACAGAACATCACCCTCTTCAAAAGACAAAGACGCAAGCCACCATCACCCTGATACCAAAACCAGGCAAAGACACTAGAAAAAAAGAGAATTATAGGCCAATATCACTGATGAACATAGATGCCAAAATCCTCACCAAAATTTTAGCAAATAGAATCCAACAACACATAAAAAAGATTATACATCATGACCAAGTGGGGTTCATCTCAGGGACACAAGGCTGGTTCAACATACGCAAATCAATCAATGTAATACATCACATCAACAAGAGAAAGGACAAAAACCACATGATCATCTCAATCGATGCAGAAAAAGCATTTGATAAAATTCAACACCCATTTATGATAAAAACTCTCACCAAAGTGGGTATAGAGGGAACATATCTCCACATAATAAAAGCTATATATGACAAACCTACAGCCAGCATAATACTCAACGGTGAAAAGCTCAAAAGCTTCCCACTAAAATCTGGGACAAGACAAGGATGCCCACTATCACCACTCCTATTCAACATAGTCCTGGAAGTCCTAGCCACAGCAGTCAGGCAAGAGAAAGAAATAAAAGGGATCCAAATTGGAAAAGAAGAGGTAAAAGTGTCATTATATGCTGATGACATGTTACTATATATAGAAAACCCTAAAAGGTCCACACAAAAGCTACTAGATCTGATTGAAGAATTCAGCAAGGTAGCAGGTTACAAAATTAACGTTCAAAAATCAGTTGCATTTCTTTACACTAATGATAAGTCAACAGAAAAAGAAAGTAAAGAAACAATCCCCTTTAAAATAGCACCCAAAGTAATAAAATATCTGGGAATAAATCTAACCAAGGAGGTGAAAGAATTATACACAGAAAACTATAAACCACTGATGAAGGAAATTAAAGAAGACTTTAAAAAATGGAAAGATACTCCATGCTCTTGGATTGGAAGAATCAATATTGTTAAAATGGTCACACTGCCCAAGGCAATCTACAGATTTAATGCAATCCCTATCCAATTACCCAGGACATATTTCACAGAACTAGAACAAATCATAATAAAATTTATATGGAACCATCAAAGACCTAGAATTGCCAAAGCATTACTGAAGAGAAAGAAAGAGGCTGGAGGAATAACTCTCCCAGACTTCAGACAATACTATAGAGCTACAGTCATCAAGACAGCATGGTATTGGTACCAAAACAGACATATAGACCAATGGAACAGAATAGAGAGCCCAGAAATGAACCCACAAACTTTTGGTCAACTCATCTTCGACAAAGGAGGCAAGAATATACATTGGAATAAAGACAGTCTCTTCAGCAAATGGTGTTGGGAAAACTGGACAGCAGCATGTAAAACAATGAAGCTAGAACACTCCCTTACACCATATACAAAAATCAACTCAAAATGGATTAAAGACTTAAACATAAGACAAGATACAATAAACCTCCTAGAGGAAAACATAGGCAAAACATTATCTGACATACATGTCAAAAATTTTCTCCTAGAAGAAATAAAAGCAAGAATAAACAAATGGGACCTAATGAAACTTACAAGCTTCTGCACAGCAAAGGAAACCAGAATTAAAACAAGAAGAAAACCTACGGAATGGGAGAAAATTTTTGCAAGTGAAACCGACAAAGGCTTGATCTCCAGAATATATAAGCAGCTCATATGACTCAATAAGAAAAAAATAAACAACCCAATCCAAAAATGGGCAGAAGACCTAAACAAGCAATTCTCCAAGGAAGACATACAAATGATCAAAAAGCACATGAAAAAATGCTCAATATCACTAATTATCAGAGAAATGCAAATCAAAACTACAGTGAGGTATCACCTCACACCAGTCAGAATGGCCATCATTCAAAAATCCACAAATGACAAATGCTGGAGAGGCTGTGGAGAAAGGGGAACCCTCCTACACTGCTGGTGGGAATGCAGTTTGGTGCAGCCACTATGGAAAACATTGTGGAGATTCCTCAAAAGACTAGGAATAGACTTACCATATGACCCAGGAATCCCACTCCTGGGCTTGTATCCAGAAGGAAATCTACTTCAGGATGACACCTGCACCCCAATGTTCATAGCAGCACTATTTACAATAGCCAAAACATGGAAACAGCCTAAATGTCCATCAACAGGTGACTGGATAAAGAAGAGGTGGTATATTTATACAATGGAATAGTACTCAGCCATAAAAACCGACAACATAATGCCATTTGCAGCAACATGGATGCTCCTGGAGAATGTCATTCTAAGTGAAGTAAGCCAGAAAGAGAAAGAAAAATACCATATGAGATCGCTCATATGTGGAATCTAAAAAACAAAAACAAAAACAAACAAACAAACAAAAACAAAACATAAATACAGGACAGAAATAGACTCATAGACAGAGAATACAGACTTGTGGTTACCAGGGGGTGGAGGGTGGGAAAGGATAGACTGGGATTTCAAAATTGTAGAATAGATAAAGAAGATTACACTGTATAGCACCGGGAAATATACACAAAATGTTATGATAACTCACAGAGAAAAAAATGTGACAATGAGTGTGTATATGTCCATGAATGACTGAAAAATTGTGCTGAACACTGGAATTTGACACAACATTGTAAAATGATTATAAATCAATAAAAAATGTTAAAAAAAAAAAGACAAAAACGCCAAAAATCTTGGTAGGAGAAAAGAAAAAAAGAAAGAAGAAAAAGCAAAACAGTGCAGACCAATCCTGCAGGGAAGAAGCAGCAAAGGAGGACTGGTGCTCGTTCACTGGGTCTTGCCTCTCCAACGGAGAGGCCAGTGGGATGGAGGGGGAGCCTCCAAGGCTCAGTTCTGCCCCGAGCACCCCTTGACTGACAGAACTGAGTTAAACGGGCACAAAGGGTCCCTGTGACAGCCAGCCTGAGACACGAGCCAGCATCTGGGGCCAGGACAGGCCACCCAAGCCAGGCGGAGGACTGGGGTGGCTGCACTGAGTTAGCCCGGGGACTGCAGGGGACTGCGTGCCATGGCTGGGAGGGGATATGGAGCAGAACAACCTTGGTCCCCCATAAATTGCAAAAAAAGCAAAGAAACATGGCTGGTGTGCCCTGGGGGGGGGGAGAGGCACCATAGCCTTTGTCTCCTCAGACCTACACCGCCATTACTGGTGCTTCTCATGAAAAGAGAGGTGGGGCGCAGCCACAGCCACCATCTCCTCTTGTGCGCGGTGCCTGGGTTGGGGCAGGGCCGAGACCTGAATCCACAGCTGGGAACTCTGCAACCTCCTAGGCAGGACTGAGACTTGTTTACAGCCCGAGGCAGATAGGCTCTTTCTGCCCTGGCACCTCAGAGAACTCACACTGCCAAGACAAACAAGGAACTGAGATTTGGCTCGGAGCAAGGGTGAGGCCATTCCTCAGCCTTCCCCTAGCCCGCCTTTGGAGCTCCGACCTGAGGAGGAGTGGGCAGCTGCACAGAGCAGCGGAGCGACTGGCGCCAGGAGAGGATGGGCGGCCACCCACCTTCCTGGCAGGAACATAGCACCTGACCACGGTGCTGGGAGGGGGCGTGATCCGCCCATCTGCCTCACCTGAGCACAGCATGTGACTTCAGCATCTGGAGGGGGAGTGACCCGCCCACCCACCAGGTAAGAGCACAGCACCTGACCCAGTGTTGGGACGGGGTGCGATCTGCTAGCCAACAACCACTGGGAGCAGCACAGATGAGGGTGCCAACAGAAAGCCTCTGGAAACAGTAAGCTGAGTTCACAAAACAGGGAGAAGACACAAAGACTTCTCAATAATATCATTAAGAGCACACCATCTCCAGGAGAGCTAGATAACTGATACTCCTTAAGCCACAGTGCCAGAGAGATATGAGCAATATGAAGAAGCAGAGAAGCCACTCCCAATTAAAAGATCAAGAGAAATCCCCTGAAAGCACGATCAAGGAAATAGACATTGATGGCCTACTAGATCAAGATTTCAAAAAAGGAGTGATCAAAGTACTGAAGGAACTAAAAGAAATAGTGGTTAGAGATATAAAATATGTCAAAACTGAAATAGAAGCTATAAAGAAGAAGCAAGTAGAACTAGTAAACTCATCTGCTGAGATGAGACCTAAAGGCTGTACAAAGCAGGCTAGACAATGCAGAGGAATGAATAAGTGACCTAGAAGACAGGACAACAGAAAGCACCCAATCAGAACAGCTGAGAGAAAAAAAAATAAAAAAACAATGAAAACAATATAAGGGACCTATGGGATAATATAAAGCATGCCAATCTATGCATAATAGGGGTTCCAGAAGGGTAAGAAAGAACGAAGTGGATTGAAAAGGTATTTGAAGAAATAGTTTTCATGACTGAAAACTTCCCAAACCTAAAGAAGTCAAATATCCAAGTACAGGAGGCTCAGAGGGCCCCAAACAGAAAGAACCCAAACAGACTCACATCAAGACATACTATAATCAAGATGGCCAGAGTCAAGGATAAAGAAATGATCCTAAAGGCAGCAAGAGAAAAACAAAGAGTGAGTTACAAGGGAACCCCCATAAGGCTCTCAGCTGATTTCTCTACACAAACATTACAGGCCAGAAGGGAGTGGCAAGATATATTCAAAGTCCTGAATGAAAAAAAGATGCAGCCTAGGATACTCTATCCAGCAAGGCTATCCTTTAGAATCGAAGGAGAAATAAAGAACTTCAGAAACAAGCAAAAACTAAAAGAGTTTAGCAACACTAAACCCATGCTAAAAGAAATATTGACAGGTCTACTCTAAATAGAAAAGAAGCAGAATGCTACAAAAATGAGAAATTCATAACTGGAAAGGAGATAACTGCCATGAATTACAAAAAGAATAAACACAAAATTGTAAAAGAAGACCTCTAAATCATTAAAAAGAGTGGGAGAGGGAAGCAAGGAAAGCCACTGTGGAAAACAGTATGGAGATTCCTCAAAAGACTAGGAATAGACTTACCATATGACCAAGGAATCCCATTCCTGGGCATATATCCAGAAGGAACCCTAATTCAAAATGATACCTGCACCCCAATGTTCATAGCAGCACTATTTACAGTAGCCAAGACATGGAAACAGCCTAAATGTCCATCAACAGATGACTGAATAAAGAAACTGTGGTATGTTTATATGATGGAATACTATTCAGCCACAAAAAACGACAACATAACGCCATTTGCAGCAACATGGATGTTCCTGGAGAATGTCATTCTAAGTGAAGTAAGCCAGAAAGAGAAAGAAAAATACCATATGAGATAGCTCATATGAGGAACCTAAAAAAACAAAACGAAACATAAATACAAAACAGAAACAGACTCATAGACATAGAATACAAACTTGTGGTTGCCAAGGGGCCGGGGGGTGGGAAGGGACAGACTGGGATTTTAAAATGCAGAATAGATAAACAAGATTATACTGTATAGCACAGGGAAATATATGCAAGATCTTGTGGTAGCTCACAGCAAAAAAAAAAAAAAGATGTGTTAATGAATATATGTATGTTCATGTATAACTGAAAAATTGTGCTCTACACTAGAATTTGACACAACATTGTAAAATGACTATTCCTCAGTAAAAAAAGTAAAAAAATAAAAAATAAAAAAAGCATCTAAAAAATCTAAAAAAAAAAAAAAAGAAATTAAGAATGAAAAAGAAACAGCTAGCTGGCCAGCTTAAGATTCCTCATAGTAATAATTTTGATGTTATCTTCTTCTCTGATGAAAAGCAAGAGGAAGGCAGTTGGCCTTTACCACAATAGGTGACGATTTTGAACAAATGATGTAAATGGTGCTCTAGAATGAGGTAAAGAATGAGAGTATAGATGCATTGACATTGTCTGCATCTGTGTGTGGAGAGGGAGGGCAATAGCCCTAGGGACATGGATATCTTAACTAAAAGTACAATATTCCTATGAATAGTTTCTGACGAAATAGATAAAAAGGTAGACACAAAGTGAGGTACTATTAATAATCTGAAGGGTTCCTAGAAATGTTGTTTAATATTAATTTTTAAGTCTATACTCCTACATATTTTCTCTGATAGACTGAATTGAGCTGAAGTCAGTAAAATGTCAGGCCAAGCATAAGTTTTATTATTTTTTTTTTTTTTGGTCACACATAGAAAAGACAGTATTTAGCAGCAAAACTCTTTAGTTTTACAAATTTTGTGATATTATCATGATTTTCCTTTAAAATCAAGCAATGTGTAGTAAGTGGTTTATAAATGCTTATAATAGAGCTTCCCACTAAAGACAACACTTGGCTTTTATGGAATATTTTTCAAAATTTTAATGATTAAATAGTTTCTAGAAACGAAATATTTTCTACTTTTTGTTGTGAATTGATTATGTATATAATCATTTTAAGAAGTTAGCAAACACCATTCACCTTTATCATTTAAAAAGGATGATTATTTTGCTTTCTCTAACCTAAAAAGATCCAGGGGAGAATACAAAAATCTCATGTATTCTAGCAATTTTCTTGTTATAGCTCTTACTTATATTGGTGACATGATAAATTGATTAATAAGATACTAAAATATTTTTAAGTAAAATTTTAAGTAGAGGCTTTTTGGGAAATTTGGAGTCTGGCATAATTTGTCTACATTATATACAGATACACATATGTGATCTGATTATAATTATCTTTAGACATTAGTTAGTTCATTCCTAGATTTTGTTCAAATAGGAAATTGAAGAACAGAACACTTTAGTGGTACCCTAATTCTAATATGACACAGCTGACTGGTGCAAAATCAATGATAAAACACTGGTCTCCTGACCCTCAGTCCCATTCTATTACCATGACACCAGTGCTAAAGGAAACCCAATTTTTGATAATTATTAATAAAAATGAAAAAAATTTTAAAGTGTGATATAATTATGATGATAAAAACAGAAAGGAAATATAAAAGATTTTCAAATTATTCAATCAGAGTTACGAAAGAAAAGATTCATTGAGGACATGGGGGAAGTTTGATAGAACTTTGTACTGATTGGAAATATATTCCCATCAGCTTTCCTATACATATATTTAACTCTAAATAGAGAATCTATATAAAATAGCCCTCCTCACTCTTGAGTCTGTGCAGCAGCAGAAGACAGAACTCTATGAGAAAACCACAATATTATTGGTCTAAGGGTTTAGAAACCTGAGCTTGGGACTGCCTGAACAACTAAAAATCTAGGGGGAGAGCCCCCCTAAAAAAGGAGTTTCTGGGTTAGGAGCACCAATTTCTGCATCTAAGCTCCCCTCAAATCGTTGGTTTACTTCTTGACTGTGAAAGTGTCAGTGAGAATTTAAGGAGCCTCACTGAGGGTAATAGTGGTGGAAGGCTCCAAGAATTGAGCAGAGATTTTAGCTGTTATCCACCATAAGTAAGACACACTTTGTAGGTGAAATGCAACTAAGTTAGAAGGGCTTAGTCAACACCTTGGGCTTTCCGTGGTTAGGAATAAATACTACATTACCAAAACTGAAACACAGACTTGTCCCAACAAAATAAAAACCAATCCTCCCCAAGTTGAAGGAGAATTAATTTAACTACCTGCTAGAACAAAACTCAACACTTTTCAGAGGAAGATCCAGAGATTCTGCAATGTATTACCCACAGCATAAGAATAAAAAATTACTAGAAAAAGGAAAATATGACTTATGAAAGAGACCAACAAAGGACCCAGGTGTTAGAGTTAGCAGAGAAAGACTTTAAAATAACTATGAAAAAATATGTTTAAAAGTCTGTAAGAAAAGAGGATATAACATATTTTTTAAAAAGGATAATGGGGAATGAAGACTGGAAAAGCAGAAATGAAACTGCCCTTATTCACAGACAACATGAATCTACATGATTTTCCAAAAATCTATTAGCTCCAATAAGTGAATTCAGCAAGGCTATAGTATATAAAGTGAGTATTTCTATATTGTTTCAACAGACAATTGGACAATAACATATAAAAATAAATATATTTTATAATAGTGTCAGAAAACATTAAATACCTAAGAATAAATTTAAGGAAAGGTATAAAAGATCTCTACTTTGAAAATCACAAAACTGCAGAAAGAAATTGAGAAAGACCTAAATGAATAGAGAAATACACCATCCATTGCTGCAAGAAACATAAAGCTGTCATTCCACCTGAAATTGATCTATAGAACCAATGTACTTCCAATTAGAATGCTTTTTTATTGTTGTTGGAAATTGATAGTGTAGCATGAAATGTTGTGTGCCTATATAGCTAAAATAATCTTGAAAAAGAACACAAGTTGGAGACTTAGAGTACTTGATTTTAAGACTTATTATACAGTTACAGTAATTAAAACAGTGCATTATTGGCATAAGAAAAGACAAATAGATTGAACAGAATAGAGAATCTAGAAATAGATTCCCCCCATACCTTCACCTAACTGACAGAGATGCCATGAATTAAATGGAGAAAATAAAATATTTTCAATAAATGGTGCTAGAATAACTGGTTATCTATGTATCCTGACATGTACATCACAATATATTAAAAAATTAACCTGAATTGAACTGAAAATCTAAAAATAAAAGCCAAAACTATAAAACCCCTATAAGGAAGCATGAAGAATATCTTTGCAATCATGCAGTAGGCAGAGATTTCTTGGTATGTAAAAAGCAGTTAACTATAAAAGAAAAAAATGACATACTGGACTTAATCAAAATTACAAGTCTGTTATCAAAAGACATCTTTAAGAAAATGAAGTTTACACCTCTCTACTGAGGCCTAGTGGAATTATATCGCACAGCTTATTTGTAATGGAAATATGATTTTAACCCAGATAGCTTGATTTTGAATCCTTGTAGAATAAAATATAAATATCATAAATCTTGACACTGCAAAAGTACAGAAGTTGAGGCTTAAAAAATGGGCAAGAGAGCTGGAAGTTTAAATAGTTATCATCTTAGTAACACAAAAAGTGAAAAGACAGTTTGACAGTTGCTGGAATAGGCAGTAGTACTTTCAGTATAGTATTTAAAGTCAGTAAGTAACCATTAGAAATCAAAGTAATAATATGATTATTAAAACTGGTAGGAAGAAAAGACAAGTAGCATGTAACATGAGTGGATTAAATCCTTACCCTTTATAGCTGGGAATCAACAGATATTTCAAGTTGGTAAATCAAAAAATACTAGTAAAACATAAGAATGTAACCTCTGAAAAACTGATTTAGGGATGGAAAAGAAATGTAGGAGGGAATTTTGCTTTTCAATTTATGTTTGTTCTCTAATAGATTTTTTTCCATACATGTATATTTATGGCACTGTTATTAGACAAATAAATAGAGAGATAAAGAGAAAAATAATAGAAAAGGAAGGAGGAAGGGAAACCTACATACCTAGAAGTTATCACTGCATAGTAAGATTTCAGATGATTTCTTTCTTTATTGCACCAACCAGTATGGTTAACGATATTTTTATAACTATAAAAGGAAAATAAAGTTATTTTCCCTTTGAAAAACAGAAAATCTCAAATAAAAAAAATTCAACCTTGTTGAGGTACTTTATTGCCTACTGGAAAATAACATCTGGTAGTGTTGGAACTATCTGGTGGGAAAACACTTTTCAGAATGTCAAAGTGTTATTAACTTTTTGGTTTGCATCACTATACTGCACTGAATACAAACCACTGTTGTTTCAGTTGATGAAGTCTGGAGAGTCCCTAGCCTCAAAGTGCCAGGTAGACTGAAGAATAGTTGCCTACTAGTCAAGCAGAAAGTTCTCACAATAATAGAATTACGTCAAATGTCATTGAGTACTTTGCAATTACTGTGGGAGTAAAGATATCCTAAAAATACCCCCATGGCAGTATCTTTACAATTTGTACTGACATAAGCTCTTTTGGGATTCTTCTCTAAGATTAAGTCTACACCCATAATTATGTCATCATGTATGCAGCAGTGTCATTTTTGCTCATTCTTGTAACTTGTTTACAGGCCTGGAAAAGCAATAGCTAGTAAGGATGTCCAGAGCCATCTGTCACCAAAACTTGTAGTGTTCCCACTAGAGCTGGGATGCTGGTTCATCGATGTCCTAAATTAGGTGTGTAGAGAAAAAAGTTACATGCCATAGGAATGCATTTTATAGCAAACAGCGTATTGTTCCAGAAACTAGTCATCAGGTTATCTTGGCCATTGTACGTGTAGCACATCTGGGAATTATTCCCAGGAAAACATTGAGTAGAAGCTCTCTATTACTAGTGGCTTGGACTTTATCTGACTACTGCAAAGACTGGAAAAAAATAAAGCACATATCACAATCCAGTGTATTTTTTACCAAAGTTGATTCCATGATGTGTAATGGTAACACCTTGATCAAAAATCCTTATTGATTTGGTAAGATTATATTAATAGGTTATGGTAGACTTTTTCACAAAATGGCAACAAAATGTTCCCAGTTCCTCTACTGCTTTAATCATAACTCGGGGTCATATATCTGCAATAAACCTTCTACTGTGTGTATGCAATTTTTTAAGTTAAATTTAGGATTCTCTAAGGACCTTGCTTAAATAAATGTAGTGAAGTAGTTAAAAGTAGGGATTTTGAAGTCAGACAGACCTGGGTTTGAATCCTTTAAGCTGGATTTGCTAGATGACCTTTATCAACATACTCATTGTGAACCTGTTTTTTCACCTATAAAAAGAAATGAAAGTGCAATATGGACAGTTGTTGTAAAATTAAATGTGGTGACATATTTGTCATCTAGTGCAGTTATCTGCATGTTGGATTCTCCTGGGGAGCTTCAAAAAGACCTACTGGTCCCTGTTCCATCCCAAGAGATTATTATTTAATTAATCAGAGATGTAGCCTGAACTTTGAAATTTTTTAAAGGTCTCTAGGTGATGCTGATATTCAGACAAGTTAGGAAACCATGGACTTAGAGCATAACAATACCTGCATAAGGTGCAATGGCCTATGTGTTTTATAAACATTATCTAACTTGATACTTGTTTTTTTAACATTTTTTATTGATTTATAATCATTTTACAATGTTGTGTCAAATTCCAGTGTAGAGCACAATCTAACTTGATATTTGTAATAATCCTTAGTAGCAGACACCATATTATACCCAATTTCCAGATGATTAATTGAGGTTTAGAGATATTTGATCACATAATCAAGGCCAGATAATTAGTACAAAGCAGAATCAATATTAAACACTGTTTGGCTGAGTCCAAGCCCTCAGTTACAACACAACCTAGCCCCAAGCAAGTTTCTTATTCATAAATTTCTCAATGCAGATGAGAAAAGAAAAACAAACAAATAAAAAAAAAATCCCTCTAGAATTGTGATAGTAAATACCCAATAAATTGTAGAAACAACTATTTTATCACTTCTCACAATGGTCTCAAGCAAACGGTCAGACTGAAAGGATGGTAAAGACCAATAAGAATCGTTGCAAGAAATTGAACAATAAGATTAGATGTGTTATTCATCATTCCATGTCAGACAGCAGTTCTTAGTCTTGCTGAATTTTTAATAGAAATTTGCATATAACCTCATTCCAACTTCCTTTTAAATGAATCAAGGATTCAAAATACAAGGATGTCTTCTGGAAGTTACACTCAGCATTTAATTTTCACTTGGGCTACACTACAATAATTTGTATTTGTAAAGAACTGAACTAATGAAGCTTTCAGTCACAATAATTGAAACGTGGTCTATGTTCAATGAAGTCTAAGATATACGTGAAATGATAAAGCATCACCACATTTTAAGCTGTGAGCATATCTCTAATAGAACAATTCTGAACTGGATTTTTTACTCCATCTTCTCAGAACCGAATTCATGAAAACCATCTTTAAAAACAACTTCTCTCTGCCATAACAACTTGGTTGTCTGAGTAACCAAGTGAAGAAGAACAAAGTTAAAAGACAAATACTATCTGATTTCAAATTTTATTGTAAAATTATAGTAATTAAGACAGTGCAGTATTGGCATAAAGACAGGCAAATAGATCAATGGAAAAGAATAAAGAGCCCAGAAATACACTTACGCATGTATAGACAGCTGATTTTTGACAAAGGTTTAAAGACAATTCAATGGAGAAAAAAATAATCTTTTCAGTAAATGATGCAGAAACATTTGAAAATGCATATGAAAAAAAAGAACTTCTACCCATACCTCTCACAATACAGAAACACTAATTCAAAATGAGTCTTAGATATAATGTAAAAATTTGAAACTATAGAATTTCTAAAAAGAATAGGAGAAAATCCTTGAGACCTTAGGTTTAAACAAGTATTTCTTAAATACAACACCAAATGCACAATCCATTTGATTGAAAAAACAATAAATTGGACTTCATCAAAATTTAAAAGTTCTATTCTTCAAAAGATACTGTTAAGAGAATGAAAAGGCAGCCCATAGACTAGTAGAAAATATTTGCAAATCGTATATAGAATATAGTGCTTATATTCAGAATATTTAATGAACTCTCAAAACTTAATAATAAGAAAACAACTCAGTTTTTTTAAAAGGGAGCAAAGGGTTTGAACACACTTCACCAAAGAGATATATAATAAGAAATGAGCATATGAAAAGATGCTTGTCATCATTAGTCATTTGGTAAGTAAAAATTAAAACCACAATGGGATACCACTACACAACTAACACATGGCTAAAATTAAAATAACTGACCATACCAAGTATTGGTGGGGATGTGGAACAACTGAAATTCTCATTCACTGCTGGTAGGAATGAAGTGTTTTAGCCACTCTGGAAAGAAGCTGGACAGCTTCTTAAAAGGTTAAACACACACCTACTACGTGATCCAGCCATTCCACTTCTGCATATTTATCCAAGAGAAATGAAAACACAGGTCCATACAAAGATTTATATACAAATATTTGTAGCAGTTTTATTTGTACTAGCCAAAATCTGGAAGCAGTCCAAATGCCCTTCAGCAGCTAAAAGGATAAACAAACTGTGGTATACCCATACTTCAGGAATAAAAAGTAATGAACAGCACATGCAGCAACACAGATGAATCTTAGAATAATTATGCTGAGTAAAAGAAGCCAAACAAAAATAGAATATATGCTGTATGATTCCATTTATAGAAAATTCTAGAAAATTCAAATTAATATATAGTGACAGAAAGCAAATCAGTGATTGCTTAGGCTGGGGTAAGAGAGGTAGGAAGGATTATAAAAAAGGCAGAAAAGAACTCTTGAGGGTGGGAGAAAGTAATGGTTCAGTGGTTGAGCATCTGCTTAGCATGCATGAGGTCCTACGTTCAATCCCCAGCACCTCCATTTGAAAAAATATAATAAAAGATTAAAAAAAAATGTTTTGAAGGTGATAGATATGCTTATTAAATTGCTTGTGGTGGTAGCTTCACAGGGGTATGTATGTTCCAAAACACATATTTTTTAATACACTTCAAATATGTGCAGTGTGTACTATGTCAATTATATCTCAGTAATAGCTGTTGAAAATTTAAATTGTTTTAAAGCTCTTCCCTTTTTGTTTAAAGACTTAGTTAAATAGAAAAGCATTACATGTGGTGGTGGCATTTTTATTTTATGTTTGTTTATTTTGATCATATGCTGCGCTGATCTAATGTGGTTAGACTTCTCATTTTTCAGTGATTAAAGATTACCTTGTTAAAAGCTTGCTTTATTGCTTAAATAAATAAAAGCTTGCTTTATTGCTTAAATTGCTTTTTTTTTTTTTTGACGGTGCAAACACTATATTTTATCGTTTCCTCACAACAAATTCATGACGAAATGTCAGGCTGTGGGCAAATTTTAACTAATTGGGAGATAACAAAAACTTCTTTTCCCTCAAAAAGAAATTGAGTATCATAGATGAGAAGGTTGCATAAATTTTTACAATGCTGGTCATTTTGAAATTCAATAATTGGCAAGTTTATTTTATAGTCTGCAGATTTATCTCATGTATTCTGACCCATTGTTAAAACAGGCAATTATAAGAGAGCACCACTGGTGAGAATATACATTCTCAGGGCTAAAAATATATCCACACACTTAAGTACATTTAATATCTGAGCATCAATTTGCTAAAGCTTTTTTGTTTGTCTTTTTCTCCTTCTTTCTCCAAAGGTAAATGGCACAGCAGATTCTTTAAAGACAAAGTTGCCTTTTGACAAGCTGGTTTGGGGATTTGTTCATGTTCTGTGCTTGAGGTTATTTATTGCTTTATAAAGGTTATATAGGTAGGTAAATATAACTAAAGGTCGATAAAACAGAACATTTTTACAGAATATGCCATTGTTTAACATAGTAAAACTTCTGGCATTTAAAATTATTTTAAAGAATGAATATCTTAGAATTATTAGACCTGAAATATTTATGACATATTGAAATAGATAGAAATAGATGGGTTTTAAATATCTACAGAAAAGATTCCATAACTTGCTTTTGTAACCTGTTTTATGGTAGTTTGCCTTAAAGTAAGGATTAAAAGTAGAATAAATTCTTGCTTATTCAGAATTTTAATGAATGAGATATTAATAATTAACTTAATATTCTGGTTAATAAGGATTCCATATATAGTGTGCCTGGATTTCTAATTTTTCAAAGAAAAAGTACGAAAGACACTAAAATGAGGCCATAGAATACCTAAAACAATCTTGAAAAAGAAGAATAGAGTGTGAGGAATCACTCTTCCGAATACTAGGGCCTATTATATAACTACAGTGGTTAAGACAGTATGGTATTGATGGAGGAAAAGATGGATAGATCAATGGAACAGAACAGAGAACCCAGAAATAGACCTACACTCTATCAAAGTCAATATCCTGCTTATTAAATATAACTGTAGTTTTGCAAGATGTTACCACTGAGGGGAACTGGAAAAGAGTACAAGGGATTTCTCTGTATTATTTCTTACACATGCATGTGAATTTACAATTATCTCAAAATAAAAGTTTAATTTTAAAATGCACTAAAATAGTAGGAAGTGAAGTAGAGTTTTTCGGGTTTGCTTTTAAATTAAATACCAGATTTCACAGTTCTTTGTGGTTTTCATTATAAAGATGAATTATCACATATAAGGACTATTTAAAAACAACTCATTATTTGAAATTTCTAGTTAAGTGAATTTTCAATGAATAAGCATTGACTGTACACAAGAATTGCAGTAAAAAGACCTTAGATAGTTCTGGAAATTACCCCGTAACCTTTTCCAGGGGTCAGAAAATTGAGACTTAGTGATGTGTCAACCTGGAAAGCTGCTGGTGCCTCCATCTGTAACCTATGTCTCAGTTACCTGATCATTTCTCATGTAATGCAATAAGAAAAGAATATTCTTCATCAGCTCACCAGAATACTTATATTTTGCCTGTAAGTATCTATCTCGCAATCTTGAACTGTAAAAGCAAGATTATCAGGAATATACAAAATTGGAATATAACAGTAAACTATTGCATGAAATTATTTAGCACAGTATATTCAAAAGTAATATAACCTGGTATGTTGTAATACATGTTATATTTGTGAGAGTTTGTTTTGTTTTTTTCCTCAAGTATGATCTTTTATAAGTTTTAGAAAAGACTAACATTAAACAGGGAGCTGATAAAATGCAACTCATTTTGAACTAGATAAAAAGTTTTCAAAGATAATCTCACAAACTTTTAGAGTTTTAGAAGTATATAAATTACTGGAAATGTTTCATAAAATGCTTTATCAAAACAAAGGTGTAAAAGTATAAAAAATCATCATCATCTGTGAGATAATAGAAAATATATATTGATATCTGGTTCCTGGCACAGAGCTCCTAAAACCCTTGTAATTTCTTAGTGGTAAGACCATTAGAATCATCTCTTGTTGTAATATTTATTTGTCTTTGACCCCATCCCTGACATAGGGCTCCTAAAACCCTTGTGAATTCCCAAGTGATTGGAGTGCTAGGAATATCTTTTGTTCTATTGAGGTGACTGTGGTGTGGGGGTGGGCTCTTGGGTGCCTTCTGGGTCATGATTAGAAGCTTGGAATTTTCAATTCCATTCCCCCTCCTCCAGAGATGGGAGAAGGACTGGAAATGGAGTTAATAATTGATCATACTTATGTGAGGAAGCCTCCATAAACCTCAGTGGCATTCAGACAGCTTCTAGGTTGGCAAACATGTCCACACTGGGAGGGTGACACACCCCAACTTAATGATGGTTCTACTTACTATTTTTTGACTTTACGATGATATGAAAGTGGTACACGTTCAGTAGAAACCATACTTTGAATTTTGAATTTTGATCTTTCCCAACGCTAGTGATGTGTAGTACTATACTCTCTCCTGATGTTAGGAAGCGACAGAGAGCCACAGCTCCCAGTCAGCTAGAAAGTCACAAGTGTAAACCACAAATACACTTACAACCATTCTGTACCCATGCAACCACTCCGGTTGTCACTTTCATTACAGTATTCAACATATTGCACGCACTATTTATACTTTATTATAAAATTGGCTTTGTGTTAGATGATTTGCCCAACTGTAGGCTAGTGGAAGTGTTTGGAGCACATTTAAATTAGGTTAGGCTAAGGTATGTTTAGTAGGTTAGATATATTAAAACCATTTTCAATTTACAGTATTTTTAACTTACAGTGGGTTTATTGGAATGTAACCCCATCGAAAGTCAAGGAAGATCTCTAGTGATTCCTTTGCTCTAACCTGCTTCTCACCTCACACCCCTAATCCATCTCCCAAACTGTCCCCAGAGTGATCTTTCTAATAAGCAATCTGCTCACCTACTCTCTATTTGAAATCTAATCATCACTTCTAATTACCTAAAATATAAAATCTAAACTTTGCTGGCCATTCAAAACTGTCTAAAATCTAGATGCAACACTTGCCACTTCTAAGTACACATCCCACACTCTATATGGGCTACTTCATCTTCTCAGAACACACCACACGTTTTCTCATATGGGTCTTTCCGTCTAGAGTGCCCATCTTGGTTATGCCTGGTTAATGATCTCACTTCCTCTCTGAAGCTGTCCTCAATATCCTGAGACAGCTCATCACTCCTTTTTGCTCCCATGGGATTTTACATGGAAGAATAGTTACTATTTGAGTGCTTACTAGGTACCAGGCACTGTGCCTAACTAAGCATTTTACAGACGTGATCTCATTTAATCTTCCCAGCAGCCTTATGAGGTAATGTGGCACTTTTCACAGTGTCTTCTCAGTCATTGTTTTCATGTCTGTATTCTCATTAGAAGAGATCAGTTTTATTCATCTTATCTGAACCATCTCCACCTATAATGTCTGATCAAATCAGGTGCTCAGTAAATGTTTGTTAAATGAGTGAATGATGGAATGAATAAAGTGAAATAAATAAATACAATAAATAAAAAAACTTATTAGAGAGGACTGGCTTTACCATACTATACATGACTAGAGCATTGGGAATATGCTTCCCAATCCAAGTATCTCTCTCCTTGCTCCTGGCATGATTCCAGAAACCCCCATGGTTCTCAAGAATGCCTTGTCTTTACCTTTCATTAATATTGCCATCAACCCAGATTAAACCCTGTCTTGCTTCTTATTTGATCCACTCATCTATTTTCAGATCTTCTCCTCTTTAATTATTACTAGACACCTTGGACGAGATCAATTTTCCTAAAATACTAGTCTAATTATATATTTCCCCTGATCAAAAACCATACTTTTTAAAAAAGGAATCCTTTCTCCCTAGCCTGACTTTCAAAAATCTCCACAATCTGGTCTCAGCTATCTCCCACTACATTTTAAGTCCTATGGTCCCATCAATCTGAAATAGTTGCCATTCTCACTTCCATGTCTTTGTTCATTATAATCCGTTCTGCTTGTCTGGGTTGGCCTCTTTCCTTGACTTGTCTGTAAGAATTCTATCCCTTCCATGATGCTTTCCTAGAACACACCAGTCAGAAATGACCTCTTATTTCTCCTATATGCATAGTGCACTGATAGAAGGCTTGTAAGAGACATTTGATTTTTAGACTTTTCTCCTATATTCAAAAGTTAGCTCTTTGAGGGATCAAGTAGAACTTTTCAGTTAATTGCCCATCTCATAGAAGTTTCCCTTTTCAAATAAGTGCCCCCTTCCCCAAATGACGGTGTGTCCTCTACAGCTGTGCTTCTGCCATATTAGTCTGCTTCTCAGAACATGGAAGAGTAGATTAGGGATGGGTACCTAACCATGCTGGGCCAGGTAGCTTCTCCTCTCAGAGACTGTTTACTTGTAATAAGAAAGCCACTTAGCCTGGATCTGTCTCCTAAATGGAGGTGCTGGACTAGAGAACTGTGAAACATCACCAGTAGTAATGTGCCTGTAAGGCTGTGTCCCTCCACAGGTATCATTTTGTTCACATAAGAAAAAGACATTCCTCTAAGTAGATGTAGCTTCAGATGCAGGGCATAAATATATGTAGTGACCTTGGGTAGCCAAAGTATTTTTCTTCATAGTTGGGGAGGCAGAAAGAGCTGGTTTTCAGAAAGAGCAAAATGAACCAAATATCTGTGTAGGGAACCCCAAATTTGCAGAGAAGCAGTGGTGTGTGTGTGTGTGTGTGTGTGAGAGAGAGAGAGAGAGAGAGAGAAAGAAAGAGACAGACACACAGACAGACAGACGGTCACTACCTGATTCCTATCAGCTTTCCAGATACTGGGTCCCTATCGAGACACCATTGCCTATGGTTGAGAAAATCCAATATTCTTTCCATAAACTTCCTTTTCATTCAAGGTCAAAATGAGTTATGCTATAATCATGTAATCCAACAAAGCTGAGAGGAGCTTTTTAGAGTAACTTGCAGTGTCAGGCACTCGGTAAATCTATGTTGAATGTAGGTTAGACTGCTGGTTCTTAACCTTGACTGTATATTAGGAACACCTGAGATACTTTTAAACCTACCAACACCTGCATCCCACTGCAGACCAATTAAATTCAAACTGGCATGGATAGGAGCATGCATGCATTTGATATTTTTTAAAGCTTCCTTGATGACTCTAAAATACAAACAGGAATTATCATTGGGTTAGATGTAGCACACTAAGATATTTTTATTTATTAACTCATCTTTTTTTTAATTTTTGAAATTTATTATCTTTTTTTTTTTTTACTTTGGGGGGCGGTATTTGGTTTTTTAATTATTTACTTATCTTTATTGGAGGTGCTGGGGATTGAACCCAGGACCTTGTGCTTGCTAGGCATGTGCTCTACCACTGAGCTATACCCTTCTCCCAACTTATCTATGCTGAATCATTTAACAGACTTGGACAGCAGAGTAGGGTCAGCATAACATCAGAAGTAGTAAAGAAAAATGTATAAAAAGATGGAGGACAGGCATTGAGTTTAGTTTATATTTTTGCAAACAACAAATTATCAGAGCACTGGGAGTAGTTGCCTAATCCAACAGCTGATCAAACAGAAGGAAGTGGGTTACCATAGTTATTTTAATTCCAAAAATATGGAATTCTTTTGAAAAGATATCTTATGAAACAATATATTTTTTAATTTTTAGTTTGAAAATTTGAAAGTCAAACTAAAACAATAAAATGTAATCTCTAGATCAGTAAAATTAAGCAAGTGATCATAGTTTAATGTCCAATTATTAGTTCTATATTAATAATTTAGTTATAAATAATGCAATTATTAGGAGACAGCATAAACTTCCAAGAATACTAAAACATCTATTTCTAAGGCTCTATTCTCCATTTCCCTACCATGTTCTCTGAACTTAAGTATGATATCATTCTGCTTAAAATGTTGTTGGTACTATACTTCTTCTTAATGCATTCTGTCTGGTATTGCAGCTATTTCAGTGCTTGTCTTTTGCCTTCTACTTAATTAGAAGTTCCTTGAGAGAAGCAGTCATAATAGTCATTTTTGTATTCCTCCCAAGGAACCTTCTTCAATTAGAGCATGTTACACGTATTTGTTGTGTTAGGCTATATCATTAAGGCATAAATTCTGCAAATAATGGTAAACCATACCACAGTGGCTTAAACCATGGGGTAATTTTTTTCATATAGCAAGAAATCCATATATAGGTAGTCCAAGGTTGGTGCAACTTCTCAAGGAAGCTAGGGACGCATTCTTTCCATGTCTTTGCTTCTGTCATCCTTACTGTTTAGCAGGTCACCTCATGGTCATAAGACGGCTGCTACACCTATAGGCATTGCATTTTTTTTTTTTTTTTGTGGCAAACAAGGTGACAGGTACAAAAGACCCAAAGGAATGTTCCAACCCAATCTATCCTTTTAAAAAGCTTTCCTGGAATCTTAGCCAGTTAACTGCTCATTGGTTAGAACTGGACATATGGTTTCCCCTGGACTACTACTGAAAGATGATCTGGGAGAGAGGAATCATGGATAGGGTTTGAGCCAGCCAGAAACATTGTACCATAAGGTTTTATTCTAATTAGACTTGAAAGGAATATTACAGATTATTTGGCACCCCCTTTCGGGATCTGACAGCCAAGAAAATTGTGGGCCAGAAATGTCTGAGATCCATAGCCAGGTAATGGTAGAACAGAGACTAGACTAAGTGTCACTTATCCCCAGTCCTAAGGCACCAAACATTACATACATATGCACACAGACCATTAGAAGGTCCTACTTTAAAAGCTACAAGTCATTTCCAAAGACAGAATTTAGAATGTTGAAACTTTGTTTTAATCATCTCCAAAAGAATCTTCCCCTTCATTATACAGTGAAAATCCAGAAGTGTTTTAAGTGTAATCCAGATTTTTGTTCTTTTTCCTTAGTAACCATTGATTATTTTTGCCAGGAAACTTAAAAAAAATTATTGTTGCTATCAAATGACTTTGATTCTGACCCTTGAACTGCCCCCCAATAAGGTTTTGCTAAATGTATGCTACCTAAATAAGTATTCCATAATTTTTGTTTCCCCAAATGGCTAATTTTGGCTCCCTAGGTATGATATTCACATTTCAAGAAAAAAAACAGTGTTATCTCCATTTCAACCAATTAATGCGCTACAAGAGTGTTGATTACTACTTCTCCATATATATGATTTTTATCATTATGAATAAATGTTTAGTAAGTGGAAGCTATTATTAAGTTCAGATTGCTGTAAGTTCAACAACAAGACAGTAGATATACATCTTTGAAACAGTATATCTTGTTAAAATAGAAATCAATTGTGTTCTTATCATGTTCAAACACATTTGGGCCTGGATTTCTAGGGCTCTTCTGATTTTTCTTATCTCTATCATTACCCTTATACATGTATACTTAGCATATACATAATTAAACCATTTGCCCATCTGCTGTCATGCATAATTTTTTTTTTATCACTTTAAGGATTATTTAGCAATAATGTTGCTACCACCACAAACTCTGTTAGGGAGAATAATTTCTATGAAAATTTGGCTTCATAAGCTATCATTTTAAAAGGGGAAGTATAGTAATGTTTTACATACATTCTGTAATGACCCTCCATAGTTTTCCTAAGTCAATTTTAATCTGTTTGGGGTGTGTAGTTTATCCGTTATATTTCAGTTTCTATGGCAACAGATGCACTCATTGCATACACATTCTGCAGCTGGGTAGACAGGCGGTCTCCTCTGAGACTTTAACTTGCAAATAAAGCAGTGTGTGAGTAAGAGGCAAGCATTCTTCTCCTCCAGGAGACTGAGTACACTGCACTTCCAGGATACCAGGCTCAGGCGATAGCCAAAGAAAGGCTTCCAAATGCAACCCTTTCTCCAGGTTTCTCCTGGAACAATTGAGACATCTTTACGCAAGGCATAAAGATACTTCCACTTCCACTTCTGCTTTTAGAATTTGGGACTTAGGTTAAATATAACACAATGGAAACTGTACACTAAGTACCTGGTTCTCATCCATTTCTTAAAGACTTCCTGTGTTTCTGAAGTGGAAATTTATAAAAACAGTTCAAATGTTCTGAAAATAAAACTTAGATGGTGATGAAAAATTAAGTAGAAGTCACTGCAAAAAAAAGGAGGAACCAAAGAAATCTCTGTAACAAAAATTTCTTTAAAGTTTTTCATGATGCCCTGAAACTGAGGTTGTGCATTCATTTCAGCTACTTCTGAACAAGTAAATGTTTTACACATAGTTGCCTCAATTAAAGGAAAAGTGCTTTCCTTTTTTGTTATAGAAAATTTCAAATATATGCAAAAACAGAAAACACAGTGAACTTTTATGTACCCACCTGCCAGATTGAATTATTATCAATACTTTGACATGTGTTTTATGCATAAACCTCCACACACTTCTTTTGACAAATTATATTAAAGTAAATCAAGTCCTTTCACTCATATATATCTACTACATCTCTAATTTATAAGGATTTTTTACAATGTAACAATTATGCTGTTATCTATAACACTTAAAATGAGCAATTAATTCCTTAATATCAGAAATATTCTATTTTGAATTAATAAAATGAAAAGAGATCGGTGTTAACAATTGTACATTATTTTAAAGGCTTGTAAATAAATCAGTTGCATAAAAACGTAAATGATTTATTTTTCCCATAGAGAACAAAATACTTTTTAAAAATTACTTTTTATTTTGTCCTAAATTTTACTTATTCTTTTCCTAGAGAAGGCATCAACATGTAGTTATTTCTTATGCTTTTACAATTGTGTAGGGAATACCCACTGAATAATTTAATTTTAATTAACTGAAATAGTGTTGGGTAACTCTAATTTAGTCTTCAGCTTCCCTTCAGTTGGCTGAGAGGTAAATACGAAGAGGTTATCATCCCCCATATACCCGTCATTGCTTAACACTAATATGTTTGTAAAATATGTTTCATTAAATGCTATTGATTAAATTGTTTTCTCCATGAAAAACTTTCTCTTAGAAATGGCTCATGCTCCATTTGTTGTCTATCTCTTTGCCATCCCACTTAACATCTATGAGTCTTTCTGATATTTCCTTGGCTCTATTCTTGACTTGTCTATTTCTCTCTTTGTGAATATCTCTATCTTTTTTTTCCTTTTTCCCATTTTTCTTTTTCTCCATTTTCACCTTTTGTTGCTTCTTCTTCATGGTTGTTAAATTTATTGACCATAAGGCAATATTCCCTGTTATTAATTTTAAAAATATATGAGAGAAACATTTAGGGCTCCTCTAAAAGAAATTAAAATGGTTTTTCACTTGATTTGTTTTCTTCCTTCAAAGTAGTAACTGCCTTAGCATGTTTGTTTAGAATACATATTTAACCATTCTAAGAAGTATAGAATGTTTACTAAAGATGATCTCCAAAGAATTTTTTCAAAGAAAATTCAATTTATTTAAACAAAAATAAACACACTTTACCTGTTCTTGTCTACCTCTGGCAACCACTAATTTGTTCTCTGTATCTATCTATGAGCTTGGATTGGTTAATTGATATTTATTTCTTTATTTCTTTCCTTCTTTCCTTTTTTCCTTTCCCTCCCTCCCCTCCTTCTCTCCTTCCCTCCTTTCTTTCTTTTGATTCCACATTTAAGAGAGGTTATACAGTATTTGTCTTTCTCTGACTTATGTCACTTAGCATAGTGCCCTTGAGGTCTATCTGCATTGTGGAAAATAGCACGATTTCATTCTTTTTATGGCTGAACAATATTCTACTGTACACATAGTTTCTTCACCCATTCATCTATCAATAAGCACTTCTGTTGTTTCCATATCTTGGGGATTATAAATAGTGCTGCAATGAACATGGGTATGCATGTATCATTTGGGGTTAGTTTTTGTTTTCTTTGAGTAAATACCCCAAAGTGGAATTCCTGGATCATATTATAGTTATATTTTTAATTTTTTATTATTTGAAAATTTTCTATACTTTTTTCCATAGTGGCTGCTCCAATTTACATTCCCACCAACAGTGCACAAGGGTTTCCTTCTTGCTAATAATTGTTATTTCTTGTCTTTTTTATAATAGTCATTATAACAGGTATGAGGTGATATCTCACTGCAGTTTTGATTTGCATTTACCTCATAGTTAGTAATGTTGAGCACCTTTTCATGTACCTGTTGGCCATCCATCTCTGTGCCTTCTTTGGAAAAACGTCTATTCAAATCTTCTGCCTATTTTTAAAATTCAGTTGTTCTTTTTTTTTTTTTTTTTTTTTGCTGTTGAGTTGTATGAGTTCTTTATATATTTTGGATATTAACCCTTTATCAGATATATGATTTGCAAACATTTTCTCCCATTTGGTAGGTTTTTGTTTCCTCTTGATGGCTTCCTTTGCCATGCAGAAGCTTTTTAGTTTGACGTAGTCCCACTTGTTTATTTTTGCTTTTATTGCTTTTGCTTTTGGTGTCAGGTTTTAAAAAATCATTACCAAAACCTACGTCAAGGAACTTAACACCTATGTTTTCTTCTAGGAGCTTTATGGCTTCAGGTCTTACATTCAGATCTTTAGTCCATCTTGAGTTAATTTTTGTGTACAGTGTAAAAATAGAGGTCCAGTTTCATTCTTTTGCATGTGGCTATCCAATTTTCCCAACACTATTTATTAAAGAGACTGTCCTTTCTTCATTGTATAGTCTTGATCGTATATGCATGGATTTATTTCTGGGCTCTCTATTCTATTCCATTGTTCCTTGTGTCTGTTTTTATGCCAACACAATATTGTTTTAATTACTACAGATTTGTAATATAGTTTGAAATCAGAAAGCATTATGCCTCCAGCTTTGTTCTTCTTTCTCAAGATAGCTTTGGCTTATTTGGTCTTTTATGATTCCATACAAATTTTATAATTGTTTGTTCTAGTCTGTGAAAAATGCCATTGGAATTTTGATAGGGATTGCATTTGAATCTGTAGATTTCTTTAGGTAGTATGGAATTTTACCAATATTAATTCTTCCAATCCATGAGAAAGAATATCTTTTCATTTATTTGTGTCTTCTTCAGTTTTATTCTTTAATGTCTTATAGTCTTCAATATACAAGTCTTTCCCCGCTCTTTGGTTAAATTTATTTCTAGGTATTCTATTCTTTTTGATGCAAGTGTAGATGAGATTGTTTTCTTAAATTTTCTTTCTGATAGTTCATTATTAATGTATAGAAACACAGTAGATTTTTGTATATTGACTTTTTATTTTGCAGCTTTAATGAATTCATTTATTAGTTCTAACAGTTTTTTGTTTTTAGGGTTTTTCTATATGTAATATCATGTCATCTGCAAATAGTGACTGTTTTACTTCTTTCTTTCCAATTTGGGTGATCTTTTTTCTTTTCCTTGCCTAATTGCTCAGGCTAAGTCTGCCAATATTGTGTTGAATGAAAGTGGCAAGAGTAGACATCCTTGTCTTGTTCCTCATCGTAGAGGAAAAGCTTTCAGCTTTTTTACCATTGAGTATGATGTTAGCTGTGAGCTTGTCATACATGGTCTTTATTATGTTGAAATATGTTCCCTCTATACCCACTTTATTGAGAATTTTTATTATAAATAGATTTTGAATTTTGTCAAATACTTTTTCTACATAGATTTAGATGATCATATGATTTTTATTCTTAATTTTGTTAATGTGGTTTATCATGTTGATTGATTTGCAAATGTTGAACCATCCTTGCAGCCTTGGAATAAATCCCACTTGATCATGGTGTATGATTTTTTTAATGAATTGTTGAATTCGGTTTAGTAATATTTTATTAAGGATTTTTGCATATGTTCATTAGGAATATTGGCCTATAATTTTTTTTCTTGTAGCACTTTTGTCTAGTTTTGGCATCAGGGTAATCCTTGTTAAATGAGTTTGGAAGAGTTTCCTCATAAGTTAGAAATACAGTTGGAACTAGAACCTCAGTTTAATGATTATCAGCTCAGTACTTTCCCTACAATGTTTGGAAATAGGGGATGATTATATGTTACATGGTATGAGAGGACACATCAGTATAACATGCACATTTGAGGAAGCCCAGCCTTCCCACTCTTTGATCCAGTGGGTCTAGAATGTTGGAACACATTAGAAGAACAGCTGGCTAGATAGTTAACAGGTATGGGACATTTAATCTGCTTTCATTAGCATTATGCTAAAATGCAACTAGCGGTAACTTACTAAAAATAAGTCAGAATACTCTTTCCTTCCTAAGAATTTCAAAATGGGAAAGTCCCTCCTTACTGAAGAAAAAAAATTGGAATACTCTTATAAAATAGTATTCCAGTTTTCATCAGTGAAAGGGAAAGCATATCCATTCTTTTCTCCACCTTCAATGATCCAATGTATTCGTTGGCTTAGTAATACAGTTTTTGTCATTTCTGTTCCATTTCATTACTAAGTTCCCTAAAAGCATATTTCTTGTTTTAATTATATGATAAGCACAAATGTGCACACATGCTACATTCTTTTTGTGAATAAAGTACCTTGATAATAATGATGATGGGGCAGATTATAACACACATGCCCTAAATACTCATTTAAGTGACTTAAACCCAATGCCTTTTGGTCTCCAAAAGCAACTTCAGGAAATGGGTTTCAACCTACAATAGATGAGTTGTATTTTAAGACATTATTAACTTGACTTAATTAGCTATTTCTTTCATGTATTTCTTAAATTATTAGGTTTATTTCTATTATGTTTAAAATAACTCCCTTTTATGACACACAGTCACATTGAAAGAATACATTATCAACAATTCACTATAGTTTTTCAGTAGGTTTGGAACTACTGCTGAAAAAACCCACTGTCCTTCCTTCTGTGTTTCCAGTAAGAAAAATAAATAAGGAAATATTAGAAATGTCACTCTGGTGAGGTTATTAACAACCTTAAATTATAGGGAGGTTCCTTTAAAGGGGAAAAAAGGATGATAAAACACATCTACTTGAAATGGCTTCATAGTTTAAGCAAACAGCATAGCCAAAAAAAAAAGTCCCACCCAGCAGGAAATGGTAAGAACAGACTTAAAATATTCCACGGAAATAAACTGTTTCAATAAAAATTTAGGGGAAAAAAGTCAGCCCACAACATCAACTGAATTTTGACTGAGACTATCAAAGACTTGGGCTGGGAAAAACATAATACTAGGAAATCTAAAAATTTCAAACAGCACTGGAAAATGCAGCATTAGGAAAACTAATGGAGGCTGATGCATAAAAATAAGGGACAGATACTGATCATACGTTGTAATTCATTCTTTTTTCTCACATTAAGCTTTGTGTATGAAATTGAACATTGTCGCAACATAGCTAATTAGTCTATTTTATTATTATTTAAATGCACTCACTAAAACACACACACTTCCAGATCTCTATACTTCACATCTAACTCATACTGTAAACTATTAAAACCAGCTCTACAAAAAAAGCCCTTGATTTCCTGAAAAAATTTCTTAACTTATAGTAGCTTTTTCCTAACTACAGTATCAAATAACAACCAAGAAACATGAATAGCCTTGTCATGAAAATTAATATAATGAAAAAAAACCTGGAGCTCTCAAAATTAGTTTAAATGTTTACATCCTAGTTGCTAGCCAGTGACCTTGGATAGGTTATGTAACTTCTCTGTACCTCTGTTTTCCTTATGTATAAAGTGGGACTAATAATATTTACTTTTTTGGGTCTCCTTCACCACTTAAGCAAGATTACTTATATCTTGGCTTAGAGCATGGTAGATGTTCAATTAATGCTTATTTCTTCCATTTTTATAATTAGGATAGAGCATGACTTAAAACCTGAATATCGTAAAGTGCTGGCCAGTGCTCTTTTTTTAGAGATTACACAAACTGTTGCAGTAAGCTGAAGAGCCACCCTGAGAAGAAGGCTAGAGAGTAAAGATTTATCTAAAGAAAAAAGAAACCTTAATCAATTTTAGAATGTTCAGATAGACAGTATGATAAGCAAGAAGACCATGTATGAATCAAGTATGGAAAAGATGCTTCAGATTTCTTTATCTCTAACATCTAGTGTATCATAGGAATCTTTGTGGAAACACAAATATTCTAACACACTGTGTTGTGTTCTGCCTTATATTTTAAAGATGTTTTCTTGTAAATCTCAAACTTTCTCATTGAAGCATGGTATTTTTTTCCAGACTTTTAATAATTTGATTCTTATAATGTATGCTGTTGAGGCATTTTATTTTATTTTATTTTATTTTATTTTATTTTATTTTATTTTATTTTTTGAAGAGAATTTTATTTTTATTGAAGTTTGGTTGATATACAGTGTTGTGTTAGTTTCTGGTGTATAGCATGGTGATTCAGTACATATATATATATTTCTTTTATACTGTTTTTCATTATGCATTATTACAAGCTATTGAATGTAGTTCCCTTTGCTATACAGTAGGACTTTATTGCTTATCTATTTTATATATAGTAGTTTATATCTGCTAATCCCAAACTCCTAGTTTATTCCTCTCCCTTTCCCTTTCCCTTCTGGTAACCTTACATTTGTTTTCTATGTCTGTAAGTCTCTTCCTGTTTTGTAAATAAGTTCATTTGTATCATTTTTTAAAGATTCAACATATAAGTGATATCATATGATATAGTCTTTCTCTACCTGACTTACTTCCTTAGTATGATTATCTCAAGGTCCATCTATGTGCAAATGGCATTATTTCATTCTTCTTTTTGGCTGAGTAGTATTCCATTGTGTAAATATACCACAACTTCTTTATCCAGTCCTTTGTCAATGGACATTTAGGTGGCTTCCATGTCTTGGCTGTTGTAATAGTGCTTCTATAAGCATTGGGGTGCATGTATCTTTTAGAATTAGAGTTTTCTCTGGATATATGCCCAGGAGTGGGATTCCTAGATCATATGATAACTCTATTTTTAGTTTTTTAAGGAATCGTTGAGGCATTTTATTTTACATATTATACAGGTTAAGGGACTGGTGAGCATTTGTATAGAACATTGCTACCTTTTGGTTAGATTTTAATGAGAAAGCATATGTTTTAAGTGAGCTGTCTGGAAACACATTTTTAAAAAACTCAGAGTGAGCTAGGTAAGAGCTATCTCAAATATAGTTACTTTTATTTAACAACTCTGTAAACAGATAGGGTAGGGGGTTCCCAGGAGAAAAAGGACCAGGTATGTCTTTCTTGACATAAGGGAAGCCATTTTTGGCCTAAGCTATTTTGTAACTAAGCCTGGCTACAGTGCTTGCCCTGGAACAGGTCTCAGTAATTAATGATCTTAAGGGATCAAAGAACTGTTATCAGGCAAAAGAAGTAACAATAGTAAAGAAGATATCAGTTGTAAAGACACCCAGTTCTGTTTCAGTGGTAAAGATTAGTCTGAAGTGCTCAGCCTCCAGATCAACTTAGAACCTCAGGGATGATGATATTGACCTTTTCTGATCCTCATGACTTCAATCAACTAAAGCTTGGACTCAGTCCTGCCCAAGCCCCTTCATGAATATGTGTGTACCCTTGGCTTAAAACTTCCCTAATTTGGTGTTCAGGAAGACATTGCTTTGGGAATGATCCCTGGGGTGTTCTCCTTACTTGCTGCAAGTAATAAATCCTTCCTTCTCTCACTCTTTGGCTTGGTTGTGTCTTTTGGTTCGACACCCACCAAGAGGTGAATCCAATTTTCGAATAAAAACTCCATTAGTGGTTGGATATAGTACTATATGATCAACTCAAAAGAATTTCCCTCTTATTTTCTGCTTAGTTTCTGAAGAATGCTCTGAAAAATGCCCCTATTTGGCAGCAGCTGGGTAAGTTTAAGTTCTGTCTTCGTCCTATGACATGGAAGGGCACAGTTATGAGGATGATCACACCTACTTAAGAGGTCATGTTTGGGGAAAGCCGGACTATCTTTATAACTACAAACTAAAGCTTTACCATACTTACTGTGTGTCATCACTCATTGATTCCTATATTAGATTTGTGTTATAGTTTTCCCTCTAAACACATTTTTAAAAAGTTGACTGTACTTTTATTATCTCATTTTTATAGATCAGGAAAATTTAACTAGAAAAGTTAAATACATGAAAAGTCACAGCTTGATTGGGACAGAGATGTCTGCTGACCCCAAAAACGTGTGTGAATGACCTACATTATATTCCTGAAATAGTTAATAAACTTTCCCCCACTAATGGCAACTTCTAGAGCAGAAGACAAGAATTTCCACACCAAATCAGGAGAATGACTCTGTCTTCCATTCTTCCTTCTACCCACCCTTTGAAGTTCCATGTGCTCTGAAGACTTCAGTCCTCCCCTTTATTCATTCAACACCCCCTATCTTAACTTCTCTCTTGAATTCACATTCCAAACTCATATTGCTGACTTTTGGCTAGATTACTCCTCTTGGATGGTCCACCATCAGAGACTTAACATGATCAAGCTGACTGCTTCTTTTTCTGATATATTTTTCCCTTTCAAACTGTCCCCGAATCCTCTTGATTGTGATTTTTCCTGCTTCCTCTTCCCCCTTATCCTATCAGTCACATTAGTATTAGTAGGTTAATTGATTCAGTCTTTAAATAATTCATTGGTATACGATGTGCCCCCAAGCACAGGCCTAGGAGCTAAGAATATCAAGATAAGTCTCTGCCCTCTAGGCTCACAGTGAATGGATTTCAGATTCTTATTTAATGTGTTTCACATCCAATACTTTCTTTCCATTTCCATTGGCAGTATTTTAATCCAAGTGGTAATCTTGTCAGGATCAGACCTTTGCATGAATTTCCTAGCTGGCAGTCTGTCTGCTTCTGCTCTCCCTGTTCATCCCCAGTCTGAGCACCCATCCCTTATGCTCCATCGAACTATTCTATTCACTACCAACAGAAGAATCTTCCTGAACCCTGTTTGCCCATATGCCTTTAATGGCTGCTATTGCTGGCAGAATTATGTCCAAACACATTAAACTGTTTTTCAAGGATCTCTACAATCTGCTCCCCTAGTTCAGCCTTATTTCCTACCAAAAGAATGTTTTGGAAAGCTTGGTCTTCAGATTCCCTCAATCAGAATCACATAGACGTCTTATCAGGAATATAGATTTCTTGCTGAAATTTCTTGTGCTGCATCTGAAAAACTAAAGAACAGTCAATGACATCCAGGATCTGGCTTGGCCCTCACAGCTGGCCATGGTGTTCTCTGGTTGAACACAAGTAATTTCACAGAACACCGTCATTAAACAAGGCCACATGGTGACCATGACAACTAACCTGCAAACAGGTATCAGCACAGACAAAAACAGGAACATTGTCCAAACCAAAGAAATGGCCAAATATCCCCTATCCTGGATGGTATGATTGATTGCTGCTTCTTTGCTAATTATAATTATAGCATTGCTTGGTTCTTTCCCTCTTCTAGGTAAGAATTATTAAGATACCCAGGAATTACCCCTGCTTCTCCACAGCATCTAATCCAGAGCAAAGCCCTGCTTCTTAGGACTTTCCCCCAAATCATTAGCATAAACCCAAATGTTAATATAGTAAGTCTTTTTTAAAACCGTCTTACTGAGAAACCCCATAGTTCTCCATGGTGTATGGTCTCCCTTTTTGTAATAAATCAATAAACCCAACTTCCTTCAACTGCCTGTGTGTTCCTGGTGCTCTTTGATTGGAGGGCATTGACAGATCATGTGAATCCTCATTTTATTGAGCTTCTTAAGTAAATTCAAAGTTGAGGTTGAGAACCATTACTACAACCAAGCTAGTCTCTGTTTTCCTATAAACAAGTCATATGCATTATTACTTATCTAAATCATTCCTATCCTTCAAAGCTAACTTATGTTCCCCTTCATCACTGAGGGGCCCCTGACCCTGCCATCCCACACCATTTCCCCCTTCACTAAATGCATACCAGTGAACGCATACCCATTTGGAACCAAGTACAAGATGTTGCATTTCTCCTCATCCTTTAACATTGCATGGATTTCCTGTCCTTAAAAGCTGTGGCTTTTCAACATCAGGCTCTCTAGAGAAAAAACAATTTTAATTGATAGCAACAGAAGAATTTTCCTGAACCCTATTTTGCAATGTTGCTTCTTTGCTGGTATACTTTTAATGGTTCCTACTGCTGGCAGAATTAAGTTCAAATATTTCATCCTGTTGGGAATGAACAAACTGGTGCCATTCAATATCAGATCTTCAAAGCAAAAGATAGGAAAGAGAGTGAGTTCTGGGAATGTCAGGACTCTCTGCCAGGGCCAAACCTAGGAAGAGGGCCACAGGAAGGCTCCAGAGGACAAACAGAAGGGGCAGAATCTGGCATTGTTGAGTATCAAGGAAGAAAATAATAAATGAATGAAGAAATAAATGAAAAACTATTAATGAATGCTTGTGCTCCTAGCATATTAATCATCAGACATCCTTGATGTTGATTTCATGCCTTTCTGATATCTTTATTTTTTTGAAGAAGGCATGAATATGATAACTGGCCTTTTTTTTTTTTTTTTAACCCTCTTTTACTTTCATTTATTTAGTCCTTTTTTCACTACACAAGTATTTTAGAACACTTTCCATGTGTGAGGCACTGTGCTAGGGACTGGCAGCTTAAAATTAATCAAGAAAGACAGGTCCTTGCTCTCATTGAAAGCCCACGATATATTGGATGGAAATGGACAATTAAATATTAAATTGCTCTAAATTATGCTAAGTATAGAACAAGGGACTATTGGACTATATAGGAAGGATTCTTGGAAGAACAGCTTTAAATAGACACCTAACAAATTAGGACTTAGTCATTTTGTAGAATTGTAGTGAATCATTTAATATATGTGTTAAGGTCTTTTTAAAATACACTTTATATTCACTTGCTCAAATAAGAAGTTTTAGATACCAAGATTTAAAAAGTTATTTTCTAAGGACTTACCTCCATTTATTGCTAGCTGCCTTCTTTTAAGATACTTCACTTTTCTGTCTCTCTGACATTTGTGTTTTTTGTATCTTATTATGTGAGTGCATCTTCCTGTCCTGAAAAGCATTCTGTGTTGGAAGATTTTATTAAGCTGTCTTTGGTAAGAAATATCACTTATGGCATAGTGTCAGATCATCCCGTCCATTGCAGAATATCATTACATATCACAAGTATTGCCCTCAATCATTCCCGGGAAACATTCCCAGGAGCTGCTGTAATTTATGTGTATTTTTGTTCAACTGCTTTTCCCCTAATGTACAAACTACCTGGAAGGCAAATAACAGGAAGGCAAGGCCTACGTCTGTCTTATCTGTAGCAATATGTCCTCCCAACACCTAGCACCATTTCTTACACCCCATCATAGTGCCCATAATATACAGAAAATTATAATACACCTTAGCAAAAGTTGGAGAGAATGTAACCAACAGTATAGAGAAGCAGAAGAGGGTAGAAACAAATAACCCAAGGGCTTGGAATCTCACTAGAGATAAAATGGTGGCAACTTGAAATCATTCATGTATAGTGATCCAAAATTCTTGTGGTTTCAGAGAAGGTATACAGAAATAAGTCCACATATACTCACATTTCAAATAAGAAGAACTCGTGGTTAGAGGAGGATTATTGAATGAGACATGATCCTTTCCTTAGGCAGCCTACAGTCTAGCTGAGGAGACAAGGCTCAAGAACAAGAAACAACCTGGTAGTAATTAAGTGCTAGGCATGAGGTGCTGAGAGCCTGAGCTATGATGGAGGCAGAAAGAATGAGAAGGAACAATGTGCATTCAGCATTTAGTGTTACACTCTTTTATATGCTTGCCTATGTCAATTTTCCCATTTTAAAATATAAGTTCCTAGAGGGTAGCAACCATGCCTATTTAGTTAACTAAATTCTGACAACTAGGACAACTTTCTCGTCAGATGTCTTATGGAGTCTACTAATCTATAAGGTAATTCTAGCTTCTTTGTAACTGCCTCCTTTAGGTCATTTATCTGTGTCCTCTACTAACCTTTGGGGTTAAAGTCTTAGGTGCCAACTTTTCCAAAGTGTGCCAATTTTGCTGACTCTCCAATCCTCCAGCCTTGACGTGCTGATGGTCAAGACCTGTGGCATGTATTTACT
The DNA here is from genome assembly GCF_048773025.1 of Camelus bactrianus. NCBI lineage: Eukaryota > Metazoa > Chordata > Mammalia > Artiodactyla > Camelidae > Camelus > Camelus bactrianus. Next base: position 14,618,000 of record NC_133563.1, on the reverse strand, counting down.
TCTCTTAACTAACCCACTTAAATGTGTTATATTCCTGTTTAGTCCTCTTGCTGAAATAAATTCCTGACCTGTCCTTTCCAGGCTAGATTGTGTGTTAACCCTCCTGCCCCCTTGCGCTAGCTATCTACTGCTACACAACAAATTACCCTAACACTTAGTGGATTGAAACAATAAACATTTATTATCTCACACAGTTTCTCAGGATCAGGAATCTGGGAGCAGCTTAGCTGAGTGGTTCTGGTTCAGTCTGTCACGAGGCTGCAGTCAAACTGTCAGCTGGGGCTGCAGTCATCTAAGGGCCAGAATGGGGCTGGAGGATTCACTTCCCAGTTCACTCACATGGCTATTGACAAGAAGTCTGAGGTCCTCACACGTGGGCCTCACAATAGGGTTGCTCATCCTAGTGCAGCTGGATTCCCCCAGAGTGAATGATCTGAGAGAGAGAGAGAGAGAGAAAGGTGGGGACTGGGAGCCGTGGAGAGAGAGAGACAGAACAGTGCCTTTTATGACACACACCATTAGTTTCACCCTATTCTGTTCATTAAAAACAAGTCACTACCAGTACTCTACCCAATACTCAATGGAAGGGGATTACACAAGGATGTGAAAACCAAGGGGTTGTTGTATAAAGTCACCCCTTTATAAGGTCATTTCTTCATTCTTTATCTGAAATAGTTACTTTAGCTTTCTCATATATTTATTAACTTCCTCATGAAATTAAAGTGAATTCTAATCTATTTGCCAGTGAAGCTATATGAATTAATATTTTATTTGGTAGCCTCAAAATGACAGATTTTACCTTTTTGAGAATGAAAACATAATTGTTTTCCCCCCAAGGATTGTCTTCCACTGAAAGCTGTTAGATTACCATTTCTTGCTTATTTTGATACTTAAGTCTGTCAGGATAACAGCCCAAAACATTCCTTAAACTCATAATGTCAAGAAGCAAATGAAGAATTCTTTTTCCTCCTTACTGCCAACTGAAAACATTCATATCCAAATCCTTGGCCACTCAGTCAACAGGCCAAACCCAACTTACTGCAAAATCGAGCATTTGCCAAACGTTTTCTTTGTTTACTTATATCAAATTAATAAAGAACTGTATTAATGTGAGCATGTGTTCATCTCATAAATAACTGAAATAATTCAGGGCTTGAGTCTTCAGTGTTTAGAGAAAACAAGAATTCAGCAACTAAAACATAACCTACAGTTAGCATGGCTTGATTCTGGGCAAGATTCTTTTAAGCCAGGTATAATTTGGAAATTGGAAGTCAAGGTCATGGCCTCTGTCATTCAGGAATTTACAACCGGTGAACGCATTACAGCTTGGTTCCTGAAACCATATCTGTTGTCACTAAAATAGCAAAGGCTGGTCTGACAACCCCCTTCTTGCTTTTAAGGAAGCAGCAGAAATTTTCCTTTCTTAAATGCATGCCTACTTGGATAGCACTGAAAGGATTGTCTGAAGAAGGAACAATGCTAAAATACCTATGATGGATGCTCCAGCAGAAGTCATTTGGTCAAGCATATGAACAGAATGAAGATCAGATTGTATTCCAGTCTTAGTTCCACCACAGTTGTGTTAACTTCAGCAGTATCTCCAAGTCCAGTTTCCTTAAAAGTGAAATGGGAATAATGAATAAATATACTTGCAGATTTGTTTTGATGACAAAGTGTCTCAAAATACTAATAAAAGGTGTGACACATAGTAGGCATTCAGGAAATGTTATTCTTCCTTTTGTGGCCCATCAAAATGTGCTGAGAATAACTCTGCTGGGGAGCTTTCTCATATAGCTGTTGCCTCATTTTCTGGCTCTGCTGGTGAATCTGGTATGGAAGGAAGCTTTTCTATCTTCTGCATGCAGGACATTATATTGTTAACTGTATTCTGGAGACTTAAGAGAGAGTTGAGCTGAGTATTTAAGTACTCCCTGAAGTCAAGGCACGATTTAGGAAATTATGTGTATTAGAATGTTATGCTGCAACATGATACATTAAGTCCCAATGAAGCTGTGGTTCCTAATTCAGACTGTATTAAATTTCTCTGCTTAAATTTTATTATAGTGTAGATCATCAATATCAAGTGAATCAAGCCAACTATGAAAGCATCACTAATAAGGGAAAAACATTTTAATGTTTCAAGATACCACTCCATGAAATTTTGTGCAAAATACACCAGTTATTTCAGAGACATTTGCTAGAAAGTTGCTAATGTTAAGTTTTATATTAATTTGTGTTTATCAAAGGCTTTACAATTACCTTTATTTCCCATCACCAAAGACTTTTGATAATGGATCAAATCAAACCACCACCTTGGAGAAATGATTTTGCTGAGATAGAAGGCACCATTATGCCACACACCAACTGAAAATTTAGGATAATTTGGTCTCCAATATTTTGTAAAGCCCCTTCTACTGTCAAAATAGCCAAGCTATAGTCTTGAACCCTTTCTGAAATACTCTGTCTTCCATTAATTGAAAACTATATTGTCTCCCAAACTTCCTTCACTTTGCCCGCAGAACCAGGAAGAAGAATCAGTACACTCTTGGCACTTTCCACCGCTTCCAAGCCATTTGTTTTCACTAGAAATTTTCACTCAACTGCTTTTCTTACAAGAACTTAATCAACCCTCCTCTTGTCATGTCATCTTGGTTTCCTTGTCACATTCATGCTTGATATGTTTTTCAACAATACCCACACATGCTCTCACACTACCCAAGTTCAGAAAGGACTAATATATTAACCATGGTTCAATTTTAAAATGTAAAATGATAAACTTGACTAGAAGAGAATTCTATTACTTATGTTGAAAGTGAGTCCATTTTATCCCTGTAGACCAATTTCTGAGGAAAGCTTGGTGGAATCAGAGGCTGTTTAGTGAACATGGAAGCAGAGTAGATAAAGTTAGATGACATGCCTAGTTAATGTCTTTAAGCTGTGATTGCCTGATGCCCCTCTTCACTAAAGACACGCTGCTAAATAGACTAGATATTTGATCAGTTCATAGGAGACAGTGCTTTGTAACTATATTGAAGGCATGCAAAGCTTCTGCAGTACTTTTTGCTTTTCTTTTTTTTTTTTTGACTATCTTTATTGTGGTATGATTCCTGTACAATAAACTACACATATTTCAGGTGTACAATTGTATGAATTTTGATAGATGTATATACCAATGAAACCACCACCACAATCAAGATAGCTAACATTTCCATCACTTCCCAAGAGGTGCAAATTTCAAATTCCCAGTTTATCCCTTCCCACCCCTTATCCCCTGGTAACCATAAGTTTGTTCTCTATGTCTGTGAGTCTGTTTATGTTTTGCAGATAAGTTGATTTGTGTCCTTATTTTTAGTTTCCACATATAAATGATATTATATGGTGTTTTTCTTTGTCTTTCTGGCTTACTTCACTTAGAATGACAATCTCCATGTCCTTCCATGTTGCTGCAAATGGCATTATTTTATTCTTTTTTGTGGCTGAATAGTAGTCCTGTGTGTGTGTGTGTGTGTGTGTGTGTGTGTGTGTGCATGTGCGCGCATGTGTGTGTATCTCACATCTTCTTTATCCAGTCATTTGTCGATGGGTATTTGGGTTGTTTCCATGTCTCAGCTATTGTAAATAGAGCTACTGTGAACATTGGAGTGCGTGTGTTTTTTCTAATTATACTTTCCTCCAGATATATGCCCAGGAGTGGGATTGCTGGATCATATGGTAAGTCTATTTTTAGTTTTTTGAGGAATCTCCGTAGTGGCTGCACCAATTTACATTCCCACCAACAGTGCTAGAGTGTTACTTTTTCTCCACACCCTCTCCAGCATTTATCATTTGTGGACTTTTTAATGATGGAGATTCTGACTGGTATGAGGTGATAGCTCATTGTAGTTTTGATTTGCATTTCTCTAACAATTAGTGATGTTGAGCATCTTTTCAAGTGCTTGTTGGCCATCTGGATGTTTTCTTTGGAGAGATGTCTATTTAGGTCTTCTTCCCATTTTTTGATTGGATTCCTTATTGCTGTTGTTGTTGTTATTGTTGTTGTTTTTGATATTAAGCTGTAGGAGCTGTTTATATATTTTGGAATTTAGTTGCTTGTCGGTCACATCATTTACAAATATTTTCTCCCATTTTGTAGGTTGTCTTTTCCTTTTTGATGGTGTGCTTAGCTGTGCAAAAGCTTTTAAGTTTAATTAGATCCCATTTTTTAATTTTTAGTTTTATTCCATTACTCTAGGAGCTGGTTTGAAAAAAATATTGCTGTGATTTATGTCAAAGAGTGTTCTGCTTATGTTTTCCTCTAGGAGTTCTATAGTATCTGGTCTTACATTTAGGTCTTTAATCCATTTTGAGTTTATTTTTATATATGGTGTTAGAGAATGTTCTCATTTCAGTGTTTTACAGGTAGCTGTCCAGTTTTCCCAGCACCACTTGTTGAAGAGACTGTCTTTCCTCCATTGTATATTCTTGCCTCCTTTGTCATAATTGACTAATTAATTGACTGTAATAGTGTGGGTTTATTTCTGGACTTTCTATCCTGTTCCATTGATGTATGTGTCTGTTTTGTGCCAGTACCATTCTGTTTTGATTACTGTAGCTTTGTAGTATAGTCTGAAGTTAGGGCGTGTGATTCCCTCAGCCTCATTCTCCTTTTTCGAGATTGTCTTGTCAATTCAAGGTCTTTTGTGTTTCCATACAAATTTTAACATTTTTTTTTGTTCCAGCTCTATGAAAAATGTCATTGGTAATTTGATAGGGATTGCATTGAATCTGTAGATTGCCTTGGGTAATGTGGCCATTTTAACATTATTGATCCTTCCAATCTTTCTTATAATAGTTCCTTGCAGACTTGAAAACAGGATATATAGCTGATCTTTTCTTTACTTAGACACATTATAATTGTTTGAATTTAGGCATTCTTAGCCACTTTGATAAATCTTGAGTATTCCTTTATCACCTTTACTGTACATTTGCAAGTAACCACATCTACTGATGGTATGCCATGTTATTTTTCCAAAATTTATCATGAGAGGGAATTTAGACACTTTCTGTGTCCCACCTCACATTCTTTTAATGTACTTCTAGCCTGGGTGTTATTATGACAACCAGGCTTGCACAGGTATAACAGGACATCACCTTACCTCCACTGCAATTTCTTGCATTCTGCATCAGGAAATTTTTGCTGTAGTGCTTGTAGGAAACTGTTTAGCTGAATTTTGACTCACACACAAACCTGGAAGTGTGAGGGAATTAACATAATGCAGGACAAGAATCAGTAGAAGAAAAAAATCCCCTCTTCTACCCCTTGGTGGACAATTCTGAGGTATGTTTCACATAGGCCCTCAGACTATTCCCATACGATAAGATCACATTGGTTTATTTGCCATTTCTTAAAAGAAATTTTTCCACCTCAATTTGAAAAATGCAGAATTTAGGAATATTTTAGTTACGCCCATTTTTATGTTGGCAAGTAGATGTGCCATCATGACTTGAAGAAGTATTTTATCAGTTCCCAAATCAATATGCATATTTTCCAGAATATTTAAACCAAAATATTAACCTTGGAAAATTAAAAAAAATAAACACAGCATGAGAAAAATTTTAATGAGAAATGTAAGTAAATCAAAAGTTAAATTGCATGATTCTCTCTGTTCGATGTTTTAGCATAAAAAAGTGAAAAACTGGAGATTTGTCTTTAGAAATATATTATTTTTCTATTTTTAAATAATGGAAACATGTTATGGAAACTAGTAACAAAATAAGATTACTACATTATACATGTAAAAAGTATAACAGCCCTAGTAAATGACATGGCCTTGAATTTGCCTCAAAGTGATTTCCCATTTCATACCTTCTCTTAAATATTGATACAAAATCAGAGGTCAGCCAAACATCTTGGCAATGCTAAGAAATTATACTTTAAATGAAGTATGCAAACACTTACTTTCATTTTCTAATCTTATTTCAGAGAAGATGGAAAATACAAGTATTCAGTCCCTAAAGAAATATTAACTCATCAAACCAGACTGCTCGGGAATAAAAAGTCCTACATGTGTGCCCTGTGAACTTAGCTAATATAACTATGAGTACTGTAATTTCTGCATTTCCTGATTTGTACTAAAATTGCAAGTATATTAGTTTAATATTTTATAGGGGTTTTGGAAGACTGCTCTTGAAATTTTCAAGGTATAGCATTGTTTTTCCTCTGGAAGGAAAAAGCCAGCATCTGACAATAATTCTCTGAAATCTTTTACTTGGACAAAGGCTCTGATTGGTTATAGTCATGGATTTTCCTCACACACAAATTGTAAAATTTCACAAGTAAAGAGGCTGAACTTTTTTCTCTTTCGTTCAAAATAACAAAAACTATACATCATATCTTCCCTTTATCTCTGTCCTAGATTCACTAAGATATTAGGTCTAATCCCAGACACTATGCTTTGTTACCCAGTCACCATAGTTACTTTTAATAAGTTAGAGTTGTGATCTGAACACTCAGTGTTTGCTTCATGCTTTATAACAATTCCATTGACTTTATTCTTTGTTCCGTGTGGTGGTGTTTGTTGTTTACATTTCTTTGTTTCTGTTACCCTACATATGCTCAGGGCACTTTGTTACTGACTATTGACAAAGATCTTCTCAAATAATAACCTTACCATAATTGTAAATTATTTTGTGAAATGACAGGTTTATGTAAAGAAGCATAGACTAGCCCACATAAACATCTCCCTCCCCAAAAATGTATATAATTTTTTTTCACATGGTCATAAGAAATAGTAAACTTCTTGTTTATTATTTTTCACAGCAACATTCATGGACCTTACACTTTAGGTATATTGATGACATTACCTAGAAACTCTGTGGAAATAAAAAATTCAATAAAAAAAAAGTCAAGAAAGTAGGTAGTTGATTTTATAATTATCAAGGGTTGATTTTAAAAGTAGTACAAAACTGGGGTGGGGGGTATAGCTCAGTAGTACAGCGCATGCCTAGCAAGCATGAGTTCCTGGGTTCAATCTCCAGTACCTCCATCAAAAAAAAAAAAAAAAAAAAGTAAAAGTAGTACAAAACAACCAGAGTAACTAGCATTTACTAAGCACTTCTTTTTAGGCATCTGTTGCAAATTAATTAGGCCTCCTCAAGCATTCCCTCTCTACTGGATCATTTTTGTCAACATGGTATAATGTCTGCCTCCTTGGAAACCATCCTTTTTGCCTTTTCCTTCAAGCTACTCTCTTTTCCTGTACTTCGCTAAAACCACCGTAAAAGCATCTATACTCACCATCTCTTTCCCCTGTTCCTATTTTTAACTCTCTCTAATCAGGCTTTCATTCCTCCACTCCACTGAAAATACACTTTACAAGCTCACTAATTCTTGCTGAATCCAGTGATCTATCTCAGTCTTAGTTACACTCCTGCTTACAATCGCATAGTGAATTTTGAATATTGGAGACAATATCCTGCTGTCTCCAATTGAGTTTCCTCAGAAACAGAGCTTGAGATGGAGATGAGTGTATAGGAGGTTTACTGAGGAATGCTTTGGGGATCAACACCTGTGGAAGAGAAGAGACTGAAGCAGGACTGGGCAAAGGTAGAAGCTAAGCCTCAGTGCAGCCCACATGTAGCTGTGCAGCCAGGACAGCCCTTCAGAGCTGCCTCCCGTTGGAGCACTGGAATCAGACCTTTACACTCCCATTCTGATTGGATACTAGCTTTCCTGGAAAGGAGTGATGACCTTGGGCAAGGCAGTTTTCTTCAGCTGAGGAAATCCCTGTTGAAGGCTGACAGCTGAGGATCATCCTCCAACAGCATTCCCAGAAGCTGGGAAAATAGGTCACAATGTCTATGACAGTCCACCCCTTGTGTCCCTGAATCTTTGCATAGTTTCCAGAAGCAGATCCTCCTAAGCCTTTCTCCCTGAGGGAAATTTGAAAAAGGGACATTAGTAGGACAAACAACAGTTCTCACTGCTGTCCTGGTCACAGGGCCACAGCTAAAACTGGCTGTCTCCCTTCTCTACTCTGCATTCCACACCCCCTCAGCCTCAGCTCTCAGCTCTATTGGTCTCAAAGGTTTACCTGGTGGCATGACCCAGACCCATCCCTCTGAGGTATCTGAGCACTGTTTACCATGCCCTTCTCTTACCGGAATTACTACACTTGTCAATTTACCATCAGAATTGGGCAAGGGAGCACCAAGAGTCACCCAAGTGGATCAGCTGATATTCCCACATATTCCAACCAACCACACCTCCTCTTGAAGATCAGGGTCAATTTCTCCTGCAAAAATGCTGACTCTTATCTTGCTGACTGGTCCCTGAACACAAGGACTCGCTGTGTTCTCCCTTTGAGAACCAGGATCTCTACACCCTCAAAGCCCAGAACTCTATATAAACAGTAACACAGAAACCTTAAAATGTCAGTGAAGATCAGCTTTGGGGCTCTTAAAAATTTAGAGGCAAGGAAGAGTAAGAAAAGGCAGAAAAAAGGATGTGGCCAGTTATGTAGGAGGGAAAACAAGTGTATGATGTCTCCGAAGTGAAAAGAAGAAAGTTTTTCAAAAAATAGGTTTGATCAATCATTGTCAAATGCTGCTCTGCGAAAGGTACAATAAGATGATTTGTCTGGTCTTTCGTCTTTGTAGTCTAATGCTAATAGAGGGCATCTGATATGATAGGCAATTGATAAATTTTTTTAATGAGTGAATGGAATAGAGACAAGTTTCTCTAGGTCACAGGCAAATGTTTATGTAATATAGATTTGAAAATATAAATTTTGGAGCCAGACTGTCTTGTAATGGAGACCTAGCTCTTTACCTAATTAGAGCTTTGTGAAATAACCTTGGGCAAATTGCTTAACCACTCCAAGCCTCATTTCTCTTAGTTATAAAATGGAAATAATAATGGCACCAATTTTATAAGATTGTTATATGAATTAAAACAATCAACATAATGGGCATGATATTATTATATATCATTCTCATTTGTTGCAGCCAACCATACAGTACATGGAGTGCTAAAACTTTTCACCTGTAGAAAAGACTCATTCAGTCTTCCAAACAAATTTTCAAAGTTGATGGCAACTCCATAAAGATTAAAAAAATGACAACAGCAAACTTAGACTCACAGATTTTATTTATCTAATAATATTCAGTGTGTTCATTAGGATAGGCTATGCCAAGCTGCAGTAACAAACCAACCCTAAAATTTCAATGGGTTAACAAAGTTTATTTCTTACATATGCAATGTATGCTGTGGGTCCAATGGTTCTCCTGGGTACCTTCATTCCAACTTTTCTTCAGGGAAACAAAACCACTGTGTCTTGCATCTATGCCATCTTGAACATTTGGCGTCTTCTAGTTCATTGCAGCAAAGAAAGAGTGACGAGGGGTTGAATGTCGGCTTTTAACTACATGGATCAACTCACACACATCACTTCTAACCACAGCACATTGGCCAGAACTATTCATGTCGTTTTGAAGTGGTATCCAACTTAAAGGAATCTGCAAAATGTAGGGGAGCATAAGGCTATTTAGTGAATAGTGAATATTTCTACCATACCTGGCTGGTACACTGGACTCAAAATGGTGATATGTATGCTTCAAATACCCACAAGCTAGATTTTCCGTATAAAATAAAGGACACCCAGTTAAAGTTATTTAATTCTAAATGAATGAATTTTTTAATATGAGTATATCGCATGCAATGTTTGGGACATAGTTATAGTAAAAAGTTAAGCACTACTTATCTGAAATTTGAAGTTTTATTTGTTAGATCTGGCAACCTTACCCAAAGGCCATATGTTTCATACAAGACTAAAACCTGCTGCTAATCTGAAGTGGAGAATTAATTCCCCACCTAAAGTTATTTAAAAATCTCTAACCAACACAAATTCATTTGTAGGTTGAACTTCGCTAGCCACTTACCTACTCACAACTTTGGCTACACTATGTTATGTTTTGGTGGGGGGGGGGCTAAAATTGAATTTAAAAATTTGGATCTATGTAAACTCTTTCACCAACTAAGAAAGTAGCTAGCCTTCTGCAATTTAAGTTGCTTGAATCTCACCTTTCCTTATTTGTAAAATTATTAGTGGTTGACTGTAAAGTCTTGAGAGTGCCTTCTTCCTTTTAAAATCTAGTATCCTACAAATTTATTGTGTTTCTTCTGAGCAAGGTGTCAGGATATTAATGAAAACATACCACAAATAACACTTCTTAAGTGTTCTCTCTCTTTCAAAGTACACTCCTCATGAGGCTATATACTTATTTTAATGATAATGTTGCTTAAATCATTTTTGGAAAACATAGCAACATATTGAGTATCCTCTCTGGTGGCAAGTTATTTTTTCATGAAAAGGGATTTGATTTTTGGAACCAGACCAAAAGTCACTCGGAGCCAAGTCCAAGGGATGGTAAAATGAAAAATATAGAGAAATTTTAAACAAAGTATGAGATGGATTTATCAAATAAATGAAATTGATTTATTTTTGAGACTCTTAAGCCACACATTTAAAGCAGTTAAGAGAGAAGTTTAAAACTCAACTTTGAGCAGCAGTTGCATCCCTGGGATAAGTGTACTACCTCCAGCTTTGAGGGGCTCACATGCAACGGGATGTTTAAGTTCTGCCAGTTGATTACAAAAAGTCACCCACTATCAAGAAGCTAGTGATTCATTACTATTCATGATAAAGTATTGAAAATACAATTCCACATGATTTATTACCCAAATGCTCTTTTATTCTGAGACAGAGATCATTTTTGGTGAACTTTTCAACTATGTTTAAGAAAAGAAATACCCAGTCCTGATGGTTTTCGACCCTTTAACAGGACACATACATACATATATACATATAAAGTTTTTCTTAGCTTCTTCATTAAATAATTTTAAAAGTACCAAAATTTAGACTCTGCATTATAAAGATTGTGTGACAGTGGAAGAAAATAGAAAAAAAATATTTCTTTCAAAAGGAGAGCTTGACATGTATAGTTGAAGACTTTTGCATAAAATGCAAAAGTTTGAAAACAAAACGTATAAAACAGGGATAATCAAATAAATAAAACCACAGAAGTTTGGCTGTATCTTTAGGCCTAGACCAATAAGGTATGTTTTATTGATACAACTGTGGACAGACTTAAATTATTAAGGAGTACAGCTGAAAGCCCCCATGATTCTTTTTCTTTTTTCTCCCCACCTCCAATTTTCTCCTCACTTTTCTTTCCTTTTATAATTTTTGTGGAGTACACATATTATTTTGCATGGTGTGTATATAAACACACACATAGCACACATATGTTTAAGAACATTAAAAATACAATTCAAAGTCACTCTAGAGCACAATTTGGAAATATCTATCTAAAAACATTTAAATTTTACATAGCCTGAACTAACAATTCTAATTTTAGAAATTCATCTTTAATGGGACTGCAGTGGGTTGAATGGTAGCTCCCCCAAAAGATATGAAAATATGTCTCTCTTCTAGTGCCCAGAACTGGTTAATGTTACTTTACAAGGAAAAAGAGTCTTTGCAGCTGTAATTTAGTTAAGAATTTTGTGATGATAAAATCATTCTGCATTATCTGGGTGGGCCCTAAATCCAAGGACAAGTGTCCTTTGTAAGATTAAGGCAGAAGGAGATTACAAAGACAGGTGAGAAGGAGGCTGTGTGAACACAGAGGCATATGTTGAACTGATGCAGCCACAAATCCAGCAATGCCAACAGCCACCAGATGCTGGAAAATGCAAGGAACATTATCTCCCTTAGGAGCCCAGAATCAGTGTGGCCCTGCCAGATTTGATTTTTAGTCTCTAGAACTATGAGAGAATAAACTCCACTGTTCATATCTACCAACTTTGTGGTAATTTGTTATAGTGAACTCAGGAAACTAATACAGAAAAATCATAAAATCAGTAACTATGATAAGTGTTTTATATATAACAGCAAAAAGTTAAAATAGTATAAGTTGTCTACAATAGAGGGATCATTAAAAATTATATTATAAACATATGATAGGTTATAGTCTTAAAGCAAAATAATTTTAAATAATATATTCAAAGTACATAAAATGAAATGAAAAAACACTTTGCAAAACAGCCTGTATTATTCCATGTTTATTTTTATTTTATTTTAAAATATATATTGGGTATTAATACCCAGAATATATAAAGACCTCCTTCAACTCAACAACAATAACAATAACAACAACAATAACAAAAAACCCTGATTTTAAAATGGACGAAGGACTTGACATTTCTCCAAAGATGATGTATAAATGACCAAAAAAAAAAAAAAGATTCTCAACATCATGAATCATTAGAAAACTGGCAAATCAAAACTACAGTGAGGTATCACCTCATACCCATTAGAATGATTAAAAAAAAAAAAAAAGAAAAAGAACAAGTGTTAGCAAGGACATGGAAAAATTAGAATCTTTGTGCACTATTGGTGGGAATGTAAAATGGTTCAGTTGCCGAGGAAAATACTATGATAGTCCCTCAAGAAATTAAAAGTAGAATTACCATATGATCCAGCAATCCCACTCCTGGGTTTATCTCTAAAAGAATTAAAAGCGGAATCTCAGAAATATTTACATGTTCACGTTCATAGCAGCATTATTCACAGCAGTCAAGAGGTGAACACAAGGCATGTCATTGACAGATGAGTGGATAAACAAAATCTGGTGTATACATACAATGGAATACTGTTTAGCCTTAAAAAGGAAGGGAAGGAAGGAGTACTGGCCATATGCTATAACATGGGTGAAACTTGAGGATATTACACTAAGTGAAATAAGCTAGTCACAAAAAGACAAATACTATATGATTTTTATTCATATGAGGAAACTAAAAGAGTCAAATTCATAGAAAGAGAAAGTCGAATGGCAGTTGCCAAAGGCTGGAGAGAGGGGGAAATGGGGAGATGTTATCTAATGGTTACAGAGTTTTGGTTTTGCAAGATGAAAAGTTCTGGAGATTTGTCACACAACAATATGAATATACTGAACACTA